>NC_051325.1:34503649-35128649 GCF_015220235.1 Choloepus didactylus | reverse complement strand
AAACCCGGACAGGCTGTCAGGCTGGCGCCGCGCGGGCGGTCGCCATGGATACGACAAACCCGGCTTTGCCAGTCACCTGCGAACCTCGGGCCCCAGGCCTGGGAATGCGCTCTTAGAGGGCGAGGCCGTCAGGCTGGGGTCACCTCACCTCCCCGCCCCACACATGCGAGTCTCCCCACTCGGGCCCACTGCTTGGACCACTTGGAAAGATTCTGCTGGACCTCTCCACAAGTCCCTTCTGCCTGGGGAAGGAGGCCCGAGTCCCAGTTCCAGCTCTGGGTGAATTTAGGTGAGTCGAGGATCCTTTCTAAGCCCTAATATCTTCCTGGTATTTAGAAAATAATAATCATTAAAGTGATCATTTATTGCGTTCTTACTTCATGCTAGGCATTGTGTGAACGTTTGCCTTTGTCTTCTCCTGTAATCCTCTCCACAACCCCAAAGAGAGGAACTGTGTGGTCTCAGACAAAGAAGTCAACTAGCTCAAAAAGCCTCTCAGAAATCACAGCTACTGTCAAGTCTGCATTATAAATAAAAAGCCCATTATTGTAATGCAGCCCCTGAGGTGTCTGATGGATCACAAGCAATCTGACTCCAGAACCCTAGACATGCCACAGACAGGGAAACTGAGGTTTAGAGTAGTCATACAAGGCCACACAGAGTTAGCAGGGACAAAATCTTGTCCTCACATAGGAGAGGGGGACATTGTGTTCTCCCCTCCCCCCAGCAATTTAATCACTGGGTATCAGCAGGTTCTGTTTTCCAACAGTCTTGGGGAAGCGGATAATAAACCAGGCCCCTACCACCACCTCAGGGAGGCCAGAAAACTTATTTGTGGGACCAACTTCAAAGGAAAGAGACATCATCAATGAATTAGCTGTACTTCCCACTCTTTTACTACACACTTAAAAACTCTACAATTTTACAGACCTTGTTTAGCAATCCTCTAAGGATGGAAGAGAACATTTGCTGCATAAAATTGTTGCTCAAGATTGGAGGGACACTCGTCAGCCAGAGGAAATTAGAATATTAATTCATTATCAACTGTTTGTTAATTGAAAAAGCAACCCCATTTCCATAAATTGATTCCAGAGTAACCTAAACACCCAGGCACAAAGACGTCTGCTCACGGATGTTTATTGTGGTTACTGTTTGCAAGAGGGGAAGTTGAAATAACCTAAATGCCCATCAACAGTGGTATTATATAAACTATGAATGGAGCATCAGTTGCCTATGCAGCAGGTGGAAAGTATGGCTCCAAGAGATACCTAGATGCTACTGCTAGGTAGGGAAAGTAAGTGACAGACTGGAGGCCCCCGGAAGGACCTCTTATATGTAAAGAAAAGCAAACATACTGCTCCTGAGTACATGTGGGTCTGGAAATGAATACAAAAAAAACATGAGAGGATCAAGATGCAGCAGAAAAGAATCCAAACACAATTCTCTGTGATTCCTCTTTGAAGTTCTAGGGCAGACACAACTTATCTATGGTGAAAGAAATTAGAATGGTGTTTGCCTCTGGGAGTGGAGTGTGGGAGTTGCCAAGAAGGAGTGTGAGGACCTTTCTGGAAGGATGGAAATGTTCCTTATCATGATGAGGTGTGGGTTACACAAGTGTATGGATTAGTCAAAATTCATTGACTTACACGCTTTTGTGCATTTCATTGTATGTAAATTGCACCTCAGTAAAAATACTAAAAGGAAAAAAAGATGAGAGGATAGCCTGTCAGATAGATAGATGGACTGATAGATAAAATGATACAGCAAATGTGGCAAAATGTTAAAAGTGTTGAATCTGGGTATCTTGGGGAATAGGGGTAGGCTGTAGTTCTCTGCATGAGATTTGTATTATTTTTGTATCTATGCAGTAAGTTTGAAAATATTTTAAAATAAAATGTTAAAAAAAAAGACGGGAGGATAAACATGAAACTGCTAACGGGTTACTATGTGAAGGGGGGGTGGAGGGAGGAGGAGACCAATATGAAACAGGGATTTCACTTTTGTCTTCTCATAGGTATTTCATTCTTGTTTTTTAAAAAACAGTTGTATTGAGATATGATTGACATGTAAAAACTGCACATATTTAAACTGTCCAATTTGATACGTTTTGACGTATGCATACACCCATTAAATCATCACAATTAAGAGAAAGAACACATCCTCTGTCACCCCACCCCCACCCCTTTGTAATCCCTGCTCGCACCAAGTTCCTAAACAACCACTGACCTTCTTTCTCTATAGATTAGTTTGCATTTTCTACAATTTTACATAAAAGGAATCATACAATGTGTACACTTTTTTGTAGCCTTTTCAACCTAGCTTCTTTCAGTCAAGAGTCATCCATTTTGTTACATGTATCAATAGTTCATTCCTTTTTATTGCTAAGTAGTATTCCATTGTATGCATATCCCACAGTTTGTTTATCCATTCAACTATTGAAGGACATGTGGGTTATTGCTAGTGTTTAGTTAGTACAAAGAAAGCTGCTATGAACACTTGTATCATCATGTGCTTTTATTTCTCTCGGGTGCATACCCAGGAGTCACATGACCAGGTCATATGGTAGATGTTTGTATAACTTGATAAGAAACTGCCAAACTGTATTCCAAAGTGGTTGAACCATTTTACATTCCCCCCAGCAGTGTATGAGAATTCCAGTTCTCCCACATCCTCACCAACAGTTGGTATGGTCAGTCTTTTTTAGCCGTTCTAATACATGGGTTGTGGTATCTCATTGTAATTTTAATTTGTATTTCTCTATTGACTAAAGATGTTGAGTATCTTTTTGTGTACTTCTCTTTCATCTATGTATCTTCTTTGGTGAAATGCCATTCACTTATTTTGTCATTTAAAAAAGAAACTTTATTTTTAGATAATTATAGAGTCAAATGGAGTTGTAAGAAATAATACAGAATGCTCCTTTCTATCTTTCACCCAGTATTCCCTTATGGTCATGTCTTGCGTAACTGCAATACAATATCACATGCTACTCCTTTATCTTTTGCCCATTTTTTAATTGGGTCGTTTATTTTCTTATGATTGGGCTTTGAGAGTTCTTTATATATTCTGAATACAAGTTTTTTTTATCAGATACATAATATACAAATATTTTCTCTCAATTTGTGCTTAGACTTTCCATTCTTTTAACAGCATCTTTTGAAAAGCACGAGGTTTTAATTTTGAAGTCCAGTTTATCTATTTTTTATTTTACGGATCATGATTTTGTTGCTATATGTAAGAAATCTTTGCCCAATCCAAGTTCACAAAGATTTTCTCCTGTGCTTTCTAGAAGTTCTATAGTTTTAGGTTTTACATTTAGGTCTATGACCCTTTACACATGGGTAATTCTTGAATCTATTTTTAAACAGAAGTGTTCATGTACTACTTAGTGTAATAAAAAGCCCACTCCAAATGTTTTTATACCTCCCTCTGGGTTTGACTATTGGTCAGGATGAGGTAGAATGCCAAGGATACTTTGCAGACAAATGGGAGAAAAAGAAAGTTGAGGGACAATTAGGACTGCCAGTGCTTAAGTGCTGGGATCTGCATCAAACATTTATGAGCATCCATCCCTTGCTAGGCCCTGTGCTAGGCATTTGGGCCATGGGGAAGAATTACTCTCACATCAGAACTACATTATCAAACTTCCTGCTTGATGCCTTAAAAACACAAAGGAGTTCTACCTTGGAGGCAATCAGGGAGGCTTCCTGGAACAGGTGATATCCTTTGGGCATTTTATATAGGAAACACACAAGGAGAAATGGCTTAAATGAAGGTGTTTTTTGTTTTTTGTTTTGTTTTTTTTGAGGGCAGGGTACAGGTCAGGTGGCAGGACAAATGTAAAGCTTTGATGGATTGGGGAGAAACAGTTGGCCTGGAAGGGTGGAAAGGCTGGACCGGGATCCAACAGCTCAGGATTCAAATCCTTCCTGTTCTGTATGACCTGGAATAGGATCTTTCACTTCTCTGAGTCTCTGCATCCTCATTGGCAAAATGATAAAAATTCCTATCTTCCCTTGCGGGTTATTGAGAGAAGTCATTCAGATTAGGCTTTTAATAAAGCACCTACTATGGCCTTGGCACACAGAAGGTGCACAGTAAACATGGATTCTAATAGCATCTATTCAATCCCAGGCAGGCCCCTAGGACCCAATTGGTGGCAGTTTTGCTTCCAGGTCTTTAGTGAGCCCTGGGGGACAAGTTTACAGACACCCTGAAACATTCCCTTTCCTGTGTTCCCTTCAAACTTCCCAACTGAAATAATGACACCCCCCCCCCCGCCACCCACACACACACACACACCCATCCCAGGCCTGTGGGGAAAACAGCTTCATTTCAGTCCAGAAGATGTTCAGTTTTCTCAGGTGCTGTTTTTTCTCTCTTAAATTTTTAAGGCCTGACAAGGAGTTTAAATAAGATAGCTTGTTAATCTTGTTGCCAAACGGCATTTTTCTGGCCCTCTCCTTGGTAGTGTGAATGGAGTGAGCATTTTCCTCCCAGCCGGAACTGCCCAGGTCAGCTCAGGAAAACAGACCCCTTTTGATGGCCAGGAAGTCGGGAGGGCTCCTTAAACAAAACCCCCACCATGTAACCCAGGATTCATGCCACTAGTCTCTTAGGAAGCCCTTCTCACATACTTTGCACCTTTTGATTCTCTGAGCTGCTCCCTGGGACTGGCAGCAGCTGTATTATAATAATGGCCCATTGCACAGAGTGAAGAAGGGGCCAACTCTCACACTTTCAAATCCCGGTGCCGCACTGACAGCTGTGCCTCAGTTTCCTAATCTGTAAACTGGTAATGCCCATCCCCCTCCATAGCGGGGGTTGTAAGAGTGAAATAAGCCAAGGGCAGTCCGCAGCCACCTGGTTGATGAGAGGGGAACAACTTTTCCTGATTATTTCTGTCTCCACCTCGCCCCTCCTGCCTGCGGCCGTGTGGAGTCTGCTGTGGCCTCTGGGCTCAAGGCAATGGCTCACGTTTACTAGGTGCTCACTCTTTTAGGCCTGGTTCCAAGTATTAGGGTGAGTTGGTGAGCTCAGGAGGGCAGGGTCCAGGGCTGGCATGCCTGTTCGGGGCTGCCTCCCAGGGCCCCAGGCAGTGCCCAGCACACACTGAGCCACTCAGTAAGTATTTGTTGAATGAGGAAAAAACAAAACAAAACAACACAACTAACCATGAAATAGGCAGTAATATATTCTTACGGTTGAGGCCACTGAGGCCCAGAAAGATTGAGTTACTTGCTTTAGATCACACAGCTGGGAGGTGGCATTGAACCCAGGCGGTCTGGCTCCTGAGGTGGGGGGCTGTGTGGGGCTGGGGGCTTGCGTGCCAGCGTGTAGACCGCAGAGTGCATCCTCGGCGACGCGTGTCCAGGTCGGGCACGTTCCCTAGCGCCCGGGAGTCCTGGCCTGTAGGCTCCCCGGCGGTCCAACCCCCACCCTGCGTGCCACGTGACCCGCTCGGGCCCGGCAGCTGCTCCCCCAGATGTGCCCGCTGCGCAGCGCGGTCTTCCAGCCGCCAGGCCGGCGCCTTTGGGCTGGGACCGCCGGAGCTGCGGGGGAGAGACCTTTGGCTCTGGCTGTCCCTGCTCTCCCCACCCCTCGGTAACAGGAGGCCACAAGCGCCGCCCCCACCCCTACCCCAGCACTGTGAGCCCAGCAAACACTGTGCCTCTGCCCATGGATCTGAGAATAAAATCCGAACCCCCATGCTCCCACCCCCACCCCCCTCCCCTGTGACCCCGGCCCCCCCACCAACAGCATCTCCTGCCGTGGCCCTCACCTGCCACCTGGCGCTCTTGCCTCCCGACCTTTGGTTTCCCCGACCTAGAATCCTCACTAGTCAGATCTTTGCAAGACTAGCTGCTTCTCATCCTTCAGGGCTGTCAGATGTCAGCTCCTCAGAGGCCTTCTCAGACACCCGCCCCCCCCCCTCACTTTTTCTCACCTTCCTGGTCTTAATTATTCATTGAATTTATTACCATCTGAAATGGTCTTTGTTTTCTTCTTCTTGTCCATCTTCCTCATCCCACCCCCAGGCCAAGCGGTGTGCTCTGCGAGAGCAGGGACCAATGCTCCTTTTGTCACTGCTGGGTCCCTAGAGGTGAGCACAGGTCCTGGCCCAGAGAGGGTAAGTGACTTGCCCAAGGTCACCCAGCACAGTACTTGGAATAGGGTAATATTTAGAGTAATATCTGTTGAAATAATGAATTTGTTGCTTTTTGGGCCTCAGTCTCCTCATGCAAAATGGTTACAAAATTTGAACATAAACCACAGAGTTGTGACACTTCAGTATTTAGCACATGGTAAGCACACAGGGAGCCAGAATAGGTATTTTTTGTTTCCTTTCAGAGGTCTCATTTTTCTATGCCCCAACCCCAGCAGGGGGCTATGGATGAACACATGGGGCTGGGGGAGCTTCAAGCTTTCTGCCTTTAACAGGCTGTGAGACTCCTGCCAAGTTCATTTTCTGTTCTGGACCTCAGTTTCCCCATCTGCAAAGTGGGAACTGCTGCAGCCCTTCATCCCATGGGCTCAATGCTGGATCCTGGGTTGTTTTAGGGAGTGGGGACCCAGGCCTGGATCCACTTTTCGCCTCCCATCCTGTTTTCCAAAGAGGCCCCAGAACAATGGACGGGAGGCTGGAGCCGGCCAGTCTGGGCCCCTCCCCGGGTCCCCAGCAAATCCAGCAGGGGGAGGGCCTTCCTGTGGACAGACAGAGTTCCACTGCTGCCCTCAGGGTCTCCGGTGGCAAAGGGGAAGGGGGCAGAATCAGGGCTCAGGGCTGGGGGAGCTCCCACCTCAGGCCACTCAGCACAGTCTAAGCCTTGCAGGGCCATACACTGTTACACACCCCCCCAGGACAACACACAAAGGCACATACCTACAGAACCAACACAGCACATATATGCACAACTGACGCTGTGACACAAGTACATCTAACCGACAGCAATGCACCAATACACACACCCAACAGAACAACATGTCAAAACACACAACACAGCAACACTCCATTATATGCAAGCAACACACCAACCTCAATGCACACAACCAACACACCCACAAAAATACACCCGAGGAGGCAACATACCAAAGCACCCAGTCGTCACACCAAGTAACATGCCAACACAATCCCCTCAACAAATGCAACACACAGATACATATGCCCTACACACAAGTATTCACCCAACAGAACACTTACAACTATACCAGTATTGCTTTTTTAGAATCCCTAGCCCCCTCAAGATGCTGATCCACAATGTACACATCCTTAGAGAAAACAACCAACACGCAGATGGAATCCACCAGCTTCCCCTAAGCACCGCCCCCCCATGCACGTGCCCAATCAACAGGCATCTTACACAATTTCAAAGACCCTAAACTGCCTCCCACCCGAGTCTTTTGGGATGTAGACAGGCCCCCTCCCCCAACACACATACAATTCAGAATCCTGCCTAAGTCCCACAGACACACAACCACCCTAGCCCAGATCTCCACCTCTCACGCCCACGATTGCAGCCGGGGGCCCTACCCAGGGCGGAGGCGGAGGCGTGAGAGCTCTCCTGACCCCGGCAGCCTGAGGGAGGCTGACGCCCGGGAGAGCCCGGCAGAGACCGACCACGCCTCAGCCGCAAGGTCCACGCAGGACCCGTGAGGTGCGATGAGGGAGACTGCAGCAAGAGGCCTTCGGGCGGGGGGCCTCGGAGGCTTCCGCGCATGCCCACCGGGGACGGACAGGAGGGCCCAGAGGCCCCCCCTCCCAGTAGTAGCGCCCCGTCCCCCGCGTGGCGCCCCGCCCCGCCCTTGGCTTCCTGACTCACCTATCTCTAGCACACCTGGCTACCCCCCTCCCCTGCCCCGGCCCGGAACCCGGAACCCGGCTGAGAGCGCATCTCTGGGTCCCTCCCAGCTCCCAGCGCAGAAACCCAGGGCGGGCCCCCACGCAACAATGAGTACCCTGTCACCAGGGGGCGGCACCCCCAGCCGCTCCCTCACCTCAGGCAGGGGAGAGGGTCTACAATCTCCAAATCCTGTGACTCATGAAAATCTCTTCTTAAATCTTCTTTTAAAAAGTCTTATTATTTTTTGCTGATGCGAAAGCAGTGAGGTGCTGGTTAAAAGGAAGTTAAGAAGTCCCAGAAACACTTTAGGAGCAAAGAGACTCTTCCTGGGGAGACAGCAGAATGAGGCCTCCCAGAGAACCAAAGAGCCCTGGGTTCAATCCTGGCTCCACTGCTCCTCAGCAGTGAGACTGCAAATCCCTGCATTTCCTCTGCCTCCATTTCCCCGTCTGTGCAAGTGGGCATGGTGGGAGTCCCCATCTCTGAGGATTAACCCAGTTGAGTCACATAAGACCTTACAACAGTGCCTGGCACAGTCAGCGTTTGACAGACACTAGTTGTTAATATTATTACTGTCGCTATTCCCCTCTCCTAGAGGTAACCCCTGTTAGGTAATTGGGTATATGCTCCACCACTGAACTAAAGAACTTTAGTCATTAAATGCCAACCAGTCATCCCATCCATAATTAGTGTGTTCCTAGTATGTGCAAGGAAAGAACAAATGCAGATTGGTGCTCCAGATCAGATGGGGGAGAAGCAGATGGGAATAAGCGGCACCAGCCATGTGGTTGGTTTGTGGCTGCTGTGGCTGCATGCTGGGGGCACAGAGATGCCGCTGATAGGTGGGCAGATGCCAGCATAAGGGGCACTTTGTAGGAACTGGACAAAGGAGCTCACAGTCTGGCAGGGAGAGGAACAGTAAGCAATCACCTCCCAAGTGTGTGCCAGGGAAGCAAAGGGCTGTGGGAGGCGTGGCTCTAGAGAAACTCCTGGTCCAGCTAGGGGAGGTCAGGGAGGCCTTCCCACAAGAGGCAGTGATCTCAGCTGAGATGAAAAAAGATGAGGAAGTGTGAGGCAGATGTCCTGAGACCCAATGTTTGCACATCTGGGATGGATGCCATTCTAAACTGTAAGAACCTTTAAAGTCTTTAATATAACTTTAATATAAAATATTGGTGAGGCTGTGGGAAAACAGCAACTTGCATCCACTGCTGGTGGGTGGGTGAACTGGTATGATCACCTGGGAGCTCAATTTGGCAACACTGAGTAAAAGTGAACATTTGAACAACCTATGACCCAGCAATTCACTCCCACAGACATACCCTAAAGTCCTGTGCACAAGATGCAGAAGACCTGGGCAAGAAAGAGCATGGGAGCAGTGTCTAAAATAGCAACAAACTGAAAAGTCCCCACTTGTCCATCAACAAGAGGCCTGGGAAATAAAATGACGATGGAATAATACACAGCACTTAACAGGAATGAACTACACCTATTTGCATTCTTCCAGTATGTACAAAAATATGATCTTGCTTAGGGAAAATGCAGAATGATTTAAAAAATGTGTAAAATTTAAAATACACAAACAATTCTATATGTTGTTCATGAATACATTTATTTGTAGTAGAAGCATAACAAAAACATGGTTTAGAAGAAAATATACCCAAAACTAATTGTGGGAGAGGGGTGGCAAATAGTGTCAGAGAAAAGGGAAAGGAGCACTGGTTCAAAGAAGGGTTAGTGCTATCTGTAGAGCTTTATTCTTTAAAAAAGTGTTTGTGTGTAGGGAAGCAAATCGGGCAAACTGTCGACAGATCTGGGTGGGGGGAATATGGTATTTGTAACAAAATCACTATATTTCTCTAATTTTTAAATTCCACAAAATAAAAAGGCTAGCAACGAGGGAAGGAACATTCCAGGCAGAAGGGCCAGTGCAGGCCAAGTTTTGGGGCAGGGGACCCCAAAGTGTTGGGCGTTGGGGGGAGGTGGCGGGGTGGGGTGGGCAGCGGGCAGCTTTGGGTATTGGCCCTTGGAAGGGGCGGGGATGAGCGCCGCGGCCGTCCTTTGCCCGGGCTAGCAGCCTTAGGCCGTGGCTTTGTGCCGGGGTGGGGGAGAGGAGGGTCCCCGAACCCGGGGCTTTGTCTGGAGTACACACCCGTTTGAAAGGGTTTCCTGGGCTCGGGACCCCGCCTCTTGGGGGACGCCCGGGGCTGGATCCGCCGCGCCGCCCCTGATCCCCGCGCTCGACCCGTGGGAACCGAGCCGGACGCGCAGGGACGGAGACGGGGACCCCGGGAACCGCCCCAGGGGACCCGCGCACAGATAGGGCGGGGGCCGGGGGCGGTGGCAGATGGGTGCGAGGCCGCCCCAGGGCCGGGCGACAAAGGCTGAGGGCAGATGTTCGTGGCCAGATGTTCGCGGGAGAAGGGGGGGGCCTGGGAAAAAACATTCTTCTTTCTCGCCGCCCTCCCCCTTGCGGCTGCTTAGGGCGGGGGAGGAAGGTGCGGCTCGTGTGGCCACCTCCAGGGACAACTGGGAGGGGGGAGCCGGGGTCCGGATCTAGGGGTTTCCCGGGTGGAAGCATTTTACCTCCAGCGCCCCCATCCCCACAACCCTCCTATCCCCTGAATGCAAAGTACCAGGAAGACGTCTCAGGAATCCGGCCTGAACGCCCCCTCCCACGTGAGCCGCCTCCCCTCGCGTTAGTGCGGTACGTCGCCGGTTGCCTGATGTAAACCTCTGTCTGCACCAGCATCTCTGCTTCAACAACACTAGAAGGAACAGCAGCAGCTTCTCCATTATTATGGAGAAAAATAAATTAGGAAAGGGAGATGGGGGTGCCGGGGGTGGGGTGGGTTGCAATCTTAAATGGGAAGCAGGGGTCCGCAAAAGCCTCTTGGAGAAGAAGGTATTTCAGTAAAGAACCCTCACCTCCTTCGGCTGCTGGGGTGTTCTAGGCGTGTTCCAGGAGGCCAGTGCGGCTGCAGCTGAGCGAGCAAGGAGGAGGGTGTGGGAGGTAAGTTCAGGGAGGTATCACAGTGAGGACTTTGGCTTTTACTCTGGTGAGACAGAAGCCATGGGAAGGTTCTGAGCAGAGGAGGCTCTGACTTCCTCATCACACTGACTCTTAACAACTCGGACCCGACTTATCCCTGCTTTGTGTGTGAGACCTGGCCTTTCTGGTCTTGGGCTTTGTGTTTCTCCATTTGTACAATGATGGCAGTTGGTTTAGTTCAGAGTTTCTTAACTTCGAGGCCCCTGGGTGGGTTTCAGACTTGGGAGATGGATGCATTTCTCTGAGGGAAAGGATCCACAGCTTCTAACAGATTACTAAAGGGATCCGGGAGGGATGTCCAGGGGTGTTCGTAACAGCCATATTTTTAAGAATAAATGACTGGAAACAACCTAAATGTTCATCAAAAGAAAAATGGCTAAATAAAATATGAAATACCTTGGGGCTCTCAGAAATCATGAGACAGCAATTCTACTTTCTGGAATTTATCCTAAGGACATACTCAAACATGTGAAATTATGTTAGGTACAGGAACAGCAAGCACCGGATGTCCATCCATAGGGGATTGATTGAAAAAATGATGTTTTATCCATTCAGCGGAAAACCAGGCAGCTGTAAAAGAGGGCGGAGGAAACTCTCTGCCTCCTGGGATGCTGAGATCTCCGAGGTATGTTGATAAGTGGAAAAAACAAAACAAAACAAAACAAAACAAGAGTTGCAGAGTAGTGCACATATACCATCACCACTTTTATTAACAAAAGAAGAAAAATAAAGAAAAGATTATATAGGTATTTGCTTGCATCTGCCCACTCTTCCTAGGAAACTAGTCAGAGGGGCTGCCTCTGAGGGGGGAAGAAGGGAGACTTGCATCTTCTGAATTGGGCACCATGAGCATGCACTGTCTATCCAGAAGAGGATATGAAATGAAAAGCTAACGGGGAGAGGTCTGGACTCAGAAAAAGTTAAGGGAGTGCACTATATCCTTGGGGACTAACCCCCACTCTGAGATTCTGTGGTTGGGAGATGTCTGAATGACAAGTGTGAAACTCCCCTGGGTGCTCACAGGGCACTGGAAGTAGGACAGGAGGGTTGAAAGTATTGAAATCCTTGTCACTGGGACAGGAGGATTTCTAGCATTTTTTTTTTTTTTTCTTTAACAGCTTTACTGAGATATAATTCCCACATCATACAGTTCATCCATTTGAGGTGTACAATTCAGTGGTTTTTAGTATATTCGGAGTTGTGCAACTATTACCACAATCTTAGAACATGTTCCTCACCCCAAAAGAAACCCCATACCCATTAGCAGTCATTCCCCATTTTCTCACCCCCCCCCCCCACCAGCCAAGCCCTCTGGCAACTAGGCAACTATTAGTTTACTTTTTGTCTCTATAGATTTGCCTATTCTGGACATTTCATGTAAATGGAATCATAAGATATGTGGTGTTTTGTGATTGTATTCTTTCACTTAGCATGTTTTCCAGGTTCATCTAGGATTTACCTTTTACATATGCATAGAAAAATGTGCATTTAATTGGAAAGTGAGATCACTAAGATTGAAGGTGGACCTCACCCTTTCTGTTTTATTTGCTTCTGTATCATTTGCTTTTTCATAATAATATATTCCTTGTATTAAAGCTGATTAAAATGGTAACATATATTCATTATAGAGCATTTGAAAATGTAGGTCAGCACCAAACAAAACAAAAATCATTCTCAATCCCACCCCTACGCCCATAAACGCATAGAGAAAACCCCTGTTTGAATATTTAAGTGCAGAAGTGCGGCTGGATTTGGGGGAGGTGCAGGAGAGGTGGTGATTCCTGCACTGGGGAGCAGCAGCGGGGAACCCATGGTTTCCAGGATTCCATTTGAGGAGGCAATGATTTTGATTTTCTGCAATTGATAAATGTCCCCTGCTCCCATTAGTCAGTCACTTAACACAAGGTGGGATTGTGTATTTACTTGGGAAGTCATTTAGCTCACGGGCATTTTAATTCCTAAGGGCCATAAACCAAAGTGGAACAACAATTCCAGCATCACTCTGTTAAGAGCAAGCAATGTGGGAAAAGTTTGAAACCAGCCAGAGAATAGTGCCTGGCAAACAATAAGTGCTTAATAGAATGTAACAGATGATTAAGCAAACTCCAAGACCCAGAGAATAAAGATTTGTGCTCAAAATAATGGATGTTCCCTTCCTCCCTCGGGGCCTCTCTCCCTCCCTCCCTTTCTTCCTCAGTTATTTCATTCATTCAGTCCTCAGTTATTAAGCACCTACTGTGTGCCAGCCTCTGGCCAAATTCTAGGGAGACAGAGATGAGTGATATTTAGGTGTCTTTCCTTTCCTAGCTTCCTTAGGGACTTTAATGTGGCTTTTTCCAGGATCATTATTTAATTCGATAATTGTAATAATGATAATAATAATAGTAATGAAAATGAATATAACGTAGTGATATAGCGTTCAGCACGTGTGGGGAGGCAAAACTGGATTTAAATCCTGGCCTTGCCATTTCTGGGACTGTGGTACTTTGGGCAGGCAACTGACCTCTAGGCCTCAGTTTTATCTTCTGCCAATGAATCCAACAGTGCCACCCTGTATAGTTGTGGTGGGGACACACTGGGACCAGCGATGTCATGTGCTCTACCTTGCTGGTCCAGCATAAGCCCTCAAGAAACAGAGGGGACTCCTGAGAGTTCATTACTGATACCGATCAAAAGTGGTGGGTTCTCTGCCAGATGCACTCAAATGACCAATTCCTGAGACACCAGGCTTTCAGAGAGAAAAGTGTTTAGTGCTAGAAGTGAAGCAGGAGATCAGACAGCCTATCAGCCTAAAAATTTTTCTCCTCAAACTGCAGCACTAACTCTGATGGTTTTATAGAACCAAGAGATGGGCAGGTTTTAGGATGAGCACAAAGGCTCGAGATGAAGAGGTTAGAGATGTTCTCATTATTGAGTATGCACAGATTGATTACATGCTTAGTCACAGAACTTATTTAAGAAAATGGCAGCTCTAGTATGGTGATGGGCAGGATTTCCAGTATTATAGTGAGGTATAGGTTGCTTACAAGTTAAAGTTTAAGCTACTACACATGTCAGGTGGGCCAAGTTTGTATAGATCCAGTTCTGTGTAGAAAGATAGCTTTGGAATTGGGGTGGGTTAGTTCTGGGCTTACTATATGCCTTTCATTAATAAATATTCGGGTCTGTCTGTAGTGATCACAATACTCTAAAGTTGAAAAACAGGATAAGAGGGTACAAGTGAGGGTCAGTCACAAGGTTTTTACAAGCACAAGGTAAAGGTTATAAAGTTGCACAATCATTATCAAAGATCGGACAGCTGGATGATAGTTTAGCAATTTCAAGTATTTCCCTGTCTATTCGAATACACTAGAAAGTAAAACGACGTATCTGTATGATGCTTCAGTTACCGTAATCATTTCTTAAATCCTAACTTCTCGGTTCCATTACTAACCCCACCTCCACTTGTCCTGCTGTCCACAGTTCCAGCCTCTTACCTGTCGGAACCCTCCCAGCCTCACTGTGACTCAGGTACCCGTCACCTCTATTTTGCAGATGAGGAAACCGAGGATGCAGGCTACTAAGGATGGACAAGGAGACCGAGGGGGTGGGTGCTCTGTCTCCCAGGCCAGACGCAAGTCGGACGAGGGGCTGGAAGGAAGGGGCTCCTGTCTTCCTCCTCCCTCCCTTCCCTGGGAAAATCCAACAGGTGGTGGGGCCGGGGCGCTGGGGGCCATTGTGTGGGGGCTGGGAGGGCCGGGAGGGCTGGGAGGGCCCCTGTGTCTGGGGGAAGATGGATGCCTTCATTTCCATGTGAATCCTGGGAACCGGTGCCGGGCTGGGGGTGGGCCGGACAGGGGGCTCAGACCCGGACCACACAGCGGCTGGGAAGGGGGTCCCCACAGAATCCTGAGGGACCCATTTTTTTTGGGGGGAAACAACAGATAATAGGATTTCCCTTTTTGTTTAATTTCTTATTACAGGCCATCTCCATCCTGTGGGGCTTAAAGAGACACAAATTGAGAACAACAACAAAAAAATTTTAAGGGAAAAAAACCCTTTCTTTCTCTCTCAGTTGCAACTTTTCCACAGATTGCACTGCAGATTGGGCCTTAACAGTTCAAGTTGAGCCTTTCAGAGCGGGTGTGCATATCAGCATCTCTGTGGGGAATTTTCCAGCAGCACTTTTCTCCCCCTATTCCTTGAATGGCTCTTCCATTCGTGCAAGTATTTCCTAAGTACATCCAAGGTGATTAGTGAATAGCTGTGGAGCAAATCAGGGGAAAGTTTTAGGCTTAAATAACAAAGAAATCATCAATTTGGCCAGAGCAGAGAGGACCGGCCTGGGTTTAGGAAAGAGGCTGGAAGTAGAGAGGAGAGTAATGGTAATCAGAGTAACAACCACCAACCGCCCACCCCAGGGGGTGTGAGCCAGGTGCGGTTCTAGTTCTTCTCTCACATGGACCCCATGAGGCAGGTCCTGTTATCCCCATTTTACAGATGAGGAAACTGAGGCTCTGAGGTAGTTTGCCCGGGCCACACAGCGAGAGAACAGGACAGTCAAGAGTTGCAAACGCTGTTTCCTACCCCCAGGGTTTGTGCTCTTCCCGGAGCTTCTCCCTGAGGCCCGAGGAGAGGGAGCCACGGGAAGGCCGGTGGAGACCCGAAGACTGGGAGTGACGCAGGGAGAGGGGAGCCGTGGCCCACAGAATGAGACCCAGGACCCACACCCACACCCCTGGGCAGACAGAAGGGCCGAAGGCACACCCGCACAAGCTTGCACAAGCAAAGTCGTTATAAAACCCCTTACAGCCCAAACATTCCCAGAGGCACACATGCTCACCGTCTCCCTCTCTCCCTGATACACACACACACACACACACACACACGTGCGCCCACACTCACCTCAGTGCTCACAAATGTCCTCACAAATAATCCTAAACACACCAGCATAGACGCAAACACGTAAGCATGTGTTCACAAACACAACCAGGTAGAAACGCACCTACAACACTGCCCTGGTAAGATTACCACACCCTCACACTTCCCCACATGCTTGTACAAATCCATGCGCTCCCCCAGATTCTCACGAGAACACATACTCTCTCACACAAGGATTGCGATCACACACAACCTGACAAGCCAAAAAGACCCAGGTCAAGCAGAAAGGGGCTCGGCCCCAACCCCCAACTCCACATCTCAGCCTCTGGCTTTCCAGCCTTGGCCCCCTGGGGTTTCCCTATGCCCCCTACCCCCACCACCTGTGACACGTGTGTCCCTGGTGTGCCGCATGTGCCCCTACCTCCCCTGCCCCTCGTGCCTGGGGTGACCCAGGAAGGGATGGGCACCCAGCTCCTGGCAGCAAGGGAGGGCACCTCCCAGGGCTGACTGGACAGGCAGGTGGAGGCTTTGGGTGAGGATGCTGGGCTCCTGCCCACCCCACTCCCATCCCAGGGCTGGTCCCGGGGGGTGGGGGGCACAGGGATCTCAGGCAGGCCACTCCACAGCCTCGGAGAGGCAGGGGGAGGAGGGGAGGAAGGGCCCATCACAGACCCTAGCGGGTCATCGGCCGGCAGGGGTCTGCCTTCACATGCAGATAGCCTGTTTGTCTCACCTGTTCTGCTTTAAAATGACAAAGAGGCGGGATGTTATCTGCATATCAGATGACAACTGACCGAAATGAGGAGGAGGAAGAGGTTGTTAATGGTGGAAACAAAACAGGTTCAAAGAAGTATGCTCAATAGATCCTATTTGGGTTAAAAAAAAATTACATCATAAGCACAGAAAAAAAAAAAAAGCCCGTATCTACATTAAGGTGTTAATAGCAGTGAAGAGTGGGACTATGCAGTGGGAATATCTCCTACTTTTTGTATATATTCTGATTTTCTACAAGGCATGTATGCAGCTTTGTGATATAAAAGTTTTTTTTTTTTTTTTTTTTTTTTTTTAATAAATGAGTATTTAATGACATGAGAAGTGACAAGGGAGAGGGGCCCAGTCAGGCTGGGCATGGGGTGGTGGCCCAATATGAGCCCAGGACTTGGGAAGGCTCCTGATTGCTGGACAGGTCCCTTTTCTTCTCTGTATCTTTATTTCCAAATCTGTATAATGGGGACTCAGCACATAGGAGGCGATGAGAACATGAAGGATGTGCTGTGTACTGCATGCAGGCATGTGAGACAGTGCTGGGCATACAGTGCTCAGAAATGGCAGTTGCCACTGTTGTTATTCCATGGAGGTTCTTCCCAGGGCGGATTGGATATCTGGGTGCCTGCAGGGAGGGGTACACACGAGTACCCCAGGCTGTCACCTGTGCAGGCTCACATGCCAAGTCTGAGGCACGTTGCACTTGTGTGTGGGGCATCACAGTTGCGTGGACCAGTGCATGCAAACAGGCCTGTTTCTCTGAAAACACGCTGAGGTTGGGGAAATGTGCTATCCTCAGTTCTCTATGCCCAGCACCCTCATTCCTCTGGTCCCTTTCAGTTGAAAGCTGCTGGGAATTTAGGCTTCTTCCAGCCAGACGGGACCCAGGCACCAAGAGGAGGCCTAGCACATTTTTAAGGGTGGGAGGGGCATGTGTTGAACATCTCCCAAGGAAGAGGAAACTGGGAAGTGGAGGCAGGACACCTGGGTTGGTGGCCTTGCTCTGCTGCTGAGGGACATCTGGATGGTCCTTTTAGGGCCACTCTGAGTCCTCAGTCTCTCCTCCATCCACCCCCATGGCCCTTACCCCTTTATCATTTAGAGTGCCTGGAGGACTATCCCTGGCTTCCTGTTCTCCAGTTCTAAATGATTGGAAAGGGTTATATCACTTCCTTGCTCAGAATCCTTCCCTGTCTCCCCACTGCCTTCAGAATAAAGCCTGAGTGACTTGGCCTGGCCCAGGAGGCCTGTGGGATCTGCTTGCTTCTCCACATCGCTCACTCTTCCTCACTCCTCTCTCTCATTCAAATCTCATCTTTGCCATTTCTTAGCTCTTGTGACCCTGGACAGGTTTCAGACCCTCTGCGTTTTAGATAATAGCTGATATTTCTTTTTTCTAGGGCTGGATTTATTTTTATTTTTAAATTGTATTTATTTTTGAAAAATATGTTCACCTGACTCAAAATTAAAAAGACAAAATATACAAAATATTACATATACAGCAAAAAGCTTTTTGCAAGCTATGATTCCTTTGTATGTTCCTTGACCCCAGTTTAGCCAAATAGCATCTCTCCTTTTTTATATCTTGGAGACTGTTCCTTAAATAATCATCTATTGAGGATGTGAGTTCCATGGATTATTTCGCTTAATCCTCACAGCCTCCCATGAGGTAGATAAGGAAACTGAGGCTCAGAGACATGAAGCCACTTGCCCAAATCCACACAGCTGGTAAACAGCAGATCCAAGATGTTGCTGCCTGCTGAGTACAGGTCCCCACGACTGTGTCCAGCCTTTCTATTCATTCAACAAACACTGAGTGCCCCCTGTTTCAGGTACTGGGCTGGGTGCTGGGGCTACAGCAGTGAAGAGGAAAAGAAAAGTTCAGCTCTCGCAGAGTTTACATCCCAGTGGGAACAGCCAGTAAGCAAGGGAAGTGCTACTGTTCGCCCCATTTGCTGGGTGAGAAAACGGAGGAACAGAGAAGGAAAGAGACTGCATTGAGGTCACACAGCGGTAAGAAAAGAGCTGGAGTAATCAGTTCTGTAACACCGGATGTGAAACTGAGGCACAGAAAAGTGAACTGACAGGAGCGTAAGTTGTCAAGAGGGCGGATTCGGACGCTCACGCAAGCCTGCTGGGTCCGGCGGGCCCATAGGCTGGGCCGCTGCTGGGCTCCTCCCTCCGGCCCGGCCCCTCCTCTCGCCGGCGGCCCCCTCCCCTCGCGTCCGCATTGCTGGCAGCCGAGGCCGGCCGTTTCCTGCCTGCGTCGGTGGGCGGGCGGGCGGCCCATCTGGCGGCCCCCACGGGGCAGCGCGGGGAGGCGGCCCAGACTCGCTGGAGCCAGGCGCTTGCCCGGGCCCCCCTGCCCGCCTGGAGAGCCCAGGTGTGGCCACTGCGGAGGTGGGGGGTGGCGCTTTCCTTCCCGCTCGCTTGGCCCTTCCTGACGCACGCGGGCAGGATGCAGCCTCCTCCAACCCGCCTCAGCCTCCCACGCCCCCGCCTGGAATAATGGGGGGTGGCGGGGGGCGGTGGGGGGAATGGGCGCAGCGGCGCCTCTGATCCCCACTCCTTGTGAGACCTCAGGCAAGTCTTGCCCTTTTGGCGGGGGTGGGTGGGAAGAGGAGACGGCACACACTCAGTTCCCCATTTGTGTAAGGATGACTGAACTCCGAACTTCGCCATCTCTCAGGCCCTTGCCTTGCCTCTCAGAGACTCCAGATTCTGTGGGAGCTGAGGCCCGTTTCCTACCTTACTTATGTCCTAGCTTTTGACTTGACTTAATCAGTTTATGCAGCCATTTCAAGTCTGTCTCCCAACCAGGCAGGGCAGCTCAGAGAGCGCGGGCATCTGGCTGCCTGTGTTCCCTGCTGTGTCCCCAGTGCCTTGGCCAGCATCTGACTCATAGCTGCTGCTGAGGCCTGATGGAGCATCTCAAGGCTCTCCCCCCCACCCCACCCAAGATGGAAAGTTAGACCTCAGGGAGGGAGGTTCTCACCCATTTCCCAGCTGAGGAAACAGTGGCCAGAACTGCTGTCACACTGGGGAACTCAGCCCTGCTCTGTCAGATTCTAAGGTTGTCCCCCACTTCGCTCTCACCTTCCAATGCTGCACCCAAGAAAGAAAACCAGGAATCTAGCATTCCAATTTACGTCAACTGCAGTGTTCGGACATCAAGGATTTGGAAACTTTGCACCCTGGGTTCAAACCTCCCATAGTATTTACTTATGCCTCAGTTTCCTTATCTGTAAAAATGATGGGACCCACCTCATAGGGTTCTTAGGAAGATTAAATAAGTAAATACTTCTAAAATACATTGTATAATGACAGACATGTTAAATACAAAGTGTTTTGGGTCAGCAGGGCTGGGCTCCCCCCCACCATGGAGGGTCCCCCCTTCTTATTAGTCAGGGGAGACTGAGGCACATAAAAGAACACTTAGCAAATCAGGGGCAGAACATGGGGGGTTTGAAGCAGTCCCAAGGACCCACCCTCACCCTTGACTCCCTTGCATGCAGGCCTAATCCATGTCCGGCCTGCTGCCATTTTTCCATGGGACTCTGGCAGTGGCGGTTCACATCTGGAGTCTAGACTCGGAGGCTCTGCGGGCCGGGCCTACCGCCCGGGCTGAACCACCACTGCCCGCTGTTTGCTCAGCTGAAGTTGGTTAATTGGAATTAGAGTGGCCTCTGCGGCACTGGCTGGCCGGGCGGGCGGGCCCTGGATGGCTGCTGCTGAGGTCTGTGGAACATCTGGCCAGGCCAGGATGGTCATTAGGTGGCAGGCGCCTGGCGCCACCGCCACCTCAGCCTCTGCCGGGGGCCGGCAGTGACTCAATGGGGCCTTTGTGGGCCCTGGGCCACAGAGCCAGCTACGCTGTGTGCCTGGGCCGCCCACCCCATCTGCCTCCCTCAGAGGGGCCTTGTTCCAGGACCACACGGCCTCCCCTCTGGAGGCAACTACAGCCAGCAGAGTGCTGAAAAGCCTCTGAAAGGGACTCCCGGACCAAGAGGAACCTTTGAGATTTCCTACCCTTCCTTTCCTTTTTATAGAATCCTGGGCCCAGAGGTGGGTGGCTGGCTCAGAGGCACTCAGCACACCAGCCACAGCGACTCAGGCCCAGGGGTCTGGAGGGGGTCGCACAATCCTCAGGAACTTGGAGTCCCACTGGATTGCTTGAGGTCAAATTAATGTCCACTAGCAAGTTGGCCTAAGTTCCTTCATTTGCAATAAGGGGTTGGGGGAGTGGTTACAACTGTACCCCCAGACTAGAAATCTGAGAATTAAATAGAACCCTGTATTGAGGTAATTGCACATCTAACAGCTCAACCCCTATCGGCTAGCGAGAGTCTTACAATGTTCTTGATTCTCCACTCATACTCGTCCTGTGGCTGCTCCAAACTGTCTGGAAGCTGCTGCTATTTTCACCTGGGCAACAGAGAGCCCTGGGGTGGGAGTTAGGGCCCAAGTCTCAGGCCAGTGGCGACCTCTCTCACTGTTTCCCCAGCAGTTCTGCACTAGGCAGGTCAATGAGGGTTGTGCCCACCCTCACCTGCTCCACTGGGGGCTCTCCTGCAGTAACTCCTGGGGAAACCCTGGCCCTGGGATCTCCAGTTCTCTGCTGCAGCCTCTCTGAATTGTCAGACCCAATGCCTGCCTTGTGCCTGTAGAGAAACAGGTGACGGCACAATTCGTTCCCTCCCTGCCCCTGACTCTTCAGGGGGCCTGGCCTTTGGGCTCTGACTGGCCCAGTTGGGGAGAGGGTGGCTCCCAGATTCAGGATCTCTCTGGTCCTGTGGTACTCATTTTGGGAAGAACTGTGGGAATGGACAGAATGGAAGATGGGGCCTTGATCTCCAGGGTAACCCAGAGCCCAGGCCCCCTCCAGCTGAAGCCACATGGACATCGGGTCCAGGGAAGCTGGCTCTTGCCAGCCTGGAAATAAAATCCAAACTCTTCCCTGGGGCCATATCTCTGGCTTGACTGCTACTGGCTGCCTTGCGGAGTCAGCCCGGCCTTTTGGTTCTCCCTGCCTCGTTGCCAGGGTAGGTGGGGGGCACGGTGAGCACCTGCCCAACACCCTTACTGCCCCCTGCCCGTGTTCAGAGGAGGATGGTGGGGGAAAAACCCAATGGCTGGGAAGAGGAGGGCTCATGGGCCCCTCTGCTGGCCAATGGGCTTGCCTGGGGCACTGAGCTGGCACACTGGCCAGGCACCCAGGTGGACGGAGGGGCCTAGAGGTCAGGACCTTACCACAGGTTGGGATACCCCACTTTCCCCAAGTCTCTGGGTGGGAGGACGAGATCAGTAAACTCAGTGCAAGATGCTGGTGCTCACGCAGAGCACCCTTCCAGGAGCATGGCCCACCCGGCAATGGAGGAGTTTTTAATGCGAGGCAAAATCTGTCCACAATACAAAATCTAAAAATCAGACACCCCCACCCCCACCCTGATGCCCGGAGATTGGGGTTAGGGGATTTCTTTCCCTGCAAGGGATGGGGAGGGGCAGAGGAAGGTGGGAGAAGGGGAGGGGGAGAAGCCACTGTGGCCCTGCCCCAGCAGGGTCGCCCACTCCCAAAGCCACCCTCGGCTCCTGCACCCTCTGCCGGTGCCCGCCTGTGTCAGTCCATCCCCCGCTGTCTGGTCTGGCCCTCAGAGGGTCAGGCAGCAGCCGCATCATTTCTCCTTCTTCTCCAGCCCTTTCGATGCCTCTGTGCCCTCTTTGGATTCTGTCACTGCTGCCGGATCCTTAGGATTTGACTCCTCATAACTGGGACCCAAAAAATAAAATAAAAACAACACATTTAGAGGAGGGGGAGAGCCAAACCCCTGGGATCCCCATGGACACAGGAGGGAACATCAGCCCCACATCTTCCAGCACTTGACCAGGCCCCACTGGGTGTCCTCCTCAGACAGGCGGCTCTGCCTTCTCTGTGCCTGACGGTGCCAAGGGGCACCAAGAGCAACGGCAAGTGGAGGAGAGGTTGGGCCCGGGTTTGTGCTGGAGGAAGTGGAAGGGGGCGGCCAGCGGAGGCTATGGTGGCTGGGCTGCTCCCAGGGCACACGGCAGGCAGCTCAGCCCCAGGGTTGGGAGTGGAGGGGGCACTCTACTGGCAAGTGACAAGGAGCCGTTCTGGAAGGCTGACACTCTGGATTAGCTATTACCATGGGCTTCACTTATTGAGCAAGTGAGTTCATGCCAAGGTCAATACATTTCCTGACCAGAGAAAACCCACTGAGAAATGAACACAGAGAGGTTCAGAAAGAGGAAAGTGACTTGCCCAAGGTTATATATATACAGCGAGCAGGGAGGATAACTGCTGTTCAACAGGGGCTGTTTATACCACTTGCTCGTGTAAGCTCCATGTCACTGATGCGGCATGGAGGTTCCCGGCCCCAGGGCTGAGGGCAGTTGCTGTCCGGCGGCTGTGGCGGAGCTGCCTCCTGCTGCCCACCCCGGTGGTGTTCCCTGCCCTGTACACTGGAGCTTGAGTGTCGGCCCTACCTTGGGCCCTGGGGCAGGTGGGGGGAAGCAGGCAGGTGGGCACCCGCCAGGCATTAGATGGCGCTGGGATTCTGCGGGCGCCGGCGGCGAGGGCCAGCTAGCTTCTGCTGCATGGAGTCGGCCAGGCTGGCTGGGGAGCCCGAGACTGTGGGGAAGTGGGTGAGCCTCGGGGTGTGAGGCAGGATTTCCGCTGAGGACTCGTAGCTGTGTGAGAGACAGACAGAAAGACAGAAAAAAAGAGATGGAAGGGGCAAAACTAAGGGGAGGACAGAGTTAGACTTCCTTTCCAAGGAGGAGGGAACAGAACTATTGTCTCTGCACTTTCAGGCTTTGTGGAAAGAAGCTGGTATCACAAAAAGATGCACCTCTATGAAGGAAGACGATGCAGCTGTGCAGAAGAACAAGGATGCTCTAGCTGTATCTGTGCTGCTCTAAATATCTCTAAATATAAATATCTCTACGTATTTCTAAGACAGACTATTCTATGAGGAAAACAAGACACAGGATACTCTATGAGCGTTCCCCTCTGTGGGAACATATACGTGCATTATTTGCTTGTAGGTGCACAGATGCCTCGGGCTGTCTATGTAACAGAGGCTGCCTCCGTGGGGGGGCCATGAGGGTGCTCCCTCTCACAGCTAGGGAATTTTGAACCATGTGACTGTGTTATCCATTAAAAAATAAACACAAGAATATAAAAAGGGAAAAGTAAAAAAGAAGATGAGGTGGAGAATCAGGGAAGAGAGATGGACAGAAAGAGAAAAGAGACTTCCTGCTTTCTCACCTCAACCTGAAAACCTTCTGGGTGGGGGAGGCAGAATCGGGGGGGGGGGGGTAGGGTGTCTACAAGGCAGGACATTTAGAAAAACTAGCACCCCGTGAGGGGGCACCATCTGCCCTGGCTGCCAGAGCTTGCCAGAGGAGCACACAACAGGACTGGGACCAGGGAGGTGACTCCAAGGAGAGGGAGAAAGGGGCCTGAGGCTGGATGAGAGCCAGAGGGAGAGTGAGGGCGAAGTACTGAGCTCAGGGGACCACGCTCCATCCTGGCTCCCTAGGCTCCCTACGGCTGTCCCAAAGGTCATCCACCCTCCTTGCCCCCACTTGCTTCAGAAGCCACAGGGCTTTGCCACACCAGAAGAAATGGGCGAGGGGGTTGGGAGCCTGTGGCTTCTAGGCAGGGCAGAGGCAGGCGTGGGGGAGGGGTGAGTCACAGGTTCCCCTGCAGGCACCCAGGTGCAGGGGAGGCCCTGGCGGCTGCTCGAGGGACAACTTGGAGGCCAGGCAGGTGGAGCTGGGTGGAAGGCCCCGGAGTGGGCAGTTTCAACTGCAGCTGGCAGCTATTTCTGGGTCCCTGGTGGGTGGGGTCAGTGGTGCCATGGAGCAGACACCTGTCGGAGTCACGCAGGCTTTGGGGTTTGGGTGGGGCTGTGCACAGGGTGTGGCAGGTGTGGACATGGCTGTGGGGAAGGGGCATGGGTGTGAGCAAGATACAAACTGAGTGAGAGAGAAACTAGCTGTGGGTTACAGCCATAGAGACAGGTGTGGGGCCCTAAACATGGGAAACTGAGTCCCTGAGTGGGGAAGGGGTGTGCCTGAGGTCCCATGGCTGGTTGGGGCTGAACAGGGACTGACACTTGATTTCTAATCTGGGGCACTTTCCACCATACTAGGCACCTCCACATGCCCCTTTCCATTGACCACAAGATGGGACAGAGGGTGTGGAGGGAGAAGGACATGCCTGAAACCACACAGTGGCACTGCTGGGAAGGGAACCCAGGGCTCCTGCCAGTGGGGCAGCTGGGAGAGAAATCCACACTAGGCAATCCCTCTCAGGACCCAGCTGGCATTTAAAGGTAGGAGCTGCCTTGAGATCCCCAAGGACTTGCCCTCCCCTGGCTCCAGCCCAGGGAAAGGTTTCCTTGGTGCCCATCGGCCAGGCACCCATGGGCTGGCAGAAAGGGCAAGGGGTGGGGTGGGTGGCAGGAACAACGTTCCCATGGACAAGTGTACGAACACCTCCGCAGGCCCCACTAGCTGCCGGCAGGTGCACCTGCACCCGTGTGAACGTGTGTCCCCGCCCTTACCTGAACATCTCCGTCACTTCCCCCTTGGCGAGCGCCACCAGGACGGGAAAGCCGATACAGGCAGGCACCAGGTACAGGAGTGCAGGCTGTGAGAGGACACAGGCTGGTCAGGCAGTGGTGGGCAGGGCCACACCCACCACTCCAACCCTCTCCTGGGTGCAGCTCCCATCCTGGCTTGACAGAGGGAGAGTCACTGGCCCAAGTTCACAGAGAAAGTGAGGGGCTGGGCCTGAACCCAGGGCTCCTGGTCCCAGAGCAAGAAAGAAAACAAATTGTTCATTCTTGACTCCCAGGCCAAGAATGAAACAAATCACAATGACAAAGGTCTACATCAAAACCTGTGGGAGGAAATGCAAGACACCCAAAGAAACTCAGATGTGCAGGGCTTCAACCAGGGGCCCTGGTTCCCAGGGGCATCTGAATCACCTCAGACATTAGGTTAAAACATGAACCTCCTGGGTCCTAGCCCTTCACACCTGGCTCCCCAGGTCCAGGGTGCCAGAAATCTGCATTTTAAACAAATGTACCAGGAAATACTGTTGTAAGGATGACCATGATGATGATGACCTCCAGTGGCCCATATGAAGGTCACCCAGCTGGTCCTGGCTCTGCCAGGATTCACACCCAGCTAGTCTGGCCCCAGAGCCTGTCTGGAGAGCCCTGATTGCAGCTGGATTTGGAGAAAAGGACAGTGATCTAACACTTCCTGCTTCTGGTGCACCTACTGTGGCAGGTGCTGTGCTCAGCACTCCTAGGGAGTATTCCATCCTGACTCCATGTCCCCTATGACCATCCTCCTTTTGTAGATGCAGAATGCTGACAAAGGACAAAATCTAGATGTTAAACTGGGATTTGAACCCAAGCATGCTGGACTCTAAAGCTGTTCTTTTCCCTCCAGCATCTGAAAGTCAGACATCACTCTACTGCCCACCCCTCCACCACCCCAACGCTCTGACTCCTGCCTCCTTCTCCAACCTCATCTGACAGCCCTGCTCTGGCCACAGTGGCCTCCTTTCAGTCTCCCTGTCACTTCCAGCCAAGGAGCTTTCCACATGAAATTTCTGCTGCTTGGGATGCTCTTTTCTTTCCCACCTTTGCCCAGTTACCCCTCCTTATCCTTCAGTCCTCAGCTCAGATGTTACTTCCGCAAGGAACCTTCATTCGCATGGAGTCAGATCCCCTTTGTGCACTTGGCCACTCAGAGCCCCGTGCAACTCTCCCGAGCAGAACTCCCTGGCAGTTTGTAATGGAACTTCTCTGTGCCACTTCAGACTAGAGTCCCTTTCTTTGCTACGCTGTGAACTCCGTGAGGGCAGGGTTCACATCTGTCTTGTCCACTGCTTATCTCCAGTGCTCAGAGGAGAGTCTTGGAAAGCCTAAGTGAATGGCTCCTTATGGATGCCCAAAGTTAAGGGGGTGCTTAGAGACACCTGGGGTGGGTGTCAGAGAACAGTTGTTGCCTCACATGGACAAGAGAATGTCCCTCTCCCCACCCACTTGAGCCTGACCGTGAGACCATTTCTTGGCACCCACTATGGGTGGGCTGTAAACCACTTCATATATGTTATCCCTGAATCTAAGTAACACCGTAAGTATTAAGATCCGGGTTTTACCAATGACTTCACTGAGGTCTGCAGAGGGGAAGTGTCTTGCCCAAGTTACACAGGGCACTGTGAGCGGCTGGGCTGGGCTCTGACCCCGGGCAGCTGTACTTCTCCCACTGAATTGGGCCTCTGCTATGAGCTAGGCTTTGGGCCAAGAATGAAACAAATCACAATGTCAAAGGTCTACACCAAAATCCGTGGGAGGCAGCCAAAGTAGTACTCAGAGGAAAATTTATAATCTTAGGTATATTTATGAGAAAACAGGAGAGAACTGAAATATCTAAGCTTTCAAATCAAGAAGCTAGAAAAAGAACAAAATAACCGTCCCACCCCCCAAAAAGAAATAGAAAGAAAATAAAATAAGCAAAGGCAGGAACTAATGGAACAGAAAATGAAACACAAGTTTGTTAAAATTTAATTTCTGAAAAGCAGATCTCCTCATACCCATTTTCTAGATGAGGAGGCTGAGGCCCAGTGGGGAGTGAAGGGCCTGGTGTAAGTCACATGACAGTCAGGATCTGGACCCAGCCTCTTCTGTCTCTAAGCCCAGTGCAGCTTCCTCACCAAGGCCAAGTTGGGCAAAATGGAGAGCTTTCCTGGGGGTGGGGTGGGGGTGGGTGGAAGCTTAGTACCCCATCCCCAGTCTAACTCAAAGGCTGGCAGCTATTGAAGGGCCCCCATCGCCAACATGAAGTGCTGCTTTGAGATTATCAGAGAGCTGAAAGTCTCTATTCCTTTCTCTCCTCTTAAGGTGCCAGGGGACCTTTCCAAAGAAAGTCAGTGCTAAGGTGAAGCTGGAATATATAGGGGTGGTGAGCTGGGGTTCAGGACTTCTGATTTCCCATCCCACCTTGGCCTTGCTGCTTCCCTCTCTGAACCATGAGGGGACCCTACTCCTGATCATCTCCAAGGCCTTTCTGGGGGGGGTCCTAGCCCTCTGGCTTGGGTGGGTTTTTGACAGAGGCCAAATGAGTAAAGGTCCCACCAGGGGAGTTGGCATTTTACTCAGGGCAAATGCTGGCACTGGGACTGTCTGTGTCTTGGAGAGGGAGGGGGACCCCCTGGAACATGTTCCCCTCGGATCCTGGATCCTCTTCCCAAGAAGGGTTTTCAGGAAGATTCCTACCTGGATGACCATGGAGATGGGTTGGGCTGCTGCTTGGGGTTAGGAGTCAGAAGTTCAGGGCTCCAACTGGGGCTTGCCTGACTTGCTGTAGGACTGGGGGCATTTTCCTTTTCCCTCTGGGTTGAGGAAAGGGCCAGCTCTCCTAACCTCTCCCAGTGGTGCCAGAGCACCAAATGGGATCATCTTAAGTCCAGCCAGGGCTGAAGGCAAGCCTGCCACCTGCTGGCCGCCAGGGGAACGGCTCGGGGCTTGGAATCAGATAGGGACTGCGAGCTGGTACCTCCAAAAGGCCTCTAAGCCCACCCCCCCCAATCCAAGGCCAGTTGCACTTGTAACTCCTTGCCAAGTGCATGCCAGTCTCAGCACGCAGAGCCCGAGACAGAACGCATTATTCACTGAGGCTGTTTGCAACAGTGACTGAGGCGATGCCCCACTTAGCAGCTGGAGGACCTTGGGCCAGTTACCTAACTTGTGTCTCCTTACCCTTCTGTAAAACAAGAATACAACTGGTATCTATCTCACAAGGGTGCTGTGAGTACCAAACAAGTTAGTGAGCAAAGGGTTTAGCACAGTGCCTGGCACAAAGTATGCACTCAACAAACAGCTCTTATGACTAATTCAAAGGCAGCTCCTCTGTGCCTTGTGCCCTTGGGGGAAGGTGGAAGGGGAAGAAGTGGATGACAGCAAGGATGGGGGCTAACAGCAATAACAATAATAGCTAATACTAATTTTGTCTGGCACTTATATTAATTCACTTCATCCTCAAACAACCCCAAGGTGTCTGTCTGGCACCTGAACTTGTTTCCTAATCCATTCAGAAGAACTTCATGAAGTATGGAGCTCAGGGCCCAGCACACAGGAAGCACTTAACAAACAGTAGTGTTTATTATTTCCAGCAGAGAGCAATCCTGCCCACCAGCTGCTTTCCACTCCTAGTCTTCCCCTCTCCAGGTGATACTGATAGCTCCCAGCCCACCATCTGTCCTCCTGAATCCTGTTTCAGTCAGTGGCAGCTCAGCATCCATCTTGGTGGGGAAAGGAGACAGAGCCTGGTCCATTTGTAAGGTGAGGGTAAAGGGACCCAGCACCTTATCACTTATCTGGTACAGCAGGCTCTCTGGGTTGAATCCTGTAACATCCATGCCCAATCCCCTTCTTGTCTGCCCCCCACAACCCAGTCTGAGACCAAATCGTCTCTTTCTTTGACTCTCCTGAAGCTGGGGTGGCCAAGGAAGACTCATGAGACATGGACAAAAAGTCTGCTGTGGGGGTTCTGGGAAAGTTTTTGCCTTCCTGATAAGGGCAACAGGCATGGCTGGTACTGCTTCTCCTTGCATGAATGTGGATGTGCTGCCTGGAGCAGTGGCAGTCATCTTGCAGCAGCCAACAGAATCACAGACACACTTCCTCTGACACCCTGAGCAGCACCTGCTTCTGGACTACTCACACGTGAGCAGACAGATAAAGTCTGTATAGGTCCTACCACTCGCAGTGGAATTACTCTTGATAGACATTGGTTCAGGCCTGCTCACCTGGGCATGCTTGAAGATGTGCATGATGAAGATGGTAAGGCCCAGGCCGAAGATGTAGGCTGCAAAGCTGGTGTAGAAGTAGGTGTGGGTATTCTTCTTCAAGCTGCACAGAAGGTGTGTGTGGGGGGGAAAGAGGGTTAGTTGTGGGGAGTGGGCAGCAACATCCTTCTGAGGATAGGAGTTGAGGACTCTGGAGGCTGCAGAGGGTGACTGAGAGCCCTGGACGGGGAGTCCAGAGGTGGGTGTGCATGCTGCTACTGCCCCCAGCCATGTGTCTCTGGACAAGTGACTTCCCTTCTCTTAGCTTCAGCACAGCCATGTGCAAAGTGGGAAACCAGAGTCCTGCGCTGCAAGGACAGTGAGGGTTAGCTTGTTGTGAAGGCTAGGGTACAACTTCTCCCTGTGGAAATACTGCAGATTCTAGAACTAGCTCTGAACAGAGGGGCTTGCTTATCCTGCGAGCCTGAGCCAGGCCTGGGATTTTGCCTCTGAGGGGCTGGCAGCTAAACCTGGGTCTCCAGCAAGTGGCCCTGGGAACTCTTGTGGACTTCTATTTGTATTATCTCTGAATGGCCAGGAACAGAGCTGGCTGTACCTCTCCTTACAAACAGGTCAGGTTCCTTCAAAAGACTGCCTGTAAGGCCTTGTGTCCATAAGGTCCACCATGGCACTACACAAATAACCCAGATGTATGCAAGTGGACAAAGGTAAGTTTCACATGCAAACTGGATTTTGATGATACTGATGGGTTTCTCGTGACCACTGTCAGCACTATGACTGTTTCTGCAATTATCGGGCCTAAGGAGATTAAGAAATGTTCATAAACCACTTCAAAGTGAAGAGCACAAACACAGCAAGCCCTCCACTGCAATGGCTGAGCATAAGATGACGGGGCCTGGTCTCTGGCGCCACCTGCTGGCAGCAGGCCCAGTTGCTCTGGCACATTAGCCAGGATGCTCAAGCCGGCCCCCTGCCCTCTCCATTCCGCTCCCTTTCTAGAAGAGACTGAAAAAAAAATCCGAGTATGGAGAGGGTGTGGAACAGCTAGAGCAGCTGGGACACGGTGACCTGACCCTGGGCTGATAACAAATGGTGATGATGACCAGAGCAGCTGGGTTTCCTGGAGTGCCTCTGGGGTCAGCTTGCGCTTAGCACTATCTCTGCACGTTCTCTCCAGATTTTCCTGGTAATCCTGAAGTAGAAACTCTTGTTTACCACAAATTTAAGAATGAGAAACCTGAAGCTCAGAAAATCAGGCCATTTGCCCAGGTTATGTATAAGGAAGAACTACAGGTGCTACCAGGCCCTGCTGTCTTTCAATCTCTTCTTGGTCTGTGATTCTCAACTTTATTTTTGCCCACAGTCTCTTTTTTTAGTGGATGAACACTTAGAACCTCCAAATAAAAAATACAGAATCGCTCTGGCTGCCATGGGGGTGGAGGGTCTGGCCTCCCAAGGTAGCTCCTCTGAGCTCCTGCAGGTCTGCTCTGGGAAGCCTCTGCTGGGGTGGGCCCCCCACTCACTGAGCCCGTGGGTGAAGGACCACAGTTCCCGAACAGCTTACCTGATGTCAAAACGCAGCAACAAGGCAATGAAGATCCCTGCAGGGAAAAAGCAAAGGTTAGATGGTGGCAGGGAGGGAGTGGGATAGTGAGCACCCTGACTGGGGCCTAGGGCGGTCATGGGAGCCAACGGTGTGGCCAACACTGCCAAGTGACCAGCAGACCACCTAGAACAATGAGAGGGCCCCATGATTTTGCTTTGGCCTGGGACCACACTGACCCAGCACTTGACAGCATGATACTGTACCATACTGAGTCCATCCACTCCAATGCTGGTCCCAAATGTTTATCAAGTGCCTACTAGGTACCAGGCAATAAAGGGGTGAGCAAAATCACTGCTCTCACAGAGCTCAGCCTCAGGGACTGGGGTAGAGACATTAATCAAATATAAACAAAAATAAGTGTAAGAACCTAACTGTGAAAGAGCACTTCCTGTTTCATGGGAAGGCATAACAGGGAGGAGACCCAGGCTGAGGGTGAGGGCAGAAAGGAAGGAGGGCTTCTTTGAGGAAGCGACACTTGCAAGGGAGAGGGAGGAGGAGGTGCAAAGACACTGAGGAAAGATGGCGTCAGGGTGTGACCAGGATGGGGGAGGCCAGTGAGGCTGCAGCCCAGAGTGATGCGAGGACTGGATGGGTCACAGGGGCCCCACAGCCCACCAGGAGGAGTTGAGTCTTTATCCTAAGAAGACACACCCATGTTCTAAGCAGGAGGACAGCCTGAACAGATTTTGGAAAAGACCCCTGTGGTGGCGACATGGGGGATGGGTTGGAGGGAGAAAGAGCAGAAGTGAGGTGGCGGCTCTGCAGGAGCTCGGGAAAGAGGATGGCTAACCCTGTCCCCTTGCACTCCAAAATCCAGCCCAGGCACCCCAGAAGCCAAAGACGCTCCCAGACCCAGCCGGACAGTCCACCCTCTAGATGTGCATACTTGTCCTATCTGTGTGTGTGTCTCCCTCAAGTATAATTCAGCTGACAGCGGGTTCTCAAGAACCAAAACATTCCGTGCTAATCAGAATTACTGACTGCAACACACGATTAATCTTAACGAGGGAAATGCGTTTGTCCTCAGGGCGAGCAAGCAGAGAGTGGGGAGTGGTGCGGTGGGGCAGCAAATGCTGCCTCTTGTGGAAACAAAGCCGGGAACTCGGTGCCCCCCCAGTGGCTGAATTCTGTAACCGTTCTTCAGCTAATCCAGGGGTCAGAGCTCCGCCAAGGGCTCTCACTCCCAATACCGTATCTGGTCTTCAAAACAATGTCATGCAACCCATTCTTCTTTGAAGACCATCGCCAAGGAGCTGTGAGGGCTCAATCTACTTACATTTATTGTGATTTACACAGACAGAGACTGGTGTAGAAATGTCCTGAGTGTGTCTCAAGGCCAGAACTATGACCGATGAGGACACCAAGGGAGTTTGTGTGGGTGCCTGTGACAGCCCATCCCCTGCAGAGTGTGCCAAATGCATTATAGGACTATTTCTTCTGCCTGCTGAGGCTGCCTCCTGGGGAAGCAAGTTATGGAAACAGCATGGCTCCCGACCCCCACCCCCAAGGCCTCAGGTAAGCTGAACTCTTCTCTCTGAACCACAGTTTCTTCATCTGTAAAATGGAAATACCCTCTACTCTACTGGGTGAGCATGACACATGGTAGCTGCTGTGATTTTTATCTGATGGTTTTTGGGCTGTCAGACATGGTCATGTTGCTTGTTGGTGTGCGAATTTACATAAGACTCTCGCTTCTCTGTACCTCAGTTTCCTCACTGGTAGAACAAGGAACCTCTGCTTCACCAACATACGTATCATAAAATGAAAGTACCACACACAGAACTGTGTGTTATTGGTGGAATTGCTATTACTTTCTACAGTGGAAAGTGGCTTCTAATTGGCTTCAAACTTTTTTAAACAAGCACTAAGGATACTGCTAACCCTCTGGTTCTAAGACTCTAGAACCAGTAGAACAAGTATGTGCCTTGGGTGTTCACTGCCCTTGCCCCTGGGCCCAGGTGTGCAGACACAGCGTCAGCTGCTCCTCAGCTGCCCTAGGAGCCGCAGCTCAGCTTTGCCCTTAGGTGTCTGGCTGGGGAGGCAAGGCTGTGGACCGTCAGGACAGGGGTCCATGGTCAGGATGGCGGACAGGCGTGGTGAGCTCCCACATGGAGGTGCATGTGTCCAAAGGCCAGTTGGAGCATGTGTCCTTGTGCCTTTGTCCCAGGCGCATATTCTCCCTGGGGATCTCTTGGCAAAGGAGAGGAGGGCGGAGGGACCTTGGGCAGTTCCAGCACATGTGTAACACTTGTGAAAACTGGGAAGGGGTGTGGGGGGTGAAAGGCCTCAGGTTCTCAGGTTCTCTCATGGCTAGCACCGAATGTGCACCTTCACAGGCTGTGCCTCAGCCTGCCATTACACATTTATTTGTGTAGTTCTCGATTAATGTGAGTTCACTCAGACCAGAAGCTCTGCAAAGAACCTGATACATGACAGCCATTCCATAACCGTGTGTTGAGGCTGAATCCTTCACTCAACCCTGGGTTGACTCGGGATGGGGCTTTGGAATCACCCAGCCTAACCCTCTTCCCTTTCCCCATAGGTAAGGCTTCTGTTTCGTGGTACCCCGTTCCCCCCACCCCGTGCCCTGTGTTGTGGCCTCCACACCAGCAGGTCACCTGGAATGACGATATCTCCGAGTCCCAGCATGGCAAAGTTGTCTGCTTCGAGGCCCTTCTCCAGTAGATCCTGGGGAAACACCACTGCAGAGGGAAGGGGAGTGAGGAGCAGCCCGAGTCCCGCTCACTGCCCTGCACCCTACCCTGCTGCATGACACTCACACATCATATTTCTGGGTGGGGAGGATGGGGAGGAATCCGAAGTCATCTACAGCAAAGGTTTTATGCCTTTACTGAGATCCAGTTCACATACCATACAATTTTAATGCCTTTTTACACCTACAGAACCCTCTGATTAAATGGAATCGACTCCAAAGTCTAGTACAATAAATAGACAAAAGAGCCCCATGTAGTGCTGACATCTAAGTGGTTTCCTTCTCCCCACAGCAGGGGTGTGGACAGAGGCAGGGTGAGCCCAGGCTATAGGCTCTTTCTGTGTCTGCAGAGGGAGAAAACGACATGCACCTGCACATTCCTCACTTAAAGCCCCTCACTCAGAAATCTTGCGGCTGGCTTGCTGGGACAACTACAGATTAGGGAGAAATGCCTCCCTGTGCGCCCAGTTATGACAAAAGGCAGTTGAAACTGGATTTCAGCCGTATGTCCTTGTGAGCAGAAGAATGTGGCAGCTATGAGTGGGCTTCAGCACCAGACTGCTTGGGTCAGAGTCCTGGCTCTGCTGTGTGACTCTGCCCAGGTTACTTAACTACTCTTAGTTTTCTCCCTGTAAAATGGGTGAACAGTAAAACTGATGCCCTCGGGTTGTGGTGAGGATTAGATGATTCGCATACATTGTTAACTGCCATTCATTCCTTCTTTACTAACCTGGCCCTGATTTTCACCGGGGCAGCCTTCCCAGGCAACAGATTGCTCTAAGGCTAAGCCAATAGGGACAATCCTGCTCCCCGAATTTTTAACTTTCTTGTGGCTATAAGCAGTCATGAGACCCAGTGCTGGCCAATGGTAAATAAGCAGCAGACTATGGGATGATGGGTAAACTTTTGCTTCCCTAGTAAATGCAGATGTTCTTGCCCTGCCCATTGCTTTCTGCCTGGAATGCACAGGGTACAATGATTTGTTCATTTCTTCATTCAGTCCTCTCAATCCTAGTCCCGTTCGGTTGTGAATGGCACAGAATACTGTCTCCGTTTTACCCATGTGAAGCCCTGAGAGGCTAATTCTCCACCCCAAAGCCACACAGCCACCAAATGGCAGAGCTGCGATTCAAGCCTGGGTGTCCTGGCCTTGGCGTATATGCACCTAACCACTTGGCAATTCCACATCTGAGCTCTAGTCCTGGCAGAAGGCAATGGTCCTTTTCCCTAACCCAGAAAACCAGATTCCAAGGTCAAATATGCCAGCGTAATTTCTGTGCTCAGCACCCTCCCACGGCTCACCCATGGCCTACTGGGCAGTGTCCAAGTGCCTTGGCATGACATCCTTGGCTTCCCCAAATCGGGCTTCTTCCTGCCTCTTTTTCTAGCCTCTTCCCTGCTGCTCCTCTAGATTCAGTCACACTCCCTCCCTCTCTCCCAGGGCTCTCCATGCATTTTCCTGCCTCTGCTCTTTGCTGAAACTGAACCCTCTCTTTCAAAAGCCCATACTGCCCAGGAAACTCTTATTCATCCTTTCTGACCCGGGAAAGCTTCCCTTGACACATTAGCAGGGTTCTCCAGGCTCTCACACCCCCGCTCCTCCCTCAGAGCATGCTGGGGATAACTGCTGTTCTTGCTTGCCCAGCATCCCATTCTCCTGTGGTGGAGAACTGCAACTCAAATAATCTTCCCCCAGCCACTGGAAAGGGCAGTGGCCCAGACTTGTCCACCTGAACCCTCCATCTCCACGTCAGAGGGAGGCTCAGGACCCAGGCCAGTTCCCTCAGACTGATTCAAGCCAAAGCTGGAAGAAACTTGCTTTCCTCTGGGGTCCCTGAGCTGGGACCACAGAATTTCGGAGCAGGCTGTGGCCATGAGCTCCCCCACCTGCTCATGGAGGAAACCTGTCTGTGGTAGTGGGGCACGAGACCACGAGAAAGATGGCCATTTCTTGACTCTGAGGCCAACGCCAGCCCAATGGCCCAATAAGGAGCCAACGCATCCTAGGGCGCTTCCTGCCAGCTGTCCTCTGGCAGGACCCTTCCTCTTCCTCCATGTCCCCTTCTTTGAGCTCTGTGCCCCCAGGAGTTGACTCAATTAGCTTAAGGCTCAACCTCTAATCTAAGCTCCTCATGCTTTCCCAGCCCCCTTGCTGATGATGGGTTTGGACTTGGGCCTGTGACCCCATTTTGGCTGAAGAGATGTGAGGGAGGCCGCAGAGGGGTTTGGGGGAAAAACATTCCTCCCTGGTGAAAACAGACAAAGAAAAAGTGTTCCCTTTCTGCCTCTGGACATAGCTGTGGGAAGAGTTAATGCGGGAACCTGTGGCAGCCACCAGGGGATCAGGAGGGGAGGAGTTTTGGGGACGGGAGAACGTACTGAGAATGGTGGAGTGGGAGGACAGAAGTAACCCTGGATGGCCCACCCTAAGCCGCTCCACCACTGGGCCTGTTGTTGTGAGAGAGAACACAACTTTCTCGTTTAAAGCTGCCGGTAGTTGAATTTTCTAATACTTATAAGCAACAGATACAGTTGAATAATAAAACCAGAGCAGCATAAAAGGTGAGGGACACACCCAATACTTAGAGAAAGGGGGTTTTCAGGTGTCAGTGGGAGTCTTCTCTTCTGGAAAGTCCCTGCATTCACACACACCCCCCCCCCCCCCGCCCCCCGCACACACACAGGCTAGGTGAGACAGGCCTGCTCTGTGCTTGTTCCCATAGGCTCGTCCCATATTACTCTGCACTGGGACCAAGTGGCCCCAAGCATGAAGCCAGGCTGGAGGGTAAAGGAGAGCTTGGAGGAGGAAGAGGTGTGTGGGGAAGGGATAAAGGAGAAGTACTGACCCAAACAGGGACCATAAGGGGGTGGGTCAGTTATGGTAGGGAGCAGTGGGGCCCCATGGTGGGGTGGTCACTCACATTTTATTGGTGCCTCAAAGGACTTGGCCACTGTCACCATCACGTTGGTGCCAAATACCTAGAAGGAGAAGGCAGGAGTCTGGAGGGAGGTGAGGGGCCACGTAGGAAGGAATGGCTGTCCCTGGGCTCCTAGGTGTGCTACTGCCTGAGACCCACAGCCAGTGGAGCTCCAGAGAAGACAGGAAGTTGAGGTTAGGTGGCCTGTGATCCTGACAATATGGACACCTCCGGCAACAAAGAGGGGCGATTTGAAGGAGTCTGGAAGGGCCTCTGAGTGGCCCATGCCAGGAGTCTGTGGTTGTTCAGGGCTCTGCCCCTCCCAAGACATACAAAGTCCCCCATCACCTCCCGCTCACGGGGAGAAGAGGCCACCTGGGGCCAGGGAGAGGCTGTCTGAGTGAGACCAACTTTGGTCCCACGTCGCGGAGTGAGCATGAGGGTCCATCGGTCAGAGCATGCTCTCAGCAGCTGCTCCTTCCTCACTACCAACGCCCTCGCTGCCCACCACCCCTGCCCAAACCTCTCTGATGTTAACGTGCTTGCCAGGGAGACACGGGAGGAAGTCCCTCTGCTAGGGCTGCTGTGAGGTGGCACAAAGGCATTGGCACCTGGCAGGCTCTCTGCGAACGGCAGCATCTGCTCTCTCTGGCCCCATTCATAGGTGAGGGGAGCAGGGTGTGGCTCCATCAGACTACATATTGCTTCTGGGCCCACAGAGAAAGGTGGGTAGGAGGGCAAGGGTGCCCCGTGGCCTGCACATCCCCACCCGACTCACCCAGAAGACGTCGTAGATGAAGAGCCCGCCCAGCAGGATGCAGCCGGTGCTGACATTGTTCAGGTGCAGCAGCTCTACCCCATTGAGCGAGAAGGCCAGGCCAAAGACGTTGTTGGCAATCCAGTGCTGGGGAAAAGCGGGCATGAGGCCAACTGGCTCCTGGCAGCCCCCAACCCCCTGCCTGGGCCCCAGCTTCTCACCTTCCTCAGCAGGTACCAGACGCCGACGACGCTGCTCAGGCCCAGGCACACCAGGTCCTTGGTGTCAAACTCATAATTGACGATCTCTGGGCAGAAAGGTCGGGTCAGTTCACTCCCAGGGTGGGGCCGCCCTTCCCTCCCCCTGCCAGTCCCTGGGTGCAGGAGGGCATGGCTGTGCCCGTAGGTTGGGGGAGTGGGGGTGGGGACCCAGCCTTGGCTGCCCCAGGCTGGTGGGAGTCTCAGGATGGGGCGAGCTCACTGGAGCCACTGCCAGTCCCTCCAATTTCCTAGAGGAGGGAACGGAGGCCCATAGGGAATACAGGCCTGGTGAAGGGTCAGTGGGAGGTGGTCCACGGTGTTGGAAGCACAGGCTCTGGGATCAGACAGACCTGGTTTGAATCCGGGCTCTGCTACTTGTAGCTGGGTGACCTTGGGGAAGGCAGTTCCCTCTCTGAGCTCCAGTTTCCTCATCTGTAAAAAGGGGACACAGCACCTACCTCATAGGGCTGCTGTGGGGAGTAAATGAGTTGGTCCTTACAAAGTGCTCAGCGCAGGGCCTGGCACATGGCGGAGCTCAATCACTGCCAGCTGCCACTGAGCCCAGGACTTTAGCAAGGCCCCAGTTCATTTTGGAATCTTTCTACTTTGCCACCAAAGGAATTAGGAAGGTTACTGGCAGCCCTAGTTCACTGGTAGAGGAGGAAGAGGAGGGTGAGAGACGCAGGCCAGAGGAGGCCTGGAGAAAAGGCAGGAGTCCCTGAGGCTGCCCTTGTAGGAAGTCCCCTAGCAGACATCCTGCCTCAGACCCACCTGTGATCGCATCTAAATTTCCAAATAAGGAAGCCATGAGAAGTGGTGGCGCTTGCCCAGGGTCACACAGTGAAGCTACTTTTCAGGAAGCTACTTTTCAGACTGCTGGTCACCCCCCAATTTATGTTCTCTACTTTTAGCTGGACACGAGGCTGACTAGCTAACAGCCACATTTTCCAGCTTCCCCTGTAGCTAACTGGGCCTGCAAGGTGGGTGCCTCTATGTTCCTGCTGGCCTGGATATGGAGTGATGATGTGCGATCCTGGGCCCCGAGGGCCACCCCCAACTACTGCAGAACAAGAGACTGAAGGAGCTGGGACCCTAAAGACTCTTTGGGGCAAGCTTAGACTTTTATTGGGCACAGATGCACTAGAGATGCAAAATGGAATCACATACTATCACTGCTCTCTAGGGACAAGGCAGAAGAGCGCTAAGCATAGTAAGACAGCCACATGTTTGCTAGCTTAGACTTTTACATGACAGAGAAAAGTCTCTGATAATTCTGTCATGGCATTCAAACCCATACCCTAATAGTCCACAGAGCCCAGGCTTTCCCCAATTCCCCATGGGTTTTCAAATTTTTTTTTTTAAAGCCAAGAAACCCCCTTTTCAAATCTTATGTGGGATAGTAATCACACTAAAAATAATCACGGTAAAAACAGTCATAACAGCCTACACTTCCTGAGCGCTTCTGATGAGCCAGGCAGTGCCTTCCACTCATCATCCACTCGTTGCTCCTAACAACACGCATGTGCCTATGAGGGAGGAACTAGACCATCGGATCCTTTTTACAGATGAAACACCACCACCACCAAAAACCTGTGAGGCTCAGAGAGGTAAGGGCCTTTATCCAGAGCCCCACATCTAGGTAGTGGCAGAGCTGGGATGCAAACCAGACAACATGATTCCAGAGCCCACCTTTTCATCACCTGCTCTCCTGGAGAGTCCCAGTATTGGAGAGACAAAGGGGAATGGAGGGAAAGACAAGCAGAGCATCTACCAGGGGAATGTGGGGCAGCACTGACCTTCCTTGTTCTCCCCAGAGCCCTGCGTGAAGAGCAGCTGGTACTGTTGATTTGGGAAGTTGGCTGGAAAAAACTTATTCATGAAGGGGCTGGAAGGAAAGACAAAGCAAGTTGGCAAACAGAACCCCTGTGGGCAATCACAGCCCCAACCCCAGCCCAGCCAGGCACCATTTACTGTTGATAGCCCCTGCAACCTCAAGGCTGCCCTGATGGGTAGGTATTATTGTTCCTATCTTACAGATATGGAAATGGAGGCCCTAAGGGAAGTGACTTGCCCAAGGTCACACAGGAAGTCAACATGAGTTGAAACTAAACCCAGGTTTCTGGACTCCTAGTCAAGTGTCTTCTGTACTGCCTCTTGGTTATCACCAAGGAAATGCAAAACAGGTAGACAGCCTTTCATGCAAAAGGCAGTCTTTAGGAGCACAATGGATTCGAAAATCTGGCCCATGGATCACCTGTGTGAGAGTCCCTTAAGCTACTAATCAAGAATGCATGTTCCTAGACCCCCTTCTGGACTTACCAAGTCAGATGACCTGACAGTCACCTCCTGCCCCTCATGATCTGTCATACACTCAAATTTGAAAACCACTGCTCTTCAGCAACAGGTCTGAGTTTTTTTTTACAATCCCAGCTGGACTTGGTCGGCCAGATGAATCATGGCCTCCAGTGCTCCCAGTGGAGCACCCTCACATTCACCCCTTCCATGAGGCCAGTGTTGCTCACGACCGCTTCATCTTATCTTTGGAAGCATTCTCTGATCACCCGGCATGCCCCACTTCCTGGCCAGGCAGGGATGGAGACTTTCTTTTCTGGGCTCTTCTTCGGAGCAAGATGAGCAAATGGGGACTTTGGGCCTAGCCCCGAAGTCTGCTCTGCCATGCACTAACTGTGGGGCCCTGGGCAAGCCACTTCATCTTCCTGAGCTTGTCTTCTCACCTGTTTGCAGGGATAATAACATCACCTGACTCAAAGAGCTGCTACAAAGATACGAGGGACAGCAGGTGAAACACTTAGCCCAGCACTGGACTTGCAGCTGGTATGTAAGAATTGGGAGCTTCTGTTATCATGGTGCGCTCATCCAGTGTCCAAGCTTGAGAGTATTTTTACATCAGATCATACTGATAATGATGAATGAGGCAGGCAAATTCAGGTATGGTCTTCCCAGACTTGGACAGGTAAACTGAGGCAAGCCAAGGAGATACCCAGGTCATAGTGGTAAAGGCAGGCTCTTTCTAAGACCTTGGGGCTCAGAGTAAGAAGACAGATTTAAAAAACATCCCTGGGCTCTGGTTTCCCTACTTGTGAAACAGCCAATCCCTGCCCCCTTGCAGGGCTGGGGTGTAAGTGGACGAGAGGGCTTTGAGCACGGTGATGTGGTCGGCACAAGGATTGAATAGGCAGTGGGCTTCCAGAGAAGGGTTCCAAGAAGGCCGGAGGCAGAAGCTGGGCTGGAAGAGGCTGGAAGCTACTTTCAGTTCAGTTTGCTGATTCACTTTTTTTGGGGGTGGGGAGGGGTGGATCTGAAGCCATAAAGTGTGTGTGTGTGAATAAGGGTTGAGTCCGAGAGAAGTCCGAAGGAACTAAGTCCTTCACCCCAGCCAGACCACTTCCTTAGGAGCTTGGAGCTTAGCTTTCCCAACAAGCAGAGTGCAGCAGTCAGGAGCATGGACTCTGGAACCAGACTTCCTGGATTCAAATCCTGGTTCTGCCACTTATTAGCTGTGTGGCCTTGGGGAAGTTACCTAAGTGCTCTGTGCAACTGTTTCCTCATCTAGAAAACCACAGTAACAATGATTATTTAAGAGGATTGAGTGCTAGACACATTGTAAACTAAATAAGGTTGGTCTGATTATGGATTCAATTTCAAGTAAGAAGTCACTCAGCTGATGTCTTTGTTACCCTGAGAGAAGAGGAGCTGCTGGAAAACATGGTGAAAGAGCCTAGTGACCTGGCTGGTGTGAGTCTGTGAGCTCCGGGACAGGGGCCCTGTCTCATTAGCTTCTTGCCTCACGCCAGGCCTGGTTCCAAGGAAGTGCTTGCTGAACAGCTTTGGAAGCAGGCAGGGAGGTTCTTTCTGGCCGTGCTGGCTCATGTCAAACCTAAAGGTCATTGCTTCCTGCTGAGAAACCACATCCTGGTGCCCTTCTTGCCTGGGAGTGGAAGGCAAGGGTCGATAAAACTGATGACGTGGCCACCTCCTCCTGGGGTGGCAAATTTTGGCATCTTGGGTCTTTTTTTCCTCTAAAGGTCAGCTGGGTGGGGCAAGAGCTCAAAGGCGGTAAAAATAAGTGAGGCTCCCTTGGCACGGAGGAAGTCTAGGGTTTGGGCTTGGGCTTGAGCCTTGGTGACTGTACACAGAGAAGGCAAGATGTGGGCCCTGCCTTCCCCCAGTATCCCAAGCTGTGGTGTCTTCCCAGAGAGGCTTGCAGTGGGGTGGAGGAGAGATCCTGAGAGCGCTTCACAGCCTTTCTGCTAGCCTACTCTCCTTCTGCCCTCTCTTCCCCTTCACTTTCCAAACCTGGAAAGAACACTGGCTGTGGAGTCAGATCTGGGCTTAAAAGCTCGCTCTGCCTTCACCAGCTATGAATTCTGGTGGTAATATTTATAACCCCTTAAGCCTCAACTTTCTAGACTCGAACCTTTAGATCTTGTCTGGATCCTGTGGAAAGGCTGATGCTTAAGTTTGTGGCTACAAATAGCTCACCAAAATTCTAACAAGACTGCAGAATTTTCATTGAGAATGTATTTAAGAAAACTCAGTTTAATTAACTGAAGAAGAAAATAATTTATTTTTTGGACCAACTTTCTAAACAGCATGATTAAATTATTGCCCCTCCCTTCTTTTACTGAAATTATTTTCATTGAACTCAATTCTTTTCCATATAAATTTTACAATAAAGATCTCACTCATCCAACAGTTCTGGCCCCTGCTGGATTATTCACAGGATAGTTTCAACCACAGCAAGTGCTCCTTCTGTCTATGGCCATCCATTATTTTCACAAGGTCTCATTTTTCCTGGTCTTATTTTATGCTCTAAATTTTATCAAGAAAATGACTGTTCTGTTAATGTTTAGTCACTAACAAATTTTACTATGTATAGTTTCAGCTGCTGTTGATTTTATTTTCTGTTGACAATTTCTATCAGTAAAAATAATGATTTGGCTAAAGATGGATAGACAACTATTTCTTGGCTAATCCATGAGAAATTTGGGACAATGCCCCTCAGTCACTGTTCTAAAAAGCAAAACAAATGTATTTGGTGTCAAAATGATAGAGGGTCAAGATGCCCTGTGTGGGCAGCTGGATAGAAATAAGATCTCTCTTGCAGGGCTGTTGAGGAAATAAATGAAATAATCAGTTCTTCAGTACGAGGCCCGGCAGTGACTTTCAAAATGCACTGGATTCTCTCATTCTGAAGTGGGGGGTGGGCTATGGGGAGAACTGGGGGGTCTCAGGCCCCTGGTAGATGGTGGAATGGGCTGGAGTTGGGGGGAGGCTCATCGACACAGAGAAAGGAGGACCCAGTGCCTGGAAGGGACGGCTCGCTCCCTCCCACCCCTCCACCATGACAGGAGGGTCTGTCCTGCCAGGAGGGGTGACTGGGTCTGCCATTCTTGTTGGTGCCTTTGCTTCTCAGGATGGGTAGAGGGGCTGGACTAGAACTTGTCCAAGGTGGCTAGAATAAGATTTTGTGGGTCAAAGGTAGCATGCAGTTGAAGACAACACTGAACTCAGTCAGTGAACCAGAGTTCAAGTCCCAGCCATTTGTCACTGGGCCACCACTCAACTCCCTGTGAGCCTGGCGCTGTGCTCTCGACACGTTACCCTGGGGCTCATTCGATCCTTAGCACACCCCTCCTAGGAGGTGCTCGTGGTATCTCCATCTTGTAGGTGAAGAAACTGATGCTCAGAGAGACTGAGTAACTTACATAAACTATAGAGCTAGCAGAGCCAAGTCTGGAGCCGGGGCCGGCCGCCTCCTGAGCCTGTGCTCTTTCCTATTACCTTGCCCACACACCCAGAGGAATGAGGCCCAGCTCCCCTGGCCTTCAGTGCCGTCTGTGAGCAGAGCCTGCCTTGCATTTCTAACCCTCTCTTCAACTGCTCTGGGACGACCCTAAATGTGCCCTCAATGCACACACACCTCCCAGCACCTGACCTTCCCCACCGCTGCCACCTCTTCCAGGTTTCCTACCCTTCCAAGCTGTGTTCCAGTCATGTTCCCTCCTTCTTGGGGAGCCTGCTCTGGGCTACTGGCCTCCTCCCAGTCTATTAAGTGCTTCTCAGCCCGAGACTGCACCATCTCCAGGGGACAGATGGAAACATGTCAGGATGTTTTTGTGGTCACAACCTGGGGGTAGGGGTGGGGGCACAACTGCCAATGGGTGAGCAGGGCTGGGGATGCCAAATGACCTGCACTGCCCACACACTCCTGCACAGCGGGTAACTGGCCTGGCCCAAATGTCAACAGCAGCCCCCTGAGGACCGGGGGCCTGGACTGCCCATCCCCACTGGGCTGACAGGGTTTCTTCATGAGCATGTGGCAATCTGGAGCAGCATGGCAGTGGGAAGAGCATGGGCTTTGGGGCCACACAGACCTGGGTTCAAATCTTGGCTCTGCTGCGTGTGAGCGGTGTGATCCTAGCAATTGTCATCACCTCTCTGAGCATTAGTTTCCCTGACTGTAACACAGGATTCAAGGCAAAAGCTAAACTTATGGATTACCTGGCAGCTTAACACAGAAAGTAATGGCAGCAGCTAACAGTTATTGAACATATGTAAGTGCCAGCCACTGGGCTAAGAGCTTTCCACATAACCTCAGGAGAAAGGTATCATTTCCCTTCACTTTCAGGTAAGGAAATTGAGGCCAGAGAGATTAAGTATCTTGCTCAAGGTCACAGGGCTATTAAGTGGCAGAGTCTGGACTTGAAGCCAGGTAGTCAAATTCAGGAGCCTGCACTCTTAACTTCTGATTATCAAGTAAAAGCACATGTGAAGAGCCTTGCCCCTTGTGCTTGGTGCCCAGCAGGCAGCCACAACGGGGAGGTGGCCTCGATACCACTCATCTCAGCACTTAACAACTAACATGGACACTGCTGTCCCTAAGAACTCCTGCCGGACACTCTGCTGATTCTCTAAGGCAAATGTGGTCCAGAGAGGTTACAGCTTTCGTCTTAGGCACTCACAGTGCGATACGGGGGAAAGATTCTCTTGGGTTTTATAGCCAGGATTCAAACCTGGCTCTGTATGACGCTAAAGGTCATGTTCTCATCCAAGACCCTGAACTGGCTCCTGAGAAAACTGCTTCAAATGCTGCAGAGAGATGCCTTCTGACCTGATGGTGTGGGACAGGGCCAGGATTCCCAGCACGAAGAAATACATGGACAGCAAGAGGTTGATGTACTCCTGGGAGAATATCTGAGATAGAAACAAAAAGAGAAACAGGAAGTCAGGGTTGCTGGTAGCTACAGGGAAACCGGAGTCCCCGCTTCTCTTCTAGAGGTTGGTTTCACTCCTCTGGAGTTGGGGGGCAGTGTCAGGAAGAATCTCAAGAGCGTACTAGGGGCCTTCTAGTTTCTGTGGCCAGAAGAACTTTTTTTCTGGGGAAAAAGGGGGAATCTCAAGCCCCCACATGCATCTCCCAAAGGAGTCTGGAGGGTTACACTTGGTGGCTCCACAGCTGGAAGAGAGGCAAAATTATGTCTGTGCCTAAATGGGATCCTGGGGCAGGGGTGAGTCTGCAGGATACAGCTCCGGAGAACTATCTGAGTCTAAGAACTCACTCTTCCCAGGTTCTTTTTCCCTGTTCAGAAATTCACTGAGCCCCGCTTCTGAGTGGCCACTAAGGCCTTGCCTGCTGGCTACAGTTCTCTGTGCCCCACTCCCTTCTCCATGTCACGCCTCCTGGACAACTTCCCCCATGAAGTTATCACCGCAGCCCTGACAGCTGCTTCTTCATGTTCAACTATTGTTAGGCGAGACTGAGAAACATCCCCTTTCACAGTGCTCCAAAGCTAATTGCCACATGTGGTTAATTCTGGGCTTTGGGAAGGCTATGCCATACGCTCCATGTTCATCATATCACCCACTGAATCTGTGATTGTGATGGCCTCTAATGGGAGGGAATAATGTGTTGTTGTGTGGGGCACAGGGATACTGGGTACTCTGAAGTAGGGCTATTATGGGATCTGTTTAAAGGCCTGTCTGATCACGTTGCTCCTCTGCTTAAAGCCTCTAAACAGTTTCCCTCTGCTCTCACAAGCTGAAGGCCCACACCTCATCTTGGCTTCTTGGGCCCTCCTTGACCTCCGCTGACCTGTCAGCCGTGGCTCACACCACAGTGCTCTTGTTCTCCAGGTTGTGGCCACACTGGCCTTCCGCAGGGCCTTGTTTGTGCACATGCTCTTCTGCTGCCTGGGATGTTCTCCCCTCTCCCTTCCTCACCTAGGCTGCCCCTACTCGTCCTCCTTCAGCTCCTAGCTCACAGCAGCTGTCCTCAGCCTACCTCCCTCATTAATTTGGTTCATGTTTACTGAGTGCCTACTACGTGCTGGGCTAAACACCAAATACGCGGCAAGGAACGAGGCAGACAAAGTCCGTGCCCCCTGGGGCTCATGTGTCAGTGAGGGAGAGAGTCTCAGAAGAAACAAATACACGGTATGCCATCAAGTGGTGACGGGGACAAAGCAGGAAAGCAAAGCAAAGCAAATGAGTGAAGGAGGCAGTGCTATTTTAGATGTGTGGCCAGGGAAAGCCTCCTGCTAAGAGGACACCAGAGGAGAACCCTAACCACAGTAAGCAGGCAGGCCATGTGGCTATGCAGGGCAAGTGCATCTGAGGCAGAGGGAAGGGCGGGTGCAAATGTCCTGAGATGGGTGCATTTTATGTGTGCAGGGAAGAGTGAGGGCCTGTGGGTTTGGAGCTGAGTGAGCCCGGGGAGAGTGCCTGGAGATGAGGCTGGGAGGTAAGAGGGAGCTGGACTCTGCAGTGCCTGAAGACCATGAAAAGGGCTTTTGATTTTATCTGAGACAGGCTGGTACTAGAGGGCTGAGGGCAGGGCTGTGACATGAGCTGATGGCTCAAGAGGATCCTTTGCTGCTGTGTGGAAGAAAAGACTCTGTGGCAGGGCAAGCAGAGAGTTAGCGTGAAGAGCACTGCATGATCCAGCAGTGGAGGATGGAGCCCTGGACTGGGGGATGCTGGGGAAGTGGTGAGCAGTGGTCGGATTCCCAACTGGTTCTGGAACTGGACTGGCAGGATATGCAGAGTGGGATAGGAGGGCTGAAATAGCAGGAAGAAGGATGACTGGTGGGGTCTCTGGCTGACAGCGAGGTGGATGGAGGTGTGGCTGTCTAGGTTTGGGGCTCGGCAGAAGCAGGGGTTCACTCCTGGCTGCTGGTTCTGTGGGTTTTAGTTATTTATTTATTTTGGCTCTGTGGGGTTTTATTGGACCTCGCCTTCATAGCACTTGTTAGAGTGTAACATTACATTTATCTGTGTGGTTATTTGATTGGTGTCTGTCCCCACCACCTAATAAGATGCTCACTGACGGCAGGGACAGGCCATCTGTACCTCTCATCATGATGTCCCCAGCACTCAGCACAGGGCCTGGTGTATAGCAGTCATTCAATAAATATTTATAGAATAACTGAATGGATGAACAAATCAATGGCCTATAATGTAAATGCAATAAAAAAAAAAGACCTGTGAACATATTTCAGAGGCATATGGTTTATGTTTTATTTATGAAGATGTGGTTTTCTATGTAGGCACTTGGGAAAATTTTCTCTCTGGCCATACCTTTGAGCTTCTGGTTGGTTTTGACTGTGTGAATTGTGTGTGAAGTCTCCCTTTCCTTTATGCTTTGGCTGCTAAAAAAATCAGTCATACCTATGGCCCACTTTTGGCAAGGGCTCAAGCCTTCAGGACATGGTGTTTGGGTATGGGCCTCATTCAAGACTTCATTTCCTTAATCCTATTTTAATTTTCTTCACCCCAATTTCTTCCCTTATTTTTCTTATACTCTTCGACTGAAATTTTTATTTATTTTATACAAACACACACTCCCCCTTCCTGGATTTAATTTTTATAAGCTTCCTCAAAGCCATCAGTTTTAAATGAGGTGGGATAAAGTAAACGCAATGATTTTGAGAAATGTTACAGACTCCAGTGCCCCAACTAGGAGAAGGAGAGAAGGGTGCTGGGTAAGAGGCCTGGGGTGAGCCTTTTTTCTGTTAAACCAGCCAACCAGCTGTCGGTCTGGCGTTCAGGAGGAGCCTGGGGCTGCACTGTCCAGGCAGCTGCCTTTCAGAAATCTCAACCTGGACTCGCCAGAGGCACAGAGAAGAGGCACACCCTGCCCCCTGGCACAAGGCAGGCTGGGGCCTGGGGCTTTGTTGAACAAGAGAGCTGGGGTTTACCTGCCTGGACAGGAGGACAGGCTGGGCAACAGGCACCCAGTGCCTTAAATAAAAATGCTCACACCCTTTGCGGCCAGAAATTCCTTTTTGGGGAATATAGCCTCAGGAAAGAATCCTAAACTCTAAAAATGTTAGACGGTCTTGCGGCAAGGGACTGGGTATGTATTCCTGGCACAGTAGAGATTTGAGAAATAGCTTCCAAAAGCCAAGTTAGCAGCAGTAGACTAGATGTATATGGAGCAAAAGAGCGATCTCAAAAGTGTAGGAGATGGGAAAAGGAAACAGAGGGAGATTGTAAAGCACAGCCTCTCTTTATGGAAACTAGACTCTCACTCATACACACAGATGGGCTTACACCATTTATTTTACAAGGAGACACACACATCTAATTTAAGTACATAAACCAAATGCATTACAGCAGGTGCCTCTGGCAGAGAGAGAAATGAGGCGGGAAATGGAGGTGGGGATTATGGGTGAAGGGTGAGGAAAAAATAAGGAGGGAGCACCTGGCATGGACTAACGATGGTATGCTATGAACCAAGACGTTTGATAAATTCAGCTCTGCACCCAAGGTCCAGGATAAACATCCAACAGTGAACAACCAATGTTATTTGAGTTACTCTTACTTAGAGTAAAAATCAGAATGACACTTTCTGTTTTATGGGAAAGGATGCTGTATGTAAATCCCACAGTGGTATAACTGTGGGAATATTCTGAACCATCAGAGTACTTCTAATCCAACAACAGTGAGGGAGTAAGGGAGTGCTGGGACAGGCAACGGGCATTTAAACCACGTTTTTCACTCACTTGCAGACTGGTAGAAACTAAAAGTTTTGATGCTATCCAATGCAAATGAGAGTATAGGGAAACAGTGCGCTCATAACTGCTAGTGGAATGCAAACTGGTACAATCTTTTTGCAGGACCACATGCCACTATCTACCCAAACGACAAATGGAGATGCTACTTGACCTGGAGATCTCACTGCATATATACCTGAAAACATGCCATGATATTTGCATGAAGATGTTCACAGCTGCTCTGCTGTGACATCCCAACACTGGATACACCTCATATCCCTCAGCAGTAATCCACAAAACAGGATCATGAGCAGCTGTTAAAAAGAGTGAGGCAGATCTGTGTTGATACAGAAAGATCTCCACATATGAGATGTTTGATATCTACATGTTTTTAAATTTTAACATAAATGTAGATATCTATGTGCATAATGGAAAGATTCATGAGAGACTATATTTGGAGAGGATATGGCTCATTTGAACCTTTAACCATGTACATGTATTTTTAAAATGTAAATTAAAAAGTAATCCTTGAAGAATTTTTATGACCACGAAAAGTGTTCATTATATACTATTAAAAAAAAAAACAAGATATGACACTATAGTTTTGATTATAATTATGTCAAAAATAGGTTTAAAAGCCTGAAAGGAGATATGCCAAAATGTTAACAGTGATTATCTCATGCTACTTTTACCACTAGGAAATAGTACAAGTTATATTTTCAAAAAATGTTTGAGGAGAATCTGCAGAAAATGAGAAAATGCTTATGATGTTATCAAAGTGACGTGAAAGAAGCAGCTACAAAACTGAATACACTAGGTGGTCACAGCTACGGAGAAACCATGCATGGGAAAAACAGTGGAAGGACACACCTCCAAAAGGACACTGTGATTGTCTCTGGTAGGGGGATTTTGGATGATTGCTGTTTTTCTCTTTTTACTTTTCTGTGTTTTCCAGGTTTTCAACACTAAGCCTGCATAACTTTTACTGGGAAAATAAACCTCGGTAAATTAAAAAAAACAATTAGTACGGTAGAGGTATGTTTGGACACAGGCTACACCCATCCCAACAGAAACAGTACAATGAATCCAAAACTGGCATCACAAAATCAGAACAAAACAGAAACTGGTGGGAAAGAGTCCCAGACATTCACAGTGATTGACTCTGAGTAGTGGGTCCAGGGGTTTATTATGATTATTTTTTCCCTGTTCTTTGTTTTCTATAAATGAACATGCAAGCCTCCTGTAATGGGAAAAGTAAAACAAAATAAAATGAACTTACTGAAACCAAATGACACAACAAGTGGCAAAAGACTTACTTTGAAAAAGAGGTAGAGTCCCAAGAGCGTGCAGCTGGCGATGATGGGGAACCGGGCGGCGTCCCGGCTGGTGATGGTTTCGGGCATGTCTGAGGCATTCTAGAGAGGAGAAGGGCCAAATGAGCAGGGGAGTGGTTCTGACTTCCACGGGCTGGGAACTGGGGGGAGCCTGATGCCCTGTGGTGCCCTCATCTCCTTCTCCCTCTCTGCCTTGGTTCAGTTAGATGCCTCAGAGGTCCCCACAGGTTTTCCTGCTTCTGGGCTTGTGCTCGTGCCCACCCATCCTGGACCAAGAGGCTCTGACCTTGCCACACTGCCACCGAGGCGGTCTGGGTCCCGACTAGAACAGCCCTGGGAGTACCCAGAGCACTGTGCCCATCTCCGGAGAAGAGCTATCACAGAAGCAGTTGTGCTATGGGATAATAGAAAGAAAAAACCTGGAAACTGGTGACAATATGACACAGTCCTAGCCCTCATGAGGAGAATTATTTTCAATTTTCTTAGGGATTAGCTAAGAGGTAAATATCATTAGTCTTTTAACTGGTAGGTAATGAATATTATTAGTGGAAATAAACCAACAACAAATAAAACCTGACTAGGCTGAACCTGCACAGGGAAGAATACCAGTTGACAGGAGAAGCAAATCTTTACAAAACTCAAATAAAATTCAAACAATTGAATTTATAATGGCAGACACCATAGTTGGCAAGAATATGACGTGGGTAAAGAGCGGACAATAGAAGATAAATATTTACATGGTGTGCCGGTTTGAGTGTATTGTGTCCCCCAAATGCCATTATCTTTGTGGTCTTGTGTGGGGCAGAAGTTTTGGTGCTGGTTGGATTTGCTTGGAGTGTGCCCCACCCAGCTGTCCGTGATAATTTTGATGAGATGTTCCCATGGAGGCGTGGCCCCGCCCATTCGGGGTGGGCCTTGATCGGTGGAGCTATATAAATGAGCTGACTCAAAGAGGAAAGGGAGTGCAGCTGGGAGTGATGTTTTGAAGAGGAGCAAGCTTGCTAGAGAGGAACGTCCTGGGAGAAAGCCATTTTGAGGCCGGAGCTTTGGAGCAGATGCCAGCTGCCTTCCTAGCTAACAGAGGTTTTCCGGAGGCCACTGGCCATCCTCCGGTGAGGGTACCCGATTGCTGATGTGTTACCTTGGACGCTTTGTGGCCTTAAGACTGTAATTGTGTAGTGAAATAAACCCCCGTTTTATAAAAGCTTATCCATCTCTGGTGTTTTGCATTCTGCAGCATTAGCAAACTAGAACACATGGAAAAAACCCTAATGCAATAAAAATAATTTCAGTATTAGAAAACTGGAAAAAATGGGAAATGAAGTTAATAGTGCAACACAGGAATGAAATCAGCTTCACAGAATTCATGCCAAAAGATTTCTAATGAAAATTCATCAAGGGTAGTGTGATTCTGGTTCAAATCTGTATTAAAAAACACAGTCAAAAGCTTTCAGGATCAATGTCCTCTTTCTGGTAGGCAAAATCCTCAGTTGTCAAGGACTCAGCTCAAATGTCACCGCCATGAAGCCCTTCCAGATTTCCCCCGGGGACTGCACCAAGCGCAATTCCCACTGCATTTTATGTTTCTAATTCTATTTTATATCATAGCTACCAAAAGTCCTAGCAATGCCATTCCAGACCTCTGCTCATGCCAAAGAGAATTTCTCTCCCCAGTTGCCACAGGCTCACCGTAGCGCCTAAGATCCCAACATTACCTCTTCCCTTCTGAGAGGTAAGGGGCTGGCGTCCCTGGGAGCTGTATCACTTTCAGCTGGGGAGGTTCACTAATATTGTGACTCAAAGTTGGCTCTGAAAAACCAGCAGGAAAAAACCTGCAAGGGGGAAATAGGAAAGGACAGATTTTGGCTTAGGGATGCCGTGTTGCCCCAGGGTGGAAAGCTGCCAAGGGGAAGGAGAAGGCGCACAGGGCAGCAGGACCAGGAAATGATCACGAGAAGATCAAGGTGTGGGGAACTGGGAATTGCAGCCACCACTGGTTTGAGCACAAACTGGTCCAGCCTTTTAGGAGGCATTTTGGCAGGAGGCATCACATAGGGCACATAACCAAGGCCATAAAGATACCCTCACAGGCCAGGAGCCAGCAATGGGAAGAACCTTCAGGTTCGCTCTTACTAAGAGACTCAAATTAAAGTACACTGAGATTCCACTTTTCATCTATCAGAAAGGCAAAAATCTACACTTTGGTCACATACTAAGTTGGTGAGGCTGCAGGAAAAGAAGTCTTCTCCTCCACTGCTGTCAGGAGGGTGGCTGGTCTTCCTGTGGACAGCAATTTGGCAACATATGTCAAAGTCACAAATGCACAGACACTTTGACCAAGCAATTCCACTTCTGGGAGTTTTCCTACAGATATAATTCACACACATACAAAATGATGCATGTAAAGTACACTCAAGGTTATTCATTTAGTTCTGTTAATGGCTTGCTGGGTGACTGAGGTAAGTCATTTGCTCTCTAAGCCTCAGTTTACTCACCAGTAAAAATGGGATGACAACCTCTAGCTACTTATCTCTAAATGGGCCAAGAGGTTCAAACCAAATGAGATAAGGGATGTGAAAGGGCCTGGCACACTCTAATGAGCTGTCACTGTCTGAGGGGCTATGATTATTAGGTAGAGGCAAACGGGGAGGCCCTGAATCAAAACCCAACATGTATGTTGGAAGCAGTCCAGGCACAGGGCTGGAAGGCAGATCCTCTCTTCTGGAGCCACCAGAGGCAGCTCTGTGAGTCACTCTCTGGCAGCTTTGCTGGGAGGTGGAGGTGGGGTGAGCAAGCAACACTGCCACTGAGAGGCAGGGTTTCCTTCCTTTCCTCTTCTGTCCCGGTCCCTGGTTTCTGCTTTAGGCAACAGTGTGCTGTGTGACTTGGGTCATTTCCTCACCCATGTGCACCGTCATAATTCAATACATTTCCTGTGTAGCAGTACTGTGGGTACAAAGATGAATTCAACAGCTCCTGACCTCAAAGAGTTTGCAGGCAGGAAGACCAAGACCTTGACATGTAAACAGAATGTTATGATACAGGTCACATGTGACAAAAGAGACATGTATACTGATGTGATACAAGGTGAAGAGAGGGCATCTGACTTCTAGTTCTACTTCTCCCCAGCTGTGGGACCTTGGGAAACTTATTCTCTCAGAGCCTTGATTTCCTCAGCTGTAAAATGGGTTGCAATGATTCTATAATTTTTGCCCTGTGATTTAGCACTGTGCCTTGAGTAACCACTCAAGCTGTATAAGCTATGTGTATTATTCTCAGGTACAAGGAAATCATGTGATAGCAGACAAGACATGACTTTTCTGCCAAGTTAGGGCAGATGTCATTCAAGCAAGGCCTTGAAGGCCAACACAGGGTCTGGTATACTGTGAGAGAGCCAGATAAATGCTGATTGCTGACTAAGCTGAGGAGTTTGCTTTATACACAAGAAAGAGAAGTGTGGACCACAGAGATGTAGGGGTGTAACAGTACACACAGGACTCTGTGGTTTCACCTACAACCAATTTCGGCTCATTTCCACATATTCCTTTCAAGTCAGCGGAGTACCCTGGGTGGAAAGAGGCTGAATAGTATTTGATCACAAATCAAGGTTGGACAGATGCTTTACCATATAGAGGAATCTGCTCTCCTCTGTGGGTTACTGTTATAAATATCCCTTGCTGCAATGTTGAGTCAGAGCGGGACACTTTTGAAATCTGACTGAAACAGAGTAATAACATTACTGAGAGTTTTCTATGTGCCAAACACTGTTCCAGGTGCTTTATAGGATTTCACTCTCACAACCACCTCAAGTATGTACTGTCAATAGTTCTGTTTTACAGATGAGGAAACAGAGGCTCAGAGAGGTGAAATAACTTGCTTGAAGGTCACACAACTGGCAAGTGGCAGTCAGGATTCAAACTGAGGCAGTCTGGATCCAGAGCCCAAATTCTTGGTTCCTACTCCCTAAATTACCTACACTTTTCTATCTGAAAATTGCTGTTGGATATACAAAGTGAGCTAGGATCTACCAATTCAATTTGGATTTTTTTAACCTGACATATTTATGCAAACGCAAAAGGTCCTGAAACACCAAATGTAATTAGGGAGGGAAAAAAGGCTGACACGTATAGCAGAAACAAATTTAGCTTCCAACAACACTCTGGATGTTCAGGTATCAGGGTGGAAGCAAAAGCAGTTAGGGGAGACAGAAACGCTCAGCTGTAAGCCAATGGCTAGGTTTGCACTCTGGGAGTACTGCTTTCAGGTCCTGCCCTAGAAATAATCTGGAATTTGTCGACCATTCTATTGCTATGTTGCCCCAGTTGGAGACCCCAGGTCTCCTTCCTTCACCACCATATTCACTGACTTAACTTTCCACAATTCTGCTTCCTAAACATCTCCTGAACCATCTTCTCCCCCCTCCCTTCAGCTACCACTGCTGTCTTCACCGTATCACTGTACCAGCCTCTTTGCTGTTCTCCCTCCTGCCGTTTACCAATCCTGCAAAGTGCTTTTTCTAAAACCTAAACCTGATCGTATCACATGCCAGCTTTAAAACCTCCAGAAAATGAACTGACTACTATGTAGCCATTAAACAAGACTGAGGTCATTGCTGGTGGGAGAGTAAGCTGATACAACTTGTATGGTGGGCAATCTGGTAAAATTTATCTAAGCAAAGAATGTCTTTGATCCAGCAAATCAATTTTGAGGAATTTATCCTACCAATACACAGACAAGTGTGAAATGATGAATGTTGGTCCAGAGACTATACTTTTGAGAATTGCTGCTTTAAACAAACCGTGGGGTACAGGTGGGATATGGTACAGATGTTATAAAAGAAGACACTATATGTACTGACATGATTTGACCTCCAACATATATTAGGTGAAAAACGCAAGGTGCAAAGAGTGTATACTATACATAACAAAATATAACAGTTATATAACTAAAATGGGGTGGGGCAGGGAGCAAATTCTTATTTATTTGTAAAGACAGAATCTCTTTGTAACACGAACTGCCTTAAGAGGGAAACTGGGTAGTTGGGGTGGGAGGGAGATTTTCACTGTGAACCCTTTTGTACCTTTCAAGTCTGTATAATGGACATGCATTATCTACCCTCCCTGCCATAAAAGAATGAGTTAGATCTTTAAGTTTTGATATAGAAAAATGACCAAGACATATTGTTAAAAAAAAAAAGTTGCAGACAAATACGTACCGAGTAATCCCATTTTTATAAAAATAAAATTACATATGTATATATACACAGGCACATATATGTTTGTAGATTACACATGTTCTGAAAGTTATACCTCAAACAACTAATTGGGCTACTTCTAGAGGGGAGGCTTTTCCTTTATACTTCTGCACTATTTGCTATTTTTTTTTTTTAAACAGGTGTGTAGTATTTTGTAACTACCAAAACAACAGTTGCTTTACCTTCAGGATTCTGTTCCTCAGAAAGGCCTCAGGCTCCTTAAGCATCTTGCCACCACATCCAAGCCCCGATACGCGGCCCACGTCACACCACTCACTGCCTCCCTGAACACACCTTGTGGTCCCATGCCTCCTTCTTCCCCTATTCTGTTTGCTGAAGTCTTACCCATCCCTGCAAAGACAACTGCTGCCTCCTTTAGGCATATCAATATTCATTCTAGTTGGCTGGTCACATGTCTTCTCTCCCTGGTGACTGTGAGCTCTGTGAGGGCAAGGCATGGTCTCCTTGTCCCTGTACCCCTGGTGCCGGGCTCAGGGCCTGGCACAGAGCAGGCACCCAGTCCTGTTGGCTGAGGGGTTCCTCTGAGTTCCAGGTCAAGGGACTTTGGACCAATCTGATGTGCAGCTACTGTGAGGGCCAGGATTTTCTCCCTTCTGGGAAGAGTGATTGAGCGAGTGATTTTTCTGTTCCTCCTGATTTATCTGTGCAGAGTTATAGAACTGTGAGAGAGATATGTCTCTGGCAGGGCTGGGCAGTGTGCTAAGATGGCATCTGCCAAGATCGCTTCTTCTCAATACAGTCCTGGATGCTCTTCTCCTGAGGATTTCACAATTAGCCCTGCCTGTTATGGACACCTACTGAGTAGGACTCAGCTCCAGGGAGAATTCTGCCTCGACATGTCCTCTCTCAGAAGGACCAGAGGGAATTCTGCTCCCATATGCCCTCCCTGTTGGCTTTGGGGTCTAACACCGATGGGAAATCAAACCTCCTGGGTCTCAGCACTAACTTTTCTCTTTCCTTGTCAAACAACCAGGGAGACTTGTTTCAGTACAGACAAGGGAGCTGCTTGACCTGTCCTTTCCTTAGGCCTGAATGCCACAAGTGTGGGTCTTTTAAGGTACCTGATATCAGGGAGAAAGCCCTGGACTTGGACTAGGTACACCTCATTCTGCCCCAATTGGCAGAAGGATCTTGGAAAGTTATTTCTTTGACCCCCAGTTTCTTTCTCTGTACAATTGGGATACTAAAACTGGCTCTGCTTACTATGCTCAGTTGCTGTGAGGATCAAAGGCCAGAAGAGTATTCCGTAAGTTTTAAAAATGAGCATCAGGGCTTTTGGTGGTGGGAGGCTATTAAGAGACAGGCTCTGTTTGCAACCTCATGTGCAGCCTTCCATCTCCCAAGACAGGAGATGCCTGGGAGGTACCTAGAGGCTACAATGGATCTTGCAGTGCATCTCATGCTCCCTTCTATGCATACTCTCTGCTCCAGGCACAGTAGACCTTCCATTATCTCCGAACTGCCTTGTACCTTCTTGCCTCGGCACCTCTGCTTACCTGGTTTCCTCTGCTTAGAAGTCTTCTGGCTGAGATTCTACCCGGTACCAAGGCTCAAGCCCATCTCCAACACAAAGCATCTTTGCCTGCCCCTGATATCCTTAATCTTTCTCCCTAAAATTCATGGCACTACTATTACATCATAGATCTAGTTATTCTTTCCTCACCCAAACTCCTAAATTCCTGGGTAACAGGGCTCGGACACACTCATCTTTGCAGCATCCCTCTACCTCAGGCAATAGTGGGTGTTTAGGAAATTCTGTTGCCTGGAAGGTGTTTTCTGAAGAGATTACTGATCTATGTACAGAGGTGCCAAGGAGAATTACTCAGATAGTTCTGGGAGCCACTCAGATCAAGCTGCCCAGTCTTATGCCATGCTGCCCTTCATTCTCTCTGTCCTGGCCTATTTCAGAACTTCTCCTTGCCCCAAGTGACAGACATGGAATGAAGGCTTAAGGCCACTTGAATCCTGCTTAGAAGGGGCACAACAGAAGGGAGAACAGGGTTACCACCAAGTCTCTTGGCCTACACCCTGCCATCTTTGTGTCTGACCACCAAGTGAGCAGGTTCTCTGCTCTTGGGGAAGGAAGGTGGCAGGCCTCAGCCATTGCTCAAACTAGGCAATGTTTCCAGAACCCAGGCTTTAGCAGTTTCAAAAGTGGCAGTTGCTCTGTGGGCCTGCCCTCTTTGGGTAATACAGCTTCCGCTTGGGTCTGAAGCTCTGGTTAGGGGTGGAGCATCTGAACAGGAGGTTGTGGAGGAGGGGACAAGTTTCCAGGAAGTGGGAAGCCATTGGTACACTGGACTAAAGATGGCTTAACATAGGGAAGAAGTGGGGGAGCCAGGGAGTAGAACATACTGAAGTTTTAGGTGTCCAGGAACAGGTGACAAGGAAGGCTAGGGATAAGGTCTGGCCCAGTCTCACAAGAGAGGTCAAAAGCAGCTCAGTGACTCAGCGGCTAGGTCCAATTTGGTGGAAGGATTCTCTTAGGTAGAATGAGGAGAAAGGGCACATTGAGGCAGAGTCAGTGGCTGAAGTGGGAATGAAGGATTAGGAACAGGGTCTGGGCTCAGGGTGGGGCAAGAGGCTGGTCCAAGGTTGGGGAGTGGTCAGGGGAAACTAGCACACTCAGGGGATCTGTGCTTGGTTAAAAGGAAAAGGCACCAAGGGCCAGGCTTTGAGAAGCTGGCTTACTGGAATTGGTTCTAGAAGGCGATGTAAAAAACTAGGGTCTGAGCTTGGACTATATTGCTGGGTGAGTTTTTTTGAGGTAAGGGCAAGGGCATGATCTGAGGGTTCTGGGGCAGCACACAACAGGCCCGATTCCAGCTAGACAAGAGTCAGGGTTGGATATGGATGTCAGAGTAGGCCCTTGGGGTGGGGTGACGCAGGGTTCCTAAGTGAGGAGTAACAAGAGACCATTCAGGAGCTCGCAGAGACCAGTGTCCCATCAGGTACAGATCTGGTTGACTCAGAGCCGGGGGTGGGGCTGGTCTGGCTGGGTCCAATAGGTTCAGAACAATCAGTGCCCCACTCCCCGGGTGAGGGTCAGCTGACAGTGTTCCCAGCCACATGCCTGATGCATAGAGGGGTGTGTCAGGATCCAGGTTGGGGGATAGAAGCCAATCCTAATTTGGAGAAGGTGTCATGACCCGGTTGGGGGGTCAGTGCCGTTTCTGGGGATCAAAGATCAGCTTCGGGATGCGGGCCCGAGCGAGGGGCGGTGGTGATGAATGCCAGGAAGGGCCGGTGTCTGAGGGGGAGGAAGGGTATAGGTCCGAGTCAACCCCGAGGTGAGAGGTGGAAAGCGCCCACCTTTGCCGCTGACCCTACCTTGCCGCGGGCGCAGCGCACGGAGCGGAGAGCGCCGAAAAAGATGGGCAGCAGCGCCATGAGGAGGAGACTGCCGTAGGCCAGCGCGATGCCCTCGGGAGTGGAGGGCGGCCGCGTAGTGCCGTTGGTCTGGCTGCCTGCCTCGGCGCTGCCGTTATGCGGGTCGCTGACGGCCGGGTCCATGGCGAGGCTGCGCTCAGGGTCCGACTCCAGGTCCGGGCTCTGCAGGAGAGACCGACAGAGAGACCGGCGCTGCAGGGAAAGCCACGTTCTCCTACAGCAACAGGAAGTGACGTGCCCCCCACGCCGGCCTGAGCCGTGCACGCACGTACGCACACGCGCGCGCGTTCCCGTTCACCCCGCCCCCGCCCTCTAGAGGTGACGGAGGGCCGGGCAGAGCGTTGCTAGGCAACTTGCTAATCGCCGGGAAAGAACACTGGACCACTGCTCTGAGCATCCATCCCGAGGGACACCTGAGGACCCTGTCCTCCGGTCCCAGTCCGCCTCCTCAATCACAGGCTGCCCCACTCCCACAAATCCTCATTCTAGAGAATTTGTTTATTCCATGCATGCATTCGCCCAATATTCAATCCTTTATTCACGCCGTATATATTTATTGAGGTTTGCACTATAAGCAAGGTCTTGTCCTAGGCTCTGTGGACCCTGGGACGAACAGTACAGGCACATGTCTGTTCCTGCATTCATTGCAGCGGTGGGGCGAGGGAGAAGACAATACATAGAATGAACAAAATAAATAAGTAAAATATAAAGTCTATAGGATGTTAGTATATAGCTATTTGTTATATAGCATGTTAAATGGATTTAAATACTTCTTGTAGAAACCCACTTCAGGTACAAAGACACAACGAGGTTGAAAGTATAAGGGTCCAGGAAGATATTTCATGAAAACAGTAATCAACAGAGAGCTGGAGAGGCTAGATTATTGTCAGATGAAATAGACCATAAGTCAAAAAAGATTACAAGAAATAAAAAAGATATTAAATATTGATAAATGGTTCACTCCAGCAAGTGGATATAATGATTATAAACATATGCACCTCAAAACAGAGCCCCAACATATATGAAGCAAAAATTGACAGACTTGGAGGGAGAAATAGATAGTTGTGCACTAAAATTGGAGACTTCAATATACCAGTTTCAATACTTGATAGAACATATAAAAAGAAGATCAGTAAGGAAACAGAATGCTTCAACAACACTATTAACCAATTATAGCTAATGGACATACATAGAACACTCCACCCAACAACAGCAGAATATACATTCTTCTCAAGTGCACATGGAACATTTCCCAGGGTAGACCACATCTTAGGCCATAAATAAAATCTTAATAAATTTTAAAATATTGAGATCATAGAAAGTATCTTCTCAGATCACAATGAATAAAGGTAGACATCAGTAACAGAAAAAAAACTGGAAAATAAACAAATATGTGGAAAGTTAAACAGCACACTATTAAACAACCAGTGGGTCAATCAAGAAATCACAAAAAAATTTAGGAAATATCTTGAGATGAATGAAAAGGAAAAGGAAAACGTATGGGATACAGTGAAGGCAGTATTCAGAGGGAAATTTATAGCATTTTTAATGCCTATATTAAAAAAGAAGAAAGATCACAAATCAATAACCTAAATTCACACCTAAAGAAACTAGAACAGAAAGAGCAAACTACACTCAAAGTTAGTAGAGGGAAGGAAATAGTAAAGATTAGAGCACAGATAAATGAAATAGAGAAAAGAAAAACAATAGAGAGAATCAACAAAATCAAATGTCCTGGCCCGCGGGACGATCAACTGAGGCTCTGACTCCTGCGAGGGAAGAATGGTATGGGACAAAAGACACGAGGAATGACAGCAAGACAGGTTTCTGATCAAGCTGCAAAATTTTATTGAAGAGGCAGGGTATATATAGTCTAAGGGTGGAGGGAGTGGCTAGTAACAACAAGTGGCGGTCTGGGATTGGTGGCTGCTGTTGCTGGGGTGGATGGCCAATGGGCGGCTACTGTTTAGGCGCGAACTAGCTACTGCTTAGGCGGGAACTACTGTTACTTCCTTGAAGAAGGCTAATTATAGCTTAGGCTGTTTTTGCATCAGCCCTGGCGGCCATGTTGCATGTTACCGGTATCGCTGAAGGTGAATATTATATATGCTACCTTAATTGTCCCCAACAATCAAAAGTTGGTTTTTTGAAAAGATCAGTAAAATCAACAAACCCTTAGCTAGACTGACAAAGAAAAAGAAAGAGGGGACATAAATAACTAAAAATCAGTAATGAAAGTGGGGACATTAATACTGACCTTACAGGAATAAAAGGTTTATGAGAGTGTGCTATGAACAAATACATGCCAACAAAATAGAAAGCCTAGATGAAACATTACCTAGTAACATATAAATTACCTAATCTGATTTAAGAAGAAATAGAAAGTCCAGGACCGGATGATTTCACAGCTGAATTCCACCAAACATTTGAAGAAGATGCCGCATCAATCCTTCTTAAACTCTTCCAAAAAATAGAGACAGGATTTCTTTGTAACTCACTGTATGAGGCTAACATTACCCTGATACCAACACCAGATAAAGACAGCATGAGAAAAGAAAATTACAGACAAGGATCCCTTATGACTATAGATGCAAAAATTCTCATCAAAATAACCACTAGCATATTCAAAGACTCTATTTCCAAATAAGGTGACAGTCACAGCAGTGGGATTTTCTTGGAGGACACAATTCATTCTGTAACAGGCTATAAAGAAAAATTTCAGTCAAGTGGGGAAATTTGAATATGGAGTATTGATTAGCTAGTATTACTGCATCAGTGAAGAATCTCTTGGGTGTGTGAGGGTCTTGTGGTCTGGTGGACTTTGCTGTTCAAGGCGTGGTCCTCAATTGGCAGCATCAGCAGCACCCGGGACCTGAAAGAAATCCAGAATCTCAGCCTTCACCCTGGACCAGCTGAATCAATATCTGCTTTTTAACACCATCTCCAGGGGATTCACATGCACATTTTAATTTGAAAAAATGCTAATAGAGAGGATATCTTTATTTGTAGAAGGTATACTTCTATCTCAAGCTTTTTTCACTTGGTTGTTTCAGAAATAGGACTGCAGGTGGGGGCCACCAATAGATCAGCTGCCAGGAGCCCAGATGACCCCATGTCCTTGGTCCCTGTGAGAGAATGGGCGGGAAAGCAGTAAAACTCTGGATAAATATTTACTGTTCTTATAGTCTGCAGGGGCCACAGGGCCTTTAAATATAGGTACCAACAAATATTTGTAGATGAATGAACATATTGTTCCCTCCCCCTAACCTTTTTCTTACCCCTAGTTAACCCCTCCTTATCCCTCAGAGCTTGAGTCAAATGTCATCTCCTCAGGGAGAGACCAAAAGAACCACAGGGAACTCCTCCACGGTTAGTAGGGTGCAGCTGGTAGTAAGCGCAGCAGGGGTTTTACTAAGATAAAAGAAACATGGAGAAACACATTCTATGTCCTTCGATGCTGGGTCTACATTCCTCCCCGGGAATCATATTCCATGTTGCCAGGGAGATTTACTCCCATGGGTGTCAGATCCCATGTGGGGGCGAGGGCAGTGATTTTACCTGCCAGGTTGGCTTAGCTAGAGAGAGAGGGGGCCACATCTGAGCAACAAAGAGGCATTCGAGAGGAGGCTCTTAGGCACAATTATAGGCAGGCCTAGCCTCTCCTTTGCAGCAACGGTCTTCCCAAGGGCAAGTCCTGTGGTAGAGGGCTCAGCCCATCAAACCACCAGTCCCCTATGTCTGTAAGCACATCAGCAACCATTGAGGTGGGGGAGCCCAACACCCCTAAATTCTCCACCAGCTCCTCAAGGGGGCTCTGCATATTTTTTTCATTTTTTTATTAACTCTTTTTTTTAATTAACTATATCAAAAAAATTTTTTAAAAAGATATACAATCAAAAAACATTTCAAATAAACCATAAAAGGGAGTAAGAAAAAGACAACTAACCTAAAATAACTACTTTACTTCCAACATGTTCCTACTCTACCCCAAGAAGATAACCTAATATAGCAACATTTCTGTGAACTTGTTCATACCATACCCATCAGAAATTAACAAACCATAGTCATTCCTGGGCACTCCCAGAACATTAAATTTACCCATGATAGCTTACCTGTTCTTATTGGGTTATCGTTCCCTCTTCATTAATTGCTCTCTATTGCTAGTTCCCCTACATTCTACATTATAAACCATTTATTTTAGGAGTGTGTTGTTTAACCTCCAGATGTTTATGAATTTTCTAAGTCTCTGATGGTTATTGGCTTCTAATTGTATTCCATCGTGGTCAGAGAATGTGCTTTGAATAATTTCAATTTTTTAAAATTTATTGAGGCTTGTTTTATGACCCAGCATATGGTCTATTCTGGAGAAAGTTCCTCGATCACTAAAGAAGAATGTGTATCCTGGTGATTTGGGATGTAATGTTCTATATATGTCTGTTAAATCAAATTCATTTATCAGATTGTTTAGGCTTTCAATTTCCTTATTGATCTTCTGTCTGGTTGATCTATCTATAGGAGAGAGTGATGTGTTGAAGTCTCCCACAATTATTGTGGTAACATCCATTACCTCCTTTAGCTTTGTCAGTGTTTGTCTCATGTATTCTGTGGCACCATGATTGGGTGGATAAACATTTATGGTTGTTATTTCTTCTTGCTGGATTGCCCCTTTTATTAGTATGTAGTGGCCTTCTTTGTTTCTCATAACAGCCTTGCATTTAAAGTCTATTTTATCTGAGATTAATATTGCTACTCCTGCTTTCTTTTGGCTGTAGCTTGCTTGAAATATTTTTTCCCATCCTTTCACTTTCAATTTCTTTGTGTCCTTGTGTCTAAGATGAGTCTCTTGTATGCAACATATTGATGGTTCATATTTTTTCCATTCTGTCAACCTATACCTTTTAATTGGGGAGTTTAATCCATTTACATTCAATGTTATTACTGTGAAGGCATTTCTTGAATCAGCCATCCTATCCTTTGGTTTATGTTTGTCAGATATATTTTTTCCCTCTCTCTCTTATTTTCCTTTAATGAACCAATATTGAATCTCTTTAGTACTGAACCTTTCTCCATATATCTCTCTCTCCTTTCTTTGTTTCTCTGTTGGTAGGGCTCCCTTTAGTATCTGAAGTAGGGCAGGTCTTTTATTAGCAAAGTCTCTCAGCATTTGTTTCTCTGTGAAAAATTTAAGCTCTCCCTCAAATTTGAAGGAGAATTTTGCTGGATAAAGTATTTTTGGTTGGAAATTTTTCTCTATCAGGATTTTAAATATGTCATGCCACTGCCTTCTTGCCTCCATGGTGGCCACTGAGTAGTCACCACTTAGTCTTATGTTGTTTCCTTTGTATGTGGTGAATTGCTTTGCTCTTGCTGCTTTCAGAACTTGCTCCTTCTCTTCAGTATTTGACAGTCTGATCAGAATATGCCTTGAAGTGGGTTTATTTGGATTTATTCTATTTGGAGTTTGCTGGGCATTTATGCTTTGTGTATTTATATTGTGTAGAAGGTTTGGGAAGTTTTCCCCAACAATTTCTTTGAATACTCTTTCTAGAACTTTACCCTTCTCTTCCCGTTTTAGGACACCAATGAGTCTTATATTTGGACATTTTATTTTATCTATCGTATCACTGAGGTCCATTTTGATTTTTTCAATTTTTTTCCCCATTCTTTCTTTTGTTCTTTCATTTTCTGTTCTGTGGTCCTCAAGGTCACTTATTCGTTGTTCAGCTTCCTCTAGTCTTGTACTATGAGTATCCAGAATCTTTTTAATTTGGTCAACAGTTTCTTTTATTTCCATAAGATCATCTATTTTTTTATTTACTCTTGCAATTTCTTCTTTATGCTCTTCTAGGGTCTTCTTCATGTCCTTTATATCTTGTGCCATGCTCTTCTTGTCTGTCTTTAGTTCTTTGATTAATTGCTCCAAGTACTATGACTCCTCTGATCTTTTGATTTGGGTGTTTGGGTTTGGGTTATCCATATCGTCTGTTTTTTTTTGGATGCTTTAAAATTTTCTGTTGTTTTTGGCCTCTTGACATTTGCTTTACTTGATAGGGTTGTTTTAGGATATGTAAGATTATTCAAAGACTAATCTCTAATTTGTCAGATCTACAGCTTGGTGGCATACACTTTCTCTAACTAACCAGCAGATGGTATCCACGAGTCACCTATTCCCAAGTTAGTTCTTCCCAATTTTGTCTTTGTGGTGTGTGAGGGTTTGATTCTTGTGGGGTTCAATTGGTGCACCAAGTTTGGGTGTGTTGTTGATGCTGTCCACCCTGAATGTGGGGCATGTGTCTGAGTGGTTAGGGAGGGAGGGCAGCTTTAATAATCAAACCTCCCAGGTGTTCCTGGAGATTTAAGGCTGTTGCAAGAGTCTAAACCTTCATTTCAGTCTCGCCACAGATTGTCTCTGCCATTGACCCACAAGTCCTTGGTATTGGTGTATGGTCCCTGGGATTTCCAAGTGGGTCCCTCTTCCAAGCCATGCCCTTCCAGAGCCTCTGCTGAGGGAAGGTTGTGCTATGTCACAAGTGCGTGTCGTCCCTCAAGGGAAGTTCTGGGCTGCCGGGCCGTGTAGGTGCGTTCCCAGCCTGCTCTAAGGATGACTGTATAGGGCGTGTTAATTTCCCCCTTTTTGCACAGCTCCACCTTTCCAGCTCTGGGACAATTAGCCGTGGGTGCATGGAAGGCTATTGTCCACGCCTGATATTGTGGTGTGTGCATGTATTGCTGGAAACACTTCCTGTCACACTCGGTTTATTGGTGTGGCTCTGGGCTGTGGCGTGGGTGCCGGGCAGGAACATTTCCAGCCCGCTGGGAAGATGGCTGCAAGGGGCGTGGTTAGTTTCCCCTTTTGGCTCATCTCTGCCTGCCTTGCTCTGAGACAATCAGCAGCGGGTGCGCAAAAGGCTTTCACGCCAGATATTGAGGCGTTCACACAGCCCATTCCTGCCACGCTTCACTGTGCGGTTCTCGCTGTTGTATCTACAGCCACTTTTGGGTTTTTAAAAAAAGAACTAGTCCACCTCCAAATGCCAACCCACAGTTTCCCCACACCACAGCATGGCTGCCGGATATTCAGCAGGCTTACTCATTCGTTTCAGAGCGCAGACTCCCGTTTTCACCAAGTGCATGGTCCCTGTGGATTTAGCAGACCTTGTCCAGCTGGTGCATCACTGGAACTGGTGCTCTGGATCACTTTCTGGTTTTTATCTAGTATTTTTCACGGAGGTGTTTTCTTGGCCTGTCTCTCCTAGCCACTGTCTTAGGTTCTCCATGGTCACTATCTTGAGTCATGTTCCCTAGAAGCAGGAGGAAGGGACTGATTGAGGGAAGGAAAGAGGTAAAAGGCTAAGTGAGGATGTGGTCTCAGCTGGAGACTTGCTGCAGCCTGATCCAAGGGGCTCTGGCGCACAAACTGCATGCACCAGGGAGTTGGGCCCACCTTGAGGCAAGGAGTCCAGCCTTTTGTACCCCTGTGTCTGTCAGTCATGGCCACAGTCTAGAAGTGTAGGGAGTAGTTAGTTGGCTGTTTGACCAAGGGCAATTCTCCTGTGAGTGGTTTTCAGCTAATATTCACAACAGCTGGGGGACAGGTACACTATGTCCAGTATAAAAGGCATTACAACCACCCCAACCCTCATGAACATGTATAGATCTTTTAAACAAGATTCTTGTAAATTAAAGGTACATATCACCTAGCAACATTGCAAATCCAGGAATGATATTTGCATATTAAAGGTTATCAAGCACTTTAAAATTGTTGCCGATAGAGGGATGGGGATAGGAGTGGGATCTGGGAATTAAAATATTAATTTTAATTAATTTTGCTTGTGTACATAATGAAAAAATATGCACATAAATGAAATAAAACAGGGACCTTGCAATAAACAGTGAAGGTAGTCTGCCATGAAGAAATGAGTGATTAACTCATACCTCTGTTCCTGACATTCACAAAAAAAAGAAAATAAAAGATCTCCAAGGATGTTAAGAAAGAGTTGGCATTTCAGAGTTCCTTTTTTTCTTTGTAGGTCTAGGGACAGAGGCTGGGATTTGCAAAGGGACTGGCTAGTGCTGTTTTGACAGTGAGTCAGTTTCTCTGTTGGCAAGGGCTGGAAGCCCAGCTTGAGGCACTTTAGGCGAAAGAGGGAATATACTGGCTCTTGAACTCCAGGAAGAGGTGAAGAACCAAACCTTTGGGCAGGACAGGCAAGCTGGGCCTCAGGAGACTCAGAAGCCAGGGCTTCTACATTGCCAGAATTCTCTCTCTGCATCTCCTCTCTGCTTTTCTCTGCTTACTGTTTTTATTCCCTTTCTCTGCAAATCTCAGGGCTCCAAATGGCATGAGTCCTATGAGCTGAGTTTAGCATGTTATGCTTTGCCACAAGAGGTCTCAGGTTCATGGGCTTCCTTGGCTCAGTGTGGTCAGAGGATTCTTCAGGGTGTCCAGCTCTACTGTCAAAAGGCCTCTGAGCGGCCATTATACAGTCCAAGTCTGGGGTCAGTGAGGATATCCATAAATTCAGGCCAAGCCAAAGGATGTAGAAGGTTAGCCTCATAATGTCCTCGGGGTGGAAAAGTCTTTACTAAGCCATGGCATTACTCCTAAGGAGGAACTGTCATCACATGGGAAGACACCTTGGCAATCTGCCTGAGGGGAATGTGAGACCCAAAAGCCTGGGTTGGCAGGTGCCAAAGAAATAGAAATGGCAAGTCTGCTTTGCATTAGGAACGCACAAGAGTTTGAGGGTGGGAGAGAATAAGACAGACAGAAATGAAGGAGAAGAAGAAGCAGGGAGAGGAGCAGGGAGATGGAGGGAAACCAGGGCACCATGTGGGGAGATGGGACAAATTCCTGCCGGTGAAGTCCAAATGCCTTGTTTGGGAGGCTCTGACCTGTGTGCTTCTGCTCGTCTACTCTTTCCCAGGCTCACCTAACGCCCCTGGTGAGTGGGGCTTTGTGTATATCAAGGGTTTTCCCATCTGGTTCAACACTGGGGAGTGAGCAGAACTATAAACTGGGCAGAAAGGATTCTGGAGTCAGAGGATATCATGAGCACTCTGGCTGCTAAGTGGGAAAAGGATTGGCCAGAACTAGAGCACAAGTAAATAAATAGACTAAAGCAAAGATGTTGGTGGCTTTGACTAAGGTAGGGTTGATCAAGATTGAGAGAAGTGGCTATGAATTAGATACATTTAGGAAACAGAATCCATAGGACTTGCTGATGGGGTGTGAGGGAGGAGGAGGTATGAAGACTGAGTCCTGGGTTTCTGAATTGGACAACTGGGTGATGGGGATGCTATTTATTACATGGTGAAGATAGGTGGGGGAGGGGCATCAGGATTGGGTGGGAAGTGAAGGTTATTGGAAGTTTGAGTTTGATTTTTAAAAATTGAGATCTAATTCACATACCATAAAATTCACTCTACAATTCAGTGGTTTTCAGAGTATTCATAAGATTGTGCAACCATCACAACTGTCTAATTCTAGAATATTTTCATCACTCTAGAAAGGAACCCTGTACCCATTAGCAGTCATTCTGCATCACCCCCTCCCTTAAGCTCCTGGCAACCACTAATCTTCTTTCTGTCTCTATGGATTTGCCCACTCTGGACATCTCATATAAATATAATCATATAATATGTGACCTTTTGCATGTGGCTTCTTCACTTGGCATAATGGTTTCAAGATTCATCCATGTTGTAGGATGTTTCAGTACTTTATTCCTTTTTATGACTGAATAGTAATCCATTATTAACATTCCATCTTAATACTAAATCTTCCAGTCCATGAACATGGGATGTCTTTCCATTTATATTTCACTCTTCTTTAATTTCTTTCAATGATTTTTGTAGTTTTCAGTGTACAAGTCTTGTGCTTCTTTTATTAAATTTATGGAATTGTTTTCTAAATTTTATTTTGGATTGTTCATCACTAGTGTATAGAAATATGATTGATTTTTGTATATTGATCTTGAATTCTGCAACCTTGCAGTTTATTAACCCTAATAGTCTTTTTGTGGACAGTTCACTTTTGACAAAATGTCTATCATAAACACAGGTTAAATAGAAATGTTCCATCCACCAATAGAGTACCAGGCAGTTGTTAAAAAGAACAATGCGGACTCAAATGTGCAGACATGGAAAGATAACTAAGTTACATTACGTAAGGAAAAAAAACACACACACACAGACAAGCGTGTCCAGTATGTCAACATTTGTTTTAAAAAAGTTGGGGAGGTCTATATCTGAATCTATGCATATGTTTTTGGTAAGATATGTAAGACCCTCTGGGGTGTGGGACACATGAGTAGAGATTGGAGTGGGAAGGAGGCTTTTTTTTCTTGCTTTTTAAATTTGAAAACATTTTAAACATAGAAGAGGAGAGAAAATAATGAAACAAGCACTTACGTAATCTACCACCTAAATGAACAATGCTAACATTTTTTCATTCTTGCTTAAGGTTTTTTTTGTTGTTGTTGTAAACAAAGGAAATACAATATTATAGAAGATCCTTTTTATAGCCCTCCCCAGCCCATTTACCTTTCTCCTTTTTGAGAGACAACAATATAATGAATTTGGTGCTTAATCTTCCAATGCATTTTTAAATACTTCTATGCACATTATGTATCCATAAACAATATATAGCATTGCACTGTGTGATTAAAATGGTATGTATCATACTGCACATTATATCATTTTGCAACTTGGATTTTCATTTTGTGATGCTTTTGATGTCAGCTACATGTATATAATACATATTATATATATTTTATATATTATATATCCATATTAAAATATATATTTCATTCACTTGAACTGCTCTGTGGTGTTCCATCATGTGAATAAACTATACTTTATTTTATTCACCCATTGCTTATTGATGGACTTCTGGGTTTTAAAATTTTGCTACTATAAACCATGGTAGATTAAACAATTATGTCTTCTTTTTTTAATGTTCTGGTTACTTAAAAATGTTTATTTTACTTTATTATTGTGGTAACATATATATGCAACATAAAATTTCCCATTTTAACCACTTTCAATCACACAATTTAGTGGAATTAATTACATTCACAATGTTGTGCTACCATCCCTACCATCCATTACCAAAACTCTTCAATCACTCTAAATAGAAACTTTGCACCCACTAAGCATTAACCCCCCAACCTCCAGTCCCTGGTAACCTGTAACTACTTTTTATATCTATGCAATTGTGTAGTCTAGTTATTTCTTTTCTTTTCTTTTTTTTTTTTTTTTTGCAGTTTAAAATTATTTATTTGATAAATTTCTGTGATTTACATTTCAGCATTTCAACAACTGCAAAAGTGAGGAAATAATTCATGGGCCTAGTGTGCTCCTGAAAATAATATTTATGGTTCATAAAAATGTACATTCAGCTAGTTTGAAATGAACATATTTTGAGAAAGTTCAAGCATATACAAACATTGTTTAATCTCACAAAATATATTAATTTTTTAGGGAATATTTGCACTATAAAAGGGTCTTCAATTTACCAAAGGATTCAATGCTAAACTATTTTTAAGTTGTAACTACTTGTTTCCAGCTAAAGACTCTTTCTGAACCCACACATGGCTGCTTCTGTTACAACCAAGGGGTGAGAGATTTCTAGAGAAAAGATGGTGGGCAGACAACCAAGAGGTGTAAAATGTGAGAATCATTTCTCATCTGCTTGTTAATAACTTTTTTCTTAAACACACTCATTCACACTGGAAAATATATTATAATGATGAATATTTGGTTACAAATTTTTCAAATGACTCACAAGAATTCCTATATTTTGGAACATAGGAATTCTCTTTTGGAGAAATCTTGCAGTGAGAGAAAAGAGTTAAAAAACCCGTAAGTCTTTAACTTGAGAGAAATATACTTGCCAATGCAAAAGCAAGTCACTGTTCTCCGTATTTTGAGGCTACTGCTGCACTTTTCAGCCAGAGAGCACACAGCTATACCCAGGAAAACGAAAGGAAGTACAGGTGGGCTCTAGCCTTTTAGTTAAGCTTGCTCTCCAATCTCACCTCTTTCCCTCTTCCCAGACTTCCAACTGGCTGGCTGTATATTTAAGTTATTGGCACAGGTTAAGTCAAATATTTCAACTTACATTCCCAAGGTTCTCTAAGAGTTGTCGCTTAAGACCAATAAATAATGCAAGTAATTAGAACTTAAAATACAGTTCTAATTTTATTTCTACTTTTGGTTGTCAAAAATAAAACAAAACCTACAAACACATAGACCCAGGGTTTTCCCAAACCAATGAACAGTTCTTTGGCAGTGTCAGAGTGATTATTATGACTCCCATGCTACTTAACATGCTTTATAAGAAGCCTAAGTAAAACACAAGGTAGAAATAGGAAAATAACTAGAAACGTGTTAGAGAGCCTGGTTAAGTCTTTTTAAAAACTCTATTTAAACAGCAAACAAAAATGGGAGAACAATTTTTCCCATAAACGAAGTTGGCATTTTTTCCAGTTTTGCAAAGGCAATTATTACATGAAAAACTTATAGAAGGTAAACAATAGGATTATTATGCAAAACAAGTTAGGAGAACAAATAGTCAATTGTAGTCTCACTTTGATGGCAAAAAGGAAGTAAAAAAAAAGGCAACAGAATACACAGACATAGCACTGTCCATTAAATATGTTGAACGAGGTGTTTATAGCCCTGTAATCAAACTAAGTAATTATTCTCCCCTCTTTAATTTTTATGCATTACCTGCCAATTACAGGTATTAGCAGTCACACTAAATTAAAAAAAAAATCCTTCGATTTGATTAATTCTCCGCAGAAAATCGCGTACACGGGAACTAGAGTTTAAAGGAAATTTTTGAGAAAGATTCATATACACCAAATTAACTAGTTCTGTCAAAGGCAGCTATAAAAATACACACCATCACAAGCTATACAGAACTATAAAATTCAGTTAAGAATGGAGAAAGCCGGGCATTTTTTATTGTATCTGGTGAGCGCCGTAAACCCAAAGATAGAAGCATCTTAAATAGAGAGCATTTCAGTATTCAGGTATGTTCAATCTCTAGTGTATCGTATCTCCGTAATATACAGAGGGCAAAGGCGGCTCTCTGTATACCTGAAGGTGGCTGCGGCCGGGAAGCCGCAGGGTGGGTTCCGTCATCACACTTGATCCCGCAGGCGGGCGAGTCTCTGCGACAGCTCATCCTGCTCGGCCGAGGCCACGCTCGTGCCCACCGAGCCGGTCTGCCCCTGCGGCAGCTCCATGTTGAGGTCGAGGCCGGCCTCGTCTGCCATTCCCTGGAGCAGCATATCCACTTGGCCCTGGGGAGTGGCCAGCGTCGTCGTGCTGCTCATCGTGTCTTCCATCTGCTGCGCCTGCACGTCCAGCGTCTCAAACTGGTGCTCGAATTTGTCCATCAGGGCGGAGAGCTTCTCCAGGTTCATGGTCTTCAACGGCGCGTCCATCGACTTGACCACGCCGGCCATGGACTTGGTCACCTCGCCCATCGTCACCGCCGTCTGGACTCGGGCGGCCACCGCGTCCACCCGCGCACTCGTCCTCAGGAAATTCACCGCCTGGTTCTTCTGGCGGATGGCGTTTTCCGCGCGTATCCTTGCCACTTCCATGTTGCCTTTCTGAATGGCCTTTTTAATCTTGGCCTTTTCGGCCTTTTCCTCTTTGTCGCATTTCTTGGCACTCCTGCTCAGCTCTTTGGCCGCGAACTTCAGGTTGAACAGGTGTTTTTCCATGTTGGACATGGTCGGTCGGCTCTTCGGGTCTGCGGCTGGGCCGGGGTCTGCGCGGCAGAGACGCAGGAGGACGGAGTTCTAGTTATTTCATATAAGAGGAATCATATAATATCTTTCCTTTGGTGTCTGGTTTATTTCACTCAATGTGACGTCTTCAAGGTCCATCCATTTGTAGCATGTATCAGAACTGCACTCCTTTTTAATGGCCAAATAATAGTCCATTGTGTGTATGTATCGCATTTTGTTTATCCATTCATCTGTTGATGGACACTTGGGTTGCTTCCACCTGTTGGCTTTTGTGAATAACACTGCTATGAACATTGGTGTGAAAATATGTGTAAAAGTCCCCTGCTTTCAGTTCTTTTGCGTATATAACTAGAAGCGGGATTCCTAGGTCATATGGTAATTCTATGTTCAACTTTTTGAGGAACTGCCAAACTGTTTTCCACAGAGGCTGCACCATTTCACATTCCCATCAACAATGTACCAGGGTTCCTATTTCTCCATATCCTTGTTGACAGTTATTTTCCATTTTTTAAATAACAGCCATTTTAGTGGGTGTGTGCTTATGTTTTCTTTAGAACATAAGGGAGAGTTCCACCTTGTATATTTCAAAATAATAGTTTTAAAGTTTTATTATTCACATTTAGGTATTTATTCCACCTAAAATGTGTGTGTGTGTGTGTGTGTGGAGGGTTTGAAGTATGGATCTAATTTTAATGCATTTTCCATACAGGAAGCCCAGCAGAACTTATGCAGCTCATTTTTTTCCTCTCTTGATTTGTAATGCACCTTTGCATGATTGGGATAGTTTTGGGGTAATCTTTTCTGCTCCACTGAGCCATTTGTCTAAGCCTATTCCAGTGCTTCAGATTTTGAATGCTATAGTTTTACAGTAAGTCTTAATATCTTGTGGGACAAAATCACCCTTGTTGTTCTTTTCCAGAATTATATAGAATATTCACAGACCTCTCCTTTTCCATATTATTTTCAGAGTCAGTTTGATAAATTCCACCCAAAAATATTCTGCTAGAATTTCTATTGAATTGCATTGAATTTATAGAATAAGTTAGGGGAGAGAAACGGGGTCTTTATAATGTTGAGTCTCCCCATCCTGGAATATTGTATATCTTCTTTTATACCCTTCAATAATATTTAATTTTGTACATGAAATCTTGTTCACATTTTTAAAATTTATTCCTAAGTACTGTATAATTTTTACTGCTGTTATAAATGGGATTTTTCCCTATTACATTTCCTAATAATTATTACAAGTTTACAATAACCGCGGTAAGTATAACAACACTTTTGTTCTGTTTAAAGATTTTTCCACGAGAAAGCATTCCTTTTTAAGTTAAAAAATGCATTTTTAAAAGTTCTGGTTTGTATACGTTGAGCTTGTAAAGCCCTGATTAATGCAAGTGGATATGCAGTTCCCAAGAAGAAGTCAGGGTGAGAGAGATGATGCATGAGAGTCATCAGCATGTAGAAGATACTTAAGGCCATGCTTATAGATGAAATCACGGAGGCAGAGCATGTGGAGAAGAGAAGGGGGCAGGGCTGAGTCCTGCAGACATGAGGAGTGCGTGGAGGATCCCACTCCATCTCCATCTTTTTCTCTCTCCATGCCAAGTTCTGTTTCTTTGGGAGGAAGTTGCTCCCCTTGCCCTAGAGCCTACTCCTGCCAGCAGAGGGCAGCCTAGGCCAGTTAACTGCCTTGGCTTGGCTGTTGTGGATTTGATCAGGATGGGCCTGGGGACATTGGCTATGGGAAGGCCACTGCCGGCTTGTGGAAAAGCAGCTGGTCTGCTCTGATACTCAAATGGCCACAGAAATTGGGAGCCGTCCATGTCCAAGGCTGCTGCCCCATCCAGCCTCCTCATGTCTCCTCAGGCTATTTTAACAGCTTCCAATTGGTCTCCTGGAGTCCTCTCTACATCACACCTCTTTCCTTGAAACTCTTCAATGGCTCCTCATTGCCCTCAAGATAATTTCAGGCTCCTCACTATGGCCTTCGGGGTCCTGCCTGAGCTGCCCCTGCCTAACTGTCTAGCTCATCCATTATCACTCTCCTCTGCATCAAGCTCTTTTCTGTCTCAGGCCTTTTGCACAGGCTGTCCCCCCACCTGGTCTTTGCTCTCCCTGTTTTTTGTTAAGCTAGCTCCTTCTCAGAGGTCTCAACCTAAATGTCACCTTCTCTGACCACCCTTTCTATTCTTTATCTCAGTCACCTAAAAAAAAAAAAATCCTCATGGCATATAGCATTTATGTACCAGGACGATTTGATTACATTTGTTTTCCTCTCTATATTTTCTCCTTCCCTTTCATGATCTCTTGTCTAGGGGATGTTTGTACTTTGGTCCCAGATGCTTCTAAGACTTCTTTCTGGTTTCCATTTTCTATATGCTTGAATATTATAGAGCAGCTTTACAAACTGCTAGTTTTGTAGGCCCAATCCTGCTCACTGATTTGTTTTGTCTGATCTTCTCTAAGGTTTAAAAACTTCTTACTTGGTTGTTCATGTTAAAAGAGAGCTCTTTCAGAATAAACATTTGGATAATTGGCTTCTCCTGAACATATAGATGATCTGGCAATCTTGGCCCTGCATTTCCATGGATTGGGAACTAATATTTATTGAGTACCTATTAATGTCAGTGCTTTCTCATGGGTAGTTGTCGTACAGGTAGGTATGAGTATTATTCCTTTTTATGGTTGAGGAAACAGGCTCTAAGAGGTTAAGTTACTTGCGTAAGGACTTACAGAGGATAAATAGCAGCACCAGAATTTGAACCCAAGCCAACTAGCAGCACAGCTCTGGAGTCCAGGTCTGTAACCACCAGGCTTCACTGGCTGTTAGTAGTAGTGTGTTGTGGCTGTCCCCTTTAGGTGGGGCATGTGCTTTCATGTCACCAGGTCTTACACTTTTTTTTTTTTTTTAAACCTGTTTGGCCCCTGGAGGCAGAGTTTGTGAGCACTTGGTATAGAGAGGACACTTATCACTACTGAGGGCAAAGACAAGGGGAGAGAAAGGAACTCTTGGAGGCTGTGAAGGGAAGGAAGGCTGGTGGAGTCTGTAATCATGGGCCCCTTCTGCCCCTGACTTGGCAGTGCCCCAAGAAGTGACCAGACTCTGTGGGGATGGATGGACGGTGTGGTTGGGGAGGCTGGACCCAGGCCTGGTGATCCCAGCCTCAGGCAAGACTCCCAAGTCCCTTATTGGCTTGGGAGCAGAACGTCCAGAGCTTGGGCACTGAGGTCAGAGGCCTCCCGGTGGTCCAGTGCCAGGAAGAGCCACCTGGCTTCCCTCCTTGTCCCCTGGCAGGGAGTAGTCTCAGGTAAGGATGGGCATTCAATTTTCCTCCAGCCCAGCAGGATGGGGGCTAGGAGCAGAATTTAATTTAGTTTTGAGAAAATAAAGCAATGACTGTTTCTTGCACACCTCAGTTTTGGGGGCTAAGATTTACGTTTGCTGCGACACTTTGTGATTATTTTTATTATTTCTATTTTTACGAATTTTTCTTTTCTGATTTGTCTCCCCCAAAGGCCTGTGAGCTCCTTGAGGGCAGGAACTTTGCAAGTGGTTTTCACACTGTATATCTGCTGTCTACAGAGTGCCAGGCCTGTAGCAGATGCACAATAATGCCTGTTTACCACTTATACATACTAATTCCTTTGATCCCCACACTACCGTCCTCTGCCCATCAGATGAAGGAATCTGAGTTACAGAGAGACTGAACAGTTTGCCTAGGGTCACACAGCTTGGGTTGTTTCTCATGAATATTCATGGAATGAATGGATGAGCAAATGATTTCCCAAAGTGCACCTTGCTCTCTTTTGCATCCAGGCTGTCTCCAGTCCTACCCAGCTGTACCCCACAGTATTAGAATTACATGTGTCAGACCCAGGCAGGAGACTGCCTCTGAGTCTTCGGTGATGCCCTGAGGCCCAAGGAGAATATTCTCACCCCTGGGACTGCACACTGACCCTTTCCAATCACCCCTGGCCTCTTGTTCTAGCCTAATTTTTCTTTGCCCCACAAAACTACTCCTAGGTTCCCTAAATCCCACCTCAGCCTCCCTGCTTTGGCTCAAACTCTTCTCTGTTCTTGAGACATCCTTCCGGTCCTGAGAGTCCATTATTCTAAAAGGAGACAGCAGGAAGGTAGGCCAGTTCTTTATGCTACTGGCACCCCTGTATAGTAATAAGGACACTAGATTGCATCTGGTCCCAGAGGCTTTAAGATGGGGGCAGTGGGGGTGGGGTGGGGTGGGCTGTACAACAGTATGCTCATCCCTCTCTCTCAGGTGGGGATCCCGAATCCCACATAGGAGAAAAGGCTTGATAAGGGTCACACAGGAGGTCCGGCTCAGAGCAGGGCTATCTTCCGGAATCCATCCTCCCAGCCAAAGGCTCTCTCCACAGCAGGGCAGCTCTGTTTGGCCGTATGCAGGGGACAGGGACTAATCACCGAAAAAGAGCACCTCGATCCTAAACCCAATGTCTGAACTTCTGCCATTGGAGATTATTTCCTTTGGGGGGCAAGCAGTGAAGGCTTTTTGGTCTTCAGGGAGCCCCCAGTTAACGATGAAAAACCCTGCTGCTAAACTCTTGTCAGCCTGTTCCCAGGAGGATGAGCTGGCTGATAGGCAGCCAAGGGTGAGATGCCGTGGGAAGGAGATCCTGACTGAGGGTGGGAGGAATGTGGGAAGCACGAAGGCAGGCAGAAAAATGGTGTGTATGTGTGTGCGCGTGTGTGTCAGCAGTGGAGAGAGTGGGGCAGCTGTGAGAACCATGGGCTGGGAACCAGGAAGCTTGGCTTCACCACCAAGTTGCTGTGTGATATTGGGCAAGTCTCTTTCCTACTCTGATCTGGATCAGTGCTATGGAACAGACTTGCTTCTGGGTTTATCTTAAGGCTTGGGTGTAGGAAGTTGGTGCCCCCGAAGTTGCCATGACGACAATCTCTGCAGAGATAGTGACCAAGGAGATGGTTGTTATGACTACAATGGGGCACCAAATGATTGGCTATCTGTTATGCCGTGAGATAGGTTCCTTCCCTTCCTCTCCTTCCATCATCTGCTAAAGTCCAGTGTTTGTAGGGCCAGAAAAGTTGACACCCAAGGGAGGTGTCAGGAATCAGGGACCTGTGTTCTAGTGCTTTCTTTGATACTGAAAGGTTGTGTGACTTTGGGCAAGTCTCTGCTTCTTCTCTGGGCTTAGTTTCCTCATCTGTAAAATGAAGAGGTTGCACCTTTAAACTTCTACTCATTTGCCTTTACATAAGGTGAAACTTTAAGCCAAAGGGTTGTTTCTAGGGGGCAACAAGAAAAGTATTCACAGCAGTAATGACTGCTACTGACCAATTAGAACTGCCCTTGATGGACCTGCTATGGCAAGTATTACCCCTTTGGAGGCTGTAAGTGGGGAGATCTGGGGGACTGTCCCTGCAGAGCGTCTGGAGTGGCCATTACGTTTGGGGAGGGAGTACTTGAAGGGCACTTGGGACAAGGGTTATTAACAATTGGCAGGAATGCATCTAAATATTTTGACAACCGCATGGCCATGGCTTTGCATACTGGCTGAACATGAGCCTCAGTTTTCTCTATAATGGTATACTCACAGGCACAGTGAGGAGTAAAGAGGGATTTTCTGGGCAGAGGGGCCTCACTGATGTTGTAGAGACCAGGCCCCTGATGACACTGATGGCTCTCAAGCCCGGGCCTGATCAAGATCTCTGAGATTAAGGTCAATCCTCCTTCCTGGTCACCACATCCTCCCTGAGTCAGCTGTCCACAGCTGCTAGAGAGTCGGGTTTGCCAGCATCTCGATGCCAGGAGTGGCTGATACCCAGACAAGTGGGCAGGCATGGCAAGAGCTGGAGGAGTGGGGGAGCCCAAGGAGGAAGCAGGGAGGCCAGGGACGCCTGCTCCTCCTCTCCCAGGAGACCAGGCCCTGGGCAGATGCCAGAGCCATGGCCTCCCAGATCTGCTCTCCCCTCTCCTCTGCACCCCCTCCAGGCCCAGCAGTGCCCCCTCCCCTTGGCTCTTCCAGCAGGGCTCTGCAAACAGCTTCTCTGGATGAACGTGGTTGCCGCCTCCTCCCTGCACACTTTCCATTCCCAGCCCTGAGCCTCAGCCAGGGTTCCTCAGGAAAATTGGCTGAAAGAGACATTTTCCATGCTCTTGACTCCTCTGCTGAGTGGCTGTCCCTGCCTCCACTCTCCCCAGGGTCTTCTCCAGCTGGTCACCCCAGCCCCAAAGGAGGGGAAATATTTGGTCAGCCGGTTGCTGCTCACGCAGCATTGAATTTTATATAGGTCATTTCATCTCCCAGGGCCTCAGTTTCTTCATCTGTGAAATGTGTTAGCTACCCTGGGAAGCAGACTTGGCAGGCAGACATTTCTGATTGAATCCCGAGTTCGGCCGGCTACTAACTGTGGCTTTGGACAAGGTGCTTAACATATTGGAGCCTCAGTTTTTCTCATCTGTAAAATAGTGTTATCTCTTACTGTTGTTAGGATTAATGAAATAATCTGAGAAAAGAGCTTAACTCAGTGCCCTACGCATGACAAGTGCCCAACAAATAGCTGCTATTTTTACAATTAGTAGTTAATAGTGAATACTAGATGTCAGATGCTGTGTTATAGGTACTTTACACATCTCATTCCTAACCCTTATAGTAACTGTGCAAAGTGCATGTCATCACCTTTGTAAAGCTAAAGGTCCAAAGACTCAGAGAGTGCAAGTGACTAGCCCAAGGTCACACAGCTGACGAATGGCTGAGCCAGACAGCTTCACACTCAGGTCTGGTTGATTCCAGAGTTTCCTTTCTAATCCTGGCTGGGTTTCATTCCTTGCAACCGATTTCATTTGTAAGTCATATAACTATGATCCCATTTATGAGAAAAAAGTCAAACAAAACTTCACTTGTGAATCAGATGAATGATTTTGACTTTGTTACAGAAATTCCCAAGACAGTTGGTTTTAGCATTAAAGACATATCTTACATAGCAATAAGTCCAAGGGAGGCAGCTTCAGTGGCTTGACTTCATCATCAAGGACTCACTTGCTTCCCATTTTTCTACTTTGCTGTCCTCTGACTAGATTCTCTCACAAGTGCACGATGGTGGCTACAGTTCCAGGCATCACACTCAGAAGCTCCAGTGACCAGAGGAAGAAAAGGGACTGTAATTTTCTGCTGTACCTCTTCTTTAAGAGCAAAGAAACTTTTTCCAGAACGCTCCAACCAACCTTCTCTCACACTTCATTGGCCAGAGCTGGGTTCCAGGTCCACCTTTAAACCAATCACTGGCTTAGTCCACTCAGGATTTATTCTTGATTCCATAGAGAGGAGAAACACAGGAAAAAATTGTGTCTCTTCCAGCACGGGGAAAGAAGAAGAAGAAGAAAAAAAAGGACAACTGTCTACTACAATGCATATGTATGTGGGCTGAAATAATGTGGAAGGATACACCCGAAACTGATAATGCTGGGCACCTCTGGGAGTGGAGAGGAGCTGGGGGGAGCATGGAGGTGCATGAAAAACTGAAGTTGCCTGTCCATGACCCTTATCCACTTGCCCCTTGTGCACAGGAGCCACTGTGCTTGGGGCAGCAAGGCGGAGATGTGGACCTGGTGTCCTGACGTTGCAGGGTTGATGACTCAACCCTAAAATTGCTACCCCTGGACATCTTGTTAGGAAATGTCCTTATAAGGATTTGTATCATGTGTAGCTGCGTGCATCCTAACAGAATATGCAGTTTCGCTTGTTACTATATATTCTTTGCTGCTATTTTGATGTATTTAAATAGTGAAAATGTATTACTTCTGTAATTCAAAATCGGGCACTCTTGGTATTCCAGTAGGCCTGAAGAGGCTCTCCTGGAAAGGGAGGGTAGAGGAGGGGTTAAATAAAAGGAACAAGCTGTTCTTTTATAATTAAGTACTAGCTGCATGGTATGAGGGGTGAACTTGCGGATTGGAGGATGGCTGAGAATACAGTTCTCTATCGCTGTTTGGGTTTAGACCAGAGTTTGGGTTTACATATTGTCAGTTTGTGGGCAGAATTTGACTGGTGGACATGTTTCGTTTGTCCTGCCCAGGATTTTTAAAAATTGGAATCAGCCATCATTAGTTAAGAATTGGGATATTTCACATAACTATCTGGCTTCTTTTGAAAAACCAAAATATCTGGCAATATTGGGTTCATATCCCACCAGCAGTAATTGGCAGCTTAGTTCATTTTTTCCTTTTAGACAGGGCAGGTGTTTGCCAGTTTCCACAGACGTTGATGCTCCCTAACGTCCTTTATCCAGTCTACTTCACTGATTTATGTGACCTGCCTGGTCCTGTGCACATTTAGGTTTTAGAATTAATGCACACATGTGTACATACATGTATACACACGCATGTGTGCGCGCATGTGGGAGATTCGGCAGTTGTCTCCCAGACAATTGGCCATGGGAAGAGGCATCTATCCTCATTCAGAGGGGTGGGCAGGCCTAGAGGAGGACTGGACTTGGAGTGGACACACTCACCCTGGCCTGTTCTGTAGGACAGGAAGAGCTACCTACTGGGGCACTTGGGTTGTTAATCCTGCCCCCACCATGCAGAGTTGGGGAAATGTACTCTTGGGGGAGGGAAGGCATTCTGAGGAAAGTCTTGCATCCGTGGGTAGAGAGTGGGGTTTTCTGAAAGGTGGGTGGGCAGACATTTGCCCAGTGGAAATCTGAAGAAGCTGTTGCTTCTGGAAAGATGCATGGACTTGAGGAAGGGAGGCAAGGTCAGAATCTGGGGACAGCTTCCCAGTGCTCCCGACATCCAAGTAGCAGGGAGCCCCTTTATTTCAGGGTCTTCTCTATGTATTCATTACAAGAGGATTGGGGGTGGGTGGGTAGGGAAGAGTGAGGACCCATCTACTGCCTTCCCTCACTCTATCCCATTCTCGTAGGCAGACTAATGACTCCCCAAAGTTGTCTCTGTCCTAATCCTGGCACCTGTGAGCATATCATGTGGACCTTAAGATAGGGAGATTGTTCTAGATTATCTGGTTGGACCCAATGTAATCACAGGGTGGAAGAGGAAGGCAGAAGAGGGAGAACCACAGAGAGGCCAACATGAAAAGAATTTGGCCTGGCATTGCTGGCTTTGATGACAGAGGAAGGAGCCACGAGCCAAGGAAAGTAGGAAGACTCCAGAAGCTGGAAAAGGCAAGGAAATGGATTCTCCTCTGTTGCTTCCAGAAAAGAACCGAGTCTAGCTGACGCCTTGATTTTAGCCTAGTGAGGCCTGGGTTGGACTTCTATCCTACTGAACTGCCAGAAAACAACTTTGTGCTGTTTTAAGCCACTAAATTTGTGGTAATTTGTTACAGCAGCAATAGGAAACGAATACCCCAGGCCATCTGGGGGTGAGGGGCATATGTACATGTTCTGGCCAACAGCTCTAGCTGAGATCCCAACCTACTGCCAGCATCAGCCTCTAGACATGTGAGTGAAGACACCTCCAGATGATTCCAGCACCCCCAGCTTTGGACTCTTTCCAGGTGAGACCATGGAGACAAGCCGTACCCGCTTTGCCCTGTCCAAATTCTTGACTCACAAAATCCATGAGCATAATAAAATGATTATTTTATTACACTAAGCTTTGGAGTAGCTTGTTATGCAGCAATAGTAACTGGAACAGTGACCTTTCTAAAATTCAATCCTCACTTCTTGCAATTTTTTCCCTTAGGTAGCTTTTCTCCTTGGTGTGGCCATGTGGGTCTCTATCCCAGCTTGGGGCAAACCCTGATTACCCTAAGACAATGACTGGTTTAAAGATGGCAATATGAGAAATGTGTTTCTGGCAAATGAGAAATGAAGGCAAGTTTGCTAGAAGGCTTCTGGGAAACAGTTTCCTTGATGATGAAAGAGGGATGCTCAGGAAGAAATAGCTTTGCTTCCACTGGACCTTTTGGTATCTGCATGTGATGCCTGGAACAGGGGTGGCCACCTTGGGATCTCAAGGGCAGCTAGTCCAGGGCAAGCTGAGACTCAGAGGATGGCAGAGTGGAAAGATGGAAAGAGAAACTCTTACATATGCATTCAAAGAGGCGTGTGCATCATTCATAGCAGCACTGTTTGCAATATAACAAAATAGCAGCAAAAACAAAGAAACAAACAAAAACAACACCTAAAAAAACAAGAGTCCATTAGCTAGGAAAAAAAATAAATAACTCTTGCAAGTTCAAACAATGGAATACTACTCAGCCATGACAAGAAATGAACTATAGTTATATATCAACATGAGTCAATTTCATAAATATAATGTTGAATGTGAAAATCAAACTTCAGGATACATACAGTATGGTATTTAAGCGAAGTTTAAAAGCATGCAATGCTGTGCTTTAGAGAACATACATATACAGGAAAAAGTACAAAGAAATGCATGGGCACACACTAATAGCTACAGTTTACTCTGCACAAATCTTACTCCATCCCCTCCATCTCCTCTCCATTTTCCAGACGAGAAAACTGAGGCCTAGAGAGTTGAAGTAAATTATCCAATGGCACAGAGTGGATTTTCTTAAGTACTAAAAATCTTATGTAATCCTATAGGATAGGAATTATCATCCCTCATTTCAGGATGAAGGAATTGAGGCTGCAAGAGAGCCCGAGCCCAGGTCACACAGAGACCAAGCATCTGAGGTGAGATATGAACCCAGGTCCCTTCTGGTTCCAAAGCCTGTGTTTTACTTCCAATCTCTTATCACATCCATGAAGCATGGGAATGTAAGCCATAACATAAACATGCACACTCAAAAAGTGTGCCCTGAACTCAAACCGGATGGAACTGGAGAAAACTGCACACATTGCTGAACCCAGAGGTGCCATCCCATCATTAGTACTATTTTTAACTGAACCTGGAACCAAACAGAAGGGAGCACTGCTCAAATTGAAACTGAACTTGTGTATTTTTTCAAGCTATTGTTCTAGAATATTCAAATATTCTTGAGACAGAGACAATTACACTGAGACTTCTACCCTAACCCCTTCACTCTGTATATTTTGATTTGGCTAAGGTCATGGCAGAGCTGAGAGTTTCTTAATCTTTATAAAGCACTTGTAGATGAATTTTCCACCACGCCTACCCATCATTTACCCTTTCCTTCCCTTCCCTTCTCTTTCCCTCCCTCCTTCCTTTCCCACTCCCCCAACCCCTGTCAGAGGGAAGGGGCTTGGAAGCTCATGAATTTGACAACTGTGACCCTCCCACCCTTCCATCAGAGCACACATTGTTTTTTCAGAAAATCAATGTTTGCAGAATGAAGGAAGGAGTGAGCCTGTGAGACATGTATTTCCCACCATCTAAGATCAGGGTGCTCTGGCCTGAACCTGATTCCTTTGGGGACCCCAAATGGAAGCTTCATGCCCCTGGCCAAGGAGTTGGAACTTTCCACCAAGTCCGGTGATCCTCTGTATCTGAGAAGCCCAGCTGGGGTGTCTCGGGGCCCAGATCCAGGTGGCCTTCATCTCATTTGGACCAGGCCGGCGCATCTGTACCCTTCCCCCACAGCAAGGGGGTGAGGGGACTCTGAGGAGACTAGGGGGCCCCTGGGGAGACATTCGGATTTTCCAGAGCTTTATCATTTTTTCCATAACAGTACCCATCCCTTCAAGGTGAAAAGGCCCAGCTGGCGGCAGAGGATATTCATTCGCAGTATGCTTTTGTTCTCTGCCCTGCCCCCAGCCCTGGCAGCAGGGTGCAAGGCAAAGACACCTTTCTTTTTATACCAGCCTGCTCCCTGACTTGCTGTACCAACAGGTGGTGCAATATAGAGGAGCCCTTAACACCACAGGCCTGGAGTTCCCCGGTGGGTCTCTGGCTTTTCTATTTGCTAGCTGTGCAAACTTGGCAGGACACTGAACTTCTCTGTGCTATATAATTTCTTCTGAAAACTGGCACAGCGATAACATTACCAGTTTCGATGATTTAATGAATTAATGTACAAAAAGCACTTTGAACAGCGCCTGCTGTCCCTTCCTCTGGCAGGTCAGCTCTAGACCACTCCCTCGATCCCTTTCCTCTCTAGCTTTCAGTTTTCGCCATCTGTAAATTGAGGGGGATTGGAGTTGATTATCTTCAGGGCCTTCCCTGACCACCCTAATTTTCACCCCCTTAGCAGTTTATAATTATTTTAATCACTTACTTGTTTTCTAGTCTGCCTCCCCACGAGACTGTTGGTTTCAGGAGCTGCATTCTACTCCTTCTGGTTCACCAGTCCCTCCCCAGAGCCTGAAACTGTGCCCTGCACTTAGTAGGCCATCAATAAATATTTGTCGATGAAGGTAAGAGGGAATGATGGCTATTGCCTTCAACTTTCTCAAAGCCAGCTCCTGCGCTCTTTCCTGGGCCCTTCCCTCCCTCTCACCACCCAGAGCAGACTCCGTCCCTCCATCCGGCCTGCATTTTTCCGGGTTTGATATCATTTTTTCCACTCTCCCGGCTGCTGAGGGCTGCCTCTGCCAACTTTCCACAGCTTTGGCCCCTCCCCCCAGCTGCAGACCAGAGACACCCAGCTTGGGGTGGGGGAAGACCCTCCTTCTCTTCCTTTCCTCAGGCTGGGGTTAGGGTGGGAGACTAAGTGCCATCACTGCCCACTGGCACGACCAGGGTGGGTGGGGAGCTGGAGGAGATGGCTCTCCAGTGCTGCAGTCTTCCCCTGCACTGTGTCCCTGGGTGGGTTAACAGGCCGGGATCTGGGTGCCTGTGGCTGGGACATGTCCCACGTGCAGGGCTGAGTTGTCTGGGTGAGGAGCACAGCTGTATTAGGCACCCCGGGACATGAAGGCCCAAACCCTCCTGCTTCTTGTCCTCCCTTCAACGTAGTGACAGGGCTTCCCCTACGTCTGGAAACTCCCGACACAATCCACAAGGCCCAACCCCAGCCTCCCAATTCGGCCCAGTGCCTCCCCACCTCCGACCTCCCAGCCCAGATGAGACCTGAGGAGGTGGCTGTCACTGGGGGCTCTAGTCCTCATGGGCTGGGTGACCCTGGAGTGCTCAGAAATATGAGTGAGCCAGACTTTGAATGGTGGTCCAAACCTGGGATTAATGCATTTGGTTTCCTGCAGCCCATGACCGACCTCTCCCTCCTTAAACCGTATGCAAAATTGTGTTTCAAAGTCCATTTTTCTGGGACTCCACAGCTTTTTGTCACATTCTTAAAAGGAACTATGAATAAATCGGGCATAGATTCTGGTCTGACAAGGCTTGGTTGGACTTTGCGGCAACTTTACTTACAAGCTGTATGATCTTGGACACGTGCCTCAGTTTCCTAATTAGTAAAATGGAGCTAATAGTAACAACTTCCTCTCAGGTGATGTGAAGATTAAATAATACTTGTGACCGCTGAGTACACAGCACTTATATAACAAACACCAGCTATTAAATTGCCAGGGTAAATGCAATGAGACTCCGTTCAGATATTTTATGAGTCTATAATCTAAACAAATGGGTCCGTGAGAAAGGAGCTGATCATCACACTCAACTGCACTTGTTTGTGTACAATGTGTCTCCCCCCAAGACCTGAGCCAGGGACCCAGCGTTATTTACCTCAGCGCCCAGACCAGAGGCTGGGAGAAGGACCTGAGCACACAGTTGGTTTAATTGCTTTAATTGACTGAACTAAACACTAGGCCAGCAGGTTAAATCAGTCTGCAGCCAGTGTAGATGGGATGGCAGCGCAGGAGGTGAGATGCCTGGAAGAGCCCAAGAAGGAGTGGGCTGGGCACTGAGACAGAGCATCCTGTGGTCTGGTTGATTGTGGGGGCTTCTGAGGGCTGGCCAGAGCCCAAGAACAAGGAAGATTTTTACAAAAAGATACCATGTAAAATAAAACCCTGCTCTGTGCCCAACTTGGGGCTTCGGCCTCATGGTCTGTCCATGGCTTCCCCAGGGAGGAGGGGTCCTTGAGGATGCGGCTCTGGGAGATGCCCCAGCTATTGGCGCAACGGACAGACAAGGCACACGATGCGCGTCGGCAGAGGCCCGAATGCACCCCTATATCCCGCTACCACCAGGAGGACGGGCGGCCTCAGAGCACTGCCAGATTGTGGCATGACTTGGAGCGGGCCTTGAGTGCCCGGCGGCGGGCGCTGCGGGCTGTCAGGCGGGCCAGGAAGCGGCGGGCGCGCTGGCCGAGGCTGCCTCGCCGTCGCGGTGCTGGCGGTTCTCCTGCGGCACTACCCTGGCGGCGCAGGCGCAATTGGCGCACCACGCCCTCGAAAAGCTCCGCCACGTTGTGCTGCAGTGTGGCCGACGTCTCGATGAACTTGCAGTCGAAAACCACGGCGCAGGCGCGGCCCTCTGAGGGGGCGGGGTCAGGCGAGCCGGGCGGAGTCGTAACCGGACCGCGGAGAGAAAGGTAGGAAAAGGTGTGTTCAGCCTTAATAGCGAGGCAGTTTTTTCCCGCGTTGTACGTGTGTCAGGCCTTGTGCTGGGTGCCGGGGAACTCAGAAATACATCAGACCCGGCTTTTGGCTTTGAGAAGTTAGTTTACAGGCTAATGTGTGAACTGGGCTGGAAGGATGTGGGAGTTCACCTGCGTGGCAGCAGAGTGAGGCTGGGAACACAGGGAGGCTGGAGACCAGTTAGGGAAGGGTCTTGAATGCTAGGTAAGGGGTCTCATCTGCTGTACATCAGAGTTATCTGGGGGAAGCTTGTTAACATGCAGATTCTTCGGCCCATTCCCAAGGATTCTGATTCAGGGTCTGTGATGAGGTCCTGGAACCTGCATTTTAACGAAAGCTCCTGGGGATTATGCTGCAGTGTTTTTGGATATCTGTCCACGAAGCATAAGACCTTCCACCTCCAGGAGCTGCTGGACCTGGAGGCAGGGCTCTGGGTTCTAGTCCTCGCTGGCTGACTGCTCTCTGGGCCTCTGTGTGCACATCTGCAAATTGATGGAGTTGTACTAATATTGGGGCTGCTGATTAAACTTTGAGGAATGTTGGTTTAGAATGGCCTGTGGGTAGGCCATTTAAAAATCTGTATGGGTCCCACCTGACATATCAAATATAGTAAGATGTTCCCCATCACACTTTAAATATAATTTATATATGACTTTAAAAGTTCTGGTTTCACTTATATGAAGTGCCTAGAATAAGCAAATTCATAGAATAAGCAAATTCTTTGAAAGTAGATTACAGGTTACCAGGCTTTGGGGTGAGGGTGAGGAATGGGGAGTTATGGCTTAATGGGTGCAGAGTTTACATGCAGAATGATGAAAAAGTTTTGGTAATGGATGGTGGCGATGGTGGCACAATGTTGGTAAATGTAATTAATACCACTGAATTGTACACTTGAAAGTGGTTAAAATGGGAAATTTTGATTTGTATATATGTGACCACAATAAAAAGTTAAAAAAAAGTTTGATTTGCTGTTGCTGGTTGACACAACATAATGTTTTTTAGACAATTTAAAGCTTTATGGGTTTTTTTTTTTTTAATAACAGCTTTATTGAGATATAATTCACATACCATGAATTCACTCATTTAAATTGCACAATTCAATGGTTGTTTGTATTTTCACATAATTGTGCAAACATCACCACAATTTTAGAACATTTTCATCACCCCAAAGAGAAACCCCAAACCCAATAGCAATCACTCCCCTTTTCCTTCTACCCACCCTCCCCCCCAGCCTTAAGCAACCGCTAATCTATTGTCTGTAGATTTGCCTGTTCTGAACATTTCCTATAAATGGAATCATATAATATGTGTTGTGCTTATTCTTGCTGCCCCATGTCATCAGTCTGTCCTCCTTCACTGGATCATTCCCATCAACCAAAGCACATGTTCTAGTAACTCTTTAGTCTCTTAATTGAAACCACATTTGACCCCACATCGCTTCTTGAGCTGTATTGCTATTCTCTTCTATAATTTAGAATCAAACTTCTCAAAAGAGTTGTTTGTATATGCTTCCACTTCTTCATCTCCCATTCATAACCACTTCTACCACCCAAGTCTCCCCTGCCCCCAATAAAGTTCTTTGCCTCTTCTGAGAGTGATTAGTAAACAATGTTTGTTTCTTTTTAAGAATATTCATTTCCTTTTTATGTATTTGAAGAAAAGCTTTGAATTTGCTTGAGTTCCTTTGTGATTGCACATTTGATATACACAAACTAAAGCTACTCCCACATTTATTTTTCAACCCACTCTAAGGCTTTGTGAATTTTGATTTATAATTTTCTCACTGTATTTTGGAGCCGATAATTGTCCTTTTTAGGTCTCAAATGCAAGCCCTGGAAAAGCCTGTGGGCATTGGGTCTATCATGTTGGTGTATGCAAGGGAAGGATATAGGGTAATTTTATAGCAAGGAAGTGACAAGGTTGGATATGGTTTTGGAAAACTCTGGTGAGGAGGACAGATTGAGTGGGCATAGAGAAGTACGAGGACTGGTCCAGGCTAGAGGTGGAGATGCCAGAGTAGGGCAGAGGCTGAGAGCATGGAAGGATGGGAATGTAGGATTAAGGGAGGTGGACCCGACAGGACTAGGGGGGGACTGGTTGGAGATGGTGAAGGAGGAGGCAAAAATGGTGCCCAGCTTTTGGGCTCCACAGGTGGATGCAGGACAGGGGCAGGTGGGGGGCAAGGTCCCTGAGATGAAAGTACTGGAGGAGGAGGGTGAAGTGGAGGGCTCACCTTCCACCGAGACTTCCCGGCAGCGCGCCAGGTCCGCTTTGTTGCCCACGAGGATGATGGGCACGTGGTCAGCCTGATGTGTGCGCCGCAGCTGAATGCGGAGCTCAGAGGCACTCTCAAAGCTGCCTCGGTCTGCGATGGAGTACACGATGACGTAGGCGCTGCCCACCTGCATGCACAACTCCTGGCTCCAACTTTCATCCTGTGCAGGAGGGAACCCATTTCATCTCCTTGGAGGACGCCTGGCCTTGGCTGGGGAAGGTGGGCCTGGGACGTTCTAGTGGGCACAAAAGGTCTGAGGTTTACACTTTGGGCTGGTTGGAGGGACGGATTCTCTGCTGTAATTCCCTGTGACACTTTGGGAAAGGTACTGGTCCTCTCTGCTTGAAAAATTGGCTAATGATACTTCCTCACTGCATTCACTCATTGATTCCTTCTGCAGGCTAGGCACTGGAGACAAAAGATTTACTTTTGTCTTCCGCTGCCTGCTAAGGTGAGTTCTGGCTTTGCCTCTTCAGATCTTTTGTCCAGATTCTGAGGAGGATTCTGCCTTGCCAGATAGTTCTTCTGTGACCCAGAATGAAGAGAAAAAAGGAAGGGACAGAAGTGAGGACAGGAAGCTTACTTCACGGGGAGGCATTTTTAGGGCATTTTCATTTTGAAGTGAGAGGTTAAGGAGCAACCGTGCAATGTAAGGATAGGAGAGGCAAGGGGCATTTTAAGAAGTGTGGTGCCTTCAAGCTTTTGACCAAGGCAAGGAAAGGACTTGAGTAATTTTGATAGTCCATTTTGGTTGGCATTCTTTTTTCAGGGACAACACTCTGAGACTGGACACACTGGGTAACGATTTTATACGTGTTTTTCATAAGATGCAGTACCTGCCCTCCGGCAGCTCAGGATCTGGAAGGCAGGCCATGGAAATGGAAAGTTATAATGCAGTGTGAAAAGTACCAGTAAGAGAGGCATATGCAGGTGGCTGGGGCAGTCATGGGGATGGAGAGGGGGAAGCCAGAAGAACTCAACCTGGCAGAGTGTGGGAGGGCTTCCCAGTGGACTGGTGAGCACGATGAGCAGGGCGAGCAGGAGAGAAGAGATTCCAGACAGAGGGGGCAGCTGGAGCTAAAGCCTGGAGTGCACTGGAAGCATTGGTTGTAAGGGGAGAAGAAGCGAGAAAAGTTTTCTGGTAATCACATAAGATAGATGAATATGAAAGCATCCGATCCATGGTCAGCATCATTGTCAAAGGGGGTAAATTTTCAACAGCCATATTGATCCATCCACAGGTCAGATAACCTTGGGCTGGGCAGACAGAGGTGTGTTCTCACCCTGGCCTCATTTTACTATGAGGACTATGAGGGAAGGGGGTTCCTTTCTTCCTTGGGGCCTGCGTTTTCCCCCTCTGTAGAGTGAGAGAGTGGTCCTGAGCCATTCATTCATCTCAGAAATATTTAAGGAAGATCTGCTGTCAGGATAACAAAGATTGATTTACTGGTGGGTAAGAATCCTTTGGAGGCCTGATTAAAAATATAGATTCTAGGACTCCGCTTTTAGATTCATGAGGTCTGGGTGAGGCCTGAGAATCTGCTTTTTAATAATCTCTCCAGGTGACCCTGATGGTCATGCAGGGTAGGACATTACTGGATGAGTTGCAGGCCCACCCAATTCTGTCATATTCTGCCTCTGACATCAAAGAGTACCACGTAGCCTGATGAAGGAAAGGATGGATGTTTATTCCAATGAGGCTGCCACTGGGCGGACCCTCTTTGGGAACTGCCTTCACAGTCACCAGCTTGGTCCAGTTTCCCATTTTACTGGTAGGAAAACCAAAGGCCAGAGAAGAGGAGAAAACCTTTTCAGGGCCACAGAGTCCCAGTTTCTGCTTTTTAGTTGAGCACTTTTCCCAAATGGAATTCCCAGTCTGATTACTTTTCTTATTCACTAGACTGTTCCTTTGGATCCTCAACTGCCTCCAGAAAGCAGATGCTCCCTCAGCAGCCAGTAGGCTCTATGAGAGCAGGGAACATGTCTCCCTAATTCCCTGCTGTATCTCCAGTGTCCTGTCCATGATAGACACTCAGTAAGCATTTCTGAATGAATGAAGGAGTGAAGGAGTAAAACCTCAGCTGAAGTTTCAGAAGGTGACGCTCCAAAGGGCGATGGGGAGGGGCTCTTAGTGTATAAAATACAGGCTTTGGGGTCTTGTAGATGTAGGTTGGAATCCCACGTGCTGAGAGCTTTGGGCACATTACTTAACCTCTGTGAGCTTCAGTTTCCTCATAAGTAGAATAGGAATGAGAAGAATATTTACCATATAGTTTGTGTCTTGACTGAATGTCATAATATATGTCTAGTGCTTAACATGGGGGTGATATTTAGAAAGAGTGTGCCCCATGAACTAGAACCATGATCATTATTATGATGCTCATTTAGAACTGGGTTTCCTTTTTTGCTTGTTAAAAGGAATTGGCCATGTAACTCCTTCATCCCTCTCTTCTCTGGGCCTGTCTCTGGAGCTGTCAGCCACTCTTGTCAATCACCCAACATTGCCCCCCTAAGCCCCACCCTATGGGCAGAGCATCCCTGGGTGTTAGGGGAGGGGGCCTACCCCTCGGAGAGGCAGTGATTGTCTCCGAGATGCCAGGTGAGTTTTAGATCCTTCTCATTGCTTAGATGTATTTCCTTAAAGTTCTACAGTTAACATGTATTACCTATATAACAAGGAAAAAAGAACACCCAGACAAGAAAAAGAAAGCATAACAGGGCCATATCTCTGACTGCTGAATTCCTGCTCTGGAATGGGTTAGGCAAGGACAAGTTACACTCTTTGGTTTCCTTTTTTACCAGCTACCAAATTATGATTAATAAGAATGATCATTATTACAGTTCTTCAACCGTGTTCAGCATTTTTTAATGCTCCAAACTGTGCTCATCTCTGTGAAATTGCATGAGAGCTTTTTAAAATCAGCTGATTGGGAAGGCAGGAGTGATGGACCTATTCATCAGATTAGAAAACTGAAGTTCAGAGTGTTTAAGTCAGTTGCACAAAGCCACACAACTGGTAAAAAGGGGTTCAACCTCAGGCATTTTGGTACCAAGTTCAGTGCTTCTTCCTCTGCACAGTGAGGGGTCGGTAGGTGGGATGAAGTGATAAATAGGAGGGGGAGGCTGGCAGGGGAGGAGCATACCCTGGGATGGCTGTTGGGAGGGGCCCGCAGAGTTAGAAAAGGTCAGGGCCATGAGGTTCTTCTCTCCTTGGCTGGGAGGCTGCTTAGGAGCTGTGGGTTTTTTGGGGCAGGGGTATTAGGGATGGCTCCCATCCAGTCCCTGCTCTGTAGCATCTCAGGAGGGAAGAGGAGAGCAGTACTGGTGCTAAGCTCGGCTTTCCCGATCCCTCCACCCCCATCCTGCTTGCTATGCCATACCAGTTTCTCCGCCTCCCAGGTGTCCACGACTACCAGTGTGGTGTCCTCCCCATCCACCGTGAGGGTCCTCTCGTACACATCATCTGCAACTGAGGGAAGAGCTGGATTTCAGGGAGGAGGGGCAGGCCTGGGGAGCCTCCCTTTCTGGTCACATAGCCCCCTGCACCTCTCCTTGTAAGTGCTTACCAAGCTTGTCTGATGTCTGTCTCCCCTGACAGGTTGGAAAGTTCCACAGGGAACCCATGTCTGCCCAGCTGCCAGCACAGTACCTGGCACATAGTAGGTGTTCAGGAAGCTTTTGTTGGATTGGTTGATTGAGTGAGTGTGGGGTGGTGGGTTAAAGTTGGGCTGGGAATTCTAGTCCTGCTCTGTCCCTGCCCTTAGGGAAGTCATGTTACCCTCTCTGGGCCTCAGTCTCCCCATCTGTAACTCATACAGGTATACATGTGTAAACCTTTCATGTGGGTTCTTACTCTCAGGGTGGTCAAGGCTGGAAAAGGGGCCTGGCCAGTGTGGCCTTACTTTCTCTCTGTTCTTAACCACCCCCCTCCCCACCCACCCTGTGTCCTCTTAGCCAGCCATGCAGGGGCACATCTTTATTTCTTCCAACTTGTCCTTGTACCCCGCCAACTTGGGTCCCCCACCCCACTCAGCTTACTGCATTTCTTGGGAATAAAGAAACCGAGGATCTAAAACTGGGGGTCTGGGAGCCTCCATCCTAGGCAGGATCTTTGTTTTGCTGTAGGCCGCGGTAGCCATGGATGGGTGTCTATGGGACTGGGAGGATCTGGGAGTCTGGGAGAGTGGGGTTAGGAATTTCTCAGCTGGGTGAAAGTTCACTATTCCTTGTCACTCAAGAGACTCATGGAATATCAGTATTGCTCCTTTTATGACATGGAATTGAATAATTCACCTCTTTTCCATGAAAAATTGGCAAAATACTCACTATTCAAGGACTTTCCCTTCCTCAGACCATTGTGCAGACTCTGCCCTGCACAACTCTAGGGGGCACCACTCACTTCATAATCTATGTGAATGATGCCCTTCAGAGTTGAGCAGTATGTGACTTGTACAGCCGTTGTTGGCAGCCCTGTGTCCTAGAAACAGGTCTTTCACTCCTTTGGCCACATCCCAACCACGCCCACAGGGCCCCTACCTCCCAGCTGTTCGTGGAGGTCCCGCTCTTGCTTTCCTGCAAAGAGGTTGGCCAGGCTGGTCTTCCCTACACCAGGATCTCCAAGCAGCACCACACGGTAGAAGGCCTCCCAGGAACCTTCAGAGTCGCTGGATTCAGAGGACCAACCATAGGGGGCAGGCGAGGGGATCCGGGCAGGAGGGTTGAGGGAGACCGACTGGCCCAGCCGGGGATGCTGGGATTCTCTAGAAGGTTCTGAGCACATGAGGCTGGGCTGGTGGCCCTGGGGGGACAACGGCAGTGGAGTGCTGGCTCGCCGATACACGGGGGTCTTTGCTTTCTGCTGGGTGTTCAGCGTCATCCTTGGGGGGTGGGGTCCTTCCTTCTTTCTTTCCTTCGCAAGCTTGAGCCAGGTACTCTGAGCCCTTCCTCTGTAGGGTCCCGGTGACCTGCTGAGCCGGCTTTCTCTAGAGCTCCCTCTTGTTCAAATGGAGAGAGGAGGCACCTCAGCTTCTTGGAGTGGGGGCTCTCTGACTTCAGGCCCAGGGAAACCCTGGGTCAGGCCTAGAGAGGTGAAGGCTCAAGTTGTGAACACACACATGCGTGCACTCAGAGGCCATTTCCCATGTTCTGAGGACAACCCCCACCCCCACCCCAATAAGACAGGCAGAAAGGCAGCAGCCATAGGGAATGTATATTGACCCCCACCCCCACCCCAATAAGACAGGCAGAAAGGCAGCAGCCATAGGGAATGTATGTCCCCCCCCACCCCTGCACTCCCAGAGTGTACACAGACCTGGTCCTTCCATTCAGAACATGAGACCCACGACTGGCAAGTGTCCCCTAGTCCTGTCCCCATCCTCCCCTTCCCCACCAGTCTCTTGCATACAATTAGGGGCTGCGGAGGGGGTTCAGGGAAGGGTTGGCGGCCCCTAGGGGAGTTAACTTCTGTGTCTGGTCCCAAGGGCGATGAGGAGGCAGGACGGGGTGCGTTGGTGCCTCAGAAAGGAGAAAGGGTCTGGGGGGTTCCCTCGGACTGAAACCTGAGCGCCGCGGCACCATGGGAACGGCGTGTCCGGTCCGCCCCCTGCGTGAAAAATTCAGGAGCTGCTGGCGCGACGGCCTCCACCTGGGGTTGCGGGGCGGGGGTTCCAGGCCGGCCGGGCTCCGGGTTTGGGAACAGGACAGGGTCCTGGCGGGGGGCAGGGAGGGGAACCCACAGGGCCCGGGGACGCATGTACCATTTCCGGAGTCTGGGTCCGATCTTTCCCAGTCCGGGGCTCCTGGATATAAGCACCCCGACCCGGGGAATTCCTTACCCGGGGCTACCGCACCCTCTGGCCCCAAGTCCGAGGACCCTCACCCCCGGGGCGCTGGTTCGAGGCCCCCCTTGGTTCTGTCCGCCCGGTAGCGCCCCCAGGCAGGCGGTTGGCGAACTCTGCTCCAACTTGGCTAACTTGGCGGAGGGTTGCGCGGGACTTTACCTCGGCGAGAGGAAAGGTGCTGGGTCCCGGGCCGCTTCCCTGCCGGGTCCTCCAGGCTGTACCACCCGAGTCGGCGCGCATCCCCTCGGGCCGGTCCCGCCCCTCCGCCCCGGCCGGGGGAGGAGCCGCGACCCCGCCCGTCCAGCCCCGCCCCGTTAGGGCAGCCCCGGGGTCCCCGCCCTAAGGCCTCCGCCGCTCCTCGATTTTCCTCAGAGCTCAGCTGACTCGCTTCCTCAAGTCCTACGTCCCGGGTAGGGGTGGCGGAGTCGGGGTGAGGGGCGCGAGGGAGGAAGGATGGGGGCTCTGAATCTCCCTCCGCACCGCAGGATCCAGTGGGTCCGCACCTACTTTAGCCCTCCGAACACCACTTGGAGAGTGGTACATTCCCAGGTCCCACCCTGCCTTGAGAGGCGGTGTCCAACTCCCCTCTCAGCAGTTCTGGGGAGAGGAGTTCGGAAATCTGCATTTTAAGCAAGTGCCCAAGTGATTCTGATGCAGGTAGTTTGCGGACCCTACTTTAAGAAACTGCTCTGGATGGAGAATTAATTTTGGGAGATGGCTTGGGAGAGGGGTGAGTGAGTCCCAGAAGGCTGAACTGAAGAGTTCAGAATATGTTATTTAGGGGTCGTTCATTCACTCGCCATATTCTGATTAAGCTTCCGGGTTGCACCCCAGCTGTTCTGTGCCCTGGAAGAATGGCTTCTTCCTCTCGGATGAATGTTTACAGAGCTTTTGTCAAGTGCCAGGATCTGTTGTGAGCATTTTACCTGGATTAGTAGCTCATGGATCCCAGCACAACACTGAGAGAATGAGCAAACTGAGGCTTAGAGAGGGGAACCAGGCAGATTCCAGATGTTCCACCTATGCTGCGGCCCTGGGAGGGGAACATTCCTTCCTTCCTTCATGCTGTTACTGAGTGTGCTTCCTCTGTCAGAGAGGGACCCCAGCCCCTGACCTCCAGGTCCTCTCACAGTCTTGGTGGTGCAACAAAATGAATGTCCCATAACTATTCTATGAGGCAGCAGAGGATAGTGGCTTGGCCTGGGTTTGCATCCTGCCTCTGCCCTTACTTGCTGTGTGATCTTGGGCAAGTTGCTTAACCTCTCTGAGTCTCAGCTTCCCTGTCTGTTCAAACAAGGTTGTGAGAAGTCACTAAGACAACTGACAGGGCCTGGCACATAGCACATGCTAAACAAATGGAAGCTATTTTTTACAGAACAATGACAATGGTGAATTAATACCATGGCAAGGATGGGAGCTGCGATGACAGAAGAGTTATGTTGCAGTATCTTTCTTTCCCCAAGGCTCTAATTCTTATGGGGGTGGGATGAGGAGAGCCAAGGATATCAGCAGCTTCAATAGCTGATAGAGACTGACAAGGGCCATAAAGGGAGGGAAAAAAAGGAAAAAGAACTCAGGGAGTCAGAAGCATCTGGCTAGATGTGGAGAGGGAGGAGTGCGGGAAACGGGGGTGCTTTCTTGGATGAGATGGCATTAGAAGTTGGAGGATAGGTTTTGGATGTGCATGGATGGAGGCACTGCTGGCAGAGACTACCAGAAGCATCAACGTGGCCCTAGTTATTTTTCCAGTATTAAAACTCCCCTGACACAAAGTTGGCATGGCTGTTCAGATCAGCCGCATGCCGCACCAGGTCTAAAGCCTTCTTGACTCATACCTTTATGGGAAAAGACTTGAGGTGGCAGCGATGTTGTTTTGACTTTGATCTGGAAGATCAGATTTATCGGCTCTCACTTTAGTAATTTCCTCCTAGGAAGATTCTCCAGAATCCATTTAATTCTGATTTTGCCTCAGCTTCTCCACCATTAAAATGGTGATAGTACCTCCTACCTTATGAAGACTGTATTCTGGATTTAATGGGATAAGGCTGAGCACATGATACACGACTACAATAAATGCAAGTTCCATTTTTTTATTCATTCATGCAACTTCCATTCATTTATTCATTCATTCATCAAACATTAACCGAGTGCCTATTATGAGCCAGGCCCTGTTCCAGGAGCTCAGGAAAAAGCAGTGAACAAAACAGGCAAAACTCTCTGCCCTTATGAAGTGAGGGAGACCAACAATAAACATGATTAAATTAAAATGACAAGATAGAGAGTGAGTTGTCCTGTGGAGAAAAAATAATGGCAAGGAGTGGGATGTGAAGTGTGTGGGGAAGGGGGCTGGTGGTGTAGTTGGAATTGAGGGAGGTGGGCTACAAACAAAGTTCTGAATGAAATGAAGGAGCTGGTTATGTAGACACTGGGAGAAGAGTATTCCAGGAAGAAGGAAAAGCTCGGCTGTTTTTGACAATTTTGAGAAACAGAGTGGCTGGAGTGGTTGGGGTAACCTGAGAGGGAGGTAAGGTTGGGGAAGTGACAAATCATGCAGGCGCTGTAAGCAGTTTGGCTCATCGTTAGGGTGAGATGGGAACCATGGAGGGTGTTCATCACAGAAGAGATATGATTTAACTTAATTTTTTTTTTTAATTTTGAGATAATTTCAGACCTAAAGAAAAGTTGCAAAAATAGATTCCCTAGATTCACCAGATTCCCTAGATTATCACATTTAAAAAATATTTTTGTTTTATGCTTCTCTCTCGCTACCTATATAGATATATCTATATATAATATATAATTTTTGTTCCTAAACTCTTTGAGAGTAAGTTGCATTCATGATGTGCCTTTAGCTCTAAATACTTCAGTGTGTTCAATGTGTATTTCCTTAAAGCAAGAACATTCTCCTACATCAAAATCAGGATATGATATTATTATCCTGATACATATTATTGTACACTATTGATACAGTTTTATCTGATTTATAGACCTTATTCAGATTTTGCCAGTTGTCCTACCAACATCCTTTTTTCCCCCCCACTGATTCAGGATCACACATTTCACTTAGTTGTCATGTTGTTTAGTTTCACATGATCTGGACTTTTATTTTAAAAGGGTCCTTTTGACTGCAGTGTTGAGAATGGACTGTGGGTTGGTGGAGCAAAGCAGGAGCAGGAAGATGGTTGGGAGGCTATTGCAGTAGTTCGAGTGAGTGGAAGACTTCAAGAGGAGCAGGGTGAAGAAGGAAGGTGAGAAGCTCAGTTTGGATATAGTTTGAAAGGCCTGTTTTTATGGACATCTCCTTCAGGATTCTTGGTTGCAAGGCACAGAAGCCAAACTCCAACTAGCTTAGGCAAGATGGGGAATTTATTAAATCACAAAGCTGGAAAGGGCAGAGGCAAAGGGTGCAGAATCAAGCAAATAAAGGGCCAAGGTGCCAGGACCTTGTGGCTGGACTGGGTCTCAAAACTGTCAGAATTATATTTCCCTCCTTCTGTTTCTCATCTCTGCTTATCCCTGCCTGCCTCGTTTTGCAGAGAGGCTTTCTCCATGTGACCATCAGCAGCCTCTTAAAAGAAACCCCAGTGGGAAGAATATCTTATTTCAGGCTCTAGGAAGGGCTTTAATTGTTCCTGCTTGGAGCATATGTTCATCCTTATGCCATTAACCTTGTCCAGGGGAATCAGCCATCCTGGCCAGGCCAGTGTCATTGCTCACCCATGTGGGCAAGGGGGCTGATTATATTCTTTTCAAAGAAGAGAAATGCAAGGAAAACATACTGTACAGCCCTTCAGAATAGTTACCATAGTCAGGACTTCAACCAAGCCTCATTAACCAAATAGAGCTTTTGTGATCCCCTTCAGTGAACTAAGTCCAGGTGTGTGTGTGTGCATGTGTGTGTGTGCATGTGTGTGTGCACATGCATGTGTGCAGTCTCTACTCAAAAGGAGATCAAAGTTTAATTCAGGAGACATTCCAAGATGAACATATGTGGAAAAGTCGATAAGAGGCAACTTGAAATGGTCTCTAATGTGAATCCTAGGATCAATGTCAGCTCCTCTCTGAGCCTCAGTTTCCTCAACTGACAAATGACCCTTGAGGTCATCTCTAAGGAATTCTTGAAGGAATGCGGGAATTGGTATAGACAACTCACTGGAGAAATTTGACGGGATGAAAGGGGGGTGGGTGGGCTTGTCTAGACAGTAAATGAAAGTTCTGTGAAAGGAGAGGGAGAGATTGAAAGCTAGAGGGCGAAAAAGAGGGAAATCCACCTTTATTTTACACATTTTTAAAATCTAACTTAATCATAATTCTAAATGAATCTGCAGGGTGGACATCATTTCTATCTTGACTGTTAAAGAAAATGAGGTAGTAAAGTTCCAGAACCACACAAGATCTCAGTTCCCCACCCACTAACTGGTTTGTATTCTGGAGCCACTTAGCCCCCCGAGCCTCAGTTTCCTCATCTGTGAAATGGGTATAATGCCCCTAATCCACACAGTGGCTGTGAGGATTCATGAAAGCCTGGAGTGAGTGTCAATAAAAATTGGCTCTCTCCTTTCCTAACAAAGATTGTTTTCTCCACTGTACAGATGTGGAGACTGAGGCCCCTGAGATCACATAGCACACCCCATGGCTTAGCTGGGCTTGGGACTCGGGTCCCTGCCTCTCAGCCTTGTGCCCCTTTCCATCACGGTCCACTGCGTCATATCCTCCCAGAGGTGTGGGAGGAGGAAAGACACACTGTGATCTTGATGTGGAAGACAAGTTGGCTCTAGAGACCTGGTGGTGTTGGCCATCCACGGGGCCAGGATCCAGGCTTCTTGAGTGAGGTGATACCCCTTAGGTCCTAAGCGATTGGAGACCAGGCTGTACCTGTGGGTGGGGCTCATTCTCATGGCTGAGGGAGTCGAAACAACTCCTGCTGCAGCCTGGTAGACTGGCTCGGCCCACATAGGCCCGGAGCTTGCTCCTCTGGCCCAGCCCTCTGGGCTGTCCTTCACCCGCCTGCAGAGTGGGCTGTGAGTGAGGTAACTTGGCGTGGGGTCCCAGCTCTGTGACTCAATTGTGGTGTGGCCTTGGGCAAGTCACCTCTCCTCCTTGGGTCTCAGTTTCTTTATTTAAAAACCAAATCTGAGCAGGTTACACCCTGGTTAAACACCTTTCACTTGTCTACAATACAAAAGCCTGAACTTGGCATTTAAGGCCTGTCATGCTCTGACTTCTTCTGTCCTTTGCAGGGTCATTTCCAGCCTTTCCTCCCAATAAACCCCTTGCTCTGGACATGTCCCGCTCTTTCAGGTACATTCTGGTCCTTCTGCTGGAAATGCCCGATCCCCTACTCATCTTTCATGATACAACTGAGATGCCTGTGTACCAGGCACTGTTCTAAGCTCTATGGGCTCTATGCATATATTACCTCAGTGGTTCTCAAACTTATTGATGCATTAGAATCACCTGGAGAGCTTTCTGGGTTTGCTTTCCGGATCTTTTGATTCTGTGGGTTTGAGGTGGGACTGAGAATTTGCATTTCTAACAAGAACCAGATGTTGTTAACACTTGCTGCTCCGGGGACCACACTTTGAGAACTACTGTATTACCTTATTTAATTCTCTAAACAGCCCTATGAATTAGGTTTTAATAATCTTCCCCTTTTGAGAATAGGCATAAATATCTGCATAAATACAGCTTGTTTGAATGGGTCATTGTGTTCTGGTTCCGTCTCCTTGGCACTGGGATGCAAAATCTCCATTGATTAGCCCTGCAAGGGAGGGGATTGTAGACTTCATTTCATAGATGGCAGCCTGGGGCTCAGAGGGGTCCAGAGACTTGTCCCAGGTCTCACAGCCATTACAGGGAGATGCTGGGATTGAACCAGATACCTCGCAAGTCAAAGCTTTTCACCACCTCCCAGGTGGGGAGGAGATCCAGTTTCTGCCCCCACACATTGCCTCAGGAAGTTCTGCCCTCATCTTCAGAGCTCAGCAGCTTCCCCAAGATGTGCTGTCTAGTTCCCCAGCAGCTGGCTGAGATCCAGTGGCAGCCTGGGGACCCTGTGGCCCAGACTCCCACTTAAGTCTGCCACCCACAGCCCCACCTTGATCTGCAGCCTAATAAAGCCTGGGTCGCAGGCAGCAAGGCTCAGCACCCTCCGCTCTTTTCCTCTGGTGTTCTCCCCAGTGGCCTCCCCGGAGCCTTGTGGCCATGACACAGCTGCTTCTGCTCACTGTGGTGCTCCTGGTCCTCAGTAATGTGCCACCAGGTAACATCACCTGTGTGTATGTGTGTGTGTGTGTGTGTGCATGTGTCTGGAAATGAAAAAGAGGCTCTCAGGTCCTAGGGGACAGAGGGGCCTACACCAGTGTTTAAGCTCTGTCCCCACCACTGACTTGCTAGGTGGCTCAGAGCAAGTTGCTTGATCAGCCAGTGCCTCAGTTTCCTAATTTGCAAAATAGGATTCACTCAACAAATATTCATTTGAAAAATATTTCACAGTGCCAGGCACTGCTGGGGACCCAGCAGTGGAAGAAAACAAAGTCCTTGCTTTCACGGAGCTGACATTTTAGTCAATGGAGACAGAAAACAGATGACATCTAATATGTGAGGTGGTGATAAGTGCTAGGAAGAATAAAAGCAGGACAAGGGGTTAGAGTGGCATGTGCATGTGTGTGTGGGGAGGGGTGATGGCCATACCAATGGGATGTCAAGAAAGGTCCCAGATAAAGTGAGACTGTTTTTTACTAACTTTTTATTTTGGAAAATTTCAAACGTAAAGCAGAGAGAATAATATAATAAACAAATTTTTTTTCCAAAATTTTTTTATTACAGAAAAATATAAATTTATATGAAATAGAGAATAATGTAATCAAGTGAGATTTTAAAATAAACTTTTTTATTTTAGAAATTTAAAACAAAGGAAAGTAGAAAGCAGAGTATAAAGAACTCCCATGTTCCCAGCATTCAACTTCAACAATTATCAACTCGGACCAATCCTGTTTCGTTAGTCACAGCCTCCCTCCTCCCCACTGAATTATGTTGAAGTAAATCTCATGTGCCTTATCATTTTATGTAAGGTGGTTCTGAGCAGAGATCTGAATCAAGTGGGGATATCCAAGGGGAGATTGTTCTGGGAGAGGCAGCAGCAAGTGCCACGGCCGTGAGGCAGAGAGGTGCTGAGAAATGTTTGGGGAGCAGCGAGGAGACCAGTGTGGCTGGAGAAACAGGGTGGAAGATGAGTCAAAGATATGAGGAGGAGAGAGCAGACCACTTAGGAGACCAAAGGCCACATGTCTGGAAATGTCACTTTAACAGACAAGCCTGTCTAAGTGGTACTCGCCTCCTCTCACTTTCCCATCACAGCACCCAGTTAATTTTTTTCAGGATGCTTATCACAAAGTCTACTTATTTTCTTGGGTTTTAAGTGCCTTCCCTGCCAGTTGAAAGCTCCTCGAGGGCATGGACTTGGCCATCTGGTTCATTGTGGTACCCTGCCCCCTGTCCACTGCCCCGTGTTTGTTGAATGAATATATGCAATGACCTTATGCAATGACCAAAGACTCTTCGGGGGGGTATAGAACACACTTCCCCCAAAGCCATACCTTTTCCAGGTTCAAGGTTGGAAATTCCTTCACTAAACCCTAACATTAAACAGGCAGTTAGGTGGGAGAGGCAGTTGGTGTAATGGATACGAATGGGAACTCTGGAGCCAGGTTGCCTGGGTTTGAACCCTGGCTCTACTCCTAAAGGTTGTGTGACCTTTGGCAAGGTTATTAACCTCTGTGTGCCTCAGGTTTGTTACGTACTAAGCAGAGATTGTAATGAAACTAACCACAATAATATTGTATTGTTATGAAAAGCTTTTAGAGTGTACCTGGTGTGTGGGTTAATCTGGACAAGAAACTATTCTCCAATACTTGTGGCCTGTGTGCTAATCTGGACTGAGCTCTGCAGTCTAAATTGTAAACAATAGTCTCATATATGGCCAGTGGTCTAGCCTGTGACCTGTTTCTGACCTATGACTTGTGGTCTAGCTGATGTCCTGTGGCCTAACTTATGACCTGAGGGGTGTTCCATGAGCCACCAGAGAGCTAGCCTGTGACTTGTGGTCTACACTGGGCTTCTGTGGCCCAATTTGTGACCAGCGCTCTAACCTGCAACCTGTGCCCTAACCTTGAACTTTGGTCAAGCCTGTGACCAGTGGTCTAACCTGTGGCCCATGGGCTGCCTTGTGACCGGTGCTCTTCCTCTGCATAGGGAGAAGCGAATTCAAACGGTGCTGGAAGGGCCAAGGGGCCTGCCGAACTTACTGTACGAGGCAAGAATCCTACATGCACCTGTGTCCGGACTCCTCCCTGTGCTGTCTCGCCTACGTGCTCAAGCGTCCAGTGCTGCCCAAGCCCGATTATGTGTGACAGGTTCTGGGGTTGGCACCCTCGCTCTCCAATAAAACACACGCTGCCTGGCTCTCTCCCTTGTTTCCTTGCCTCCTGCCCCACTCCACCCTGCTGGCGGGGGCATGTCCAGGGTGGGGGAGGGACGATGGTGGTGGGAGGCGAGGTCCCTGGGAGGAAGGGGCGTTAATAACTAATGACTGTTCTAAGTGGTTCCGGTCCTGGCTCTGTCACTTCCTTTCTGCCCAACTCCGGAAAAGTTACACAACCTCCGTAAGCCTCCTCAACCTCCTCATCCGTAAAATGGGGATAATTATAATATCAGACGGTTAGGTCCTTACGGAAGGAATGCAAAATGAAAGGCGGAGTTAATAATAAGCTCCTGTTGTTCAGAATGAGTTGTCGCAGTAAGGCATTCTGCTCGAAACTCTTGAGAGTGAAAGGATTTTCCTATGTTCCTTTATTTCCTATTTTAGCACTTTAAGGGTCTGCCTAGACAGACAGGACCATGAGACTTTTATGAAAGCAAAGTTTTCATATAAACAGGAAGGGGAGATAGAGGAAGAGTCTGTCTCTTCCAAGCCCAAGGAATTGTGGGGACAGGAGGGCACGGAGAAGAGATTAAACAGAGAAGACAGACATCATTCTAATTACCACCCCCCTTTTAAAAAAAATTCTTATTTATTTATTTATTTTTTGGAGTAATGAATGTGTTTAAGGGCTGACTGGGGTGATGAATGCACAACTATGTGATGGTACCGTGAACAATTGTGCACTGTGGATGATTGTATGGTATGTGAATATATCTCAATAAAATTGCAGGGGAAAAATGCCAAAAAAACCCCCACGAAACTTAAAAAAAAAAAGAAGTCTGGGGGTAGTTGGCCAGCATGTCAGGGCCAGCTCCGAGGGTCCTTGTGCCTTTCCCTCAGGGTCACAATGTGGCCACCAGAACTTGAGGCATCATGTCCTTGTTTAAGTAGGAAGTAGGGAAGGATTGGCACCAGCTACGGCTCTTCCCTTTTATCAGGAAGGCAAAACCTTTCCCTGGAGACCTCCTCAGGCAACTTATGCTTACGTCTCATTGTCTCATCGGCTGCTTGACCACACCCAGATGTAAGGAAGGTTGGGAAAGAAACAATTTACCTTTCCCAATCTCTTAGAGTAGATTTGAACTTGGGAGAAAGAGAGTGGAAGAGATCCACAAGGACTGGCTACCCACCTTCTCCCTGAGATTGGGCCCAGAAAGGGGGAGGACTTTTAAAACCATGTTTTTTTCTAATTATAAAAGAAACACTTGTTCACTGGAGAAAACGTAGAACACAGAGAAGCACCAATACAAAAACAAAATCATCTGTATTTTCACTACTTACGAATAAAGACTTGTAAAGTGTGAATTTGAAAATAAAATGGAATCAAGCTGTACATATTGTTTTGTGTCCTGTTTCTTTTATTTATAATTATATCATGAACATTCTCATGTTTTAAAATATTCTTCTAAAACGAGTTTTTAGTACTAAATTGCTGCCTGATGTTCCTTTAAAAACTTCCAATTTTTTATTACTTGAAAAATATGTTTAGAACACATGGGAAGATAAAAAATAGATAAACCTCAAAAAATTCATTGCTCTTTCATAATCCCTGTGAACAATTTGGTACACATCCTTTTGGGATATATATACACACACACATATATATGTATATATATGTATATATATATATTCATACACACACATACACACATATATACATATATATGTGTATATATATTACAAAATATATATAATATTTCTTCCCAATAGATTTGAAACATTTCCACATGCATCAGAAATTCTTCTACTAGAGGAGTTTCTCATTCTGCTGACCAGGTGGATACTTTTGGGCTCACAGGTAGGGAATGGACAAGGAGATTACAAAGATGGAGTTGAGGGTAGGATTTGGTCCCTGACTTCTACCCCTCACTTGCTTCCCCACCTGGGTTTTCGATAGCAGCATTCCAAGGAATTGCTTATTAAACCAGAGTTAGGTTTAAGCCTGAGAGCCAGGCGACAATCGCAAATGACCCAAATTACCCTTGAAGATCAGTCAGCATGGTGCCTTGCTGGAGACTAACACCCAGGGAGTTCCCCTGGTTGTGCTCCAGCAGCAGTGGTTGGTTTGTTTAAGGGCCATTTTCATGAAAAATAAATACCTTTTCACAATGGAATCACACAACAAAGTGTGATGCCTTCATTGCCAGAGGCTTTCCCTGCGTGGGAACCCAGACAGCTCTCATCTTAGGCCCTGGATTCCTCTGACTTATTTGGATCACTATTGCTCACATCTGCAGTACATCTGTATCTGACAAAAGACTTATATCAAGAATACACAAAGAACTCCTAAAATCAACAAGAAAAAGACAAGCAATCCAATAACAGAGTGGACAAATATTTAAAAAGACATTTTACAAAAGAAGGTATACAAATGGCCAGTGAGTCCATGAAAACATGCTTCATCAAGGAAATGCAAATTAAAGCGACAATAAGTTAGCACTATACACCCAGAAGAATGGTTAAAATAAAATGAAAAAGACTGACATAGCAAGTGTGGGTGAGGATATAGAGTAACTAGAATGATAATCTTGCTGACGGGACTGTAGCATGGTACAACCACTTTGGAAAGAGTTGCAGAGTTACTTATAAAATACTTTATAAAAAAGAGACTTACTATAGGACCCACTGATACCAAAACAAATGGAAGCATATGTCTAAAGACTTATTTATCAATGTTTATAGCAGTTTTATTCATACTATTCCATAATTGGAAACAACCCAAATGTCCAACAGGTGAACATAAATTGCATCATATCCACACAATGCAATATTATGCAATAAACAGCAGCAGCAACAACAAATTACTGACACGTGCAACATGAATTAGACTAAAAAACATTATTTTAAGTGAAAGAAACCAGACTCAAAGGAGTACATAATGAATGATTCCATTTACATGAAGTTTCAGAGAGGCAAAACTAGGTTGATTTAAAAAGTAAGAAAAACTTTTTGAGAAAAAAACCTTATTATTTCTCTATCTTTTTTTCCTGAGCACACATAGTTGAATTTGGGTAAGTTATCTGTGCTTATAAAATGCAGCTCCATTTTTCTCACAAAGAAGAGATGATCGTGCAAGAGAGAAAGCATTACTTTTTCAGGACTGTAATGGCTAGATCGGTGGTTCTCAAAGGGGAGATACTGCCCTCTACAGGTAATTTTGGGAATTTGTTGAGGGCATTTTTGTTAAAATTAATGAGGATCCCTACTGGAATTTTAGTAGATTGGGGACCGAGAATGCTGGACTGTTCCAGAAAATGAAGTTTTGACCTGTTTCCTAAACAAAATTCAAATGTCCCCCAAGACATTAACACAGGTGAGAAGCCCTGAATCTAAGGCTGTTTTCAAGTTAAAAAAAATTTTTTTTGCATGGTTTTAACGCATACTGATTTTTCCAGGAATGAAACTGTTTAAATGAAGGAATTATTGCACTTCGTTTTGGTTAAAAATTTTCCCAAGCTGTTCACCGTTTTGGAAAATCAGGACACAGAGAGCAACACTACGAGTGGTATTTGAATTGCTGCCATAATAAGCCCATTTGCGTCTGCATTTGTAGCTGGTGCATTCATGCTATATATAGATACAAGATCTGACTGTTTCATTATGTTTTCAGTGTATTTACACATATAATAATAAAATATTATTATAAAATAGTTTCCTTTTCTCTCCTTTGTATTATAGTTAGAGCTTAATTCAACTTTTTTCTTGAAATTATGTGAATAGGTAGGTTACAATATTTGTGACATTTATTTTAGGACAGAAAGGGAACATTGGTTTTAAAAAGGGAGCATTCATTGCATCTAATAGGGAGTAGTGACTGTCTAACGCTCAACCACAGATTAATGGGACTTAGGAAGAGGGTGGAGAGAAGGCCTGCGTCCCTTTCCCCAGAATTCCACAGAGAGGCCCATATTTCAGTGGTGTTCATTCCTTTTTAATCCTAGGGGCTCAGCGTTACTCGGGGATGGGAGCTGACATAGTCCTCTCACTAGAAGTTTATAGCCAGGATTCTCGGAAAGGGGCACAAACAGGACACTCTACATGCCCCATCCATTTATACTCTTCTAGCTCTGCCTTCTCATCCTACAGGTCCCAGGTAAAATGCCACATCCTTGGAGAGGCTTACACTGATAGCTTCACGACAGTTCACCTCTCCTGCGACTTCCCCCCACCCAGTTATTCTCAATCACTATTCCTTTCATAGCCCTGTATGTCATAGGTAACTATGAATTTATTTCTTGTTTAATGCTCTTTATCCCCCACTAATCAGGTTGTAGACTCCATGAAGGCAAGATCCATGCTTGTTTTCTTTACCATTTGTATAACTAGAGACTAACACAGTGCCTGGCTCACAGTAGACCACCAACAAGCATTTGTTGCATGAATAATTGGACAAATCAATATATATTTCACAGGGATTCTGGTTCAAGAGATCTATGACATGGTAGGAAAATCATTAATTTCACAATATTTTAGGCACAATTTTCAAAGATAAATTTCCAGAATTTTGTACATGTTCATTAATTTTGCTCCTTTTCTTCCTAATTTGAACCCACAGTAGACTGGCTTATATCCAGTGAGCATCTGATTGAGGCTAAGGGTTCCCTGATTTGTCACACCTAATGATATCTATTTTTGCCCCAACTGCATTAAGTTAATGATTCCCACCTTTCACATTGCTAGCATCAGCATGTTTTTTTTTTAAATTCAGTTTTATTGAGATATAGTCACATACCATGCACTCATCCACAGTGTACAATCAATTGTTCATAATACCATCATACAGTTGTGCATTCATCACCACAGTCAAGTTTTGAACATTTTCATTCCTCCAAAAGAATAAAAATACAAGTGAAAAATAATACCCAAAGCATCCGATCCCCCATCCCCCTATTATTCATTTAATTTTTGTCCCTATTTTTCTACTTATCTAGTTAAAGGGAGTGTGAGCCACAAGGTTTTCCCAATCACACAGTCACAATGTATACATAGTTATACAATCATCTTCAAGAATCAAGCCTCCTGGGTTGCAGTTCAACAGTTTCATGTATTTCCTTCTAGCTATTCCAGTACACTAAAAGCTATAATATATATCTATGTAATGCATAAGAATAAGCTCCAGAATGACCTCTTGACTCCATTTGAAATCTCTCAGCCACTGAAACTTTATTTTGTTTCATTTCTCTTCCCCTTTTTGGTCAAGAAGTCTTTCTTAATCACCTTGATGCTGGGCCCAGGTTCATCCCTGGGAGTCATAGCATCAGCACTTTTGTTTTTCCTGTTTTCCATTAATCCAACTAATTATTATTGAATACCTACTATATGCTAGACACTATTCTAGGTACAGAGTCAGAAATAGAAATAAATTCCTGCCCTCATGAAGCTTACATTCTAGGGGTAAACCCAGTTTTGGCTTTGGTCTCAGTATTCAGCCTCAGTTTCACTCTTTGGAAGGTGGAATGGCCAAATACCTACTTCAGTGTCTTTCTTACACCCTGAAGTTGTGTGAGTTCAGTGATTTAGTAATTGCATTGTTTGCCAGCATTATCTGTTTCAACATAACACCTTCAGGAATATGAGCAAGGCATGTCATTTGGATTTATTGTATATGTATCTATTCACTTTTTAGGTAAACATTCTAGATGTAACATGGAGTGAAAACTACATGCATTTTATATGTTTAAACTCATCAATTAGTTGAAATATAAATGTCTATTCATTACTGCAAGAATGAAATGTTACAACTGTTAAAAAGATTGTGAACGATATCAGTATTATGAAGAAAAATAATGAACTTTCAATCCTTCAACTTAGGAGAAAATATAAAAATAGTTAATTTAAATATTGAGAAAATGGGTTAGTTTGATAACTTTAAGAATGTTATATCCAGTAAATAGTTTTAATATTTTGAATATTAACATTAGTGAAAATAATAGAGACTATATTATAGTTCAAATCTTGGTTAAAATATCAGCATTCATGACATTAAACAAAACATTTTACAACTGTATTCATTTTTTAGTTATTTAATTCCATTTAGAACATAAATCTTTCTAGGGAAAATTCTGTTTGAGTATTTTGCACATCTTATAAGGATGAATTAAAAGCAAAGTGTGAAATTTGTCACCTCAAAATTTTATAAGGAGGAAAATCTGCAAAATCATGTACAATGACATCAATGATAAATAATCTTCAGTTTATACGTACTATTGAATATAAAGAAAAAGATGAATAGAGAAAGTGTTAGGGAAAAAGTGAGGTACCCTAGGTATATTTTATCTGCATTAATCGATCTTCAAAATAAAAAGCCTTATGGAGGCTAAAAAATTTAAGTTTTTTGAAGTTTTTGCTATAAACTACCACCCATTTTCAGCAACGACAGAGTATTTTTGACATTTTCTCAAGCTGTGAATCCTAAATAGATAATTCTTTCTAGAAAGCATGTTTCTGAAATACATTTTCCTGAATTACATTCCTCCATGCATGAAAAAGTTAATGATATCACTGAATGTGCTAGTTGAAACAGAGCTTCTATTTAGTATAGCAAATGTGCAGAATAGTGACCGTAGGAGTAATTGTTCTATATCAAACCTTCAAAATGGGACTTCTGGAAAAATTAATAATGATAATAAGTTTTGGTGATGATATTTCAGATTTATCCTTACCTTCCAGTTCAGTCTCAAGCCCACCCTTTGCTACTGGGCCTGGAGTCTGAAAATTGTAGTTTCCCAGACCCCTTTCCAGATAGCTTCCTATTAGGTTCTGTTCAGGGGAGATGCCAGTGGGTGACTGAAAGTGAGAAGAGGGGAGAAGGAACTCTGTTTCAGACCCCATCAGCATCCCTGCAGCAACTTGCGTGGCTATGGGTTTATGACCCGTAGCTTCTCAGAGGCGACTGTGCCAACCGTGATGTGTCTCTCTCCCCAAGCACCAAACTGGTGCATAGCAGGTGTTCAATAAATTTGTAGTATGCGTAAATGAGTGAATGAATATAGACTGCATCCCCAGATGTTCACACAGCAGTGGGCTACCACTCCCCTCAGGCTGGGCACCACCATGCAGAGGCCCCTTGTTCAAATTCCGGGGTCCTGGTAATACCACCTCATCCCTTTTTGTTTCCTTAGCCCTAGGGGCGATAGCTGCTTCCTGTAGATGCTAATCTCTGAATTACTTCAGTTTTCCCTTTTTGCTCTGTTAGCCTTTCAGCATCCATGTAATCAATTCCTTGTATAAAATTTCCTCTGTTGAAATAGCTAGCATGTTATCTGTTTTTTGGTTGGACCGACCATAACTGAAACAGTACTTGGTACAAGAAGTAGTTCTAAGAACCAAGGCTACTAAAATGGGATTCTGGGATGGTTACTTCTGTGATCTTGAATGTAGTTATGACTTCTGTGCAATGGAAGGTAGCATGCTGGTGATCTGTGGTATGCAGTGATACCAGTATTATTTGAATCATCAGCTGTGGTTGCCTGGGCTGAGGTATCCAATGAAGACATGATTTTGGGAAACCAAGTGTCTAGTGCATTTCACTATTTGGAAGTAGGGATGCCTACGTGAGGGGGGCTAGTGATTTCTGACTGCACTGAAGAGCTTATAGAAAAAAAATGACAAGTGCAGGGCTTTTAACTCCCAGCCTAAGTCATGTTCAAAGCAGAGAATCAGAGAGCTTCTATGCAGCTTTAAAAGCTTCTCTTGTAGGTGCAGAGATATGGCTGAAAATCAGACCCTAAATTTACTTATGTATGCTATAGAATTACAGTGGAAGTTGAATTCACAGTCTTTTAAGTGAGAGGTAGGGCACTGATTGGGAAAAAATAATATCCTGCAACCTGGCATGGTGACATTTGAGTGGACGTGGATGAAGCTGAGAGCCTTGTACTCCTAAACATCACCTGAGCTCCCCTTGCCAGAGGGAGCAGCCTCTCCTCCCCTGTCTGAGGATACTCTCCTTTCCTTGCTGGATGACTGTATTGTTGCTTTATTGCCTCTAGATGAATGCTGTCTAATAGAACTTTCTATGATGCCACTAGCTACACTGAGTACTTGAAATGTGGCTAGAGTAACTGATGAATTGGATTTAAAATTTCCTCTAATTTTAATGAATTTAAATTTAAATAGATACATGCAGCTAGCGTCTATCATATTGAAAAGCATGGCTCAAAATCCATAATTTTAGTAGACCTCAGCATAATCCAGGGGCTTAGTCCCAGCTCAGGTCAAGAGCATCTTTCTGTGTGCTTATTTGCCATCTCTCTATGTTTTTTGGTGAAGCACATGAGTGGGACTTGTCAATCGTGATCTTGACTGTAGGGTGATGCTGGTGTGACTCGGTTATTTAGTTGGTGGAAATGCTAAAGTTGGTATCTTTAGATGTTTTCTATTGGGTGGGTCAGATTCCCCAAAAAGACTCTCCTGGATGTATTACCCTGAGAAAGACACAACATCACTTGGGTAGTAGTATTCTGGCTGAGGGTTTTAACCTGAATTTAATCATGAGGAGATATCAGACAAACCCCAATTGAAGAGCATTCCACAGAATAACTGGCCTGTATTGTCAAAAACTGTTAATGTCATGAAAGATGAAGAAAGGCTGAGGAACTGTTTCAGATTAAAGGAGAATAAAGGGGCAAGACAACGAAATGCAATTTGTGATTCTGGCTAAAGCCTCGATCGAAAGGAGAAATGCTGTAAACGACTTGATTGGTCCAAGTGACAAAAGTGGATTATATACTGTAGATTAGACAAAAATATTCTTTCAATGTTATATACATATCATGTATTATATATATGTGTGTGTATTTATGGGGTGGGGGGAGATATGCAATAGTTTAAAAATTAGACCTAGAGATAAACACAGTTCCTTGCTTAACTCTTTAGTTCCTATAACAATTTCAGAAAGTAGTACCCCATTGCAACATCCTTGCCCCAGCTTTTCATTTGAGTTTTTATTCATATTGACTATTTGCAAGCCCATATTCTCTACCCTTTCCTTCAGGTCTTACAGATCAGTATTGAATCCCAGTGCCTCCTCTGGCATCGGGGAAACCACTTTACTGCTCTGAGTCTCAGTGTCCCCATCTGTGAAAGGAAAGTGATGGCAATATCTCAGGTTGGTTGTGAGGAATAGATGAGGTAAAGGATACACAGCATATGGTGGGTGCAGTTTCCTCTCGTTGTGACATCTCCCTAAACCAGCCTTCCTCTTCTTGAACATGACTGGGTAGACTAGTGGTTCTCAAATGTTTTGGTCTCAAGACCCTCTTACACTCTTAAAAATTATTGGGGGGGCCACTCAAAGCTTTTGTTTATTTTTTTGTTTGTTTGTTTAGCTCAGGGGTTGGAAAACCTTTTCTGGGGCCAGAGAGAAAATATTTTAGACTTTGCAGGCCGTACAATCTCTGTCACAACTACTCAGCTCTGCTGTTAGAGCCAAAAGAGGCCACAGACAATACATAAATAACTGGGCACAGCTGTGTTTCAGTTAAACTATATTTACAAAAGCAAATGGCAGGCTGGATTTGGCTCTCAAACAGTAGTTTGCTGACCTCTTGTATCTATGGGTATTTACCATATTAAAAATTAAAATCAAGAAATATTATAATTAAAAATTAAATATTGTAATGATAAAGATTACAATGAAAAAATTACTGCAAAAGAAGACATGGTTCTTGCGTTTCTGCACAAGTGTAAGGAAAGATTTTGGGATTTCAAAGTAATGATTTATTAGACGATAATGAAGTTATGGAAATTAATATAATTACCAAAGATAGCTAGTAAGAGTACAGTAGATTTACCGAGAACAAACTGAGTTAATTTCTGAAAATGAACATATTTGTATCCTAAACCTTCTGTTTTAGACAATTTTAGAGACACAAGAGTATACAAATACACCTTTTGTTGTTAGAACAATGATATCATTATGTTATGTGGATTCCAGAAAATTCCATTGCACACTTTTGAGAGAATGAGATTGAAAAAGACAAGCAATGTCTTCTTCTTATTATTATTATAAGGATGATGGGGATGATGGGACTAGTTTTGATCTCACAGACCACATGAAGGGGAATTCCTTGGAAATGCTGGGGCAGAATAACAGGCAAACACAAGGAGCAGCCAGAGGTGTTTTAACAGAGCTCAGGATCCCCTGGGGTCAGACTCCGGGTATCCTCATATTCGGTTTCATCCACGGAAGATCTTTTGGATGGTTCTTGGGCTTCACACAGCACATTTTATTATTTGTGCAGTAAACATAGATCCTTTCCTTCTTGCCGCACTTGTTACGGCATTTACCTTGAAGATTCCAGCATTTTTGGGTGCTGCCTGTTACGAAGAGAAAGAAGGGAGCAGGTGTCAGTATTAGGAAGAGGTGAGTCCTGGTTTGAAAGGTCGGTAAAAGGATTAAGACAGGAACCATCGAGGGTCTCCAGTCTCCCTCACCTTCCACCTTAGTCTTCTTTCTCATTTTTCCTTTCCCCCTTTTATTGCCACCCCCTTGTCCACAAATTTTGACTAATGATAATGAAGTTATGGAACCTATAAAGCTTGTAAAAACAGTTCTCGAAAGAACTGTTCTGACAGTTTGGGGGATGGGATTTGCACCAGTGGCACAGAGCAAGAGGCACAAAAATGAACAATTCTCAGCTGTTCCAACCACATGTTTTGCAGCAAAGACAGAAACTGCTACTTGAGCCAAACCACGAGGGTCCTTAACTTTGGGACCCTTAGTTTTTCAATATGTCTTTCTCCTCAGTCCTTCCACCCCTATTAACCTAGTAGATTGGAACATCTGGCTCCCTGGGGAGTCAGTTTTATGCACTCACCAAAGGGCATTTTCTTTATCATCCAGATTTTGATGACCCAGTATGTCGTCTTGTGGTGGCTCTCTTTACAACCCTGCACTCTTGTGTTCTCAACTCCCTTCCCTCTTAAAATTACCTGAATTTTATCGTTTACTCTCTTCAGTACCTGACTTCATCTACAGAGGTGCGGGAAATAAACAACATAGAACCTTTATGACCCGTAAGTCTCTGCCTAAATTGCCCCAGTATCCACTAATCTCTTCCATATTTTGGAAAACTTTGTGAGGGACCTGTGTTAATGTTCCCTTAAACGTTTGGTAGAATTCACCAGTGAAGCTGTCTGGGCCTGGGATTTTCTTTTAGGAAAGTTTAAAAATTACTAACTAAATCTCCTTACTTGTCATTAGCCTATTCAGATGTTCCATTTCTTCTTAAATCAGTTTCAGTTGTTTGTGTCCTTCTAGGAATTTATCTATTTCATCTAAGTTATCTAACTTATTTGCATATAGTTGTTCATTGTATTCCCTTATATTCCTTATTTCTGTAAGGTGGATTGTAATGTCCTTTCATTCCTGATTTTAGTAATTTGAGTCTTTTCCTTTTTTCAGCAAGAATAAAACATCACATTCTTCCCTGGAGGGACTGAGTCTTTCAGTAGCGGAAAACAGCCTTGATTTCCACACTGGGTGCAGAGCTTCACATATGGGTTTTGGATAAAAAATCCCACATCTCTCTTAATTTTGTAGTTTCCAAGGAAAAGGACCCTGAATCTGCTTCTCAGTCCAGGCCTGATGTCAAACCCTACCCACCCTCCCTTTTTTTAGAGAGGACGGGGGAAGGATAAAAAATTTGACCAATGATAACTCCAAACCTACAGCCCATGTTGAACCCACCGATACTTAGCAGAGACTCCTGCACCCCATTTCATAGAGAATATTGAGGCTCTAAGCTCAGTTTGGCACCCTCTGACCTGTATGTGTACCAACCACATACCTAAATTCTGAGTCAACCTGTTTAACACTGCACTCCTTTGCCTCGAAGCCTATCAAACTCTACTTCATTTACATTTTACCTAAATTCCACCCTTCTCCATTGTATCAGTCAGGCTTCTCCAGGGTTCAAGTTGACTCATGAAATGAACCATCACACCCATAATCTTATAGTAACCCTGTTTTTGTCTGTCTTTGGTGAGATGTTCCATGGTTCCTTTGGTCGTGCAGCTTCCTTCGCTGCGGCATGTTAATACATCTAACCTCGTCAGACTGCAGTTGGGTTTCCCTTGTGCTCTTTATAAAATGGGCTTTATTACAAGTAAGCTGTCAAATTTCACCAGGGATATGTAGCAGAAGACTGAGTAGCCATATAAAATAAAGGGGTTTCCACTAGCCAACAATGGGAAAATTTGAGTTTCAGTCAAAGTAAAGAATTGCAATGAATAAAAATCTTCAAGCATATTTAAATCCATGAGTTTATAATGATATTAAAAACTAATTTTTCACCTTTGGAGAATGATAGGAAAATAAATCATTATCTTGCAGAGTCCTAAATATTGAAAAATTGCCACATATTTATTCTGTCTTTCCTATATGAATGATACTGCTGAATAAACACTGGTAGATGATGAGGAGTAGCTTTTTTATATAAGTATTTCAGCTAGCTACTGAAAAATTCTATGTAATGGAATATCACCATTTTGCATTAAGTTGGCCATGAGCATCAATGACTGCTATTGTCAAGTTATAAACGAGAGACAAAATGTATGTGCCTTCTGATGAAGAACACATCACCATCAAAAGTTTTGCCACAAAGGGTAGAACTTGAACCCGATCAAACCTTTGAATCCAGGTGCCAATTTGCAGAGGTCAGAAATACAGAGGTCAGATGATTGACCTTCACCTTGAGTATGCAATCAACAAAATTTGTACTGTTTTGATCTTAAAAAACCAAGTCAAATGGCCCATGTTTTTCAAGAGACAAATTATAAGGACAAGGGATGAAGATGAAACACACAGAATAAAAGAGTCTTGATGCAACAGATTTTGAAAATGGGCAAGACAAAAATAGGGTGTCTAGGGACTCACCTTGAGCAAAAAAACTCTGAAAAAGTGTGAGGAACTGATTGCCATAAAAGTCAGGATAGTGCTGAATTTAGGAGAGGGAGAGGGTTGTGATCGGGTGAGGCGGGTGGAGGGGCTTTGGGCAGCTGTCGATATTTTTTACTAAACTGGATGGTGGTTTCCAGGTTGAATTTGAATTAATATTCAGTCTTTCAGCATTTCTCCTTTCTCTCACCCCCCCCTTCTTTCTTTGATAGCATTTAGGTTTAGGAAAAAGTAACTTGATATGTCATTAATTACTTTGTTCACTCAATAAATATGGTTGAATGGATTTCATGTGCCAGGCACTGTGCCAGGGGCTGAAGATAGAGCAGTGAACAAAACAGAACAATGCATTAAGGTGCACATATGTTACGTTGGTTTTCCTTTCTGCTTTGCTGTGTTTTATTTCACCAAAAAGGTAAGGAAAGAGCCACTGTTATGAAATGAGATCTCAATTTTTAATTCAAGAGTGTCAAGATGAGCTTTTGGTGGGAGTGAAGGGAAAGATATGGTCATAAACTTTGTTTCAGCTTCTCTGGAGGCTGCTTGGCAATAACTTACATATTTAAAAATTGTGCACAGTCTTTATAAGCATGTACTTTCTAAGGGAATTCTTACATGTATAGACAGAGAAGCTTATAAACTGGAGATACAACTAATAACAAATTAGAGATAGACACCTGTCCTCAGAGTCCCAGCATAGTGGGGGAGAAATAGCTTCCTGAATAGTTGATGAACTAAAGTTGTGAAAAGTTATAAAGGAAGAACTCAGGGTGCTCTGAGGTGTGTAATGGAAGGACAGGTGTCATGTCCAATATACATCTAATCTCTGCTGGGTTCTTGGGCTTTACATACATGCTTCGAAATTCCCACAATTAACCTAATGGTAAGTGTGACAATATTTTGAAAATACTGTAGAGATGTATATTTCATTCTCCTTTAAATAGGAGACCTTTTGTCTACCAAAAAGCAGTATTGGGCAGAATTTCTGGGCTTTGGCGAAATGATAGTTCTATTCAGTGTTCCATCCAGTTAGAACAACAAAGCCAAGTAAAATAATGCTGGTTTTAGTTTATAGCAAGACAATCGTTTTAAGAATCAACATTTGTCAAGAAAGTTCTGGGATTGCTAGATTCCAAAGAGCTCCTTTATATATGATCAGAAGAGCCTGGTGGATTCAGACAATACCACCTCAGGAGCCATAAGCCATAGAAAGTGAAGGCTGAGGTTCTGGCTAAAGAAGCTTCCACTAACCTCCATTACCACTACCACCACCACCCAACAGGAAGCAGAAGGGAAACTTCCTCCTGGTGATTTCCTAGGGGAAACTGGGAAGCTTAAACCCACCTTCAGCAGCAGCAGCAGTGCAGCAGCAGCAGGTTCGAGGGCCCCACTAGAACTATGTCTCACCCCTGCCACCCAGCCTGAGGGTGGACCCTCCAGCAAGCTAGGGAGAAAGGCTCCCCCTCCTTCTTCCCAACTGCTGGGTGAGCAGAACGCTTGGGAAGTAGAGATCAGTAATGTAAAAAAGGAAGGGGCAAGGGTTAGGCATGAGGGTGTCTTGCTATAAATACCTAGACTGATCTGGAAAAGTCCAGTGCTGGGGGGTCCCTTATTCTTTGCCTCTCAGAGCATAGCACAGGGAAACTGCTACCTCTTTAGAGAAATTCCAATCTTTATCATGGAGGGGGATTAGAAATGGCTGAGGGTAGTGGGTAGGCACCTCTGCTCTCCTGTGGCATGGGATCCAGAAGTTCCCATGTGTCCCTAGAGGAGATAGGAAAACCAGTGAAAGGTTGAGAGGCTGAAGGGCCTGCCAAGAGTAGACCCTTATGCAGAAAGTATTGGGGGAGGATGTGAACAGCCTAAACCAGGGAGCAGATGGAAGATCTGGCTGAGACTTAGGCGAAGGGCTGAGTCAATGGGGCCCTTATCAGGGCCAAGAGATTTCATCAGCCATGGAATCCAGTAGCAGTCACCAGCAGGCACGCACTGACCACACACAATGGGGGACAGTGCCGCAGAAGTCAGTGAGGGTCCAGCACTGGGCCCTGTGCCACCTCTTCTAGGTCCTGCCCCAGGGCCTTTGTACAGCTTGACTGTTTTCTACAAATCTGCATGGCTCATTCCTTAGTTTACCCTCTGGCCACAGGGAGCTGGTCCATGTACACCTGCTTTAAAGTCACAAACCCACCTCCCCCCTGGCGTTTATTCTTGCCTCTCCTGCCTATTCTGTTAATTTCATTCATCATCTGTCATACTATATATTTCACTAATTTATGTTTTTATTCCCTGCCTCCCTCAATACAATGGAATCTCCAAGAGGACAAGGTTTTTGCTTATCTTGTTTTGTTCTGTTTTGTTCACTGCTCTATCTTCAGCCCCTGGCACAGTGCCTGGCACATGAAATCCATTCAACCATATTTATTGAGTGAACAAAGTAATTAATGACATATCAAGTTACTTTTTCCTAAACCTAAATGCTATCAAAGAAAGAAGGGGGGGGGAGGGTGAGAGAAAGGAGAAATGCTGAAAGACTGAATATTAATTCAAATTCAACCTGGAAACCGTTTTAAACCAGAAAAGAGGAATATTTAACTGCTGAGTTTAGGTATAGCTCCTTTGCATCCCTCTCCCAACACTTCCATCAGCAGGGGGGTGGTTCCTGGGAAATTTCAGATGAGTTATAGAAAATAAAGAAGCCAGATTTTTGCATATCAGCATTTCAGTGTGTTCAGTGTTGTCCCTTCAAACTGGTATTAACATATGAGACATATATGATATTGTTATAGCAATTTGAGAAATGAGAAAATTACAATTGTGGGCAGCTGAGCTGCTTTCTGAGGCAGGTTCTAACCTGAGTTCTGGAGCTTTCCCTGTACTCCATGTGAATAATGTTTCAGGCTGTGGTCAGCTTGTTTGAGGAAATTCATGCACATCCTGACTGTGTGTAAAGGTTTGACGAAAGTCTTGGGGTGGGCAGAAGCTTCTCCCAGATGAACTGGAGGGGGTGGGTGGTTCGTGCTGGAATCAGTGGAAAGGGCAAGTCTGGCCAAGGCCCCTCTCTGCTAAACTTTTCCATGGCTGCCTCACCTGGACCTTGAAGCCTCCTCAGTTTACCTCTTGCTGCTCCCCTAACCCACTTCTCCATTTCTTAGTTCCCTGGAGGAGCTGTGCAATTTCCCACATCTGGGTCTGGGATATACTTCCTAGCTCCACCTCTTCTCTTTCCCCTTCTAATTTCTACTCACTTCTCAGGACTCAGGTATCCCTCCAGGAGGACTCTCCTGACCTTCGGGGTGGGTCTGTCTGTCCTGCGTGCACCCAGCCCCGCTAGCTTCCCTCTATTGCCGCTTATGTCACCCCGGGTGGCAAATGCTGCCTGCCTGTCTCCTCCCGGAAGTTTCCCCCGAGCCGTGCCATTCATCTCTGTGGTTCTGGCTCCCAGCACAGGGTCTGGCCCAGTGACAGCAACAGTAGATAGGAGCTTTGCTCTCCTGTTAAGGCGGCTGTGATCTTCACAAAGCTGTATCATTCTGGGGACTGTTTGGTCAAAGGGCTACAATTGCTTTCCTCACTTCCCTGCTTCTCCAGCCCACCCCTTGTACTCTTCCTCACACACAAGGCCACTTGCAATGCTCTCTGGAGCTGAGCAGGGACAGAAGTGGGGGTGGCTGAAAGAGAGGCTGTGGATGTTGTAGTTGGTACCTAAGTTTTGGCACCTGTTGCTGGTGAAGGCGGCTCCAGGGTGCTGGGTCCTCCTCTACGTGGCTCTGAATGGCGAACTTCTGCTGCCTGGCAGCCCACCCTCCCCACCCTTGGGATTCCTTGACCAGACCTCAGTCTCCACACTCTGCCCCTCCCCTGAAGACGTCCAGGTTACCTGGTGTTAGCTGGGACAAGAGCAGCAGCGCAGCCAAAGTCAGCAGAAGGAGCTTCATGGCTGAAGATGGCCCAAGGTGAAGCGCCAGTCCGATGAGGTGGCAAAGCAAATAGGGGAGAGCTCCGGCCTCTCCGACTCCCTCTGATCAACCGGAACCCACGTCACCCACCCGAGCCCTCAGCTGCGCTTGGGTACAGCCCCCAAGCCACTACACACTCCTGAGCTGACACACCTCCCTTTGCCATTTAGGCCAGTAGGGGGAGGTCAGGCAACGGCCAGAGGAATCTTTTAAAAATGTAAGTCAGACCATGTCATGACCCAGTTTAAAAGTTTCCAAGACTTAGCACACATCCTTCCACCCAGCTCTAAACCGCTGGAACCCAAGGAACCAGAAGGGGGCGCCACACACACGGAATCCAGAAGATCCGGGAAGACTTCATAGAGAAGGTGACACTGAGCAGTGTTTTGAAGGATAAAGACCAATGCACCTGACCGATGAGCCCAGCTGGTGCTCCAGTTAGAGGAAAGTCTGTACAAAGGCTCAAGTTGGTGGTGGCAATGAGAAATATGGTGTAAAATGGAGCAAAACCCGGGAGGAGAAAGGCAGGAGATGAAGCTCCGTGCATCTCCTGGTTACTAGCCTTGTAGTAGACCTCAGCCACTTCTGGGTACCTCAGAGATCTAAGAACCATCTATGCAGATCCCTCTGAACCTCAGCTTTTGAAAACCCCTCCTCCTCCCTTTTGTGCCCTTAGCCGTAAGTGGTAGCTGTGTCCTGCAGTTACTCATATCTGTTTCCTCTTTCAACCATTGAACAATGTGTAACCAATTCCCTACATTAAATATCCTCTGTTTCAAAATGCCTAGTGTGGCTCCCATTTGTTGACTGGACCCTAGCTGATACAGAGCACAAGTGCCTAAAAATATTTATAGGGTTTGTAACATAAAAGAACAGTAAAAAATGTAAAAACCATTTCTGTAGGGGCAGAAAACATGTTGAGTGGAGTTGAAAACTGATAAATGAAAGAGTGAGGCCAATAAATGTAAATAACTCTTTCTAAAACCTTAATAATGGAGAGGAAAAGAGACTGTGGCTGGAAAGGGACTCATTGCCTAAAGCCTAGAAATCCACCATAGTCATCTCTTACTTTTAATTTCTGTAAAGGAGGCTCATCTTTTCAAACATTAGGGTTCCATCAGGGAAGCGGAACTATTATCAGTACTATGGAATATATTTTAAAATTAGACTCTCTTCAATTGTGGGAGGAGCTGGGAAAGTAAAGGTCTGAACAGGATCAGAGGGAAGTCACTAACCAGCCCTGGCATGGGTGAACAAGCCAAGGAAGCTAAGCAAGCCCCGGCAGTAGTGGGACCACCAAGTGAGCAGGTGCAGAAGTCTGGGGAAGGTTGCTGGCTCTTTGTGGTTCTTGCCTGTTCACAGAGAAGTGTTTTAGTGGCAGGCTTGGGCCCCGGGGTCACTTCAATCAGCAGGGTTGGCAGTTGGGAAGGAGCACTGACATGGAGCTCGGAAGAGGGAGGACAAACCAAACCTGCAGGCACCTCTGCATCTGTCCCACATCACGACTCTAACCAACGACGAACCTCAAAGCACAGTGGCTTGCTGCTACATTTCCACATCCCAAATTTAATGCAAAAACCCAAAACAAAAGAAAACCACCAAAAAATGTTTGTGGTAAATCCTAACCCAGTTCCATAGAAGGAAGTGAATTGGGAAATGTAATTCCATCCTACCTAAGACTGCCTGAGAACCTTCCAAACGTCACCAAATGCAATGATCTAATCTGGGGGCTAGGGAAAGGGGCAAGGAGGATAAATATTCCTTCTTTGGGATCATGTGTCTGTCTTTTGGATTCTTTTCCCCTTAGGGAAGACACTCTGCCTAAAATGCCTGGATATATGGAGGATTCTGATATTGAAGGTGGGAGAGGCAGAGTTGAAAATATTCAGCTCCTAGTCCTGGTTCTTCCACTAATTTTCTGTATGATCTTGGGAGAATCACTTTTCTTTGGGCCTCAATCTCTTTAATCAAGGGTTTGGAGCAGATGGGTAGTAGGATCAATTCAACTATGTTATGGTCCTCTAGATGCTGAAAAGACACCAAAAATGGAAGGATGCAACAATTCAGTGCTGTGAAGAAAGGATCCAATTTGATTTATTATTTTCTTTGTATGTGGCTATCCAGTTGTCCCAGCACCATTTGTTGAAAAGAATAGTTCTGCCCCATTGAATTGTTTTAGCATTCTCATTGAAAGTCAATTGACCACAAATGTGAGAGTTTATTTTTGGATTCTCAGTCCTATTACAATGATTTATATGTCTATCCCTAAAGTAGTGCTGCACTGTTTTGCTTCCTACAGCCTTGTAGTAAGTTTTGAAATTGGGAAGTGTGAGTCCTCCATCTTTGTTCTTTTCTTTTAATGTTGTTTTGTTTATACGGATCCCTTGCAATTCCATATGCATTTTAGAATTGGTTCTCCAGTTCTGCATAAAAGGCCATTGGGATTTTGGTAGGGATTGCATTGACCCCATAGATCTCTTTGGGGATTATTGCCATTTTAACAACATGAAGTCTTTTAACTCATGAACCTGGATGCCTTTCCATTTGTTTAGGTCTTTAATTTCTTTCAGCAGTGTTTTATAGTTTTTAGTGTATAAGCTTGCACCTCTTTGGTTAAATTTATTCGTAAGTATTTTATTCCTTGTGATGCTATTGTAAATGTAATTGTTTTCTTAATTTCCTTTTTCAGATTGTTCATTGCTAGGGTATACAACTTGTATCCTGCAACTTTGCCAAATTTGTTTCTTTGTGTGGATGCTTTAGTATTTTCTGGATATAAGATCATGTCACCTGTGGATAGAGATAGTTTTACTTCCTCCTTTCCTTTTTGGATGCCTTTTATTTCTTTTTTTTCTAATAGTTCTGGCTAGGACTTCCAGTACGATGCTGAATTGTAGTGGCAAAAGCTGGCATCCTTGTCTTGTTCCTGTTTTAGAGGGGGAAGTTTCAGTCTTTCACCATTGAGAATGATGTTAGCTGTGGGTTTTTAATATATTCCCTTTATAATGTTGAGGAAGTTCTTTTCTTTTTCTAATTTTTTGTGTGCTTTTATCAGAAAGTGTAATGGATTTTGTCAAAGAATTTTTCTGCATCAGTTGAGATGATCATGTGTTTTTTCCTTCATTCAATTAATGTGGGCTTAATTCTATGGCTAAGTTTTCATTCTTGTAACAGTATTATTTGAAGAGCAGAAGTTCTTAATTACAATGAAGTCTAATTTATTAAATATTTATGGATTTCTAAGAAATCTTTGTTGAAACCAAGGTCTCAATGATTTTTTTCTGACACTTTCTTCTGGAAGTGTAATAGTTTTAGATTTTACATTAATGTCTGTGACTTCTTTTGAGTTAATTTTTTTATGTTGTAGAAGATATGGATCAAATGCCATTGTTTTTGCATATGGATATCTAATTTTTCTTGCAGCATTTTTTGAAAACAGCATCTTTTCTCCATTGAATTGCCTTTGCATCTTTGTTAAAAATCAATTGACAAAATATTTGTAGGTCTATTTCTGGACTCTGTTCCATTGATCAATTTGTCTATCTTTTCACTAATATAATATTGTCTTTATGATTGTAGCTTCATAATAAGTCTTGACATCAAGTAGTGTTAGTCCTCCTACTTTGATCTTTTTTGAGTTGTTTAGATTATTCTAGCCCCTTTGCATTTACACATGAATTTTAGAGTCAGTTTTTCAATCAAATCCCAGTAAATTTTTTTCTGGGAATTGAATATTTGAGCATTTTTGAAAGATATTTTTGCTGGGTATGGAATTCTAGGTTGACAGTTTTTTCTTTCAATGTTTTAAATTTGTTTTTATACTGTTTTCTGGCTTGCATTATTTCTGATGAGAAGTCTGCTGTCATTGTTATGTATTTTTCTCTGTAATTAATGTGTTTTCTTTTCTAGCTGCTTTCATGATTTTCTGTTTATCATGGGTGTCAAGCAATGTGATTATAATGTTCGTTGCTGTTTCATCGTATTTCACGTGGTTGGAATTTGTTGAACTTCTTAGATCTATGGGCCAGTAGTTTTCATCAAATTTGGAAAAATTTTAGTCATTACATCTTCAAATAATTTTTTTGTTCCTCCTTCTCTCCATTCTCTTTCAGTGACTCCAATTACATTGTATGCAAGGCCACTTGAAATTGTTCCACAACTCACTGATGGTTTGTTCGTTTTTTGTCTTTTTTCTCTTTGTGATTCATTATAGATAGTCTCTATTTTTTTTCAAGTTCACTAATCTTTTTTCTGTAATGTCTAATCTGTTGATAATTTGATACAGTGCATTTTTTCATTTCACATATGGCTTTCATTTCCAGAAGTTTGATTTGGGCATTTTTTTATATCCCTACTCAACATGTTCAGTGTTTCCTGTATCTTCTTGAATATATGGAATAAAGTTATAATAACTGTTTTAATGTCCTTATTTACTAATTGTATCACTGGTGTAATTTATGGGTCTGTTTCTATTGATTGATTTTTCTCCCCTTTATGGATCATATTTTCCTTCCTCTGTACATGACTAGTAGTTTTTGTTTGGATGCCAGGCATTGTGAATTAGCTTTTTGGGGTGAGGGATAGTTTTGTATTCTTAACATTTTCTTAGCTTTGTTCTGGATTACAGATAAGTTTGATTATTTTTGACTTTCTTTTAAGCTATTGTAGGTGGGATAGAAGCCGCCTTTATTCTACATTAATTTTCCTTCGCCACTAAGGCAAAACCCTTCTGAGTACTCTTTCCGGTGCCCTGTGAATTATGAGGTTTTCCATTCTGGCTTTTGGGAGCTGGAACTATATCCATCCTCGTGTGAGCTCCACAGACTGTTTCCTTTTCAAGTGGCCCAGCCTTGGATGGTTTTCTAACACGCATGCCCTGATCAGTATTCCTCTGAAGAGTTGAGAATACTTGGCATCTCTCTGGAGCTCTCTTTCTCTGTGCCACTCTCTTCTCTCCAGTATCTACTCTATAAACTCTAGCTGCCTTAACATCTCTAGACTCCCAACTCTGTTTTCCTTACCCTTGGGAGAACTCCGGGCTCTGGCTTCTGTCCCCCTGTGCCATGACCTGGGAACTCTCTCAAGGCAGTAAGATGGGGGCTATCACAGAGTCCACCTTTTTTTTTATTTTTGAACCATATCTCAAGAATCACTGTCTTTTGTTGCCCAATGTCTAATGTATTGAAAGCTGTTGTTTCATATATTTTGTCTGGTTGTTTAATTGTTTCAGGTGGGAGGGTCAATATGGTCCTTGTTACTCCATCTTGGCTAGATGCAGAAGTCCTAGTCCAATAGAATTTACCGGAAAATTCTATCAAACTTTTATTAGACAAAAAAAAAACCACCACAAAAACCTCCTCAGTTTACACAAACTGTCCCATAGAAGATAAAGAGGCAGTACTTTGTAACTCATTTTATGTAGCCAGTATAACTTGATTCCAAAGCCTAAGAAAGACAGGATTAGGAAGCCCACTCTCATTCAGGAACATGGATGTATAAATCTTAGGCAAATACTAGCACATCAAATCTAGAAATACACAAAAATATTAATACTTCATGATTAAGTTGGGTTTGTCCTAGGAATGAAGGTTTAACTTAGAAAATCAGTTAATATAATTAATCATATTAACCATTTTCTGGTTAAAAAATCAATATACAAAAGTTGATAGCATTTTTAAGCACCAGAAAGAGAAAGAAAATATAATTTTTAAAAGCACACCATTGGCCTTTTGGATAAAAGTGGTGGATTGAACACTTACACGCCTTTAGTTGTTCACTCCCCAAATCTTAAACTCCAGGAAAGGGATTTTTTTTAAAGGCAGAGACTAATAAGTAAGAGCAGAATGATGGAGAAAACAACAGTTTGACAGCTAGAAAGCGCACAGATGAGTTGTAAGTGAATTAGCAATCTAAAGAAAACTGAATTAAAGCAGGCAGTGGGGAAAATCAAGAACCACCTAATTTAAACCTCAGAATACACAAGAACTTAGAGTCTGGTGACACTGTGAACACCCAGAAGTAGGGATAAATGGGGAGGAGCCAAAATAAGGAGGTTTTGTTGAACGGATGTTTAAGATTCAGATCCTTAGATACCTTCTTCTCCCTTTCATATAGATGGCTCCCACCCTATCCCTACTGTACTCCAATCCTGACAAAACACTGAAGACTTTCTCTGGCAAGGGTAAAACAGAGTTGAACTGAGAAAACAGGAGGATTAAAGCGCATATATTGGTTGCTGAGAAACCTTTCAACCTGCAGTCTTTATTTCCCACTCAGTCCCCAGAATTCCTGGCAGGAGTTTACAAAAGATACTGGCATTGGCATTTCTGCACTAAATCACCCATCAAACCTCACAATTGGAAAACCTCATTCATGTGCTTAGAGCATCTCATCAGCATTTTAGTACCTCACTCTTAAATATTAGCAAATAAATATTACCAGACCTCTGAAGGAAGATTCTGTTATGAAAGACAGAAACTAAAACAGGCAGACAAAAGCACTCACGGAGCTTCTAATAAGCTTTGAAGAGGCATACTCCTAAAGATTGTTAGTCATATGAAGAAAACATCTAACATAAACCAGACGAACAAACAATCAAACGACTTACAAGCCAACTGTAAGAAGAGCTTGTGGGCACTTGTTGATAGTAGTGACGGGGGACTGTCTACGGTTTGTCCAGAAAGATATCCAGGGTTGGAGCGCCTTTACCTGTGTCTCCACCACAACGTAGTTGGGGAGGGGAGGGGGCTGGTGTTGTCAAAGGCAGCAGCTCTCAGTGGCCACAGAGGCACTGGGGGAAGGCTTGGCAGCCTTTGTGGGATCTTAAGATGAAAATAAAACCAAAGATCTCACGGTTGGGCTGGCAGGTCTTTATCACGAATATGGGAGTGTCAGTCTTTGAGATCTCCACAAATATGGGGCTACACTTCCTATTCAGGATACCATAGATGACCCCAACATTTGTTACAGACAATGCATTCCAGGCAAAGGTGAAAAGACAATGACTAGACATTTGGTTGAGAAATGAGGTGGATAGCTACCTTGGACAACTCTGCCAACACCAGGCAAAGAGAATTTCTTTTCAGAGATGCTGAGGGCTGCTGACTCTGTGGCCAAGCCAGGTGAGAAGGCTGGGGCAGGAAGATCCCTTTTTTTTTTCACCAGCTGGGCCAGAGGGGACTTCCATGGGAGTTTTCTCTAGGAAAGTGAGAAGTTGAAAACAGGTTGGTCAGCTGCTCCTCACTCCGTTCTTACCTGTGGGATTGTCCCAGGACCTCAAGGTGTTCCAAGGAGAGGTGAGAAGTTCATGTCAGGCATCCAAATGTTGGAGTATGGGGTCCATTTGTGGGTTCTTTGGAGGCACTTTGAGGAGATGTACATATCAAAGTGTTCCTTAAAATTGAATAGCCGGTTTGGATATATTATTGTACCCAAAAATGCCAGTCTTGTGGGGGCTGACATATTAGTGTTGATTAGGTTGGAATCTATTGATTGAGTGTTTCCATGGAGATGTGACTCAGTCAACTGAGGGCAAGACCTTTGATTGGATAGTTTCCATGGAGGTGTTACCCCACCCATTCAGGGTGGGTCTTAATTGTATCACTGGAGCCATATAAAAATATAAAAAAGCTGACAAACAGAAGGAACTCAGAGCAGCTGTGAGTGACATTTTGGAGAGCAGCTTAGAGAGACATTTTGAAGATGGCTGTTGAAAGCTGAAGCTGACATTTTAGAGAACGCCATTTTGAAATGCAACCTGGGAGCAAGCAGATGCCAGCCACATGCCTTCCCAGCTAACAGAGGTTTTCCAGATGCCAATGGCCTTTCTCCAGTGAAGGTACCCAATTGTTGATGCCTTACCTTGAACATTTTATGGCCTTACGACTGTAACTTTGTAACCAAATAAACTCCCTTTATAAAAGCCAATCTGTTTCTGGTATTTTGCAAAATGGCAGCAGTAGCAAACCAACAGTGTCCTTCTGCAAAATTCATGTCCACCTGGAACTTCAGGAAATAAACTTATTTGGAAACAGGGTATTTGCAGATATAAATAGTTAAGATGGGGTCATACTGGGTTAGGATGGGCCCTAAATCCAATATGACTGGTGTCCTTGTAAGAAGAGGGATATTTGGACACAGACACACAGGCACAGGGGGAAGACGGCCATGTGAGGTGGAGGCAGAGATCAGAGTCATGCCCAAGCCAAGGAACATCTGGGACTACAGAATCTGAAAGAAGCAAGGGAGCATGGCCCCACAAACACCTTCATCTTGGAATTCTAGCCTCCCCAGAACTGTGAGAGAATAAATTTACGTTGTTTTAAGTCACCCAGTTATGGTACTTAGTTAAAGAAGCCCTAGTAAACTAATGCAATAGGTGATGAACTCTCTAGCTCTTGTGATCTCTCTCAGCTCCAGCTTTTGAGGGCCTCCCTCCCTAACAGGAAGTCCTATTGGGGGGAGGGTGTCCTGTCAGATTGGTTTGAACTTTAGCATATCAGCCTCCTGCTCTATCTAAGTAAGCATTTTATATTAACAGCAACTAGTGGAGATGCATTGGGCCCACTTCCCTCAGGAAATGTCATAGACTCAGACCATCCTGTACCACATGGCGGCATCATAATTGTCACAAATGTGAGCATGTGTGTCACTTCTAATTGTCTGCATTTTAAATAGTGCTGCAGTAAACACCGTTGTAAGTCTAATTCCATTATTCTTTGTAACAGTCAGAGTTCATGCAGGAAAACAGAAGCCAATGCCAGATATTTAAACAGAGAGAACTGAATGTAAGGAATTGGTTAAAGAGGTATTTGAGAACTGACAGAGGGAAAGGGGATGTTGCGGTAACACAGAGATAGTAACTACTGGAAGCAGCTTCTGTCCCTAGGGCTGGGGGGACAAAGGGAAGAGGCTGGACATATTAGAACCTAGAAGCTCAGACCCAACAGAGTTGGGACGCAGACCTCAGAGTGGTTCCCAGCTGCTGCTGATACGTCAGAGCTCAGAGGAGGTGCTCTGTGGAGCTGGGACCCTGACTTAGGAGGAAGGGCCACCAGGTGGCAGGTGCTGATCTCTTTCTAAAGGAATATGATGGGGCCTGTTCTGGGGTATAAGAATAAAAACCTGGAGACTGGAAACTAGTGCTGCTGCCAATGTGAAGGGGCATTGCTAAGGTGGTCCTGACAGAAACAGGAAGCAAACAGGAAGGAGCAAATCCTTTCTCCTTCCTTGAGTCTTGCAGAATCCCTCTTTCGCCCCCTATTGGCAGAGCCTAATAAAGAACCAGTAGGAAAATGAGAAACGGGGTTTGCAGAGTCCCAGCCCCAACATCACGGAGCAGAACAGAGAAAGGTGGGTTTGGAGCAGATGCACAATGACTTAGTAACTGGCACATTATTCCTTTAATATAAGAAGGAAAGAATGGTGTATGAGTTAGCTTTTGCTGTGTAAAAATCATTCCAAAACTTAGTGGTTTTCAACATTAAAAATTAATTATTTCTCAGGAATCTGGTTTGGTTGGGCAGTGTTTTTGGTCTGGGTTAGCTTGGCTGGGGCTGGCACTTTGCTTGATGTCAGCTGTGGATGACTGGGCCACATTTCTCTCATCATCCAGCAGGCTAACCTTGGTTTGTTCACTTGGTAGGAGTTATAGGGTTCCCAAGAACAGTGGCAGAGGTGAAGTGGGGTGATGGAACAAGCCCCAGTATACAAGCACTTTTCAAGCCTCTACTTCCACCCTGTTGCCAATGTCCCATTGGCCCAAGCAAGTCACAAGGCTAGTCCAGATACTGGGGGTGGAGAAATAGACTCCATCTCTTGATGGGAGGAGCTGAAAAATGTGTTAGGCATATTGAAATTTATTACAGAAGGAAAAAAAAACCTTACTGTTAGATGATCAAGACTTTGCCAAGGGTTAGAAGCATGTGCATCCCTGTTCTTATCTTGGCATCAAGCCTCCTATTGCACATTGGACAGAGTGCTTATTGGCTGGAAATTCAGCAGTGGAATCCCAGTGGACAGAAGGGCTCTCTTTCTCAATAGCTCCAGCAGAAGTTTCAGCATTTGATCTGGTTGCCCACTTCCAGTCAAATTTCCATATCTGAACCTATCACCGAGACTCTGATAAACTGTACCTGGTTGTGTATCTGCTGGTCATGTGCCCCCTCCTGAAGCCAGGGAGATGCGATCAGCTTCACCTGAACCCATGAGCTAGAAGTGAGGGAGGGATAGTTCCCCAAAGGGAAATCAAGGTTCTGCCACTAGAAGAGGGCAGAATGAATGCTGGGCAGGCAAGAAAAGTGAGTGGCCCCTATATACTCCTAGAAACAGAATTCCTGTGCTATATTAAATCTTTTGATGTCACATCCCTTTCAAAAAGTTTGCACCAATTTCCATTCCCACAAGCAAAGTACAGGGTTGCTTTTTTCTTGATCCTACAAAATCCTGGGATTATCATTAAAAAAAAAGAGGTTTTGGCCAATTTGATAGGTAATTGTTAGCTTGATGCCACTGGAATTTGTTTTCATTGGATTTCTGATGATGTTTGGGCCTTCAGCCCACTGTGGACAGGCTGTGATGTCTGAAGTATACATAGGGCCTTCCATGCATCATCATCAGTACCCCATGGACACCATTCCCAAAACAGTCTGGTGTGGTGAGACCCATTCAAGGGCCCTGGGGAGGATATTAAGCCTTTAATAACCAGAAAAAAATCTCTGTGCTTTGACTATACAAGGAGCAGGCCCAGTGAAGGACTGTGGTTTGCCAGGGCCATATAGCATGTTGGGTCTTTGTATCAAGGAAAGAGGCCAGTGACCCAAGTGTGTCAAGAGACCTGGGGCCTAATGAGGGCGGCCCTGAGAATCCCCAGATGTAAGCCTGATTGGCTTGGCCTGAGCTGGTGGTGGAAACCCAGATTCTGCAGCCTTCCACTTTTTGTGCCATTAAACATCCAGAGAACCATAGCAGGCAAGGATTGTGTTGATCTCTACAGCCCATATGCTCCAACCCCTTCACTGATGAAGGTGAGGCCCAAAGAGGGGCAGTGACTCTCCCAAGATTGCACAGCGAGTGCGTGGCACAGCCAGGACTAGGATCTAAATGTGCTTGACTTTGCCCTCTCTCACCCTCAGTGCCAAAAGCCTTCAAGAGACTGAGAATTTTAACAGTGGGGTCTCTTCTCTAGAGAGAAAATAACCCCATAGACATATTCTCCTTAAGGTTTGAATGCTCCACTCCTCAAATTCAAAATTGGAAAATTATATTTGAAAAAGGTACTTACTTAACTTAAATAAGAACCACGGTAACAATGGATTTCTAGACCAGATAATGTGGGGCTTTGTTTAGGTCAGAGAAAAGATTTTGGATTTATTTTCTAGGTATGACATCGTAGGAGTTTAAGTTGGGTTATATTAAGGGCTGACATCTATTTAAAAAAAAATATTTCTCTGTCTGTGGTATGACTTTTCCCTGCTGGTCCCTAATATGTGAAGGGGACAAAGGGAGATGTGTTGACTCAGGAGTGTTGGCTGGTGACTGAGGAATATGAGGGAAGGCAGGCTGTTTCATGTTCCAGGGCAGGCTGTACCCATGATGTAAGTGATAAGTGTCCCAATTGATTACACGGAGCCGGAGAGTCCTGAGCTCTCCCCGATTTGTCACCTCTCCAGGCCTGAGACTACTCCTTGGGCTTCCTGAAGCCATGAAGATTCTTTTGGTAACTTTGGCTGCTCTGGTGTTCTTATCCCAGGTCATTCCAGGTAAACTGGACTCTTCAGGGGAGGGGCAGGGTGTGGAGAGTGCGTCGTGGTCAGGGAACCCCACGGGATGGGAGGATGAGCTGGCTGGCGACCATGGCAACACCACTTGTCTGGGGAAGGGGGAAGAGCCCCCTCAATTGAAGACCCTGAATTTTTGGTGTGCAGTAAACATAGCTTCTTTATTTTCTAAGCCCACATAGAAGAGGACCTGGCATCCAGAGAGCCACCTTCACCGGTGGCAGGTGCCAGATCTTAGGCACCAAGTGCAGCCTCCAGTCTTTCCCCTAGCCACCCAGCTGTCCTCTCTTTGGTCAGCTCTAGGGGGCCTGGACAGGAGGCCAGGGGTGTGAGCAAGAGTGGGGGAGGGCAGGGAAAGCAGGAAGGAGGGGAGGAGGCAATAGAGACCCTTTCCTAAAACAGTCCGTGTAATCTTGGATTTTGCACTATTCACAGCTGCCTTAAGGGAGACAGATCTCATAGTTATTTTTGCCTGCCTGTGCCAGTCCCTGGGCTAGAGCCATGGAGAAGTCTTAACCAGAGAAGGGCCCTCTTCAAACTTGGCCAGCCCAAGGTGCTCTTTCCAGCACCACCTCTTTCTCCCCTGCCAGAAGCTTCCACAGGGTCAGGTTGTGAGTGAATTGCTTGAGGCCATGCTGGACTCAGACCTGTTCTACCTGTAGCAGATGTGTGCAACCCCACTCACCTGGGGAAGACTGAGGAGCCCTAATCCTGGGTTAGAACCTGCTCCACTGTTTATTAACCTCTGCTCCTCCCAGAAAGTTACTTGGTTGTTCTGAGTTTCCGTTTACTCTTTTCTCAATTTGTAATACTATACTGTATTAGGTTGCAGGGTCAACATTGAAAAAGCTGAAATCTTGGTGTGCAAAAAATATAACTTCTTTCTTTTCAGTAATTCGTCTGAACTCTCCCACCAACTTCCACCCTGCTGGTAAAGTTAGGGTTGGAAAGGGCACAGGGCTGTACCCACACACAGCAGTTAATTATATTTTTCTTTTCAGCTTTAAAACAGGCCCTTTGATGAATTCTTTCTGCTTTGGGTAAATGTTTTGTCTTTTCGTGTTTCTACTTTTCCTTCCTATGATGGCAGCTGGACTTAGGGGGAAGCTCCTATGTTATTACTTAATTAAATAATTCATTCACTCAATAAATATTGTTGAGTGGATTCCACTGTGATAAGTGCTAGAAATACAGCAGTGAAAATAAGAAAGAAACAAAAAATTCCCTGTCCTCTTGGAGCTTACATTCCATTGGGGGAGGCAGTGAGCAGAGCAAGGGAAGGGGACAGCAAATACCAGGGAGGTTCAGTTAGCAATTTATTAAGGGGGTGCTCAGGGAATGCCTCACTGAGAAGGGGCCATTTAAACAGATTTGAAGGAAGCGAGTGGGCGAGCCATGCAGCGTGGGGAACAGCATTTATATACTGGATGGACTACTTATAAAAGTGAGGCTTCCCTTTATTTACTGCTTGATTATCCGGAGATAACAGTTCAGAGGCGAAAGGCAGAATAAGTATTTGACTCTCTCTTTGTTTACCAGGTTGCAAGGTAGCAAATTAGTTTTCTATCAATTTTTGAGGTCAAGAAATTCATTTTTCTTAAATACTACTTTGAACTCATGGCAAACCATAAGTTCAATATACTGCAATTATTTTCCTTTTTGAAACACAAATTGGCTTATTCTTGGCCATTGGGAGCTGCTTCAATTTGGCTCCTGAGTCTTTTTGATATATCTCTATTAGTCTTTGATAGCTTCCAATCTGGTATGACAGAATGTTCCAGGCTCCTTTGAACATTTCCTGCCTAGAACTGGAATCAGCCATATCTCTACGAAGCCATAGTTTCTTCTACCCTTGGGGGAAATGGTGTATTAAGACTGCAATATGGGTGCTAGGGACATAATTTCTACTGGTTGGTCAAAGTTTCTGGGCTTTTTCAGTGAACACAATAACAAAAAATCATGTCCATCTATCTTGCACATATCTAAAATAATATTTGTGAATTCATACTGTTACTTCCAATTTAAATCCAGAACTCAGGGTTTCTACTTCACCTCTTCCATATCACTTCAGTAAATTTTTTGTTTCCCAGGAGATTATAGAATTAGAATATCCTGTAATTAGTCATTTGAATTAATCCACATAACATACATAATAGTCTCAGTATAATAATATGAATATGGTTTCCATAACATGATTACTAAAACTACTTAAAATTTCTGTGTATGTCTCACTGTTTTATTTTATATTGTATTGTATCTATGTCATCAGAACATATAGCCATTGCATACTTTATGCTTTTTCTTTTAACTTTACTTAATCTTAGTCCTACAAGTAACTTTATATTTAATATTCATTACTGGTCCCATGTCAATGCACTTCTAGCTCCTTTGGTTGTCTAAAGCACTTTCCTTAGTCGATTCCTTAGGAAGGGCTCATGGAAACAATATTCCCTGAGTTTCAGTATTTTGTTAACAGTTTGTTATGTCCTTGGGTACCTGGAAGTCAATTGTGTTGAATATACATTGTTTGCTTACTTTTATTTCCTTGAGAATCCTAAATATGTTACATCATTTTTTTTTCTGGCATAAAGCATTGTTGCCCAAAGTCTAAATGTAGTCTAATTTTCTCTCCTTGATGTCACTTGCTATTTTTTTTTCTTTTTTTTGTCTAACTGCCCATTTTCTTTAATGTCCAGTAATTTTATTAGAATATATCTTACTTTGGGTCAATGCTTTCAGGCATGCCACATACTCTATCAGTATGTATTCTCAAATTCTTTTCTATTTCAGAAATATTAATTGAACAAAGTGTGTAGTATTTGGCATGTTCTCTTGTTTTAATTTTCTGTTTTAGCTCCTATTATTTGTATGTAGGATTTCCTTTTCCTATCGTCAGTATTTGTAACTCTCTATTGATTCTTTCTTATTTTTCCCTTCCTTTCTTTTTTTGATTGATTTATCTTCTTTTCCATAGTGTATTTCTCTCTTTCATTTTCTGTTGTTTTTATTTGCTCATCAGTTCCTTGTAGTTTAGTCTTTATTTATGAAATGATTTTTAATTCTAATTCTTTCCTAGCACCTGTCACTTCATATCTAATTTTATTCAATGCTAGTGACTTTTAAAAATTATTTCATTTTATACTCACAGCAACTCTTTGAGGTGGGTGTATATCTTCCATTTAAAAAAGAAGAAATTGTCATTCAGAGAAAGGTAGAAACCTGCTTCAGGTCTTCCAGTTGGCTTGTGGTGCAGACAGGTTTCAATTCCAGGCCATGGGTGCCACCAGCCCATGCTCCTAACCCTGATGACCCACTGAGACAGGAGAGGGGACATCCAGGAGGGGCTGAGATTGGACTAGGGTGTTCAGGGAAGTTATGAGATGATGCCATTATCCTAAATAAACCAGAGATAGTTCTCCTTCTTCTAGGGTTCCCTTTCTCTGCCTGGTCCTCTGTCAGTCTTCTAAAATCCAAGACCTATGTCCCCTTAGGACTGACACTGACTGCCTTCTTTTTGTCTCTTTGCATTAGGCAGCACTGAAAAATGCTGGAAGCATCAAGGCAGTTGCCGCGATAAATGCACCAAAGTTGAAAAGCTCTATATTTTCTGCAAGAGTGGGAGACTGTGCTGCGTGAAGCCCAAGTACCTGCCAGATACATCACAGAGATGATTTCTGTGCTTTACTGTCTGAGGTCACAAAAAATGAAGATAAACCTGCCCTGCGTCTGACCTCGGTGGATTCCTGAGCTTTATTAAAACCCTTTGGCTGTCCCCTGTGTTTGTCTCTTATTCTCCCTAATCAAGATCAAACAGAAGGAAACTGTGTTGTTTCCTTTCCTCATCTACTCGTTTCAACCAATCTGTGAGGTGGGTACTGTCACTTTCTTTTTTTTTTTTTAATTCAGTTTTATTGAAATATATTCACAAACCATACAGTCATCCATGGTATACAATCAACTGTTCACAGTATGATCATATAGTTATGCGTTCATCACCACCGTCTATTTCTGAACATTTTCCTTACATCAGAAAGAATCAGAATAAGAATAAAAAATAAAAGTGAAAAGAGAATACCCAAACCATCCCCCCATCCCACCCTATTTGTCATTTAGTTTTTACTCCCATTTTTCTACTGATTTTTTTTCAATTTTTTAACTTTGTTTATCAAAAAATTAAAAACAAACAGGCAAACAACAACCAAAAAAACCCCACAACATTTCAAACAAAGCAATGGATTAAGGAAAACAAATAACCTAAAATAACTACTTTGCTTCCAATATGTTCCTACCATACCCCAAGAAAATTAATAAACCATGTCCAAACAGAGGAGTAAGAAAAACAAATAATCTAAAATAACTACATTGCTTCCAACATGTTCCTTCCATACCCCAAGAAAATTAACAACCCCTAAGAAAACAAAGGAATAAGAGAAAAAAAAAAAACCTAAAATAACTCTATTGCTTCCAACTTGATCTTACTATATCCAAGAAAGTTTACAAACCATAATCATTCCTGAGCATTCCCATAACATTGAGATTACCCTCCATAGTTTATCTGTTCTTATTAGATTATCATTCCCCCTCCACTAATTGGTATCTCTAGGTCCCCTACATTCTACAGTATAAAACATTGTACATTTTTCACAGAATTCACATTAGTGGTAACATACAATATCTCTCTTTTTGTGCCTGGCTTATTTTGCTCAGCATTATGTCTTTTTTTTTTTTTTTTTTTTTTTTTTTTTAATCTTCATTTTATTGAGATATATTCGTATACCACGCAGTCATACAAAACAAATCATACTTTCGATTGTTCACAGTACCATTACATAGTTGTACATTCATCACCCAAATCAATCCCTGACACCTTCATTAGCACACACACAAGAATAACAAGAATAATAATTAGAGTGAAAAAGAGCAATTGAAGTAAAAAAGAACACTGGGTACCTTTGTCTGTTTGTTTCCTTCCCCTATTTTTCTACTCATCCATCCATAAACTAGACAAAGTGGGGTGTGGTCCTTATGGCTTTCCCAATCCCCTTGTCACCCCTCATAAGCTACATTTTTATACAACTGTCTTCGAGATTCATGGGTTCTGGGTTGTAGTTTGATAGTTTCAGGTATCCACCACCAGCTACCCCAATTCTTTAGAACCTAAAAAGGGTTGTCTAAAGTGTGCGTAAGAGTGCCCACCAGAGTGACCTCTCGGCTCCTTTTGGAATCTCTCTGCCACTGAAGCTTATTTCATTTCCTTTCACATCCCCCTTTTGGTCAAGAAGATGTTCTCGGTGCCACGATGCCGGGTCTACATTCCTCCCCGGGAGTCATATTCCACGTTGCCAGGGAGATTCACTTCCCTGGGTGTCTGATCCCACGTAGGGGGGAGGGCAGTGATTTCACCTTTCAAGTTGGCTTAGCTAGAGAGACAGGGCCACATCTGAGCAACAAAGAGGCATTCGGGAGGAGGCTCTTAGGCACAACCATAGGGAGGCCTAGCCTCTCCTTTGCAGCAACTGTCTTCCCAAGGGTAAAACCTGTGGTAGAGGGCTGAACCCATCAAACCACCAGTCCCCTATGTCTGTGGTCATGTTAGCAACCATGGAGGTGGGGTAGGCGAATACCCCTGCATTCTCCACAGGCTCCTCAAGGGGGCACTACATCTTTTTTTTTTTTCCTTGTTTTTTTTTTTTTTTTTTAACTTTCCCTTCTTTTTTAAATCAACTGTATGAAAAAAAAGTTAAAAAGAAAACAAACATACAATAAAAGAACATTTCAAAGAGACCATAACAAGGGAGTAAGAAAAAGACAACTAACCTAAGATAACTGCTTAACTTCCAACATGTTCCTACTTTACCGCAAGAAAGTTACCTAATATAGCAACATTTCTGTGAACTTGCTCCTACTATATCCATCAGAAATTAACAGACCATAGTCATTCCTGGGCATCCCCAGAACGTTAAATAGCTTATCTGTTCTTCTTGGATTATTGTTCCCCCTTCCTTAATTGCTCTCTATTGCTAGTTCCCCTACATTCTACATTATAAGCCATTTGTTTTACATTTTTCAAAGTTCACATTAGTGGTAGCATATAATATTTCTCTTTTTGTGCCTGGCTTATTTCGCTCAGCATTATGTCTTCAAGGTTCATCCATGTTGTCATATGTTTCACGAGATCGTTCCTTCTTACTGCCGCGTAGTATTCCATCGTGTGTATATACCACATTTTATTTATCCACTCATCTGTTGAAGGACATTTGGGTTGTTTCCATCTTTTGGCAGTTGTGAATAATGCTGCTATGAATATTGGCGTGCAGATATCTGTTCGTGTCACTGCTTTCCGATCTTCCGGGTATATACCGAGAAGTGCAATTGCTGGATCGAATGGTAACTCTATATCTAGTTTTCTAAGGAACTGCCAGACTGACTTCCAGAGTGGCTGAACCATTATACAGTCCCACCAACAGTGAATAAGAGTCCCAATTTCTCCACATCCCCTCCAGCGTTTGTAGTTTCCTGTTTGTTTAATGGCAGCCATTCTAACCGGTGTTAGATGGTATCTCATTGTGGTCTTAATTTGCATCTCTCTAATAGCTAGTGAAGCTGAACATTTTTTCATGTGTTTCTTGGCCATTTGTATTTCCTCTTCAGAGAACTGTCTTTTCATATCTTTTGCCCATTTTATAATTGGGCAGACTGTACTATTGTCATTGAGTTGTAGGATTTCTTTATATATGCAAGATATCAGTCTTTTGTCAGATACATGGTTTCCAAAAATTTTTTCCCATTGAGTTGGCTGCCTCTTTACCTTTTTGAGAAATTCCTTTGAGGTGCAGAAACTTCTAAGCTTGAGGAGTTCCCATTTATCTATTTTCTCTTTTGTTGCTTGTGCTTTGGGTGTAAAGTCTAGGAAGTGGCCGCCTAATACAAAGTCTTGAAGATGTTTTCCTACATTATCTTCTAGGAGTTTTATGGTACTTTCTTTTATATTGAGATCTTTGGTCCATTTTGAGTTAATTTTTGTGTAGGGTGTGAGGTAGGGATCCTCTTTCATTCTTTTGGATATGGATATCCAACTCTCCCAGCCCCATTTGTTGAAAAGACCATTATGACTCAGTTCAGTGACTTTGGGGGCCTTATCAAAGATCAGTCGGCCATAGATCTGAGGGTCTATCTCCGAATTCTCAATTCGATTCCATTGATCTATATGTCTGTCTTTGTGCCAGTACCATGCTGTTTTGGCAACTGTGGCTTTATAATAAGCTTCAAAGTCAGGGAGTGTAAGTCCTCCCACTTCGTTTTTCTTTTTTAGAGTGTCTTTAGCAATTCGAGGCATCTTCCCTTTCCAAATAAATTTAATAACTAGCTTTTCCAAGTCTGCAAAGTAGGTTGTTGGAATTTTGATTGGGATTGCATTGAATCTGTAGATGAGTTTGGGTAGAATTGACATCTTAATGACATTTAGTCTTCCTATCCATGAACATGGAATATTTTTCCATCTTTTAAGGTCCCCTTCTATTTCTTTTAGTAGAGTTATGTAGTTTTCTTTGTATAGGTCTTTTACATCTTTGGTTAAGTTTATTCCTAGGTACTTGATTTTTTTAGTTGCTATTGAAAATGGTATCTTTTTCCTGAGTGTCTCTTCAGTTTGTTCATTTCTAGCATATAGAAACATTACTGACTTATGTGCATTAACCTTGTATCCCGCTACTTTGCTAAATTTGTTTATTAGCTCTAGTAGCTGTATCGTCGATTTCTCAGGGTTTTCTAGATATAAGATCATATCATCTGCAAACAATGACAGTTTTACTTCTTCTTTTCCAATTTGGATGCCTTTTATTTCTTTGTCTTGCCGGATTGCCCTGGCTAGCACTTCCAGCACAATGTTGAATAACAGTGGTGACAGCGGGCATCCTTGTCTTGTTCCTGATCTTAGAGGGAAGGCTTTCAGTCTCTCACCATTGAGTACTATGCTGGCTGTGGGTTTTTCATATATGCTCTTTATCATGTTGAGGAAGTTTCCCTCAATTCCTACCTTTTGAAGTGTTTTTATCAAAAACGGATGTTGGATTTTGTCAAATGCTTTTTCAGCATCTATTGAGATGATCAATTGATTTTTCCCTTTTGACTTGTTAATGTGTTGTAATACATTGATTGATTTTCTTATGTTGAACCCTCCTTGCATGCCTGGAATGAACCCCACTTGGTCATGGTGTATGATTTTTTTAATGTGTCTTTGGATTCGATTTGCAAGTATTTTGTTGAGGATTTTTGCATCTATATTCATTAGGGAGATTGGCCGGTAGTTTTCCTTTTTTGTAACATCTTTGCCTGGTTTTGGTATTAGATTGATGTTAGCTTCATAAAATGAGTTAGGTAGTGTTCCATTTTCTTCAATGTTTTGAAAGAGTTTGAGTAAGATTGGTGTCAGTTCTTTCTGGAAAGTTTGTTAGAATTCCCCTGTGAAGCCATCTGGCCCTGGGCATTTATTTGTGGGAAGATTTTTGATGACTGATTGGATCTCTTTGCTTGTGATGGGTTGGTTGAGGTCTTCTATTTCTTCTCTGGTCAGTCTAGGTTGTTCATATGTTTCCAGGAAATTGTCCATTTCCTCTACATTAGCCAGTTTGTTGCCATACAGTTGTTCATAGTATCCTCTTATAAGTTTTTTAATTTCTTCAGGATCTGCAGTTATGTCACCTTTTTCATTCATTATTTTGTTTATATGGGTCTTCTCTCTTTTTGATTTTGTCAGTCTAGCTAGGGGCTTGTCAATCTTGTTGATCTTCTCAAAGAACCAACTTTTGGTGATATTTATCCTCTCTATTGTTTTTTTGTTCTCTATGTCATTTATTTCTGCTTTAATCCTTGTTATTTCTTTTCTTCTACTTGGTTTAGGATTGGTTTGCTGTTAATTTTCTAGCTTCTTCAGTTGATCCATTAGTTCTTTGATTTTGGCTCTTTCTTCCTTTTTGATATATGCGTTTAGTGCTATAAATTTCCCCCTTAGCACTGCTTTTGCTGCATCCCATAGGTTTTGGTATGTTGTGTTCTCATTTTCATTCGTCTCTATATATTTAGCAATTTCTCTTGCTATTTCTTCTTTAACCCACTGATTGTTTAGGAGTGTGTTGTTTAACCTCCAGGTATTTGTGAATTTTCTAAGTCTCTGATGGTTATTGACTTCTAATTGTATTCCATTGTGGTCAGAGAATGTGCTTTGAATAATTTCAATCTTTTTAAATTTATTGAGGCTTGTTTTATGTCCCAGCATATGATCTATTCTGGAGAAAGTTCCATGAGCACTAGAAAAGTATGTGTATCCTGGTGATTTGGGATGTAATGTCCTGTATATGTCTGTTAAATCTAATTCATTTATCAGATTGTTTAGGTTTTCAATTTCCTTATTGGTCTTCTGTCTGGTTGATCTATCTATAGGAGAGAGTGATGTGTTGAAGTCTCCCACAATTATTGTGGAAACATCAATTGCTTCCTTTAGTTTTGCCAGTGTTTCTCTCATGTATTTTGTGGCACCTTGGTTGGGTGCATAGACATTTACGATTGTTATTTCTTCTTGCTGAATTGCCCCTTTTATTAGTATGTAGTGGCCTTCTTTGTCTCTCAAAACATCCCTGCATTTGAAGTCTATTTTATCTGAGATTAATATTGCTACACCTGCTTTCTTTTGGCTGTAGCTTGCATGAAATATTTTTTTCCATCCTTTGACTTTCAGTTTCTTTGTGTCCCTGTGTCTAAGATGAGTCTCTTGTATGCAACATATTGATGGTTCATTTTTTTTGATCTATTCTGCGAATCTATATCTTTTAATTGGGGAGTTTAATCCATTTACATTCAACGTTATAACCGTGAAGGCATTTCTTGAATCAGCCATCTTATCCTTTGGTTTATGTTTGTCATATTTTTCCCCTCTGTCTATTAATATCCTTTATTGTACCCATACCGAATCTCTTTAGTACTGAACCTTTCTCCAAGTCTCTCTGTCCTTTCTTTGTTTCTCTGTCTGTAGGGCTCCCTTGAGTATCTCCAGTAGGGCAGGTCTCTTGTTAGCAAATTCTCTCAGCATTTGTTTGTCTGTGAAAAATTTAAGCTCTCCCTCAAATTTGAAGGAGAGCTTTGCTGGATAAAGTATTCTTGGCTGGAAATTTTTCTCACTCAGAATTTTAAATATATCGTGCCACTGCCTTCTTGCCTCCATGGTGGCTGCTGAGTAGTCACTACTTAGTCTTATGCTGTTTCCTTTGTATGTAGTGAATTGCTTTTCTCTTGCTGCTTTCAGAACTTGCTCCTTCTCTTCTGTGTTTGACAGTGTGATCAGTATATGTCTCGGAGTGGGTTTTTTTTGGATTTATTCTATTTGGAGTTCGCTGAGCATTTATGATTTGTGTATTTATGTTGTTTAGAAGATTTGGGAAGTTTTCCCCAACAATTTCTTTGAATACTCTTCCTAGACCTTTACCCTTTTCTTCCCCTTCTGGGACACCAATGAGTCTTATATTTGGATGTTTCATATTATCTATCATATCCCTGAGGTCCATTTCGATTTTTTCAATTTTTTTCCCCATTCTTTCTTTTATGTTTTCATTTTCCATTCTGTCATCTTCAGGGCCACTGATTCGTTGTTCAACTTCCTCTAGTCTTGTACTATGAGTGTCCAGAATCTTTTTAATTTGGTCAACAGTTTCTTTAATTTCCATAAGATCATCCATTTTTTTATTTAGTCTTGCAATGTCTTCTTTATGCTCTTCTAGGGTCTTCTTGATTTCCTTTATCTCCCGTACTATGGTCTCATTGTTCATCTTTAGTTCTTTGAGTAGCTGCTCTAGGTGCTGTGTCTCTTCTGGTCTTTTGGTTTGGGTGCTTGGGCTTGGGTTATCCATATCGTCTGGTTTTTTCATATGCTTTATAATTTTCTGTTGTTTTTGGCCTCGTGGCATTTGCTGAACTTGATAGGGTTCTTTTAGGATTTGTAGACCAATTGAAGTCCTTATCTCTAATTTATCAGATCTACAGCTTCGTGGAGTACACTTTCTCTAACTAACCAGCAGGTGGCATCCACGCGCCACTTGTTCTCCACAAGCCAGTTCTCCCCTGCTTAGCCTTTTTGGTGAGTGGGGGAGTGAGTCTTGTGGGGTCCAATTGGTGTACCAAGCTTGCATGTGTAGTTGGTGTTGCCTGCCCTGTATATGGGGCGTGTTTCTGGGCAGTCAGGGGGGGGGGGGTGGCTCTAACAATCAAATCTCCCTGGTGATCCTAGAGTTTTAAAGCTGCTGCAATAGTCTAATCCTTCAGTTCAGTCCTGCCACAGTTTGTCTCTGCCACTGACCCACAAGTCCTTGGTATTGGCGTATGGCTCCTGAGACTTGCAAGTGGGCCCCTCTTCCAGGCCGTGCACCCCGGGTCCTCTGTTGAGGGATGACTGTGGTATGTCACAGGTGAGTGCCGTCTCCCCAGGGCAGTTCTGGGCTGGTGGGCTGTGTAGGGAGGCTCCCAGTCTGCTGAAATGATGGCTGAATGGGGCTTTGTTAATTCACACTGCTCTACCTTCCCAACTCTGTGACTATCAGCTGAGGTTGCAGGGAAGGCTAATGTCCACACCCCGTTTTGTGGTGTGTGCCTGTTATTTGAAGCACTTCCGTCACACTGGGTTGTCTGGGGCAGTTCTGGGCTATGGGGCTGGCGATGGGCAGGAGTGTTTCCTGTCCACCAGGATGATGGCTGTGGGCGGACACCCCCCTTTTCTTGGGAAGTTGTGGTGTTTAGTGAATTTTCTCAGCCACTGGATTATTGCGTTTTGTCTCAGAGCTCTCCTAGTTCTGCTCTTGACTTGACCTGCCCAAATTGCAAGTCTTTGAAGCTTTCTGTATTGGGCTTCTTAGAGTAATTGTTTTAGAAAAAGAAAAAAGGATTAAAAAAAAAAAAACGGGCCCTCCTCGGAGATCTAATGGGTTATTGAAATGCTAAGAGACAAAGCAACCAGGGCCATTAAGGAAAGGTCCACAGGGCAGAGAGATCAGCTTTTCTTCGGGATTTGCATATGCGCCTCAGGGCACTTCCCCTTTCTATGTTCACCAGAACTCCAAAAATCCTCCGCTTTTATTTTGGAGTTTTTCGTGTTGTTTTTTTTCTATGCCTGTCTCCTTTCTGCTGGGCTGGCTGCTCTCAGATTCTCTGGTGTCTGGTCTCAGTCTATCTATGGTTGGAGTCTGTATCAGTAGAATGAGTTTCCGATAAGAGCAGCCACTGCAGTTCTCCCTTCTCCTTCCCGGAGCTGACAGCCCCTCCTCCCCCGGGACTTAGCCTGGCAGGGAGGGGCGCGGGTCCCCTGGCCGCAAAAACTTACAGATTTCGCTGATCTCAGCAGTTCCACGTTTTCATGAGTGTTGTATGAAGTATGCCCAAAGTCAGATTGCTCTGTGGTGTCCAGTCCACGCAGTTCCTGGCTTTCTACCTACTTTCCTGGAGGAGTAACTAAAACATACAGCTCACCAGTCTGCCATCTTGCCCCGCCCTGTCACTTTCTTTTAATGGGTGGAGAAACTGAGGCTCAGACTGGTGAAATGATTTCCCTGATGCCATCTGTGTAACATGAGCAGGTGCTGAGATTGAATACTGGTCTGCATGATTCAAATAGGCTTGCAAATAGCTCCTTGCCTCCAGGGCCATCCTAATAAAATGGAAATGGTAAGTGTGTCTATTTGAATCTCTCAAATGAAAGACTGGGGAGGAGGGCGAAGTTACCTTGGGGTCATGTTTTCTGAATTGTTGTAGGAGCTGAAGCATTAAGCAGGAAACAGTGTTTAACTCCAGGTCTAATTCTTACCCCGTTGCTTTTCTCTCTATTACTCTCATTTTTTAAAATGTAGTTTAAATTTTGTTAAAGCCATACATCCATACAGACTAAGAGTCAAATTTGGCTAAGAGACTCAAACAAAATACAAGAGTTACCCCTTCCCTTTTTTCCATTTCTTGTTCTCAGAGGAAGCCACTCTTCTGTGTTTTGGTTGCGTCTTTGGATTTAACTTCCATCTCTGTAAATAACAGGCATTTATCGCTACTTCTTGACTTTTCAGTTTTATATGTTATGCCTTGAGTCCTCCTGTGGAAGGTAAGGACTTCTTTCATCTCCTCTGAATATGTTCAGAATCATTAGGTGTCTTTTCAGTTTTGTCCTCTTGAAGACCTTTTCCCTGGGCATCGTACAGGCCACCCTGAGCCGGTCACCCCCGCACCTGGTGACCTTCTGTCCTGCTGGGCCTCCGTTCACATCATCCTGGGGATTCTCTTTGATTTTCTCTTGAGGTGAATGCCCTGTTTTCTGAAATATGGGTCTTCTGTCTTGGTTTACTCCTTTATTTTGGCAGAGCACTTCCTGGTAGCTTCCTGAAAATGTACCAACTCACAGTTGTTAGGAGTTTGGTTGGTTATATGATTCCATATTGGAAATAATTTTCCCTCAGGGTTTCAAAACTTTGCTGTTGTATGTCTACCTCTAGCTTCCTGTGGAGGAATCTGAAGCCATTCTGATTCTTGTCTCTTTGTGTGTGTCCTATTAATTTACTCTGAAAGTTTCAAAATTTTCTCTTTGTCTCTAGTATGTCAGTTTGGGTATACTGTATTATGTCACCAGAAAAGCCATGTTCTTTAATGCAATCTTGTGGGGCCAGACTTACTAGTCTTGATTAGGGTGTGACCCTTTGAGTGAATGTTTCCACGGAGATCTGACCCACTCACCTGTGGGTGAGAACTCTGATTAAATTATTTCCATGGAGGTGTGGCCCCACCCATTCAGGGTGGTTCCTGATTAGTTCACTGGAGTACTTAAGAGAGCTCAAGAGCTGACACAGATGCTGACGCTTGGAGATGCTTGGAGATGCAGACAGAAAGACGTTTGAAGATGTTAAGCTAAGAGGTGGAGCCCAGAGTTTGCCCTGGAGAAGCCAAGAGAAGCCCTGCAGATGCTTAGAGAGAAATGCCCTGGGAGAAGAAACACAGGTGCACAGGAGCTGAGAGAGTAGCTAAGAGAGGACTCCCAGATGCTTAGAGAGAAATGCCCCAAGAGAAGTAAGCAGAGACATTTTGGAGAGAGCTATTTTGAAACCAGAGTCTGGGAGCAAAGGACCAGCAGACACCAGCCACGTGTCTTCCTGACTGAATGAGATGTTCTGGACACCATCGGCTTTTCTTCAGTTAAGGTATCCTCTTGTTGATGCCTTAGTTTGGACACTTTAATGGTTTTAGAACTGTAAATTTGTAACCTAATAAATCCCCTTTGTGAAAGTCAACCCACTTCTGGTATTTTGCATAATGGCAGCATTAGCAAATCAGAACATCTAGTGTTCTGAAATTTCATGATGATATGCTTAAATTTTATGTAGGATTATTTTAATCATTTTTTCTCTGCACTCAACAAACTCTGTCAATCTGGAAACTCATGTTCTTCAATTCTAGGACACTTTTACTTGACTTATTTCTTTGATAATTTCCTGCCCTTTATTTTCCCTGTTCTCTATTTTAGGAATTTTTATTTTTCAAATTGGATGTACTGACTAATTCTCTTATTTTCTATTTTCTCTACTGTTTCTCTATTGTTCCATCTCTTTATTGTTTTACTCTAATTTTTAAAAACTTCACCAATTTTGTCTTTATATTTTTAATTTCCAAGGCTCTTTTCTAATTTCTGATTTTTAAAAACAACATCCTGTTCTTAATTCATGTACAGTAGCTCTTTACTTTTTATGAAGATTTTGATGATATCAACCTCTGCAAAACCTGTTTCCTCTGTTTTTTCTCTTTGACATTTTTGATTTCTTTTTTGTTAAAAGTTTTCCTCATCTGCTTATGGTCCTTGTCTGTGTGCTTATATATTGTAGTGGACTGCAGTGGGCTGGATTATTTCATCTGAAAACACACAGTGTCTTGTCTTTAGTTTCTTTCTCTTGGACTGGTTAGATTTCCCAAGAAAGTATCCTCCACAGTCCTACTCAGAGTGGATAAATCCACTTGTTGCTGACGTCAAAGCCGAGATGGAGTAAAGACGGAATCTTTACATTAAACAGTAAAACTTCACTTAATTCCCTTGTCCTCACATGTCCCCTTTCTTACCATCCAGAGGCTCTTGTTATTAGCTTTCTAAGATGACAAATCTCCAATTTTTCTACTGAGGTAGGAGAGTGATAGCCAGTGATACATGAGAGTGGAAATCTGGGGCATGCTGATTTTCCACTAATACTCGTATTTGAGACCCAACTTACCCTACTCTCAGCGATGGCTCATCACCACCAAGCCTGTGACTTTTGGGTGTTTGGTGATACAGATTCACTTACTTCTCAGCTGCTGGGCTGGGATTTAACTTTCTGAGGTCACTGAAGAACCACTTATTCTTCTGTCATTCAGTTTTCAGAATGTATTGCTATTGTTTATTCTCCTGGTTCCTTTGGTCCTTGTGTCTTAAATGTCTCAAATAAAATCCATTTATTGCTTTTTCAGTGGTGGTTCAGGAATGAGCAAGTGTGGATACAAGCCACCATATTTCGCCAGAGGTACTGTCTCTCATCTCTCTTACTGCTAAGTGCTATTCATACTTAGCAATCTCTTTCTTTCTCCCTCTTTACTTTTTACGTCTACAGTTCTGACATTTCATAGGTACATCAGGTATGGATTTTTTTTTTTTTTTTTTTAATTATTGAATTACATTCACTCAGAAGGAGGCTACTGCCAGACGTTGCCTGGCCTTACCTCCCTCTACTACCCTCGGCTGAAAGCCAGGCCCTATCCCAGGACCTAAGTCCGTAATTGGCCAGAGGAAGAAAGGGTGTCACCAGCTTTAGCCTCCAAGTCTGGCACCCAGCACCAAAGACTTGCAGGAACTCGCTTTCTCATCTGGCTCTGGATTCATGCCTCAGGTCATCATTGTGAGTCTGAATCGTTGTTTGGTTAATTACCAGCTGTTGAGTCTCTCTGCCTTCCCCCTCCATACCCTCTCCCTGCCCTCTACCCACCTCTCTCCCATCCCCAAGAGAGTTGCACCCCTAATTGTCCATCCAGATGTGCAGCAAGTTTAACCGTGATTTTCTATAACACAATCAGACTCTCCTATGGACCCTCATTCCTCCAGGGTGAGGCAACTTCATCTCCATGAAATCAGGCTCTTCTGCGCCCGGGGAGTTGTTTCTAACCCCTCAAAGGCTTAGATATGCTATGTTAATGTGTATGGGACACTGACCTTTCTAGCCTTCATGTTTCTAAAGGAAACATCCTCATTCCTTTATTGCCACCTGGGCTTTGGCTTTGGTCCATGTATGAGACCTCTATTTTTTTATACTATGGTGCTCTGTCAAATCTAGCTCTCTCTTGGCTAACTCCTGTGACTACTCTTGGCCATGAGAAAACTTCTCCCCTGTGCTGTGCTGAGTGGCAGTTTCAGGCCTGTCTTAAAGACAATTCATGCAGCCATTAATCCACTTTCCTGCTCTGGTTCCACAATGGAATTGGGGGATCTAGATCTGGCCACACTCAGTACTTCCTACGAAAGGAAGGACAAGCCCTTCTCTGCCCCAGATCTCCTGAAATCTTTCAGATTCTATCATGCACCTCCTCCCACCAGCTCTGAGGGTTCTCATGTCTGCTGGTTCATGTGCCCACTCCTGAAGTCAGGGAGCTGGGGCCAGCCTCACCTGACCCTCACGAGCTTAGAGTTAGGCAGGGATAGTTTCCTAATGGAAAATCAAGGGATTTGTCACTAGAAGAGGGCAGAATGAATGCTAGGCAGGCAAGAAAGCAGGTGGCCACCACACATTCCTAGAAACAGAATTTCTGGACTGCAAGGTGTACATATGTTAAGGCTTTTGATGTTGCCAAATTCCTTCTAAAAAGTGTGCAACATTTTACATCCCTGTAAGCAATGTATGGGAATGGTGTTTTCTTGATCCTACAAGATACTGTAATTATCGTTAAAAAATAGGTTCTTGCTAATTTGATAGAGAAGAATATCTCTATTCATTCAGCTTGTATTTCTTTGATTCCTGATGAGAGTTGGTCCCGTGGCCCGCGTGGGCAGTTTGTGACAACTGAGGTCTATGTTGAGTGCACAGTTGAAACAGGCCCTCCATGAGTCATCATCAGTTCCCCATGGATGCCATTCCCAAAACAGCCTGATGTGGTGAGACCCACTCAAGGGCCCTGGAGAGGATATTACAACTTTAATAACCAGAAAAAAATTTCTGTGCTTCGACTGTACAAGGAGTAGGCTTGGTGAGGGACTGTGGTTTGCCAGGGCCATATAGCATGTTGGGTCTTTGTATCAAGGAAAGAGGCCAGTGACCCAAGTGTGTCAAGAGACCTGGGGCCTAATGAGGGCGGCCCTGAGAATCCCCAGGTGTAAGCCTGATTGACTTGGCCTGAGCTAGTGGTGGAAACCCAGATTCTGCAGCCTTCCACTTTTTGTGCCCGTTAAGCCTCCAGAGAACCATAACATACAAGGATTGTGTTGATCTCTGCAGCCCATCTTCTCCAACCCCTTCACTGATGAAAGTGAGGCCCAGAGAGGGGCAATGATTCTCCCAAGATTGCACAGCGAGTGCGTGGCACAGCCGGGACTAGGAGTGTGCTCAGCTCTGCTGTCTCTCACTCTCAGTGCCAGCAGCTTTTAAGACACTGAGCATTTTCACAATGGGACTCTCCTCAAGAGAGAAAATAACCCTATAGACACATTCTCCCTAAGAGCTGAATGAGTGTCTACTCTGCTCCACTCCTTAGCCCTCAAACTGGAAAACTGCATTTAAAAAAAGCAGTTTGCTTAACTTAATTTAAAACCATGATTAGTGGTAGATTTCCAGACTAGATAATGTAGGGCTTTGCAGGTCAGAGTGAAGATTTCAGGTTTTTTCTATGTGTCATGTAGAATCCTGGAGGGTTTTAAGTGGGTTATAACAAAGGCTGAGATATGTATTTAAAAAAAATTCCCACTCACATCTACAACAAATAGATTTTTAACAAGGGTGCCAAGTCCACTCAATGGGGAAAGAATAGTCTCTTCAACAAATGGTTCTGGGAACACTGGATATCTACATGCAAAATAATGAAATTGCACCCCTACCTCACACCATATACAAAAATTAACTCAAAATGGGTCAGTGATTTAAATATAACAGCCCAAACCATAAATTCTTAGAAAAAAACATAGGGGAAAATCTTTAGGACCTGGTGTTAGGCAATGGATCCTTAGCTCTGACACCCACGTCTGAACAACAAAAGAAAAAAATACATAACTTGGACTTCATGAAAATAAAAAAAACAACTTTTGTGCATCAAAGGACATTATCAAGAAAGTGAACAGACAATCTACAGTGAGGGAGAAAGATTTGGAAATTATATATCTGATAAGGATTTGAATCCAAAATATATAATGAACTCCTACAGCTCAATAACAAAAAGATAAACAACCAAATTTAAAAATAAGCAAAAGACTTGAATAGATGTTTCCCTGAAGAAGATGCATAAATATGGACAATAAACACATAAAAAGATGCTCCACATCATTAGTCCTTAGGGAGATGCAAATCAAAACCACAATGTATACCACTTCACAACCACTAGGATGGTTATTATTAAAAGAATGGAAAATAACAAGTGGTAATGTGGATAAGGAGAATTTGGAACTCTTGTGTATTGCTGGAGGGAATGTAAAATGGAGCAGCTGCTGTGAAAAATAGTTTGGCAGTTTCTCAAAATTTAAACACATAATTCACATACGATCCAGCACTTGAACTCCTAGATATATATCCCAAAGAATTGATAGCAGGGACTCAAACAGATACTTCTATACCATGTTCATAGGAGCATTATTCACAATAGTCTTAAAATTGTTCTCTTAAAAATGGGTAAAACGGCAAATTTTATATTATATATGCATAATAACAATAAAAACAAGAGTGGACCCAGAGTTCTGGATTTAGCTCCAGAGACCATGTTCTTAACTTTATGCTATATTATCTTTTTTATTTATTAAAAATATTAATGAATTAAAAAAAAACCCTTCTGTCTGTTGTATGACCCATCCCTACTGGTCCCTAAATGTGCAGGTGGACAAAGGGAGACGTGTCAGCTCAGGAGTGTTTGGCTCTGGGTGTTGGGTGGTGATTGACGAGGGAAGACAGGCTGTTCCAGGGCGGGCTGTACCCGTGGGCAGCCGAGGGCACGTGTAAGTGATAAGTGTGTTTCCCAATTGATTACAGAGAGCCAGAGAGTCCTTCCTGAGCTCTCCCCCATTTGTCACCCCGCCAGCCTGAGACTACTCCTTGGGCTTCCTGAAGCCATGAAGATTATTTTGGTAACTTTGGCTGCTCTGGTGTTCTTATCTCAGGTCATTCCAGGTAAACTGGACTCTTCAGGGGAGGGGAAGGGTGTGGAGAGTGGGTCCTGCTCAGGGAACCCCAAGGCCTGATGACCCTGTGAAACACACTCACCTGGGGAAGAGGGAAGAGCCCCCAGATCCTGGGTGAGGACCTGCCACAGCATGGACTAGCTCCATAACCCCCACTCCTCCCCCAGCAAACAGCCTGACTTCTCTGTTTCCATTTACTCGTTTCTCAATTTGAAATAACATAGTAGGTTGTGGGGTCAACATTGAACACGCTGAAATTTGGGTGTGTAACGAATAAATGTAGCTTTATCTTTTCTGTAACTCATCTGAAATTTCCCAGGAATTTCCGTCCTGCTGGTAGGAAAGTCGGGTTGGAAAGGGCACAGGGCTGTACCCACATGCAACAGTTAATTATATTTGCCTTTTCTGGTTTGAAACAGTGAGATTAATTCTTTCTGCATTGGATAAATATTTAGTCTTGTAGCAGTTCTCCTTCCATCCCTCTTCTCCTTTCCATGATGGCGTCTCAATTTGGGTGAAAGCTTATATGTCATTACTTAATTGTCCAGGCTCATTTGAACATTTCCTGCCTAAACTGGAATCAGCCATATCTCTAAGAAGCCCTAGTGAGAAACGGTGTATTAAAACTACAATACGGGTGCTAGGGATACTAATTTCTACTGGTTGGTCCAGGTTCCTAGGCATTTTCAGTGACCAGAACTAGAATAAAATTAAATCTACCTACTTATCTATCTATATACATATTAAAAATAAAATACCTATGAATTTATACTGATACTTCCAATTCAGATCCAGAACTCAGGGTTTCTCCTTCACTTCTTCTTTATCATATCAGTTGTTTCTACACTGAGAACTCCAGTTCTCAAGTTCACAAGGGATTACAAAATGAGACTATCCAACAATTGCTCATTTGACTTTGTTCCATGTTTCATACTCAAAAGTTTAAGTATAATAAAACCAATATTACCACCACAAGATGATTACTAAAACTAGTTAAAATTTCTGCATGTTCTCACCATTCTCCTATTTTTATAGTGTACTGCATTTATATTGTCAGAAGTTACAGTCATTACATACTCTACTCTTTCACTTTTAAGCCTCATTTATCTTGGTTCCATTATATTTCATGTTTGTTACTAGTTCCATGTCATTGCATCTCTAGCTTGTTTGGTTGTCTAGAGCATTTTCCCTAGTAGATTCCTTAGGAAGGTCTCATAAGAACCATATTTTCTGAGTTTTAGTATGTTGATAACCATATGTTTTTGTCCTTTTTACTTGGAGGTCAGTTTTACTGTATATAACATTGTTTGTTTACTTTTTTTCCCTTGAGTATGTTGGATGTTACACTATTTTTTTTCTGGCATAAAGCAATGTGGTCAAAATTCTAATCATAGTTTAATTTTCTTTCCCCTATGTTACTTGCTATTTTTTTTCTGTCTAACAGCCCCAAGCATTTTTTCTTTCTCTTTAATGTTGAATAATTTTACTAGAATATATCTTGTTTTTGGTCATTATTTTCAAGCATGTTTGCATACTCTATCAGTACGGGTTATCAAATCATTTTCTATTTCAGGAATATTAATTGAATAAAGTTTGTAGTATTTGGCATGTTCTCCTATTTTAGTATTCTGCTTAAAAATTGGCTCTTATTATTTGTAGGATTTCCTTTTCCTATCATCAATATTTGTAACTTTCTAATGATTTATTTTTATCTCTTCCTTTCCTTTTGATTACAAAAGTCCCCTTTTCACCTTTTTCAATCATTTTTTTCTTAAGCTATTATCTATTGTATATATCTGTTCATGCCTGCCTTCCAGGGTTCTCTTGACTTATGAAGGTTTATAAAATTTTTTAATTCTTTCCTAGGTCCTGTCACCTCATATTTGAATTTTTTAATGCTAGCTTGTATACATTACTTAATTTAATCCCCACAACAACTCTCTGAGGAAGGTGTTATATCTTCTTTTTAAAAAAGAGGAAGCTGATACACTGAGAAGAGAAGTAAACAGTTGAAGTCTTCCAGTTGGCTTGTGGTGCAGACAGGTTTCAATTCCAGGCCATGGGTGCCACCAGCCCGTGCTCCTAACCCTGATGACCCACTGAGACAGGAGAGGCGACATCCACGAGGGGCTGAGATTGGACTAGGGCGTTCAGGGAGGGTGTGAGATGATGCCACTATCCTAAATAAACCAGAGATGGTTCCTTCTCCTTCTATGATTCCCTTTCTCTGCCTGGCCCTCTGTCAGTTTTCTGAAATCCAGGACCTGTTTCCCTTCAGGACTGACATTGGCTCCTTTTTGTCTCTTTGTATCAGGCAGCAATGAAAAATGCTGGAATCTTCAGGGCACCTGCCGGAATAAATGTGTCGAGAAAGAAAATGTCTACGTTTTCTGCCTCAGTGGGAAACTATGCTGTGTGGAGCCCAAGTACCTGCCAAAGAAAGAACTATATTATTGAAATCAGTTTAATGCTTTGAAGTCTGAGGCTATGAAAATGAAGATAACTCTGCCCCAAGTCTGACCTCAGTGGATTCCTGAGCTTTATTAAAATACCTTTGAATGTTCCCTGTGCTTGTCTCTTATTCTACCTAATCAAGATCAAACAGAAGGGGCGTGGGTAAGGACGTATATCCAGGAAAGGTGTTGTTTCCTTTCCTCATCTGCTCTTTTCAACCAATCTGCGAGGTGGTTATTGTCACTTTCTTTTAATGGGTGGAGAAACTGAGGCTCAGACTGGTGAAATGATTTCCCGACACCATCTGCGTAACTAACATGAGCAGGTGCTGAGATTAAATACTGGTCTGCACGACTCAAATAGGATTGCAAATAGCTCCTTGCCTCCTGGGCCATCCTAATATAACGGAAATGGTTAGTGTGTTTATTTGAACCTCTCAAATGAAAGGCTGAGGAGGAGGGCAATGTTACCTTGGGGTCCTGTTTTCTGGATTGTTGTAGGAGCTGAAGCGTTAAGCAGGAAACAGTGTTTAACTCCAGGTCTAATTCTTACCCCATTGCTTCTCTCTCTATTACTCTCATTTTTTAAAATTTAGTTTAAATTTTGTCAAAGCCATACATCCATATAGAATAAGAGTCAAATTTGACTCAGGGACTCAAACAAAATACAAGAGTTACCCCTTCCCTTTTTTCATTTCTTGCTCTGAAAGGAAGCCACTCTTCTGTGTTTTGGTTGTGTCTTTGGATTTTACTTCCATCTCTGTAAATAACAGGCATTTATTGCTACTTCATAGCTTTTCAGTTTTATATGTTATGCCTTGAGTCCTCCTGTGGAAGGTAAGGACTTCTTTCATCTCCTCTGAATATGTTCAGAATCATTAGGTGTCTTTTCAGTTTTGTCCTCTTGAAGACCTTTCTCCCTGGGCATCGGACAGGCCACCCTGAGCCGGTCACCCCCGCACCTGGCGACCTTCTGTCCTGCTGGGCCTCCGTTCACATCATCCTGGGGATTCTCTTTGATTTTCTCTTGAGGTGAATGCCCTGTTTTCTGAAATATGGGTCTTCTGTCTTGGTTTACTCTTTCTTTTGACAGAGCACTTCCTGGTAGCTTCCTGAAAATGTACCAACTCACAGTTGTTAGGAGTTTGGTTGGTTATATGATTCCATATTGGAAATGATTTTCCCTCAGGGTTTCAAAACTTTGCTGTTGTATGTCTACCTCTAGCTTCCTGTGGAGGAATCTGAAGCCATTCTGATTCTTGTCTCTTTGTATATGTCCTGTTAATTTTCTCTGAAAGCTTTTAGGATTTTCTCTTTGTCTCTAGTGTTCTGAAATTTCATGAAGATGTGCTTAAGTTTCATGTAGGATTATTTTAATCAATTTTTCTCTCCACTCAAAGGACCCTGTCAATCTGGAAACTCATGTTCTTCAATTCTAGGACACTTTTACTTGACTTATTTATTTGATGATTTCCTGCATTTTGTTTTTCCTATTCTCTATTTCTGGAATTCTTATTTTTCAAATTGGATGCCCTGGCAGATTCTCTAATTTTCTTGTATTTTCTCTACTGCTTTTATTTCTTTATCTTTTTACTCTAATTTCTAGAAATTCCATCAATTTAGTCTTCGTATCTTTAATTTTCAAGTTTTTTTTCCTCATTCCTCATTTTTCTTTCATTTAAAAAAGTATCATCCTGTTCTTGTTTATATTCATTCAGAAGGAGGCTCCAGTCAGGCACGGCCTGGCAACCATCCTTCTGCCACTCTCAGCTGAAGGCCTGGCCCTGCCCCAGGCCCTGAGTCCATAATGGCCAGTGGAAGAAAGGGTGTCACCAGCGTTAGCCCCAGGGTCTGGGACCCAGCACCAAGACTCCCTGAGACCCACTTGCTTGTCTAGACCCGGATTCATGCCTCCGGTCCTCAATTTGAGTCTGAGTCTTTGGTTCATTACCAGCCATTGAGTCCTCTCTGCTTTCCCCCTTCATGCCTCTCCCTGCCCACTCCCCACCCTTTTCCCATCCCCATGAGAGTTGTCCATCCAGGTGTGCAGGAAGTTTAATCTCTTTTTAAAAATTAAATATATTTCTTAAGATCAGAAGTCACAGGAAAAGATTAAAAACTATGCAAATTAGTCAAGTAATTCAGTTATAATATGTCTATAGCTGGTTATAATTGATCAAGGACTAGGGAGGTTAAAATGTTGATTTTATTTGATTAATTGTCAATGCAGGAATGGCTATAGAGAGGGAAGACTAGTAAAAACAAGTTGGAAAATCTGTTTTATGTGAAGGATTATATTAGTGTATCATTATGTTCATCATATTTGTTAACAGGAATTTACAGAGCAAAGAATTAGAACACTGAGTCTGTCTGGAGCCTGAGCCATCTATGTAGGATATTTTCCAGATGACAGATGTGCAGGAGAGTTTGGTTTTCCTGTGGTTCAAGAATCTGTAAAGAGATCAGATGAAGCCAGACTAATTTCTGCTTCTGAGTGAGTGCAAATGCCAGTCATTTGCGTACTGCCTCTGCAATTTTTGTTTCATTTGCAAAGCTATTAGTGTTTTTTGTTGAAAGAGACAAATCTAGCATTGCTATCAACTTTGGCCTTATTCTAAGCAATTATAGGCAAAAAAATTTGTAGGTTTATCATTCTAGCTATACTTTACCATTAAAGATTGTAAAAAGGAAACATAATAAAAAAGTTTACCTGCATATTAAATAAGTCCATTTCTAGAATCACCTGAGTTAAGAGTGTGTGCATTAGTAAAGTAATTGCTAAGTAAAATAAACTGACTTTGTACCCCTTAGTTGAAGTCGGAGATCTTAAAGACAGAAGGGTGTGTCAGGAACTATGCTGTGCCCCAGTCCCAAACTGTGTCTTGGCCAAACCACACTTCTGGGCTCTCTCTTCCCTGTGCAGAACCCAATAAATCAGCTGCAACTCCATCTTCCCAGTAACAAACCCCACCATGTCCAAAGTTTGTGTCTGAATTAAGAAATGGTTTTCTCTATTCACTCTCTTGGTGCTTTCAAATACAAATGCATTGGGCTTATGGGGTTTCCAAAGTTCACTTCTTCCTTCTTCCTGAAGACAGGCTGCCTGCGATGCTGGACTCCTCTGTCACATGGCAAGGCACTTGGTGGCGTCTGCTTGTCTCTCCCTTCTCTTCCAGGTTTTGTGGCTTCTTGCTTCCATGGCTTTCTCTCTGTGTCTGTGGCTTTCTCTCTCAGCTTCTGTGTCCTTCTCTCTGTTTCTCTCTCTCTGTAATTCATCCTGTTTATAAACTTAATTTCATTTTTCTATAACACAGTCAGGAACTGTCATTCCTTCAGGGCATGGGGATTTAATCTCCTTGGAATGAAAGTCTCCTGCTGCCAGGAGCTGTTTCTAAGCCCCTTGTTTCAGTTTGCTAAAGCAGCAGGAATGCAGTATACCAGAAATGGGTTGGCTTTTTCAATGGGGATTTATCAGTTTACAAATTTACAGTTTTAAGGCAATGAAAATGTCCAAATTAAGGCATCAAGAAGAAGTTACCTTCTCTGAGGAAAGCCTGCTGGCATCTGGGGTTCCTCTGTCACACGCAAAGGCACATGGTGATGCCTGCTGGTCCTTTTCTCCTGGACCCTGGTTTCAAAATGTCTCTCCCAGTTTCTGTGGGCCCTTCTTGTTTCTCCCTGGGCATTTGCTTTTTTAGCTCTCTTAAAGGACTCCGGTAAAGGATTAAGACCCACCTTGAATTGGGTGGGTCATACCTGCATGGAAACAACCTAATCAAAAGGTCCTACCCACAACAGGTCTGCATCCACAGGAATGGATTTAAAGAATATGGCATTTTCTGGGGTACATAGCCATTTCAAACCAGCACACTCCTCAAGGAGTGCTATGTTAATGTGTATGGGAACTGACCTTTCCAGCCATCAGCACTGAAACATTACTTTACTCCCACCTGGGTTTTTGTTTTGGTCCATGTTTGAGTCCTCTTTTTTATTTAAAAAAACATCAGTGGTCTGCCAATTCTAGCTCTCTCTGGGCTAACTCCCGGTCATGAGAAAAGCACTTCTCCCCTGTGCTGTGCTGAGTGGCAGTTTCAGGCCCGTCTTAGAGACACTTCATGCAACCATTACTTCACTCTCCTGCTTTAGTTCCACAATGGATCTGGTCACACTCAGCACTTCCGAGGAAAGGAGAGACAAGCCCTTCTCTGCCCCGAGATCCCCTGAAATCTTTGGGATTCTATGATGCACCTCCTCCCAGCAGCCCTGAAGGACAAGGTTTGGATCTCTCTTTGCTTCCTTTCTGGTTCTCCCTCTCCCCCTGCCCTCCACCAAGGTTTGACTGGTCAGAAATTCTTTATGCTTGAGTCCTGTCTGGGTCCAGGCTCTTTAAACTTAATACATTCCTTTTCTGCTGTAAAATTTCTTCCCAGAATGGTCGGCTGACTGACTGGGGTTAGGAGGTAAACAGATGTCACAGGGTGGAGTGTGGAGGGAGCCCACCAATTATGGTGTCAGAAGCTTTAATCCAGTGTGGTCAGGAATCAAACCTGTTTAGTTAGTAAAAATAATATTGATTGAATAATGGAGTAGTAAATAGTAATAGTAATAATAATAACCCATTTTAACTTAAAAGATGCACAGGTACAGACATTAACCAATCTTTTCATTTAATTCTTAGGCCTTTTTTGTAAGGACAGGTCTCTAATTGGAGACCTAAGATGTATCATTTAGAGGGTTAGTCATCTTTTGCTGCATAAAAACCATTCCAAAACGCAGTGGCTGACAATAATACGCATTTGTTTTTTAATGCTTGTGGTGTGCCCACTGGCTTGGATGGTGTGCCGGTTTGAATGTATTGTGTCCCCCAAATGCCATTATCTTTGTAGTCTTGTGGGGCAGACGTTTTGGTGCTGGTTAGATTTGCTTGGAATGTGCCCCACCCAGCTGTGGGTAATGATTTTGATGAGATGGTCCCATGGAGGCGTGGCCCCGCCCATTCAGGGTGGGCCTTGATCAGTGGAGCTATATAAATAAGCTGACTCAAAGAGAGGGAACTGAGTGCAGCTGTGAGTGATGTGTTGAGGAGTAGCAAGCTTGCTGGAGAGGAACGTCCTGGGAGAAAGCCATTTTGAGGCCAGAGCTTTGGAGTGGACGCCGGCTGCCTTCCTAGCTAGCAGAAGTTTTCCAGACGCCATTGGCCATCCTCTGGTGAAGGTACCCAATTGCTGATGTGTTACCTTGGATGCTTTGTGGCCTTAAGACTGTAACTGTGTAGCGAAATAAACCCCCGTTTTATAAAAGCCTATCCATCTGTGGTGTTTTGCATTCTGCAGCATTAGCAAACTAGAACAGATGGCTTTGCTATAACCTGCAGGTCATCTCGTTGCAGCTTGTGGGTAGGACCCAGGTCTACTCCACATACCTGCAGCTACCCAGGGCATGTTATTCTGATGGTGGGTCACAGGAGTGCAAGAGTGCAAATGGAAAGACCTGATGCTCAAGGCCTTGGCTAAAAGAAATGGCATGGTTTTCTTCTACATATATCCCATTGGCCAAAACATGTCACACGGCCAAACTCAAAGACAATGGACGGGGAAATATACTTCGCCTCAAGGAGGAAGGAGAGGTAAGTGAATATGTGCTGAATCCCTATTTCATTTGGAATTTCCCATTCTGATTTTTATAAGAATGGAAAAAAACTTAAAGGGTATGGAATCATTCTAAATTTTAAAGACTTCTCCATCTATTTTCACCTGTCTTGCCCCCACCCACCTCCATCCCTAACTCTAAGTCAGGGCTTAACACAAACATTAGTGCCCAAAAGACATTCAATACTTGTTTGATTGGTTGATTGACGAGATCTATTAATGCTTATACTAAGCACTGAGGATTGATTCAGCACTATGATAAACACGGTGAGAGAAGTGAATGATTATGGGAGAAGGCTAGGATAAATAGGTTTAATAAGGGCATACATAATTTCAAAAGTGAGGTTTGACCGATAAAATAGAGGGATTTTGTTATTGGGGTAGAGCTCTACTCTCTGAAGGTTGACAGCAGAACCCTTGACCCATCCCAGGGAAGAGGTGTTGCTGGTTTAGTAGGATGGTTCAAGTTGGAATAAACCTTGGATGAGTTGGGCCTTTACTAACCTATGGGTTGAAAATGGTCTGTAATTGTTATGGAACACATTTAAATTTTGGGTTCAAAGAGAACAAATGAAACTATGGTGAAATGAGGATTTGGAGGTGGTACCCAAGTCCTGGATGACACTGAAGAGGATAATGAAGATAGTGCTCATCTTATCATCGTCAGCAATACTAAAATTTGTTGGGTATGTTCTAGGTGCCAAGTACTTTACATGCATTACTTCTTGTAACTAATACAACAAATTTTCCCAATACATACTATTATTATCATTATCAACATTATCAATGGCAGTGGATGCTGCTGATGCCGTGACCAGACCCCTATGTGGGCCAGGGAACCCATCTCCAGCTGCTGTACCTGTCGCTGTTAGGACTCACAGCTGCCCCCTTCTCAGAAGTGCTCTTGGGTGAAGGCAGCTGACTTATCTGAAGTTTGCATCACCCTCCCTCTTCCCCCAGGGCAGGCTGTAGCCCAGACTGACTGACACAGGAATGCAAAGGGTTGGCCTTCTTGCCTCAGGTAAGACCAACTCTATGGTGCAATTCACACTCTTGTGGGATCAGGTTGAAGATCTCCAGCTAGACCTGTCCTTGCTTAGTCCTTCCCCTGCACTGCCCTGCTCGCTCACTCCCCTCTCCCTGAGGATACTCTATCCAGAAATCATGAGCATGCAAATCTCTGTTTAAGACTCTGCTTCTAGGGAAACCTGACCTAGAACAACCCCTTTTATAGATGAGAAAATTGGGTTTCAAAGAAGTTAAGTGACTTATTTAAATTCATCCAATTAACAAGTGGTAGAGCTAGGAAACAACCCACTTAGGTCTAACTCTAGCATCTGTTCTCTTAACCATGGTAAGTATATCCTGACTTAGGTACATTGAATTCAGGTTTGAAGTGAATGACCACAACAACCTGCAATGGATATGTAGCATGAGTGAGAAATAAACCTTTGTTCTTATAAGCCAATAATGCTTTTTTTTTTTGTTACTTTAGCATAATCTAGTTTAACCTATGTATTAGTCAGCAACTAGGAGACATTATTGTATACTGCTGTGTAATCCTGGTGCTCAGTATAGTATCCCATATGTAGTAGATGCTTAATCAAGGTTTGATTTATTTAGTAAACATTTCCTGAGTGTTTTTTAAGGGTCTGAATTTAATTAAAAAAAATGTTTTTCCATGTTCCTATGAAGCTATAGGCATTTTAGGGACAAAAACCGTCTTAGACATTTCTTCTGTCACCCCCTCCCCAGCACCTTAGTCCTTTGTCTGTAGAAACCTTAAAATGGCTTGGGTAGTTTTGGACCAGGGAGAAGAAAGAGAAGGGCAACCTAGGCAGGATGAAAACATTGTCTGACATGGTGAGAGCAGTGGTTGGATCCTGGGAAGGAAAACAAACAAATGAAGTATCCAAGGAAAGAACAGTTTCTGGAAAGTTTAGGCAACAGTAGAGATAAGAAGCCAATGAAGAATCCAGGGAGGCTCAGGGAGGGAGGAAGACAGATGAACTTCGAAACGTGCTCTGATAAAAACCCGGGGTCCTTCTTTATCATCTTTCACCAGAGCCCAAACATAGTTATGTTGTATACATTCCAGAGACAGAGGCGAGATCTGTCCCTGAACTGGGATTCTGGGTAAGAACTCTGGGTCTTAGACCTGAGACTCAAAGTTTCTAAATTTCCAGACTTGATGTGAAAGCGCACAGTCATCAGAGTGGACTGTGAGCCACTGACAATCCTTATCTTGTTGCTATTGAACGTGGACTATGTGCCAAGGTCAAGGAAGGAGTGTCAGGAGAGCTTCAGGGAGGGAATTGGTCAACAGTGTCAAATGCTCCAAGAAGCCAAGGAAGGTGAGGATTCATAGGCAATAATAGTAGCTAACAGTCAACAGGGGTTCCTGTATAACACACATTGTTCTATGTGCTTGACAAATATTACCTCATTTAATCTGCACAGCAAACCTCTGATGTCAGTATTATTGTCTCCATATTAGAGATGGAAAAACTGAGGTTCAGAGACATCATAACCCCGTAACTTGTCCAAAGTCATATGGCTAATAAGTAGCAAAATGAGAATTTTAACCCAGATTTGTCTGGCTCCATAACTATGTTCTTTCCATTACCTCACACTGCCCTTGGTGATAGATTGCTAAACATCATCCCGGGCGACCTGGAGGAAAAAAACAACATATCCATTGCCATTGCTGATTATGCATAGCACCGGAAGCCAGAGAATTGGATTATAATAGAAAGCCAAAAAATATTCAAGCCTTTTTTGAGCCAGTAGTTTCATCCTCTTTCCCCACCACCCTCCAATCTCCCCTTTCCCAAAGACTACAAAGAAGTGACCACTAAAATGTAGCTGTATTTCCTTTCCTCTGATGCAGGGCTGGGAGCAGAGAACTAACCAGAGGTGGGTGGCAGAGTTCAGAGAAGGGAAAGGAAGGGTCCTGGGCAAGATGTGATAAACCCACTGGAATCATCAGGTTTGTTTTCTGAGCCGAGCACACTCCAACTAGGGAGGCCTATGGTTTACACAGGGTCAAAGCTAGGGTCAGTGATCAGGCATGGAATAGTTCACTGAATCTCAGGTACCACCCTATCTTTTACTAGGCCAAAATGACAGCAGTACCTACTTCAGGCTTAGGAAGAGGAAAATGGCATTGAGTAAAGGACACCAGCACTTCAGAAGCCTATTTAAAGGGATCAAGAACATTTGATTGGTCTCAGGGCCAGGTTACTGAGTTTAGCCTCAGTTTGGGGACCCCGGACTCCTGGACACTTCACAGCAAAGTCCATTCATCCTTGTGGAGCTCTTCCTGTCAAATGTTTCCAATCTTTCCATATCCTCAGATAATCCTCCTAATGGACCATTTGCAGGCTCTCTCTTTCCAGCTCTGTAATCTTGCTTGGAAAGCACACATTCCCTCTTCAAATCCTTTAATGCTTTCTTTGTTGCCTGGCTGTGCTTCCAAAGCATTCTTCGCTCCTTTTCTTTTCTAACTGACAGGCATTCACTCCACCACCTAGTACCTTGAGTGCATATTACTTCATGCTTGGCAACAAAGGAAAGCTGAAAGTGGCAAATATCAGCAAGGGAAATTGTTCCATAATTTTCATTCCTTTTAAAATACTTATCTCTATTAGATAATGAATCAGATTCTTTTCAGCCGATCAAATTCTTTTACTGGAAGAGCTTTGAATGAGATCCATGGCAAAGTGGTTGGCTATCAGTAGCAGTAGAAGCAAGGATGTGCAGATGCTAAATTTTAAGAGAGGCAGATGAAAATAGCTTAGGTGTGGGAGAGCCCTCTTCAGCTTATGGAGCAATCAGGGCCTTTTGTCTCACGGTTTCTTGTGCCAGAGGTTTTTCTGAAAGTCTCCTCTACTGCTGAAAACCAGCTTTGATTCTGCTAAATGATAAACTTAATGGATTCAAAGTAATTCCTTCAATAGGCCACCTTTTTCTGCCAGACACCGTCCACAAGACTGAGCATGCAGTTAGGATGGGGTTCTTTACTGAAGGGGGTGTGTTTCCCAAAGCAGAAGTGCAGTGTAGGAGAAGCTCTGTGCCACCAGGGGTTCCTTGGATGTGCAGAGGAGTCACTTTTAGACTAAGGCTTCTGCGAGGATGGTGTCCCTGGCAGGTGCTCCCTTCTTTGTTTCCAGTTTGCGGAGACTTTTAGCCTAGCACCCTACCCGTCAAACTAGAAACAATCCTCTTCCTCAAGAGAGGAGGCAATTTTGTCCTTTGGTCCTTCCCTGTACCTTGTACACTCAAGTGGCACCCCAGGTTTCCTCTCAGCAGCCCCTTCTGGAAGGAGATGGCTTTCAGTCTAGTGTGCTATTTTCCTCACTAGCAATCCTTAGAAGCAAGCCCCCCTTGACAAGACAGCAGTTTTTTTGTTTGTTTGTTTTTCTTTTTCTTCTTCTTCTTATTATTTTAAAAATTCAGTTTTATTGAGATATATTCACATACCATACAATCATCCATGGTGTACGACCAGCTGTTCACAGTACCATCATATAGTGTGCATTCATCACCCCAATCTATTTTTGAACACTTTCCTTATACCAGAAAGAATCAGAACAAAAATAAAAAATAAAAATAAAAAAGAACACCCAAATCATCTCCCCATCCCACCCCATTTTTAATTTAGTTTTTGTCCCCATTTTTCTAATCATACACCCATACACTGGTTAAAGGGAGTGCGATCCACAAGGTTTTCACAATCACACTAAGACAGCGGTTTTTTCTTTCAAGTTCTCTATTGCAGAGGGTTGAGTTACTTATTTACAACAAATTTATGGTCTTTTGAAAGGCCCTGTCTTTTTTGTTTTGCTGATTTACCGTCTTTTATCCCCATAATCAATCCCATCTATCTCTTGCATAGGCAATTCTTCCAATGTTTTTAAAATGCATCTTTTAAATGTGTTATACTTTTAATTTACATAAATGATTTAATGTCATATATATCATTCTGTTGCTTATTTTTTAAAATGCGATTTTATTGAGATACATTCACACAGCATACAATCCATCTGAAGTATACAATCAATGGCTCAAAATACCATCACATAGTTGTGCATTCATCACCATGATCAATTTTAGGACATTTTCATTACTCCAGAAAAAGAAATAAAAAATTTAAAAAGAAAATCTAAAACATCCCCCCCTCCATTATTGACCCCTAGTGTTGGTGTGGTACGTTTGTTACTGTTGATGAAAGAATATGTTCACTAGAATCCCTAGTTTGCAATAGGTACCTTTTCCCCCATATATACCTCTATTATTAACTCCTTATGATAGTTTATAATATATTTGTTCTAGTTCATGAAATAACTTTTTTTATATTTGTTCAGTTAATCACAGTCATTGTCCTCCACAAGATTCACTGTGTTACACATTCCTATGTTTTAACCTCCAGCATTCCTTCTGGTGACATAAATGAGTCTAAAATTCCCCTCTCCACCACATTCACCCACAATTCAGCACTGTTAATTATACTCAAAATAACGTGCTACCATCACCGCTATCCATTTCCAAACATTAAGTTCAATCTAGTAAAAAATTCTGCACCTACTAAGCAAATGTTCCCCATTCTCTAGCCTCATTCTATCTCTTGGTAACCTGTATTCTAGATTTTATGTCTGTGATGCATCACTGGTTTCTAATACCCATCCATATTCCTTTGTGTACACCTAATTCTCTTGCTTATAATTACTACATAATACTTCAGGTTGTGCATCCACCACATTTTACCTTTCAGTTCTCCCAGTGATGGTTTTCAGGTTGTCTTCAACTCCTTGCCACCATTAACAGTGCAGGCATACACGGGGATTTCTTTGGGATATGTACACAGGAGTGGAATTTCTGTGTCAGAAGAAAATTCTTATACTTGATTGGACTAAATGCCACTAGATGGCTGTCTCCATCCCATAGGAAGATCTAGGTTTTGTGGAGCTTGACATTTATAATTTTGGAACCCTCTAAAAGAAAAAGAACACAAAATTACAAATTTTGAAAATAGAAACAAAATTGAATATTTATTTATACTGAGATAAGAAATCACAATAGATTACTGGGGACCTGGAGACTAGTTTACTCTTATTCTGAAATCTCGTTAGATAATTTACCTGAAATGCTTACTTGGTAATGTTTCCTGATTGCAACCTGGTTCTCCTCTTTACCTAGAACATTCTAGAACTCCTGGCACTCACAGGGGCCCAAGCATATGAGGGCCCTGAAACTTTATGAGCTACACACTCAAACAACTTATGATCTATACTCCCACTTGCAATACATGGATATTTCTCTATCTCCATCTTCCTGATATTACTTGGCGATTTTCAGCTTTCTAATATTTGCCTGTCTACTGCAATTGCCTAGTTTTGATGGCCCATGAGCTAAGACTTGTTTTTACATTTTTAAATAGTTAGAAAAATCAAAAGAAGAAAACTATTTAGTGCTATGTAAAATTATATGAAATTCAGATTTTCAATGCCTACAAATAAAATTTTATTGGAACACAGCCACACCCATTCGATTACATGCTATCTATAACTGTTTTTGTGCTACAGTGGCAGAACTGAGTAGTTGTAATAGAGACTGTATGGCCTGCAAATCTTGAAATATTTACTATCTGGACCTTTACAGAAAAAGTTGATGGCCTTGGTCTAGAGCATTAATTTTTCTTGGGGACAACAGTCTTAGTCCAAATCAAAAATAAGATATGCCTCCTGTTAGTATGTCTTTGTTTCTTCCCATTTTGAAATGATAAGCTTTATTGTTGTGCTATAAAGTACTTGTCTCTTTTCTGACCTTGTATTCATTAGCTATTTTTTTTTTTAATCTTCATTTTATTGAGATATATTCACATACCACGCAGTCATACAAAACAAATCGTACTTTCGATTGTTTACAGTACCATTACATAGTGGTACATTCATCACCCAAATCAATCCCTGACACCTTCATTAGCACACACACAAAAATAACAAGAATAATAATTAGAGTGAAAAAGAGCAATTGAAGTAAAAAAGAACACTGGGTACCTTTGTCTGTTTGTTTCCTTCCCCTATTTTTCTACTCATCCATCCATAAACTAGACAAAGTGGGGTGTGGTCCTTATGGCTTTCCCAATCCCATTGTCACCCCTCATAAGCTACATTTTTATACAACTGTCTTCAAGATTCATGGGTTCTGGGTTGTAGTTTGATAGTTTCAGGTATCCACCACCAGCTACCCCAATTCTTTAGAACCTAAAAAGGGTTGTCTAAAGTGTGCATAAGAGTGCCCACCAGAGTGACCTCTCGGCTCCTTTTGGAATCTCTCTGCCACTGAAGCTTATTTCATTTCCTTTCACATCCCCCTTTTGGTCAAGAAGATGTTCTCCGTCCCACGATGCCGGGTCTACATTCCTCCCCGGGAGTCATATTCCACGTTGCCAGGGAGATTCACTCCCCTGGGTGTCTGATCCCACGTAGGGGGGAGGGCAGTGATTTCACCTTTCAAGTTGGCTTAGCTAGAGAGACAGGGCCACATCTGAGCAACAAAGAGGCATTCGGGAGGAGGCTCTTAGGCACAAATATAGGGAGGCCTAGCCTCTCCTTTGCAGCAACCATCTTCCCAAGGGTAAAACCTGTAGTAGAGGGCTCAACCCATCAAACCACCAGTCCCCTATGTCTGTGGTCATGTTAGCAACCATGGAGGTGGGGTAGGCGAATACCCCTGCATTCTCCACAGGCTCCTCAAGGGGGCACTACATCTTTTTTTTTTTCCTTGTTTTTCTTTTTTTTTTTCTTTTTTTTTTTTTAACTTTCCCTTCTTTTTTAAATCAACTGTATGAAAAAAAAGTTAAAAAGAAAACAAACATACAATAAAAGAACATTTCAAAGAGACCATAACAAGGGAGTAAGAAAAAGACAACTAACCTAAGATAACTGCTTAACTTCCAACATGTTCCTACTTTACCCCAAGAAAGTTACGTAATATAGCAACATTTCTGTGAACTTGTTCCTACTATATCCATCAGAAATTAACAGACCATAGTCATTCCTGGGCATCCCCAGAACGTTAAATAGCTTATCTGTTCTTCTTGGATTATTGTTCCCCCTTCCTTAATTGCTCTCTACTGCTAGTTCCCCTACATTCTACATTATAAACCATTTGTTTTACATTTTTCAAAGTTCACATTAGTGGTAGCATATAATATTTCTCTTTTTGTGCCTGGCTTATTTCGCTCAGCATTATGTCTTCAAGGTTCATCCATGTTGTCATATGTTTCACGGGATCGTTCCTTCTTACTGCCGCGTAGTATTCCATCGTGTGTATATACCACATTTTATTTATCCACTCATCTGTTGAAGGACATTTGGGTTGTTTCCATCTCTTGGCAATTGTGAATAATGCTGCTATGAACATTGGCGTGCAGATATCTGTTCGTGTCACTGCTTTCCGATCTTCCGGGTATATACCGAGAAGTGCAATCGCTGGATCGAATGGTAACTCTATATCTAGTTTTCTAAGGAACTGCCAGACTGACTTCCAGAGTGGCTGAACCATTATACAGTCCCACCAACAATGAATAAGAGTTCCAATTTCTCCACATCCCCTCCAGCATTTGTAGTTTCCTGTTTGTTTAATGGCAGCCATTCTAATCGGTGTTAGATGGTATCTCCTTGTGGTCTTAATTTGCATCTCTCTAATAGCTAGTGAAGCTGAACATTTTTTCATGTGTTTCTTGGCCATTTGTATTTCCTCTTCAGAGAACTGTCTTTTCATATCTTTTGCCCATTTTATAATTGGGCTGTCTGTACTATTGTCATTGAGTTGTAGGATTTCTTTATATATACAAGATATCAGTCTTTTGTCAGATATATGGTTTCCAAAAATTTTTTCCCATTGAGTTGGCTTCATTAGCTATTAAACATTCCACCCCAAAACTCAGGAGCTTAAAAGCAATACTTCATTATTGCTCTCACGTCATCAGGAAAGCTGAGGTTTGGCTGATCTGGATTGGGCTTGGCTAGATTTCTCAGATTGAGGTTGCAGTGGATGGTGTCTGGGGGTCATCTGGGGCGACTGCTCCATGTATCGCTCATCCTCTCGGGACCAGTTGGCTAGCTGGGGCACGCTCTTCTTATGGTGATGGCAGAGGCAGCAAAGGTCAAGTGAAAGCATGCATCATCTCTTAAGGCCTGGACTCAGACATGGCACACCGTCACTTCTGCCCATGTATTATTAGCCAAAGCAAGTCACATGGCCAAGACCAAACTGAAGGGACAGGGAAGTACATTCTTCCTAGAGTAAAGCTTTGGCAAATGTGTGGATTCAAGAAGGGGTGAAGAATTGGGTCAACAATGCAGTCTACCAAACTTTATAAGAGATGCCACAATAGTATGAAATGGCTTTTTCTTTGTCTGTCTGGGATGAATTCTCCTTGTTACTATAAACATGCTGTTCCAGTTTTGCTGCTCTTTTGCAAAACACCAGAAATGGGTTGGCTTTTATAAAAGGGGGTTTATTTGGTTACAAAGTTACATTCTTAAGGCCATAAAGTGTTCAAGGTAAGGCACCAACAATGGGTACCTTCGCTGCAGAAAGGCCATTGGCATCTGGAAAACCTCTGTTAGCTAGGAAGGCATGTGGCTGGCATCTGCTTGCTCCCAGGTTGTGTTTCAAAAAGGCTTTCTCCAAAGTGTTGTTCTTGGAGTGTTTTGTCCTCTCTTAGCTGCAGCTGCTCTTCAAAATGTCACTCTCAGTTGCTCTGAGGTCCTTCTGCCTGTGAATTCCTTTATGTGACTCCAGTGATCCAATTAACACCCACCATGAATGGGCGGGGTAACACCTCCATGGAAATTATCCAATCAAACATTTCACTCACAGCTGACTGAGTCACATATCCATGGAAACACTCAATCAAAGAATCCCAATCTAATCAACACTAATATGTCTGCCCCGACAAGACTGCATTAAAGAATATGGCTTTTTCTGGGGGACATAATATATACAAACCAGCACACATGCCTCATTAAAAGTAAGGGCTATAGCTTTCCTGCTTGTCCCATCCAGTGAATGCTGACATTCTAGTTTCCAGAGGTGATGGCCATGGGGCTATCAAAATATCCTTACAAAGAACTACCCTTCCTTTGATACCTTTGCAAAGAACCACCAACATGTAGGATATCCTAAGGGTGGCTTATTTCCTGGTTGCTGGGAAGAACCCAGGGAATAAATATCATTCTTTTTCTGTCTTACTTGGTGTCCCTTTTACATCATTAACCAGAAATGAATTAATAATAAGACATTTCTGCCCCTCTTGGCTCCCCTGTTGTATTATAAAACCCTTCAAACGCAAGGTGTGTCTCCTCTGTGTTTACCTCCATTTCCCCTTCTCCAGCCTCCTGCACAAGTACAGGAGAGGATGGTGTGTCTGCCAGCCGTTCAGCCATTGTGGTTGAATACTTGCCTGCCTGTCTCACCTCAAATGACTGTTCCCTTTCTGGTTCACTGATCTTGGCTCTGCCATGCTTCTTGGGGCAATAAATACGAGACTCCGGCCTGCCCAGGATGGAGACCACTACCTGTCTTGCCAGCCCAGAAGCCTCCTATCCCTGAGCACCATTATTCATGAAGCTCCTTCTGCTGGTTTGGACTGTTTCCCTACTCTTGGCCCAGGTCACTCCAGGTAACCAAGATCTCTCCCAAGGGGAAGTGGGTCAGGGAACCTGACGAATGTTCAGGGAACTTTGGGGTCTCTGACAGCTTGGGCTGGAAGAATGGCCTGTTAGTCTCCATGGAGGCATTTGGATGATCTCTCTAGCCAGTGGGGAGTTCCCTGGCACCAGGTGATCCCTCTAGGGCCCATTACTTGATTACCTCCCATCTTCTCTTTCTGGTCAGCACTAGAGAAGTTGAATTTGATGACCCAGGTTCGGGGGTCAGTGTGGTATGGAGGAGGGAGATTTGGGCACAGGAGGTTTGCCAAAAACATTTCTTGGGGGATTTGAATTTTGATCCACTGTTGCCCCCAACTGGTTCCTAAATTTCTGATTCCTCTCTCTCATGCAACCCCAAATTAAGATCTGGGCTACCTTAAGTTGTAGGTTCCCAAGAGTAGCTATTCCTAATTCCCTTGCCTGGTTAAGAGCAGAGAAAGATCCCAGGGTATTGTGGAGAAGGAGTGTGTCTTCTTGGGAGTTTTATTGATACCCTTGAAGATTTGCAGATGTCCAGATAGCTGTATTTCAGATTCCTATCTCCTTTCATTGATAGCAGAGAGGGTAAGAGGGGGTACTGAAGAGCCAAGGTAAAAGGTGGCTAATTGATACTGGAAACGTGGGTAACTTATAATATGGGGGAGATAAAATGTTGGAGAGACTGGGTTTTCTCTTGCCTCCATCAAGGGAGATGGCCAGAGAAGGGGATCCTCCCAAAAGATGAGTGAGGAGGACTTTGGGGATTATGATTGAGAGAACAAGGAGAGAGAGCAAGGATAGTGGCCTATAATCTCCCTTAAACTTGGGGGATACTTTATGGGGGCTTATTCACCCACAAACCTTCTTATTTCCCTAACCACTCTCTTCTCTACTGGGCTTTGGCCTCTCCCTTTCCTAACCCTCTGCTTTATTTCAAAACTTACCCTTCTCCCCCTTCCCTTTTGCTTTCAGACAAGAAATGTTGGGCTAAGTCAGGCAGATGCAGAGAAACATGTAAAGACAATGAAGTATTCCATATATTATGCAAAGCTGTGACTAAGTGCTGTGTGCAACCCAAGTATGTACCCTTCAATATTGCATCTTCAGATACAGCTGGAAGCCAGAAATCAACTATTACAGCCTGACACCTACCTTTAAACCTTGAGTCTCAACATCATTGGATACCACTGTTGTATTAAATCATTCTTGGCTGTACCTTACTTCTGTATGGCAGTTGCATCTAGTTATTCACCTCACCTCACCTCACCAAGCTGTGGTACTACAGTGTTCTTTCACTTCTCCGTAAGAGGTAGCACCGTGCACCCAGTTGCTGCAAACCTGGAAGTCATCCTTGATTTCCTCACTTTGCTTCTCCTGTCCATTCGATCTATCAGCAAATCCTGCAGCTCTGCCTTCACTGTATATCTCAAAATCACTGACTTCTTCCCATCTAGTTTAAGTCACTGTCATCTCTCATATAAACTTCTATAATAGTCTCCTAACTGGTTTCCTGTTTACATCCTCTAAATAATTTTCCACATAGCAACCCAAAGGAAAATTATATTCAGTCACTGCTCTGTTTAACACAATACAATGGCTTCCTGTTGCACTAAGAATAAAATCCGGACTCCTTACCATGGCCAGTGAGGCCCTGCGAGACTTGACCTTGCTGATCTCTCCAACTTCCTCCTTCCTCATTATTTTCAGGTCATCCTGGCTTCTTTTCTGTTCCTTGATCTCAAAAAGCTCTTTCCTGCCTGGGGGACTTGCCACATGGCGTTCCCTCGGCCTAAGCAGGCTCTTCCCTTGCTTTTTGCAGGGTTGTTTTTGTCCCAACCTCGAGGCCTTAATTTAAATGTCATCCTTGATTATTGTATCTAATTAGGGCTTTCATATCACTCTGCTGATTTCTTTCTTACACTTCTCAAAAATCAGTAATTATTTTTTCCATTTATTTGTTTCTTGTTTGTCTGCTCCAGAGAATTTGGATTTCATGAGAGCAGGGCTCTTGTCTGTTTCAATCACCATTTCATCCTTGGCTCCTGGTAACACAGTAGGAACTCGATATATTTTTGCTACTTATTTGAATATACAAATCTCAAGAGCACCACTTTCTCATGCTTCACTATTGTCTGAAACTCAAAACTTTGGATGCTCTCCTCTTCACTTTTCATACCTAGCAAGCCATGAAAGCACCTTGATTCTTTCTTCGCAATATCTTTGTGGAAACTCCACTTTTCCTCACTTTTTTCAGGGCTGCTGTCTCAGCTCAATCCTTCATCCCTCATTAGTATCTTCCTGACTTTTTTCTCTTACTCCATTTCTCCTCTCCTGGAATTTGCAGCTGTTCCTTTAATCTCCCTCTCAGGTGAGATTGTCTCACATTCTGGCACCCAATCTCATAAGGGCTCCTTGTTGAATATAGCAACATTTCCAAAACACATTTGACGATGAACCACACATTCATTTTTTGGTTGTAATAGTTAGAGTTCTTCAGCGACCAACTTACACAGAAAGAGTATTTCTTGGAAGGATAACATGTAGCTCACAAAATTGACTGGAAGTCTGGACAACTGGGCTTGGAAGAACCAAGGGCGCTGGGTGACAGAGCTAACCTGCCAGTACCCCGCCACCAGCACCGCCACCCTGGCACAGGACACCAGCATCACACCTGGAACCTTTCCATTGCTGCTCCTGTCAGATGAGTATTTTCTCCACTGTCTCTGTGGTTTGGATTTATTCCTTTAAGATCAAAGTCCTTTGTGGGAACATCCAACTGGCTGAGACTGGGTCATGAACCTGTTTGCTATCTGCCAAGGTGGAGCAAGAGAATATTTATCTTTAGTTGTCTCTGTAGTAGAGGGTCAGCCCTCCTTTTCACCAAGACCCAAAGAATGGAGAATTACTCCTAGATAGGAAAGGTCCCTGAGGCCACGTGTCCAAAGATGCAGCAAATGACACTATGAGGGAAATCTCCCAAAGATTTTCCCTGCACCTGGAATGTTTTTCCTTTACCTTTGACCTTTCCAGTCACCGGGGCTGGGATTAAAATCACCTGGGGTGTAACATATAAAGAAGTGCTCCCTCTCCCCTTAGTTCCAGCCCTGCCAATTGCATCCTGAACTTCTCTTTGGCAGCGCTCACCACACCTCCGCTTATCTGTCTTTCATGATAGGCTGTGATCTCCATGAAGACACAGAACACGGCTGGTTTATTTTCTGTTCCCAGAACGGAATCTGGCACCAAGTGGGTATTCATCCAATATTAGTTGAGAAATTGACTGACTTAATGAGATACATGTTTGGCTTAAAATAGACACAAAAATGGTCCCTCAAGAAAATTCCTTCTTTCAGGCAAAGATTCACATTGGATGGGTATAAATGTTTGATAGTCAATAATCATGGAAACATACTGAAATATAGATTGAAATTATAAAGCAAGGCACTTAACAAGGATGGGTAAGTGTCGTCACCCATCGCTAGGATGGTGAGTGGTCAATGCTTCCATTCTTAACGAGCAGATAGAAAGGCGTGCATTCATGTGTCAAGCGAAGTCTTCTCTCACTCTCTGGAGTTCTTGAGGGTGGCATGCCTTGCCTTCAAAGCAAGATAATTGTGTATTACTGAGGTAAACTATATATATGCATTTGTGTATTATTGAAATAAACTATATATATGTATTTGTATATTTTAAGCAAACACTGTGGCAGAGTAATGCACTAAAAATTTAATGTAACCATTACCTGATTTTTTTTCTATTTTATTCGAGCAGGCATAAGTTGAAAAGATTTTTTTTCTTCCCTGTTCTTGGAAAGGAAGCCAGGACTTTGTGTTCTGCATCCTGGCCTCCCTTTTCCATGAGGAGGAATGGAAAACGTGTGTGTGTGTGTGTGTGTGTGTGTGTGTGTGTGTGTGTTTCAGGAGCTGATCTGAAGAAAACCTCTTATTGCCCCTGAACTTAGTGAGAGAGGAAGGTGTAGGCACAAGGAGGGCAATTTGATCAGATTTTCTCAGAAGGAGTAGGATGAAGGTTCTGCTTCAAGGGCAAGAGAGAGAAAAGGCCCAGCATTTGGGGGTGTTGAATTCCCTGCAATTGGGAGAGGAGAGGAGGCTTGGTTTCAAGCACCCCAGGTTTGGAGAGATTTTGAATGGGGATGTCTGTGTGGAAGGCAAACACTATGGAAGTAGCCACTCTGGCCATGGACCTCTGTGGCTGGCCTGTGGTTGGTGGAGAGAGCCACGATGCAGGGCATCAGCTGCCCAGAATTGCTCAATGAGCAGCAGCAGACAGGGTGTTATCAGCATATCCTGAGCATGAGAAGCAAGAAAAATGAAGACAATCATCATGGAATAAGGACCAAGTCCTTCCTCATTGCTAGGGATATGGATCAAGGAGAGGAGGGCAGGAAACCCCGATCTCATCTCACATTGCCCATTTTACCATCTTTGGCAAATGACATCTTGGAGCTGGATTATAAAAATAAAGAAATACTGCATTTCCTGAGACTTGAGTGTGATGGAGCTTTTAAAACCGGCATACAACTATTAATATTTTAATGAATTTTATATGAAAAACTATCACCAGCATCTAGTTCTTTCATGGAACACTGCTTGAAACAAGACACGGTTGGGGATTTGCTGATTAGAGGATTTCTCTAGAATCCAGACCCTCTATAATAGCCCGACCACGCTTTTATGCAACTTGGCACTCAGATTATCTTTCTCTGAGCCCCAGGCCCTTACCTGGACACTTTGCCAACCTCACTGGGAAAGTGAGGAAATGACAGAATGAATATAACTGAAAGGGGTCTATAAAAGACCCTGATTTTATGGTTCTTATTTCTTTTACCTTCTGATGATATTATTAACCTCATATGTTAGTGGGAGGCATAAATGAGATGAAGAGACCTGGCCTGCGTGGGATGCAGGCTGCGGGGAGTGGGTGGCCCTTCAAGAACTTGAAAAGGCAACTGCACGGATTTGAGGGGGTGGGAGGGCCTGGTCTCAGAGAACTTGCTTGGCCAGACTGTACCTGCGTGGGAGCATTACAAAGGCTGAGGCTACAGTCTGTTCTGATCTTGGCGGGTCCCAAGCAGTAACCAGGGGCCCAGGGCTCACCTCATTACTTTCTGGCCTCTTTTCCCCTGTGCCTTCTGCTTTTTGGCTATGAGGGCAGCCTCTACTCCCCACTTGCCCTTTCAGCCCCTTCCCTGAGCCTTGGCGCAGACCTCCTAGCTTAACGGAAGAATCACCATAAACTGTCAGGTTCCAGAATCATAGAATGTAGGAAATTGAGGGGAACAAAGGAACTGCACTGAACAGATCTCTAGGCCATTGCATTTAATGATCTGAGAACAGATATATAAGCACATATATGCTCAAAGCATACGTAAACACACACACAATTATGATTCTGTGCACAAACTGCATGCAAGTATAAACATGCTTATACATATACACTCACACACTCACCTATGCAAAACACATGCAAATAATATACATACAAACTATACATAATATGAGCATATACACATGAGCACATATTTACATGCATACACACAAGTACCTATAAATGAAATACAATATAAACCCAGACATCCAAACATAAATGCTGCATAGCAATCAAACCATCTTCTTTAATTTCTCCTTATCTCAGTCAAGGCCATTTCTCTGAGTCATCACAGCACTTCCCAGGCAGTCTGCATATACAAGGATTCATGAGGAGACTTATGGAATATTGAAAAGAGCTGTAGTCAAGAAGAGGTGGGAATATCCAGGTTGGAAGGGCCTAGAATCTCCAGGTTGGGAACTTTTAGTCTAGTAAAATATTAAAAGCATGCACTTGTATTACAGTCGCTAGGTGTCAGGTATGGTTCTAAGTGCACCATATACCTTCTTTCATTTGATTCTCACAACAAACCTATGAAGTAAGTGCTATTATTATTCCCATTTTAGCACTGAGGCAATTGAGGTTCAGAGTAGTTAAATAACTTTCCCAAGGTAACACAGCTAGGATAGACTGACGGCAGAATACAGGCTTGTAACCATTCTGCTATGGTGTCTCTTGTGATGCTGTGTTCTGGACACATGGTAAGTTGCCCCGGACCCAAACCAAATACCTGGTATCTCCATCATGCCATTGCATAGTGCCCCTCAAACTCCCACAACATTATCAACTCCACTGCACACCAGGTACACACGAACACCTTTTGTGACCTTAAACACCAAGAAATTTACAGTGCTGCCCAAGTGGAGTTCAAAATAAAGCAATTCTAAGATATATTTTTACTCCCATGAAATGATCCAAACCATTCCCATATGCTGAAAGGAAAATTGTTCTGACCCTGTTTTTGGCCCTGGCCTTGCTGGTGCTTCGAGCATGTGCTCAGTTTACTTGTTGTATGACCCAGCCCTGCCCGTGGGTTTCAGCCTTGCTGCTCCCTGGCCAGTGGCTCTTTTCCACCTGCTACAGTGTCTTCTCTAGACTCTGCCCACTTTCTCTAAGCTCTGATCCCACCACCTTCTTCCTCCCTCCCAGCAGGGGGAAATTATCTTCACGTTCCTTGAGGCAGTAGAGGCCAGACCCACTCAAGGTTCCCATTCTCTTCTCCCTCACCTCAAAACAAATAAATTGTTACTAAAATGAACCCCATTACTTGGTCCTCCTCCATCACGGGTGCTGGACCCTGAAATCCACCACCACTTGCCCTGCTTCCCTATTGCCCCTGGGCCCTAGATGTCACTGTGGGCCCCTCACCCTGGAATTAGGGGAGCTGGATTCAAAGAAGAGGATGGGGGAATCCTTTCGGCCGCGCCTGGGCCACATGCTCACATCCCAGATGCAAGGGAGGCAGGAAAACAACCACTTGACCTTTTTCAGTTTTATGGAGGCAGGCAGTACTGCCCCATCCCCAAGACTCACATGGTGGCTGATTTCCCCACAAAGGGAAGATGGATACAGATGGTAGACAGACAAAAAACCAAACCAAGCCAACAAACAAACAAACAAAAAAACCAAAACAAAACCACAAACAAACAAACAAGCAAAAACCCAGAAAAATATCTATAGCAGTCACCAGGATAGCAAGCAGCAGGGGCAGGATTCAAATTCAGGTCTGGTTGACATGAAAGTTTGAGGTTTTAAGGACTATGCTGTAAGTCATTCTATACCCCTCCCCTTCCTTCTCAAAAGAAAGGAGCTCCCTCTGTTGAAATCCAGGGTTTCCATTTAATTCTTTGACTCCATCCCCTTCTTCTTTCCTTGCATGTTTCTCCATCAACAATTCTCTATCTTTTGTATTTTCAATATCTCTGATTCTATTATGTGTTTCGCCTCAGCATAAACTATGCTTACATATCCCACATCTCTAAAAACATATTTCCCCAGTAACCTTCTCTGTGGTTTGGGCACTTTGGAGAGAGGACGTGGAATCAATCCTGACTCTGGTTCCTGTCCCCTCGGTGACGCTGGGGTCAATCATCTCGTGTCTGTGAGCCACGGTTTCCTCCTTTTTCACATGTACCCCTGTGAGGATTAACCACAGAGGATAATCAATATATAATCGATGTTATCATAAATATTAGTTCCATCATGACTGGGTGGGAATGGGCAGTGACTACAAATGGACAGGAGGGATCTTTCAGAGGTGATAGAATGTTCTAGAATTGGATTGTGGTGATGGTTGTACAACACTGTAAAGTGAATAAAAATCATTGCATTGTACACAATGAATTAATTTTATGGTATGTCAATTATACTTCAATAAAGCTGTTATAAAAAAATTAAGGCCACAAGTAAGTACTTCTCTCATCTCCCCCCATCTTCTTTCTGCAGAGATTCCTCAAATTCCCCTGGGCAATAATAACTAGGGGCTTCCTTCCAACTGGCCTCCTCCCTTAGCTGGGTCCCCTGCTATCCCGAGCCTGAAGAAATGATAGGAGACAGAGTGGGGGTTAGGAGCACCGTGTTTGGGAGCCAGACCTGGGCCCAAACCCTGGATTCCCTATTTTGTCATATGGCAAAATGTTTATTCTGAACTTTGGTTTTCTCACCAGTGCAACAGGGAGACAACTCTGTATGGTTGCTGTGAGATGAAATGAGACAATTCATGTGAAGTACCTGTCACTGAACCTAGCAGAGGGTCAGTGCTCATTAGCTGGGACCACAGCTACTTCCACAGCTTGGGGGGAGAGTCTTCTCTGAGAATTCCAGGCTTCAGTGAGGTTTTTCTTCTCTCACACCCTTTCTGCTACCATGCTCTCAACTGCAAGACAGTCCTTATCATTTCTCCTGGGGTTTTAAAACAGCCTTCTTACTAATCCTCCCTCTCTTTTTGTCTCTGTCCTGGCAATTTATCTTCAACATGGATTGCCAGAGTGATCCTCCACGTAAAGCAATAGGACCATGTCCCCACTGTCCCCTCTAAAAGGCCTTACTCTTCCCCATTGCTTACAGGATGGATTCCAAAGTCCCATCCCTGGCATTCAAGGACCCACTTGATCTGGTGTCTGCCTCGATTCCCTCTGAGCCACCCCTTCTGCCACAGACAATCACAGCCACGGCTATTTGGAGACCATTCTCCTGACTTCCCTCTGTAGTAATTTACTTTCTGTTGTTCACTCTTCTCTCCACCGAGAAAGCCCTTGGGCAGTTTCATTTCACCTGCCCAAGTCTCAATTTTGTTGTATGTGAATGGAGCCTTATACTTTCTACTTCCCAATATTCTGAGAAAAATAATAATGACAAATGTGATTGTGACAATAACAATGATAATGACAAACAACAATAATAATAGTTAATATTCAATGACTTTGTGTCAGGTACTTTATTAAAGTAAATTAAGTACAGTTTATGATTCATATTTTATCGTTGGAGGCTCAGAAAGTTTAAATTACTTAAGGTCAGCCAGTAGCTAGTGGCAGGGCCAATATTCAAATTCAAATCTTTGTGAACCCCAAACTCATTCTCTGAGGCTAGTATGTAGAAGGTGTTTAATAAATGTGAGTTCTCTACTTTCTTTCTCTCCCTTCTTATCGTCTTGTTTAAGTTCTGTCTGAGGCCTAGCCCTTATCCAGCTTCTTCAGAAGCTTGGCTAGAGGGGCACAGCCCTGAAGGATCTTGCCCTCCCTATGTTTTAGAAGGACTTGGTTTGCCTTCCCACGAGATCGTGTCTCATAGCTTTACTCAATGTTTAAGTTATGTATTCAGTCTATGAATATTTATTAAGTACCTGCAATGTGCCAGGTATGTCAGAGATTGCTAGCTCTTCTATAGTATCTAGCCTCCCCTTCTTAGAAAGACAACCCCTGAACTTTGGCTGGGCATAGTTGCCCAAAACAAAGAAATATTTCCAGCTGAACTTGCATTGAGACATGGCCATCTGAATGAGCTTTGGCCAATGGAATAAAATGGTGTGTGCAACTTCTGAGTGGTGTCCTTAAAGAGAAAGGTATGTACTTTATTTCCTCCTTCCATATACTTCCTGATGGCTGGAATGGGGACTTGATGGTAGGAGCTGGAGCAGCCCCCTTGGATTATCAAATGAAGCTGCCTGTTGAGGATGGCAGAGCTTCAAGACAGAAGGAAACTTATTCCCTGGTGATTATCAAGCTGCTACATTTAATTGCTTACCCAGACTTTCTATGAGAGAACCAATGTCTGTCTTTTGAAATCATCATTACTTGGGGGAATATCTGTTAAAACAGCTGAGTTAATATCCTAATGAATTCACTAGGTGATGTAGGCACTGGGGCTATAGCCAAGTTTCTGACAGTCTAGTGGGAGAGACCAAGATTAAACATGTAAAAAATTTTAAAAAGAAAGCTAAATCTATGAAGATCAGAAAACAAATTATTATGATAGAGTCCCTAGGGGTGGAGTTATCTAGAGTAGCCAGGGAAAAATCTCTTCAGGATGGCGACATCTGAGATAAGGCCAACTGATAATGAGAAGCCCACCACAGGAAGGTCTGAACAAAGATCTTTACAGGGAGAACAAATAACAAGGGGTAACGCTCAGAAACAGAAACAAGATGGACAAGTTTAAGGTTCAGAAAGACATAGATATGTGTATACTTCCGTTAGAAAACTGAGGATAAGTATTTTTAAAAAATTAAATGTTTCTTGATATGTATTTATGTATTAATCAATTAATTCCTTTGTGGGTCTCAAAGGGCCAAATGACTTTAATTTGCCTATCTTCTTACCAGGAGGGAAAGCCACTTTTGGCATGGGTGCTGGCCAGTTTCCCACACTCCTATCCTTTGCTGAGACATCTGCTACACACTGTCCTTTGGCCTGGATGACCTCATATAAATCCCATCCTGCTATAATACACTGCCCACGGCTCTGCCAATAAAAGAAAGGCTCATCTCTGCTGCAGAGAACTCTTCCTATCCCCGGCAGCACAGCCACCTCCTCCTCCCAGGACCTGCCAGCCATGAAGCTTCTTTTCCTGTTTCTTGCCATCCTTCTGGTCATGGAACCAGTGGCACCAGGTAACTTGAACCTCTTTCAAGGGGCTGGGATCCTGGTCATGGGCTCCTCCCAACTTCTCCCCCCACATTGTAGGTAGCATCTGAAGCCTTTCCTCTTTTCACACAGCTTTGGGAAGTTTTCCCAGATTCCTGTGTGAACACCTTTCCCTGATTCCTTTCTGGCAAGGTGATGGAATGATAGATGTTTGCATCATTTGGTGCTTGAGAGCAAGGAGGGCATTCTGATAGGATCTTGGAAGAGGGTTTAGGGATGGAGGACTGGGTGAAGGTTGGGGACTTGGGGGCTCTGGGAGTTTATATTGCTGGGGTTGAGTTGTGATGGGGGAGAAAGAATTTGGGATTGGAGTCATAGAGGGAAGACGGATTAGGATGAGTTAGAAGGGGGGAATTGGGTTTCCCTGATGGTTTTGGGTGGGCTGGAGACAGGATGGGATTTTGGATTGAGAAGAGATGGGTGTTGGGGATTAAGCTGGAGCTTGGGCTGAGACTGAGAGTTGGCCCTGGCTGGTGCAGGGTATTTGGAGTTCAGCTTGGTGAACTGCTATTGCTGGGCATTGAGGGTTGGTGACTTGATCACATTTGAGTTTGCTTAGAATTGGGTTTCAGAGAGCATTACATTGGGTATGGCTGAGAGCTATAATTAAGGTTGAACCGGGGTTTGGTTTAGGATTAGGAAATCCAAAGGAAGATTGGAGACTGGGTTGTGGTTGGAGCTGGGGCTTTTTGGGCTTAAGTTAGATAGGGTCAGGCTATTGACAAGGAGCTGGGTTTGTTGGAATTTAAGCTAATTCCCCCTCCCCCCAATATTACTGGTGTTCATTGTCCTTTTCCCATCATTCCAAAGCCTCATTAGGTGGGAACTTCATTAGCATCAATTGATCCCAAAATTAGGAGTAGGGGTTTGGGGAAAAGGAAGATAAGAGGACAGTATGTCTGAAAAAGGCTCCCCTGAAAATCTTGGTGTTCCCAATTGTAACAATTGTGAGCAACTCTGTCTCAGTTCTCTCCCAGCTCAAGGTCTCTTCTCTCCTTTCCCGGGACTGGGTCCAGCATTGCTTACTCTATCCTCTCCCTCTTCTTCTTCCACCTCCTCTTGTTTCTGCGCTCGAGGGATACTAACATCTGTTAAATGGTTGTTCCCATGCCTAAAAGAAGACTGTTGGATGAATGGACACTGCAGGTTGGTGTGCAAAAATAATGAAGACAGCATCTCGCGCTGCAGAAGTCGTAAGCGGTGCTGTGTCCTCAGTCGTTATTTAACAATCGAACCAGTAACAATTGATAGAGAAGTGATCATCATAACCAGTCCTTGGAAGCTCATACGTAACAGAAATTAGAATGAAAATGGAAATCATCGATAGAAACTACTTTTCTTCACGTTTCTCAGTTCTCACATTGCATTAAACTTATAAATCTGTTTTTTGTGTCTGTCAATAATAATTTATGATTCTCCAAATGGTTTGGGGAAGGGCGTATGGCAGGATAGGAGCTAGGGGGTGGCAGAGAGAAGTCACCAGAACTGGCCACAGCAAAGGGGTGATGATTACAGCCTTATAGATAGTTCTTCAGCTACCAGCCCGAGGGCCCCAGCAGAGGCTATTGGGTTAGAAGTGGACTGAGGAGCACATGTGGGAAGCTGAAGATTTAAAGGCACAGCAGATGCCTAGATCATGGGAGAATCCTTGGGCTAGGAGAGTTGGCCCATCCTTGGGGTAGACTCAGGGGCTGCGTAGAGCCCCTTGGGTTTCTATGGACGTCGGCTGAGATGTCTTCTGCTGCTAGACAGGCCACAGCCTCAAAAATCAGAAGGTTTCTAAGTTCTAAAAAGGATAAAATGTGTGCATTTACCCATTTATACATCAATTTTCCCATTATTCATTTTGTACATTCTTTCATGGATTCATTTATTAATTTATTCACCTCCGCTCTGCCACTTACCACTGGCAGAGTCTTGCAAATAACCCTCTCAGAGCTGCAGCTTCCCCATTTGTAAAGTTGGAATAATGATAGAATCTATCTCTGGATTATGGAAAGAATGAAATGAGATAATTCAGAGCATAATGCTCAGTATATAGTAAGTCTTCAGTAAATGTTAGCTGCTTCTATTCTTCATTGATTTGTTCAAGCATTAATGGAACAGATGCTGTGTGTCTTCCAACTGTGTTAGACTCTGAGGGAGATAAAAGCCTATCTCACTTGAACTGACAATTTAGCCTGGGAGAAGACTAACCCATGGGGAACATTCCAGAAAGATCTGGGAACTAGAGAACCTGGTGTCTTCTCGGGCTGCTTTACCTCCACTACTATTCTCTGGGCCTCATTTATCCAATACAGGTGTTCACCCCTGAACTATGTTCTTTTCAGTGAGGTAAGGGATTGGAGGTGCTCTGTAAAGTCTGGTGCATGGCAGATAGAAGGCGTTTACTCTGATCCGTGGAGATAATTTGCTCTCAATTCAATAGTTCTGCTCTTGTACTCTGGATAGAGAGACCCTCCTCTGATCTCGCTTTAGCTGGTCCTACTCTGGGCCTCCTCTGGCTGACTCCTTCCCTATGGGTGAGGAGCCAACAGGTCAAGAGGATGGGATTGCAAGGCAATTTTGACAATAACTACCTGGAGTCAGTGCGGATGGCACAAGACTGCCCTCACTTTAGACATCAGCCGCAAGTGTGGGGGTTTCCCAGAGCCACCCTCACTTTTGACTAACTGGCTACTAATTCAAGAGTCCCCACTACCCCCTCAGGTTTGTCAATTTGCTAGAATGACTCACAAAACTCCAGAAAGTGCTATATTATGAATACAGTTTTGTTATAGCGAAAAGATAAAGATCTGGACCAACCAAAAGAAGAGACACACAGGGTGGGGACTGGGAGGGTCCCTAAATGTGAAGTTTCATGTCGTCTCTCCATGGAGTTAGGATATAACACCTCCCTGCCTATTACCAATCAGGGAAGCTCACTTGAGTATCAGGGTCCAGAGTTTTATTGTGGCTTCATAATGTAGGCCTGATTGATCGAATCCATGGCCCCCATGATTGGACTCAATCTCCAGTCCTCCTTTCCTCCCCAACCCTCTGATCACACATTAAGCCAGGTGCCATCTTGGAACGACCTTGTGGCTGGCTACCCTGAGCCATCTCGGGAGCAAAAACTATCAGGTGTGGTCTGGAGACCCACCATGAATAGCAAAGACACTCTCATCACGTGGGAAATTCCAAGGAGGTAGAAGTTACCCCCCAGGAGCTGGGATGAAGGCCAGACCTCTTTGAGAGGGCAAATTCCTTACTCTACAAGGATGTAGCCACCTGGAGCCTGTGCCCTGCCTTCTCCTTTTCTAGACCATGCTTTTGGAAGCTGAGGCCTGGCATTCCCTGCCCCAAGAACTGTTGTTCCTGCTTCCAAAGACAGCACAGGCCCATCCCCTGGAGGTGCACCTTCAGGCAGGAGGGGTGCCAAGGGGCAGCTGTTTGCAGGGGCTGTGGGCAGAGCTGGGATCTTCAGACTGGAGTGTCTCTGGCTGTGAGTGTGAGGCTCCTCACTACGTGGGACGGAGGTGGGCATGGGTGGGTGAGCAGGGTGGTGGGCCGCGGGCTGGGCCAGCAGTCCTCATGCATTGCGGTCATAGTTGTGCATGAAACTGAGAGATCCAAGAATTTTTAATTCAAACTTGATCTTTCAGATTATTATTAAGGGATACTTCATAAAGGAGAGTAGAATATATTTTATTTATTCCATTTATTAGCTTGATTTAAAACCTTAAAATATTCAGACATGTGGTATCTGAGCCTGCATTGGGATCTCACCCCAGGCCCCGCAGATGTTAAGGGTGGGCCTGGAATTTGGAACCTGATGTAGCCCACAGCCCATTTTCAAGCCCGCCCCAGAGGCAGAAGCAGCATAAACTGTGCTTTCATGGACTTGGTACCTCTAGGTGAGCTGAGGGCCCTCAGGCTGCAAATGTGTGAACTACTTATACCCTGAAGCCCTGGGTGAAACCATCTAAAATACTTCCCCACTGGCTTCCCTGCCTCCAGGTTTTCTCTGCTTTCCTCTCTACTATCAGAGGGAATCTTTCTAGGAAATTTATTTGACCAGGTCACTCCCCTGCTTAGAAACCTTCCTTGGCTCCCCATTGCAGAGTTCTGAGCATTCAAGTCCTTCACTTTGTGTCTCAGCTACATCTCCCATGTCTGCCCCTCACAGTCCTTTTCAGCCACCTCAATCTTCTCACCAACCTCTCCTGCCACCACTTTGCTTTTGTTCTTGGTTCCCCTCTACCTTGTCCCCATTACCAGGTTGATTGCCATGATGAATTCCTTCTCAACCTTCAAAGCCCAGTTGATGCCACTACCCATGAAAGCCTCCACATAAACTCTGTCCCACTGTTTCTTGATGATTGTAATAATAATAATAGCTATAATAATTATTCATTGACAGAGCCCTTGCTATGTGTCAGGCACTGTGCTTAGTGTTTAAAGGCATGAAATCATTCCATTCTTACATCAATCCTCCTATTATCCCTCTTCTACTGATGAGGAAACTGAGGATCACAGAGGTGACGTAATTATTCAAAGTCACACAGCATTAAGATACAGCAGGGATTCAAACTGAGTTCTAATTGGCTTCATAAACTCACTCTTAAGAAATTATGGCATATATCATGTTATAGGGTAATTATTTGAGCTAATTTTCCCTTCTTACCAAACCCCCAAGCACACACATATTTGATGGAATCTCTAGGGGCTGAAGCTATGTCTTATTTATACCTGTATGCTGGGCCCAGATGCAACACAGTGAGAGTTGATTGAGTGGATAGATGATGAATGATGAATAAATGTGTGAAAGCATGGGTGGATTTTTGGGGGGAGAGGCACACAAGGCTGTGTGGGTAGGCTGATGCTAGTTTCCAAGAATCAGGGGTGGGAACCTTTCTGAGTTAGAGGAATCAGAGAGCCACTGCATTAGGTATATTTGGCTCTGGTTGGCTGTGTTAGGAAGGAAGCAGAGCAGCTCCTAGGCTGCTCAAGTTGGTTCTTATTCAGCTGTGAGTTTGCTCTTAAAGCACACACATTTCATAGTGTGGGAGGTGGGCTGGGTCCCACCCCCAATACTTGGGGCCTGGCATCAATCTCTCCACTCACAGCTGTTCAGGCCTCCACCAAATCCATTCATTTGCACGTTAGTTCATCATGCACAAGTCATTATCTATTCATTCATTCAACCACATTTATTGAGACCCAGAGAAAGCCCTAGGGAGTGAAGGATGTTGGGGTGAAGAAAGGCTCTGGAGCTCACCATTGAGCCCCAGGAAGTTTTTAGAAGACACTTAATCTGTTTTAGAATCTCTGGGGGTAGAGTCTGGGCATGTGGAATTTTGAAAATTCCCTCAGATTACTACTATGGGAGACAAGATCCCATCCCCCCATTGCCCTGCCACACTTCCTTCATGCCTGATGGTCCTCAGACTGTGAGAATCTCGGATCCAGGCAATCTTTCTACCTCCCCACTTCACAGATGGGGAAACTGAGACCCAATGAGAAAAAGGGATTTATGTTCATACAGTAGGCCCGGGACAACACTGGGGTTAAAAAAGCAGGTCTTCCCTGACTTGTGGTGAGAGGGCCGAGGGAACATAGAGGGAGATGTTAGGCAGATGCGGGTGATACAGTGTGTGGTGGCACAGAGCAATGTGGGACCATGAAAAAATCTTTAGCGGTTAGTTTGGTCACCTTTGATACCCCTTTCTGGAGCTGTCATAGCCTCTCTCCAGAGGGAAGAGGGTCGAGCAGTGTGGTCTGCTTGCCCCAACAACGGAAATGTACATTTTTGCTCACTCTTCTTTTAGATGAAAACATCCTCCTCAAAGAAGATGGAAAAGGACCTTAACTCCGGGATGGTGACATAAAGGGTGTGGGTTTTGCTCTTGTGAATCTTTCTTTGCTCCCCTTTCAGACAGATCAGGGAGGAGGACACATGGAGACACTGACGGCGGAGAGCAGGCCTCTCCTGGGTGGGGGTGCCAGGAGGGGCGGGTTTACATGGCAGTTGTAGATACACTGCGATCCCAAAGCTGGGACTGACAAGCAGGCCTGCTAATGCAGCCGAAGCTCAATTAAGCCTCTGCTCTGTACACCCAGAATCTAGGTTACATCTGATGAATGGGGCATTCATCTTCTATACTTGCCCAAGCTCCAAAGGGGTAGACACATTTCCTCCTTACCTCTCCCGGCCCTTGCTTAGGCAGGATGTGTTCTCTGATCAAAGGAGAACAGAGGAGATACCGTTTATTCAGTGCAGGAACTTGTTTCATGGTGGGTGTGGGGGTGCACATTAGACTTTGCATTGAGCCCATTTGAGCATAAGGGACCCTTGTGTGCCTTGCACCAAGACTGGGTGCTGACAACCGTTTGTGGAATGAGTGAGAGGCCCTTGAGGGCTAGGTTTGGAACTTTGGGCTTGACACTGAAGACAACATGGGGCACGGTCCTACTGTCATCATCCAGGGAGACTCCAACCTCTCCGAGCCTAGGCCTACCGGGGGAGAGTGTGGGTGTGGAGTCATGGTGAATGAAGTTTGAATCCCGGCCCTGCCTCTTACAGTTACAGGGATCTTGCCAGAGCACTGCTTTTCTCTGAGCCTCAGTTTCCTCATGCAAGGAAAGGAAATAAAGGCATTGACTTCTGACTACTCAGCAAATGGTAATGGTCATTATTTTTATTTTCTTTGCAGTCAAAGGATCATTCCTGGTTTGGAGACTTCAATCCCAAGGGGAATTTTACTACTACTAAATGACAAACAGTTATAGAACATTTACTATGGACTAGGAACCGTGTCTCTGGATATGTGCGTGCACTGCCTCCAAAAACATCCCTGGCTATCACTGAGGGATTACTGTCTGCCTAATTCCATGGGGATATTCCCAAACTGTGTTCATAGTTGTAGCCCAAGCACAGATGGGCCCTTCTGCAGGGATCGTCTTGTGATAATAAAACAGTAGTAGTTAACATTTATTTGGTTGTTATGATGTGCCAGGTACTAATTGCTTTCCATGTATTAATCACGAATTCTCACAACAACCGTAGGAGTTAGGTTCTCTTCCAGTCTACATCATACAGATGAGAAAAGGGTGGCAGAGAGCCAGAAAGAAATTTGCCCATGGTTACACACAAGTAAAGCAAGAGCTGGGATTTGAACCTGGGGTATCTTGATTTCGGTGCCTGTGCTTTTAACCTCTTCATAGTCTCTCTGGTTATTTCATTTAGTCATATTTTAACCTTTTATTTTGAGATAATTGTAGATTCCCAGGAAGTTACAAAGATAGCATGGGGAGCAGTCAGTGGCACCCTTCACCCAGTTTCTCTCAGTGGTTACGTTTTATATAACTACAGTACAATAGCAAAATCAGGAAACTGACATTGGAACAATGTGTGTGTGTGTGTGTGTGAGTGTGTGTGTGTAAAGTTTCATGCCATTTTATCACAAGTGTACATTTACGTAACCACCAAAATGATCAAGATACAAAACGATTTCATCACGACAAAGATCTTCCTCCCGTCAATCCCTTCCCCCACTTCCCACTATCCCTTACCCCTGGAAACCAAGAATTTGTCTTCCAGACCTATTATATTTGTCATTTTAAGAATGTTATATAAATGTGGATACAGTATGTGACCCTTTGAGATTGTCTTTTTTCCCTCCGTAATACTCTTGAGCCGCATCCACGTTGCTGTGTGTATCGATAATTTGTTCCTTTTTATTGCTGAGTACAATCCCGTGCTATGGAAGTAGCCTGGTTGGTTTAACCATTCTCCTGTTGAGGGACACTTTGGTTGTCTCCAGTTTTCCACTTACAAATAAATCTGCTATGAACGTTTGTCTACAAGTTTTTGCATGGATGTAAACTCTTATTTCTCTGGGATACATGCCTAAGAGCTCAGGTGTTGGATAGTATGGTCAGAGTATATTTAGTTTTTTAAAAGAAACTCTCAAACGATTTGCCACTTAAAGTTCTCACCAAAGCAACAAAGGTCCCAGCTCCTCACTTGGGTTTCTCTGATACCACCTTTGGAGGTGGGGCTGGATTGGTGGGCCTTGGGTCAGCAGGGAGAGGGTGGAAGTCTACAGGCCCCCACTCAGCCTTTGCAGGTGTGGGTGTGGGTGGGGCCATAGTTTTCCAAGGTGTTTAGCTGGAGCAGAGTGGTTATTGTTTAAAATGCTATGTCATGACCCTCTCCTGGCTTACAGAGAATAGTTTTTCTTAGTCTTCTCCCCTGCACCACCACCCCCTTTTCTAAAATGTCAGCTCCCATTATGTTTCCAGGTTGTCAGCTTCTCCAGCATTAGTCTGGGATATTTGAAGGAAAAAACAAACAAACAAACAAACAAACAAAAAACAAAAACAAAAACAAAAACCCAGAGAATTCATTCTTGTGTCATTCCTCAGGTCCTGAGGTCCCCAGCTGGTTTCCTTTCTTCTCCTCACCTTTCAGAGTATTGCTATATTTGTTTTATATATAATGCCCAGTGTTTTAAACTGTACTTAGCAGGACAGATAGATAAAAGTGCATCTACTCCATTTTTCTGGAAGTGGAAGTCACCATCACCCTTTAGATTTTTACTATGCTTTCTGACCCTTATTATTAGATATATGTCACTGCTGAATGAAGATTCACTTTTTGTATTTTTTATTTTTTTGCCAGGCAGACATCACTCTCTACCATGCTTGGGCAACAAGGGAACCTGCAGGGTCTCTTGCAAAAAGGATGAAAAGCCCTACCTCTACTGCAGAAACTATCAACCCTGCTGTGTCCAGTCCTACGTGAAGATAAACACATCTGCCAAAGAGGAAAGGAACCACCATCCAAAAACGTCTTGAGTGCTGGTGATCACCATCCTCAATTCCTCTGGGAACCCAGACCTGCTGTCAATCCCTCTTATTAAAATATCTGCACCTGCCACCCTTGTCTGTCTGCCATCCTTATCTGTCTGCCATCCACTGGGAATCATGGTGAAAGGAGCTTGGGTTTTGCATGGAGAGATATCAATTCATTCTAGATGCAGCCCTGAAAGGAGAAGGATGGAAAGAGGGAGTGACACCTGCAGTGATGAGCCAGTGAGGATGGGAGAGAATGGGCTTGGGTCCAGGGAGGCAGAGTTGAAAGTTTGGGCAGGGACATGACTTCACCTGGGCAGTGTAGGGCTTAGACGGGAACCAGATCCAGTGGGTTGGATGCATGGGGCAGCAGCTGGAGATTTTGTAGACAAATTGGCTTATTGATGGAAGAACCTCCTAACAGAGCTGTTGGCGAAGTAGAATAAGTTGTCCCATCAGGGTTTCAAATTATGTCTGGTGTCTGTTTGTGGTCATTGCAGAAGGTGTTTGAACATTGAATGTTTTTGGTCTTGATGATCTTTAAGGTCCTTTAACTCCTGAAAATCTAGGAGTCTTGTGACCCCCAATTACAACCCACGCTAGCTTTTCAATGTAAAATTATCATTTTACTTTTTATACCCCACTCCCCACTAATATTTCATTTCTTCATTTTTAGTTCCAAATTTTACTAAAAACAGAGTACCTATACTTGACGATTACATTTCTCTACTTTTCTGCCTCTCCTTAACTCACTGCAATTTGCTTTTGTGCTTATTGTTCTATTGAACTGGCTCTGGACAAGTTCACCTGTTGGCCTCCCTTCTGATCTCAAGGGTGTTGCTCAATTTTCAGCTCACTCTGTTTTTTGTAGCATTTCCACCACAGTTCATTCCCTCCTCAAGAACCTTCATTTCGTTGGCTTCTGTAAGTTCACTCTTTCTTTGTTTTCCTCCTAATTTCCTGGCTGCTCCTTCTCTTTCATCTTTTGGGGTTCCTCTCCTGTCATTTGCCTCTTTGCATCCCTCTGGAGTTTCTATTCTCTTCTGAGAATAAAAACTCTCCACATTCCCAGGAAAAGGTTAACAGTTTTATAACCATAACAGGTAAATGCCTTGAAAGGTTTTAAACCTTTCTAATCAGTCAATAACTGCTTGCTTCAGTGAACAGACCTCTGAAAGCCAAATTATCAATGACAACCTTATGCTCTGAAAATCAGCCAACCAGGGCTGGACTCACTGCCTAAACTCACTTTTAACTCATCAGCCCATTCTGTACCCAACATTGCCCTCCTGAAATGTTTCCCCCCAACCTTCTATAAATTCAGCAGTTTGCTAAGCTTAACAAGCCTATGCCTGAACCACATGGCTTTCTGTATTTAAGGAAGCAATCATTTCAGCATTTTGGTTTTAGACATTGAGTGACGGTTTCACACATCTTTCTTTCTCCTTCCTTCTATTCTGCCACCCATTCCCTCCTAATGACAAAACTTACAATCTGGAGAAAAGTGTTGGTTCTGTAATTCACTTTCTGTCAGCATATTGGTCTAGAAACACAAACTGACCCTCCCACTGAAAACAGATAAAATGTCTTGGTTAAAATATACGAAAAAACTTCTTATGCATCCTCGATCTTGCAAGGAAGTAAAGAATATTAAGTGAAAGCAGGACCTCTTCTAAAGGCAGTAACTGAAGCTGGCTTTTGTCTTGAAGATACCTGCAGAATCAGGTGAACTTGTGCTTTGGCTTCCATGGCTTTGGCCGTGTGTGCGTGTGTGTGTGTGTGTGTGTGTGTGTGTGTGTGTGTGTGTGTGTTTGCACGTGCGAGCACAGGGGAGAAGGGACTGTGCCTTGGGTCTAACAGTTGACCCTTACATAAATCTCAGATGCCCGTGTTAAATATACTGTGTAAAGATAAACCAGATACAGTATTCTGACTCCCTTACCAGGTGTTTTCAAGGAAAATAGCCTGGTCTTGAACCGTGGTATTTGGTATAGAGGAGAAAATCTCCACTGTGAATTTACAACCTAAAGCAGGCTCTCTCAGGGGCTTGCAGCCTGATCACAACACCAGGATGGCCTGAAAAAATTATTAAGCTGATAATTTAGCTTAAAGTTGTCCCAGACTAGTAGAGCCAAGGGTGTCAGACAGAAACAAATGTAGGCATAGACCCTTAACTCAGGACTTAACTTATTTACTCTGATAACGTTCCAAGGCAAATACACAGATCAGAGCCCCAAGTTACAAAACACACAAGGAAATAAGACACCATGAAATAAGGCCAGCAAAAAGCAGAGATCAGGGACTCAGATTTTGAAAGACTTCAAGTATCAGAATTATCAATAATAATAGATCTGAATATTTAAGTTCATGAGACCTGAATTTCCCATCATGGGCTAGATATTATCTGATCCCTTGAATAATAAAACAGGACCTGTGAAGAAGCATTACAGTGGTCAGAGGAAATGGTATGTTCAAAACTGGGATTGAGCAGATCTGGAAAGCATCAATAAACTGCAGGAGGAGGAGGCTCAGATGCATATGGTACCCATTCCTACTGTTTTAGTGCCTGATTTAGCAGTGGCCCTGAGAGACAATGATGAAGAGAAATCCTTCTGGTGGAAGGAAGTAGTGGGAAATTTTGGACACTTTTATACAACTTTTTGTTTTTTTTTGAATCCAGAATCACACATTGGTGGGGGTGGGGTAGGTCATCATGATATTTTCAGTGTTGGGAAATCTATAAGACTTGGTGCTTTACAGGAGGACAGGGATGAGTGACAGCTGAGAGGAAATCATGAGCTTTGATGGACCGTTGGGAGAGTGGTCTGAGGCTGTAGTCTCTGGCTAGATTTTTCATCGTGTTCCTCATTGGTGCTTATTTGAAAGTGGACTGTAGTGAACTTGACTGTTAGAATGAAATCCATAGGGCTTGACAAAGAATCATCTGAGGTTGTGGGAAATGCATCAGGAGCTTGAGTTTGTGACTTATGGTGTTCTTTGCCTGGAATGCAGCAGACTCGATGATTTTTACATGTTGTGTACATCACTTCATCTTTGGTGCAGTGTTTCTTGCAGTGGCCCAATTTGCTCCAGCATTTCTTTTGGCCACCATAGGCTGAATAATAAAAGGAAAAACCATTGATTTTAGGTTACTGTCACTCTCAATTATACCAGCATGACTGTGTATCTGGCATTCAATACAGCACCATGGGTTGTAATTAGATTATGGCTGCAAGAATCCCATATCTGTTCCTGATCCCCCCACATGCCCAATTTTAACCGGGGTGAATCTAACCATCAATGTGCAAAGGAACTTGCTAGTTATGAGGAATTGGAGCTAGTTATCATGCAGCTGCCTGGGTCTGTATGATGAAGCTATCCGCATAAAGAAAGCTGATGTAGTCATTATTATGATTGAGTTAATGCCTTGGTCATACCCCATGTGGTAAATTTCTTTCATATATTTTACTGAAAAATGTACATTCAAATGAGTATATAAAATATATCTGCGTAGTTTAAAGAATAATAATAAAATGAATACTCAGATACCCCTAGCGTGATTAAATAACAGAACATTGCTAGAAACTTAGAGTCGTATGGATAATAGGCATGATATGTGATATGCTTTGTTTGCTCATGTATTGGGCCTGAGCTTCTTAAACTTTAATGTGTGTAAGAATCAGGTAGAGGTTTTCTTACAATGCAGATTTTGATTCAGTAGGTGGGGCAGGGTCTGAGTTTCTGCCTTTTATTTCCTTTCAGGCAACAATGAACAAACTCCCAGATGATGCCAATATGCTAGTCCGGGGACTACACTCTATGGAGCAAATTCCATGTGCTCAATATCACATATTCTATATTTTCCTACCAAATGCAATAAAATTAGAATTAAAAATCCCACATACTTGGCATTTAAATTATACGGTAAAAATAAATCTTAGATTAAAAAAAGTAATACTGAAACCAGAAATAAGGCAGTCAGAAGTAATGAAATAAGAAGACTTCTGGAAAGACTGATTAAAAACAAAGGAAAATTAAAATAAAATTAAAAATAAACAAAATTCATAGTGAAATGGTGAAGTAAAAATAGAAACAGCATATTAAAAATAATTAAAGAGAATTATGAACAGATACACACTAGTAAAATTGAAAATCTAGATGAAATGGATTCCAAGAATGCATAGGATGCTATCACATACAAAATGTTAAAAAAAAAAAAAAAAAAAAGGAAAGCTTCTTTCATTTTATAAGGCTATTATAATTTGATTCTAAAATGAGAGAATTATGGTCCATCTTATTTGTAATATAGAAAAAGTATCCTAAATAAAGTAATAGCCTATTGAAATCAATTGTATGTTAAAATACATCATGATCAAGTATGGTTTAACCCTGAATGCAAAAAAAATAATCCAAACATTAGAAAATCTATCAATGAAATTCACCACTTTTAATAGACTTAAGGAGATTACCTTATTTGATGAAAAAAGTATTTGATAGAGTTTAATGTTTATTTGTTTATTGTGATGAAAACTCTACGTTTTATCCCTTTAAAAGTAGGAATAGAAGGGAATTTCCTTGGTAATTCTGGAGTTAATGTTATACAATGGAGGAAATTTAGTTCCCATTGAGATCAGGAAAACAAGGGTACTCTATTATTGCTGTTGTATAAAACAATAGTGGAAGACCTCATCAATGCTAAAGGGTAAAAAATGAAAACAAATAAACAACAAAAAAGTATAAGGTTTGGAAGGGAAGAGATAAAATTGTCATTCATTCCACCAGTCATGATTACAATACAAAAAATAGGAACCAGCAGAAAAACTATTGTAATTAATAAGAGAGTTCAGTAGTTAAGTCAGATGGAATATTAATTTGCGAGGATCAATAGCACTTCTCTACACCCACAATAACTAGTTAGACAATATAATAAAAATAAAAATAAAGTATGATAAAAATAAAAGCATAGCTTTAAAGGATCTTCTTTTGAACTAGAAATACCCAAGATCTCTATGGGGTATATAAAACTCTAACAGAGGACATGCTCTTGGATGGGATGACTTATTATAAAGATTTGCTTTCCCCTAAATTAATCCACACACTTAATGCAAATCCCATTGGGTTTTTTTTTTTTTAACTTATTTTAAGATTTTTAATGACGAATAAAGGCAATCAATAGCTAAAATTACTTTTAAGAAAGAGAACAAAAGCTTGCTCTCCTAGACGCTGACATACTATAAAGCCATGGCAATCCAAAAAAATACAGTATGATTGCAAGAAGAAATAGACCAATAGAACCGAATAGAGAGCTTGGAAGTAGACCCAACTTCAAATGGAGAACTTAATATGCAATAACAATGACATCTTGAGATATCTTGAGACATTTTGAATCAATGGAGAAAGCATAGATTATTTAACAAATAGAGCTGGGGAAGCTGGATCATTTCATGATAAAAATAAAAGCAGACCTACACATTTCACCTGGTAGGTAAATGTGAAAGGCAAAACTAAAAAGCTATTAGAAGAAAATGTCAGAGAATCTCCCTGGCATGTAAGAATGGGAAAGAATTCTTTAGCAGAACTGCCAAGCACAATCTATAAATCAAAAAAGTATTGCATTTGATTAGACCACAATTAAGTATTTCTGTTCAATGAAGGACATATCATGGGCAAAGTTTGCAGATAGGTAGATGACAGATTGTAAGATATGATGCACAATGACTAAAGCTCAAAAGGGAATGATACCGAAAATAAAGAGCTCCTGCATATCAAGAAGAACACGTCAGCAGGTCAGTAGAACAATGGACAAAGAATATAAATAGGCAATTAGAAGAGGAAACAGTTACTTATTAATTTAAGAAATGTTTATTGAAGGCCTACTATATACAAGGCACTGTTCAAGATATATAGGATGATACATTTGTTAACAAGATAAATCAAACATCTACTCTCTTGGAGATTTCAGTCTTTTCAAGAGATAATACGTAAGACAGTAAGTAAGAGAAGAAAGTAAAACATGCTTTAGATACATAGATACAGTTAGATCCAGATAACAAGCATAATGGACAGAATGAAGTAGGGAAGGGGTTGGAAGTGTGTGATTGGAAGGGAAGTAGTGAAAGACCTCACTGAGAAGGAAGTGAGAGAGTGAGCTGTGAAACTATCCTGGGGAAGAGGATACTGATTAGGCAGAGGGAGCAGCTGTGCAAAGGCCCAGAGGCAGGATCTATCCCAGAGTTTTTGTAAAACAGTAAGGTGGCTATGGTGAGTGTAGAGTAAGTTGGGTGGGGAATAACTAGAGAGATCTAATGGGGTTTGTGATCACAAAGGGTCTTGCAGGTCATTGAAGGGAAGCCATTCATGCATTTAGATCACAGAATAAAAAGAGAAATGAAAATTGGAACAACAACATTGTGATATTACTTTATACCCACCAGACTGGCAGAAACAGTGCTGAATGTTGGCGGGATTACGGTGATAGAAAAACCCTCGTGCACACCTGGTGAGAGGGTTTGGGAATCTCCCTGTCCTTATAAATGTCACTGATTTTTATTCCTCTTCTTTAAAAGTAGGGGCTATCCAAGATACAGCATGAGGACTTTACAGTTTTGTCATCATCCCAAATCTTCCTTCAAGAGGATGACTCCAAATGTAAATCTCTTTCCAGAGCACTCAGACCTGACACCCCAGAATATGTTATATTTTCTTCACTCCCCACATGCCCTGAATTTCTATGATCCATGGATTGCTTTTACAAAATCTTTCACATCGATGTCTTTTCTATTCTCTATTTTCCTCCAGAATTTGAAACAGACACACTTGGTCCCATGTGGACATACAGAATTGTCCCTTACTGGATCTGGAATTGCAACTAGACAATTACTTTAAACTCTAAAAGTTGGCAATTTCTTCCAGCAGTGTCCTGAGAGGTAATATAAAGGAGGAATTAATGAATTAAAATATCTTAGACTCACCTTTTACCTGGCCATTTGACTTCTAGGAATCTATCCTATATAAACCTTGTCCAAAAAAATAAAGATATTTGTACAAGTATGTCCACTGACATGTTGTTTGTATTACAAAAAACTAGAAAATGTCCTAAAGGACTATGCATAAACTTTGGCCTATCCTGCAGTGAAACTTGGCAACTTTACAAAGAATGAAGCAGATCTTTAGGTATTTAGTGGAAAAATGACCACAATATATTATGTGAAAGAAGAATGCTGCACAAAGATATATAAAGTGTACTTAATATTTTGAAAAACAGAAATATTTAGATTCATTTTTATGTGCACTTACTCATGCACTGAAATATAGCTCGAAAGATATACAATCAAAAGGCGGGGTACTTTGAATAAGAAATTATTCAGGTCCTCTTAGGTAGCAATTTCAAAGACTGGTCATGACTTTAGATCTACTTAAGAAAGCAGGAATTATTAAATGTCTAGACTTTCATGCATGGAAGTCAGCAGAAAAAGTCAGTTCTTTCTTCCACGTAATAGCTCTATGGATATTTTCTGACCTGTTTTAGAAAATCTTCCAGAATAAGAGAGAAAAAGATCCAATCTAAAACTATGAAAGTACTTTTAGGGCCAGTAAAACATGGGAAATGGGACTTTGGGAATCACTTTCAAGAGCAGGCACAAGATGGAAAGAAAACTGAAGTGAGTCAAGCGCTTACCTTGATCTTTTGGTGGCAACTTGGAATACAGGATCAAGGGCAACTCTTGACTTTGGGGCTGTCTCTGTCTATTGAGGACACCTCGTCCTATCCCTAGGTTCTATCCCTGTCAGGGACATAGTCCCAATGTGGGGGCCATGGAGCTGCCCAGATTGGGGGGATACAATGACACATTGGAATTTCCATGGGTTGGAGCCCCTTCTATCTCCTTTTTTTGCTGTGTCCCTGGGTTCTGATTACCTGGGATTACCTGGGGTAGGACCACAATGGCAGCAAGAGCCAGGAGCAGGAGTCTCATGATCCTTAGGAAATAGGAGGCAGTGGATCTAGGAGTATAGAATACTGTGTTCAGTGTGAATCTGAATGAGAGCCTTTATTGGCCTCTCCAGTGTGGGGGCAGAGGGATGGTGCACTGAACCGGACAGATACATAAAAGCTTATTTATGCGGAACATCAGTCCGTTGGCTGGGGCATTGACTGAGCATCTGACACAGGCACGGGGAGGGCATTCAGAGGGTTAGAAGTCACCACCAGCTCCAGTGTAGGTATGGGTCCTATGGAAGCCATTTGTACCTGCTAGTTGAGCCTGTTCCCTCAACTAGCAGGAGTTATGGAGAGGGAGGGTGAGTGCACTAGGACATTTTCTCTGGCTTCTCAAGACTTCCCAGGAGGGTCCTGCCTTCTCTGCTGGCAGCCTCTCTCATTCTAGAATAAGCCTGCTCTTGAACTGTCTATTCCGTTGTATATCTGCCTTCACTGGACTGTGAGATTCCTGGGAGCAGGGACAGTGCCTACAATTTTTGAACCCCCAAGGCACAAAGCACATTCTCAGTGAAAGGTTGTGAAAATAAAAGGTTAATGGGCACATGTAAATCCAAAGGCCAAGTCCTTCACTTTGTGTATATGCCCACCAGCGATGCCCAAGATAATAGAGCTCATTTGATGCAGGATTTGGGGCAGATTCTTTGTAACAGGTCTCCTAAGGATTGTTGAATGCTACCCGGTGTCATCAGAACTGCTCAAGGCAGCTCCGCAGTAACTTGGGGTGTTACTTTTGACGAGAGCGCCCTGGAAGCCTCTGGAGGTCTGGGTGTCATTTGTGAGGGCCCCAACATTCACAGCTGCCTTTGGGATTCAGAACCCTGATGTCTCGCCCAGAGTCAGCCCAGTTCTTCTTTGCTTCATTTGAATTTTCACCCAGTAGCAGCTCTTGCTTCCTTTTATTTACTTGGCCCAAAACGTTCCTGAAACACTTTAGAGGATGTTGATGATTTTCCTTTTCTGGGATTTATGAGCATGTTTGTAAGAAATTTGTAGGAATTAGCAGGACTGTCCTGGGGGAGGGGGGAAGCTCTTCTCTTTTTAACAGCCCACGTGGGATGCCCAGGATGGTGATGGGCTATTTATAGATTTTGGTTAACAGGTTCTAACAGGCAGAACTCTCTTACTATGGAATGACTGCTCAGAGAGGTGGAAGATATTCTGTAGCTGATTTTTCCAAACTGAGTCTCAGTGATGGAACAGGAAGAATTTCTACATAGGCTAAATAATAGCTTTTCTTGTTCTTTCCAAGCACAAAAAATCTATATTTTTCATTTTATGAATGACTTCTCTCCATGTCCTGACGATAAGAGAGATGTTTGACTTTTTCTAAATGGAAAGATTTGGGGAAAAAAACATCTCTTTTAAGCCATGCTACAGAAAAACAGGAAATTCCGAAATATTCCTACTTCAATTCTTAGAGCCTGCCCTAGTATCTGAGCTGGTGATGGTGGTGGGAATAGAGAAATGTCGTTTCTAAAAGTGCATCAGTGCATGGAATCACAGAGAGGCCATTCTCAGCCATTCTTGCTGAGACACAAACTGAGGCCCTGCCCATCAATAAATGAACATGGAGGACGTTACTCAGTTGAAGAAAGAACTGCTGCCTTCCATCCATGAAAGTCTAGGCATTTAATAATCCCTGCTTTGTTAAGTAGATCTAAAGTCATGACCAGTCTTTGAAATTGCTGCCTAAGAGGACTTGAATAATTTTATTCAAAGCACCCTCCCCCCCTTTTGTTGTGTATCTTTCAAGATGTATTTCAGGGCATGAACAAGTGCACATAAAAATGAATCTAAATATGTCTGTTTTACAAAAAAGTATGCTATACATATTGTTGGGCAGTTTTCTTTCACTTAATATATTGTGGCCATTTTTCCATTAAACACTTAAAGATCTGCCTCATTCTTTGTAAAGTTGCAAAGTTCCACTACAGGATGGGCCATAGTTTATGTATAGTCCTTTATGTATGTCCATTGATGTACCAGTACAAATATCTTTACTTACTTAGACAAGCATTACATAGGCAGGGGACCTGTGTTGGGTATGACGTGATTCCATTCCTCTCGTTAAGAGGTAAGGACACAGTAAGTCAGAAAATGTGAAGTCTTAGATTTTATCCTGCTTACAAGCTAACAAGGTACCCCGCCACGCACAGGGCTTCTGGGTTAGAGACAAAGACAGCTGATTGCTTACAACAAACCCAGTAGCCAGAGCACGTTGAGTCAGTTCCTCAGCCCCAATTCCCACAGGACAATGTGGAGAGGGACAGACGGTGCCTTCACGCAGTGCCGTGCATTACAAGAGAGGAATCGCAAAATTAGGGCTGCTTGGGACCTGCCCGTCTTTCCCTCTAGAGAGAAAGAGACTTTATCTTTACTCTGAAACATAAGAAGTTCATTCCTAAAGATGGGAAGGAGAGGGCTTTATCCTGACTGCTTGGAACTGTGGGTAGGAGCAGCTATACATGGGTTCCATTGTCTAATTGTAACATGCAAGGAAGGTGATTACTCTTTTAATACATGTGTGCTCTCTGTTCCACCAAGAAATACAACTCCTTATCCTGAAAATATGTCTACTGTAGGCAGAATTCACCACCAGCTCCAATGTAGGTATGGGTCCTATGGAAGTCATTTGTACCTGCTAGTTGAGCCTGTTTGCTGGAATGCTACATGCAGTGCACTTCAAGCTCTGCATTTGGTGGCTGGCTAGTGACTCAGGCTTTAGGGTACCAGTGATTACACTCTGTGTGAAATGAATACCTCCTCCCCACTCCAGCCCTCATGGTTATTTCACTAGAGTGACAGGGCCACCCTTCCTGAAAATCCAATCCTAGATTTAATTTAACTTGAATACAACTTACGGTGAACAGACTTAAGTTGAACAGACTCCTAAATTTTCTCATGTGAAAATTAAGACATTTATTAAGAAGGCCTGGGATCCTGGGACTTGACACATGCATGGAATCAGATGAAGCTGAGAATTTTGAATTTCTAAAGCCTTGATCCAGTGAAAGCATACCTTTCCTTATGCCTGACTAGTTTCCTTTGCTTGCAAATCCTATCTCCTGTACCTAACAGCGTATTCACAGACATTTTGCTTTATGTCCTTGAAACTTTGAGTACTGCTGGTTTAGAGGTCTTATTTCAAAAGGGAGGAATGCTTCCACCAAAGGACATAAAAATGGTTCCACTGAATTGGAATTTGAGATTGCCACCTGATCATTTTGGGGCCTTCATGCTTCTGAACTAACAGGCAAAGAAGTGGATTGTTGTGGTGACAAAAGTGATTGATCTTGATTACCAAGGGGAAGTTATGCTGCTATACAATGAAAGGACCATGTCTGGATCCAGAGGGTTCTCTGGAGTTTCTTTTAGGGTTTCTGTGTCTAATGCTAAACTCCAGCAAGCCAAGTAAGTGTATGTATGAATGTGAGTGTGTACAGGTGGGGTTCATCCTTATGGCGTTGTGTGTGGAATAAGTGTGCCTTGTGGTTCATGTGTGCACATGTGCAGTTGTGTGTGAGTGTAGGCCTGTGAAATATAGGGTTGTGGATGTGCCAGCATGTGAGCATGTGGTCCCTTTGTGAAAAGTTCCTGTGTGTTTGGGCCTAATGTCCAAAGGCCTCATTCATTGGTGCACAAGTATCATACAAGTGGGGGGTTGTATGGAGGGGCCCATTCACATGTGTTTGTATATAGGTGTGCCTTTCCTAGTAGTAGATTCTACTAACAGAGTCTGAGGCGCTGTGTGGGAAGGCCACATTTCAGTGCAGGCTCATAGGAACATATAGACCTATGATCAAGATGAGGCCCAGTAGACTTTGAAACAGAGAAAAGGATCTTCGGAAGCTTCATAAAGCTTCAAGATACAAGAAAAACAACAGCAAACATTTATCGAGCACTGTGTGCCAGGCAGTTTGCTAAGTCCTGCATGTATTCAATTGTAAGTCTCACAATACTCTGAAGAAAGAAGCATTTTTTCATCTCACCATGCGGATGAGAAATTAGAGGCCAAGAAAGACAGCATAAATTGCCCCACAGCTGGTAAGTAACAAATCCAGAATTTGATCGCTGGTTATAGGGGGTCCGGATCCCGTCCTACTAACTTTGCTGTGGCTATTCCTGTTGTCTGTGTGCTTCTCATGCTACTGCTGTTTGGAGACAAACGGTGATCATTTCTTTGTAAAGGAATATTGCAGATACTCCACCATTTGCCAGGACTGAGAGCCTGATATTCCATGCCAGCAAGACAAAGGAATCTGCAGAATCACTTGCAAGAGTTTGAATACAAATATCTCTGTTGCCAAAACGGTAAAATGTGCTGCCTCAAACCCTCTATGATGATATACATCCCTGGCAAAGAGAAGGAAGTGGACAACTGGTCCATAAGGATCAGCTCTTTAAGCAAACCCTGAATATTTGAGATCCCCATTCCCACCCCCTCTAAGAATCAAGTCAATTTCAAATTTGTCAATTTCTCCCCCATAAAAAAGCACACTGTTTTTTATGTCTTGCATCAATCCATCAAAAATTATGTTTGAGTGAGAGGAGATTGGGCTGGAACTAAGGATGCCTCTGTGTTTGGGAGGAGTCCCCAGCCAAAAGATAAATTGGACTTTGAGATGACTTGTTAGATTTAGATCATGCAGAGGTAGGGGGTGATGCCATTTTGTTAGACTCTTGGAGAGGGCTGTGTCCCATCCTGGATGCCATCCCATGAGAGAGATGGTGTGCTGGTTTGAATGTATTATGTCCCCCAAATGCTATTATCTTCGATGTAATCTTGGGTGGGCAGACGTTATTAGTGTTGATTAGATTGTAATTCTTTGAGTGTTTCTTTGGAATGCGCCCCACCCAGCTGTGGGTGATGACTCTGATTGGATAATTTCCATGGAGGTGTTGCTCCGCCCATTCGGGGTGGGTCTAAGTTGAGTCACTGGAGCCATATAAATGAGCTGATGGACAGAGGGAACTCAGCGTAGCTGTGAGTGACATTTTGAAGAGGAGCTACAGCCAAGAGGGACACTTTGAAGAAAGCACAGGAGCTGCAGATGAGAGACAGTTTGAAGATGGCCGTTGAAAGCAGACTCTTGCTCTGGAGAAGCTGAGAGAGGACAGATATCCCAAGTGCAACTAAGAGTGACATTTTTGAGGAACTGCAGCCTAGAGAGGAACATCCTGGGAGAAAGCCATTTTGAAACCAGAACTCTGGAGCAGATGCCAGCCATGTGCCTTCCCAGCTAACAGAGGTTTTCCAGACACCATTGGCCATCAACCAGTGAAGGTACCCAATTGCTGATGTGTTACCTTGGACATTTTATGGCCTTAAGACTGTAACTGCGTAACCAAATAAACCCCTTTTATAAAAGCCAGTCCATCTCTGGTGTTTTGCATTCCGGCAGCATTAGCAAACTAGAACAAATGGTGACAAATGGAGTGAATCTAGATGAGGAATGGTTGAAGTTCATGATGGCTGACTTTGTCTTGTGCAGCAGGAGATTCAGAATGCAGTTCCAAAACCAGTGATTTGGATATATGTAACTGGAGGTGGGCAAGCAGAAGATGAGTTGGGAGATAGAAGTACATTCTAATTGCAGTGGTTTGGAGAAATGGAAAGCCTTGAGTGGTGAGTGGGGGACCATTTGGTGGCAGTGGTGATGGTGCTACTGCAGAGGAAATTTTAGCATTGGATAGGGTTGGACTTCATAATTTTTATTGTATAAATTTCGTATTTACTTTTTTCCTTTATTAGAGAAGTTGTGGGTTTATAGAACAATCATGCATAAAACATAGGATTCCATTATACCACCCTAATATTAATGCCTTGCAGTGGTGTGGAACATTTGTTACAATTGATGAAAGCACATTTGTATAATTGTACTATAAACTATAGTACATGTTTTAACTTAGGGTTCACTGTTTATATATTGTAGTTCCATGGATTCAAAAAATTTTTTTATTCTGTTCCCTTATATACAACCTATATTTGCAGATGACATGATCCTATGTACAGAAAATGCAGAATAAAATGCACAACAAAGCTCCTAGAGCTAATAAATTCAGCAAAGTGGCAGGTTTCGAGATCAACACCCCAAAATCAGTAACGTTCTATACACGAGCAATGAACAATCGAAGAAAGAAAGCAAGAAAAATTCCATTTACAATAGCAACTAATCAAATTAAATATCTAGAAGTAAATCTAACCAAGGATGTATACATGTTTTTATTAGAGAAGTGGTAGGTTTACAGGAAAATCATGCAGAAAATACAAGGTTTCCATATATCCCCTAATTATTAACATTTTGCATTAGTGTGGGCCTTTGTTATAAGTGATGAAAGAATATTATTATAACTGTAGTTATAATAATAATTATGGACTATAATATAATATAATATAATATAGTCCATAATTTCCATTAGGATTCACTGTTTGTATTGTACAGTCCTATTGGTTTTTACAACATTTTTATTCTAGCAACAATTATACAACCTAAAATTTCTTCTTGTTTTTTCACAGCAGACTGTTTACTCATTATTGCCAAAATTAGAGCAACCTTCAATCAACAGAAAAATGGGTAAATAAATTCTGACATATTGACACAATGGAATACTACACAAAAATTAAAAGGAACACAATCACATGGACATGGGTGATTCTTACATATTATTTTGAGCAAAATTTCTTCTTTTAACCACATTCACATATATAATTCAGTGCTATAAATTATATTCACAATGCTGGGCCACCAACACCACCATCCACTATCAAAACATTTCCATCACCCTAAACAAAAACTCTGCACCAATTGAATATTAACACCCCCCTTCCTTGCTCCCATCAAAGCCCCTGGTAACCTGTATTCTAGTTTCTGGCTCTACAAATTTGCTTATTCTAATTATTTCATATAAGAGAGCTCATACAATATTTGTCCTTTTGTGTCTGGCTTATTTCACTCAATGTGATGTCTTCAATATCCATCCATGTTGTCACATCTATCAAAACATCATTTTTTAGGGCCGAATAATATTCCACCTATGATGTTTTAGTTTGTTAGGCAGCTGAAAGCAGATACCATAAAATGGGTTGGCTTTTAACAATGGGAATTTATTAGCTTACAAGCTTGCATTTTGAAGCCATGAAAATGTCCAGATTAAGGCATCATCAAGGTGATGGTTTCTGCTTGCAGACCAGTGATCCTGGATTCCTCTGTCACATGGCACATGGCAGCGTCTGCTGGTCTAATCCCTTCTCTTCCAGGTTTCCTTGCTTTCAGCTTCTTACTTCTGTGGCTTTCTCTCCCTTTGTCTGAATTTCATTCTCTTATAAAGGACTCCAGTAAAAGGACTGAAACCCACTGAGGGCCATGCCTTAACAGAAGTAATTTCATGTAAACCTACTTGGAATAAGTTTATACTCCCAGGAACGGATTAGCTTTAAGCACATGATTTTCTGGGGGTACATAAAGTTCCAAACCACTACATATGTACATACCACAATTTGTTTATCCATTCATCTGCTGATGGACACTTGGGCTGCTTCTCTTCTTTGGAGAGATGTGTATTCAAGTCTTTTGCCCATTTTTAACTGGGTTATTGTCTTTTTGATGTTGAGTTGTAGGATTTCTTTATATATTCTGGATATTAAGACCATATTGGAATCATGGTTTAAAAATATTTTATCCCATTCTATAGCATGTCTTTTCACTTTCATGATGACGTCCTTTGGTGCACAAAAATTTTAAATGTTGATGATGTCACATTTATATACTTTTTCTTTCATTGCTCATGATTTTGTTATAAAGTCTAAGGAACCATTGCCTAACACAAGGTCCTGAAGATGTTTTCCCATGTTTTATTCAAGGAGTTTTATAGTTTTGGTTCTTATATTTGGGTCTGATCCATTTTTTTTTCCATTTTTATTGAGATTGTTCAGATACCATACAATTATCCAGAGATCCAAAGTGTACAATCACTTGCCCCTGGGTACCCTCATACAGCTGTGCATCCATCACATTTAATTTTTGTTCAATTTTTAGAAACTTTTCATTACTCCAGACAAGAAATAAAGTGAAAGATGAAAAAAGAAAAAAAGAAAAGGAAACTCTAATCCCCCCCTATCCCTAACCAACCCCCCTCAATTGTTGACTCGTAGTATTGATAGAGTACATTTGTTACTGTTTATGAAAAAAGTTGAAATACTACTAACTGTAGTATATAGTTTGTAATAGGTATATAGTTCTTCCCTATATGCCCCTCTATTATTAACTTCTAATTGTCTTGTCGTACATTTGTTCTGGTTCATGGAAGAGATTTCTAGTATTTGTACAGTTGATCATGGACATTGCCCACCACAGGATTCAGTTTTATACATTCCCATCTTTTGACCTCCAACTTTCCTTCTGGTGACATATATGACTCTGAGCTTCCCCTTTCCACCTAATTCATGCACCATTCGGTGCTGTTAGTTATTCTCACATCTTGCTACCAACACCCCTGTTCATTTCCAAACATTTAAGTTCATCCTAATTGAACATTCTGCTCATACTAAGCAACCACTCCCCATTCTTAAGCCTCTTCCTATATCTTGGTACCTTATATTTCATGTCTATGAGTTTACGTATTATAATTAGTTCCTATCAGTGAGACCCTGCAATAATTGTCCTTATGTGTCTGGCTTATTTCACTCAGTATATTGCCCTTGAGGTTTTGTCATCAACCCATTTTTTTTAATATGGTTTTGTTCACTCACGATACATTCCATCCCAAGTAAATAATCCATGGTTTTCTGCATGGTCTTACATTTATGTGTTCACCACCTTCACCACTATCTATATAAGAGCATCTACATTTCTTCCACAAGGCAGGAGGGAGAGTCAAAGAAGGTAGAGAGGCAAAAGAAAGAGGAAAAAAAAATGACAGCTAGGAAGCAGCAGAAGGAAAAATAACCTTAAATCAAAGTAGAATAAAGAATCAGACAACACCACCAATGTCAAGTGTCTAACATGCCTCCCCTATCCCCCCCTCTTATCTGCATTCACCTTGGTATATCACCTTTGTTACATTAAAGGAAGCATAATACAATGATTCTATTAGTTACAGTCTCTAGTTTATGCTGATTGCATCCCTCCCCCAATGCCTCCCCATTTTTAACACCTTGCAAGGTTGACATTTGCTTGTTCTCCCTTGTAAAAGAACATATTTGTACATTTTATCACAATTGTTGAATACTCTAGATTTCACCAAATTACACAGTCCCAGTCTTTATCTTTCCTCCTTTCTTCTGGTGTCTCACATGCTCCCCACCTTCCTCTCTCAACCGTATTCATAGTTACCTTTGTTCAGTGTACTTACATTGTTGTGCTACCATCTCCCAAAATTGTGTTCCAAACCATGCACTCCTGTCTTCTATCACTGCGTAGTGCTCCCTTTAGTATTTCCTGTAGGGCAGGTGTCTTGTTCACAAAGTCTCTCATTGTTTGTTTGTCAGAAAATATTTTGAGCTCTCCCTCATATTTGGAGGACAGCTTTGCTGGATACAGGATTCTTGGTTGGTGGTTTTTCTCTTTCAGTATCTTAAATATATCACACCACTTCCTTCTTGCCTCCATGGTTTCTGCTGAGAGATCCGCACATAGTCTTATTAAGCTTCCTTTGTATGTAATGGATTGCTTTTCTCTTGCTGCTTTCAGGATTCTCTCTTTGTCTTTGACATTTGATAATCTGATTATTAAGTGTCTTGGTGTAGGCCTATTCAGATCTCTTCTGTTTGGAGTACGCTGCGCTTCTTGGATCTGTAATTTTATGTCTTTCATAAGAGATGGGAAATTTTCATTAATTATTTCCTCTATTATTGCTTCTGCCCCCTTTCCCTTCTCTTCTCCTTCTGGGACACCAATGATATGTACATTATAGTACTTTGTTTCATCCTTGAGTTCCTGGAGACGTTGCTCATATTTTTTCATTCTTTTCTCCATCTGCTCCTTTGCATGTAGGCTTTCAGGTGTTTTGTTCTCCAGTTCCTGAGTGTTTTCTTCTGCCTCTTGAGAGCTGCTGTTGTATGTTTCCATTGTGTCTTTCATCTCTTGTGTTGTGCCTTTCATTTCCATAGAGTCTACTAGTTGTTTTTTTGAACTTTTGATGTCTGCCATATACATGCCCAGTGCTTCCTTTACAGCCTCTATCTCTTTTGCAATATCTTCTCTAAACTTTTGAATTGATTTAGCATTAGTTGTTTAAATTCCTGTATCTCAGTTGAAGTGTACGTTTGTTCCTTTGACTGGGCCATAACTTTGTTTTTCTTAGTGTAGGTTGTAATTTTCTGTTGTCTAGGCATGGTTTCCTTGGTTATCCAAATCAGGTTTTCCCAGACCAGAAGAGGCTCAGGTCCCAGAGGGAAGAAATATTCAGTATCTGGTTTCCCTGTGGGTGTGTCTTAGAAAATTGCTCCACCCTTTGATGCCTCGGGTCACTGTGCTTTTCTGCCCAGCAGGTGACGCCTGTTAGCCTGTAATTCTTGACTGGTGTGAGGAGGTATGGCTGTGTTCCCCCAGGCTCTGGGGTCTGGTTCTGAATGGAAAGGGCCCCACCCCTTTCCTCCTAGAGAAGACAGACCCTCCAGGTGGAGGTCATTAGCCTTTCAATTGTCTCGCTCTCTGCTTGTGCTGTCTCCACCCTTCCCAGAGTCACAGCCCTGGAAACTGAAAATGACTGGGGCTTTCTCCACTGAGCCAAAAAAGAAACAGATAGTCCCCTTCAGACCCAGTCCAAGGCGACCCTCCGGCTCTCCCATGTCAGTAGTCACCCAAAGCCTCTGTCTGTTTTTTGGGGATGCATACCTGTAGTGAGCAGTTCACACTCGCTACTTAAAACCCCAGTTGGAGCTCAGCTGAGCTGTATTCGCTTGCTGGGAGAGAGCTTCTCTCTGGCACCATGAGTCTTTGCAGCTCAGGCTATGGGGGAGGGGGTCTCACGACTTGGATCCGCAGGTTTTACTTACAGATTTTATGCTGTGATCTCGGGCATTCCTCCCAATTCAGGTTGGTGTATGATGAGTGGATGGTCTCGTTTGTCCCCCCGCAGTTATTCTGGATTACTTACTAGTTGTTTCTTGTTTTTTGTAGTTGTTCCATGGGGACTACTTAGCTTCCACTCCTCTCTATGCCGCCATCTTGCCCGAGTCTCCCAGGTCTGATCCATTTTGAGTTGATTTTTGTATATGCTGTGAGCAAGGGATCCTCCTTCATTCTTTTGCATATGGATATCCAGTTTCCCCAGCATCATTTGTTGAAGAGACTATTCTTTCCCAATTGAGTAGACTTGGTACATCATCAAAGCTCAATTGGCCATGTCTAGTTGATTTATGGTATCATTCAAAGCTTCTGTTCCCTTAGTGATGTTCTGTCTAGATGTTCTATCCATTATTGACAGTGGTGCACTGAAGTCTCCTGTGATTAATGTAGAACCAACTGTTTCTCCCTTCTAATCTGTCAGTATTTGCTTCATGTAATTTGGGGCTCTGCCATTAGGTGCATATATATTTATAATTAAGTCTTCTGTTGACTTACCCCTTTATTTGTATATACTGCCTTCTTTATCCCCCATAACAGTTTTTGACTTAAAGTCTGCTCTATCTGACATTAGTATAGCTATCCTAGCTCTCTTTTGGTTACAATTTGCAAGGTACATTTTTTCCATTCCTTTCACTTTCAACCTACTTGTGTCTTGAAATTAAGGTGTCTCTTGTAAATAACATATAGCTGAGTCCTGCTTTTTTATTCATTCTTCCAGTCTCTGCCTTTTGACTAGAGTTGGATCTATGTACGTTTATAGTAACTACTGATAATGCAGGGCTTTCTTCTGCCACTTTGCTATTTGGTGTTTGTAAGCCTTATACCTTTTTGTCCCTCAATTCTTTTGTTAATGACCACTTTCATATGCCTTTGATCTTTTGTATTGTACCATTTTGAGTCCCTTCTCATTTCTTCCCTTATGTATTTTTCATATATTTTCTTTGTGGTTGCATGGGCTTTAAATTTAACATCCTAAATCTATAACAATAACATTTAATTTGACACCAACTTAACTTCAATAGTATATAAATTCACTGTGTCTATACCCCTCACCTTTTTGTGGCTTGTTACAAATTATGTCCAAAATCATAGATTCAGCATTAACTTTTTGCATTTGCATTTTTAGAACCTGTAAGGAGTAAAAAGTGGAGTTACCATATGAAAAAATACAATACAAGTATAGTGGCATTTATAATCACCCATGTGGTTAGCTTTACTGGAGGTCTTTATTTCTTTACGCTGCTTTGATCTAGAATTTAGTATCCTTCCTTTCATTCTGAAGAACTCCCTTTGGCATTACTTATAAAGCAGATTTAGTGGTGATGAACTTCCTGAGCTTTTGTTTACCTGGGAACATCTTAATCTCTCCCTCATTTTTGAAAGATTATCCCATTGGATATAAAATTCTTGGTTTGGAATTGTTTTCTTTCAGTACCTTAAAGTTTTCATCCTACTGCCTTCTGGCCTCCATGGTTTCTGATGAGAAATCAGAACTCAGTCTTATTGGGACTCCCTTGTATGTAGCACATTGCTTTCTCTTTTGGCTTTCAGAGCTATTTTTTTGTCCTTGGCATTCAACAGTTTGACTATTGTGTGTCTGGGCATGGTTCTCTTCAAGTCTATCTTGTTTGGGGTTCATTGGGATTCTTGAATGTGCATATTCATGTCTTTCATCAAATTTCTGAAGTTTTCTACCATTATTTCTCCAGACATTCCTTCTGCCCCTTTCTCTCTTTCTTCTTCTTCTGGGATTCCCATAATGCATATATTAGTATTCTTGATAGGTCTCTTAGGCTCTGTTTGCTATTTAAAAATTCTTCTTTTTTTCTGCCCCTCAGCCTGAATCATTTCTATTGTCTTGTCTTCCAGTTCATTGATTCTTTCTTCTGCCAGCTCCAGTCTGCTGTTGAAACCCTCCAGGGAATTTTTCATTTCAGTTATTGTGGTCTTAAACTCTAGTATTTCTGTTTGATTTCTTTTTAAAATATCTATCTTTTGATTGAAGATTCTCATATCGTTCATTCATTGTTTTCCTGATATCTTTTAGTTCTTTCTCTATGTTTTCCTTTATCTCCTTCAGCATATTTAGGATCATTTTTTTCTGAGTGTTTGCCTGGTATGCCCAATGTGTGGTCCTCTTTTTTTGACAGTTTTTGGATTTATATCTTGATCTTTGGATGGGCCGTAATTTCCTGTTTCTTTGTCTTATAATCTTTTCTTGCACACTGAACATTTTAATATTTTAAATTGTTAACTTGGAATTTAGTCCCTGAGCTGTCTGTTCATTAAATTTATATCCAGCTAGTGATATGACAGGTATTTCTTTGATTTCTTTCTAAAAAACATCTTTTACCATCTTTGCAAATTGTCTCTATTTGGCTGGTGATCTCATTTAGGGGTTAAGACTCATATCAAGAACATCAGCTCAAGGCAAATGTGAAGTGCAGAGTCATCTCCATCTTATTTAAGCCTGAGTTTTGTCCTGGCCTTTTGCTTGCTCATGACCTTAGGAATTCCCCTGCTTACATGAATTTGAATGCCCCCTCAACTACCTATCAAATAGACTTTCCCTCCTGGGTGTTTTTTTATGAGAATGCATGTAATCTTTTGCCTCAGGCCATGGTGACTTAATTGTTTCTTACACTGCTTTGGCTGTCCCCAAGCTGTGTCTGCCTGCAGAGAAAGTTCTAGGAGGGCAAGCCAGAGAGGAATTTCCTGGTTCAGCCTTTTAGGCTGCCAGCTGATAGATTGACCATGGCATACTGGCACCCCAGTATGCACATAGGGGTTACCCTCCTATCTCCAGAATAGGATCAGGGATTCATAATGAGAATGAAGGCTGGCTCTGCACTGTGCTGGGCAGGGAGTAGATGAAGGGCTAGCAAGGGTACCATGAGCTTTGCCTACTGTTTTTATAGCTGCATTTTCTTGATTTGGCACATGCCTGTTTTCCAGAGTTTTGAGGAAGATGGCTCTGCTAGGTTTTGTTGGTTGTTCAAAGATTCTGTAGGGGAATGGCACTAAGAGTGTCTTACTTCACCATCTTGGTCTTGGACTTGATAATCTATAGGTCTTTTCGTGCCTGAAAATGTAGTATCATTTTACAGTCACTCCAAATTTGTGTAGTATTACTGTATATTGTACATTGTACGCTATTCTACCTTCAGCTAACATCTCTAACAGCTCATTCTCACTTCTTTTGTATAGACAAATTTTTTGAAAGAGTAACTCTTGCTATACCCACTTCGTTTCTTCTCTTTCTACTCATCCTGCTAAAATTTGGCTTCTGTGCTCACCCTGACACTGCTTGGCTCTTGCCAGTGTCACCAATGACCTTCTTAAAACCCTCATAGTTCTGTTTTATCTATATTCTCCTCTGCCTTTTGGCTTTTGGTCTCCCTTGGCTTCTATGACTTCATTGTCTCTAAGTTTTCTCACTAGCTTTTGGGCTGCTCCTTCTCAGTCATCTTTTTGAGAAATGTCTTTTGGTAGTCCTCTGGGTTCTCTTTTCTTCTATAAGTACTGACTCTGGGTTATTGAAGCTCTAGTTAGCAAATTTGCCTCAACCAATGTGCCAACATGCTAAAGCTAACCATGAGTGACACACTTTTCAAATTTATCTATTGTGGTTTAAATAGCATCTTTAACAATAATGTTCCATCTGATTTACCATAAACATTCCATTTTGCTTAATGATGATAAAATATACTTTTCCAAATGATAACTTAGGTGTGGTTAGTATGCTATTCAAAAAATCTGCTAAAGAATCATAAAACTGCTAAGCATTTAATAAATCAGATATATTTATAAAAATGTAATATTTGGTTCACCTGAATATCAAAGTGATGGAGAAAAGATGTGTTTAATAAATAGACTTGATAATATCTTCAGAAAAATAAAGCTAGACCTTGACCTCATACCATACACCAGAATATTTCCCAGAAGGATTTAGAATTTAAAAATAACCCCCTGAAACTCTACTAGAATTTGTGCATAGCTATTTTAATAATTTTTAAATGGGAAAAACTTTTCTAACTCAGGCCAGATTTCAAGGAAAAGATAGACAGAAAGGACCACTTAAATTTATATGGAATATTTTATTGCAAAAGACACCTAAGAGCCAAAAGGCAAAGAAGGGTAAAAAAAAAAAGTTTGCTGCTTATCAAAAGTTTCATGAGGGATTCTATAGCTCCATTTATGATGAGCTGTGTGTTCTGGGAAAGTTCTAAGTTATTATTTCTTGCTTCAAATCCTCTTTGGAGCTACCGACTCACATATCCAATAACATACTTGTCAACTCACCCTGGATTTGTCACAGCTTCCTCCTACACCTGTGTTACCTGACTCCACTCCTATCTGTCTCATTTCAGGGAACAGCATCATCACCCACATTATTGCTCAAATGTTGGGAATTGTTATTGTTCCGCCCCTTTCTCTGCCTCAACTCTTCTCACCACATCAAGTCCATTCATCAAGTCATGCCAACTGTGCTTTTTAACTCTAAAATAGATATTACATTCATGTAAATATTCTGGTCAGGCCTCCTGGATTCCCTCCTAATTAGTCTCCCTGTTTCCACTTCTCCCCAAACTTAATTGTCATAAAACAACAGAGAGTATTTTGAATAAAATAGATTGTCTTGGAATAAAATAATACTCATTGTTTTTTGAATGCACTATATTTGAGTAGTGCTTTATTCTTGGAATTCAAGTTTAATTGTTATGAAATAATAGTTTTTACCTCTTGCTTTGCCCTAAGAAGAGAAATAGAGCTCCCGATGGCTCAATATTTAGAGTTACAGCAGGAGTTTCATAATCATTTAGTAACAAAAACTGATTAGATGAGGGCTTTTGGACCAGGAACTTTCTGCAAGCTGTGGTCAGTACTCCTGGGCTCAACCTCTCCTGCTGTTATAAGTTTTTCCTATTCAAGACAAGATTTTCTTACAATTTCCCACAATGTGAGAACACTATGCATTCGAACCATGAGGGAGAGCTCAAGGATGCTCACCTTGTTGAGCCTTCAAGGAGATGGAGAAGTACAAGATCAAAACCAATATTGAATTCTTGGGGAATCCCAAGTGGACCTTGGGCATAGGCTTCATGGGAGTAAGAAAAAAGTGTAAAAAGTAACTGACACTGAGTTCTCTCCTCCCTAAGGTACTTACGCTGGGACATTTACCTAACATTTTATTTTTCTTGTCTATTTTTTTTTCCCCTGTGTCCTCCTCTCCTAAAGCACAGATCCTTGGAGGTCCAAGTACTGTCATGGAGGATTCAGCTGCCTCCTATATAGGCCCTTGGGTTGCCAAATATTATCAGAGCTTGGGTCAAGGAAATGGGCCCATGGAGCCTGCAAATCGGTAAGGCCACAAGTTTGTCCTTAAACAAAGGAGCCAGGACTCCTCAGAGTACACCTTTGACCCAGATCCTTTCTGGGGTAGGACATCAGACAGTAGTACAAAACCAAAGTTGAGTTAATAATAAATGGAATGCATTTTTTGAGGTTTTGCATTTTATAAAGAAAACTCTAAATGTCCTGGTAGTTATTGGTCATAAAATCAAGGAACTATCTATGCTGAACTAGGAGGCAAAAATAACACAAGGGATCTCCCAGAGGCGTCCAAACTCTTGATGGGAAGGCAGGGTCCCAGATGGGGAAAAGAGCACCAAGGACATGGGGCACTAGCAAAACAGAGGCAGAAAAGAAACAAAAAAGTGCTTTTCTTGAGTAGAGGAATTCGATATTTTATGTTTCAAACAATACACTTTAAGGAAGTTTTCAGGGGAAATGCTGGAAGTTTTCTGGATTTTCTTCTAACTAATGAGTATTATTGTTTTTTTTTAGAATTATATATTGGTGGGGGTGGGACATCATGATATTTTCAGTGACTTGGGCACCTCAAAGTCTTAATCCAGCCCTGTGAGTGGAGATGGCTGACAGCAGAGAGGAGTTTGTATACTTTAACGGACCCATGGAAGAAAGGAGTTGACAATCCCAGGTCTGAGAATTCCCAAATTTTCACCTGCCCTTCACTCTCACTTCTCACTGTCGTTGTCGGTGATTAGTGGAACACTTTGGACATGTTTTTTCATATCATTGTTTAAGAATTTCTTTAGGCTGGAAGGTGCTTGAGTTGGTCTATATGGTTGAAAACCTGTCTTGTTTGGAATACAGCAATAGTCACCATTTTTACATGGCCTTCTCACTCGTTCTCCAGATTTGCAGTCTTTCCTGCAGTGACCTTTTTTATTCCAGCAAGATTTTTGACCCCTGCAGACTGAAAAGAGTACAGAAAGGGGATTAACTCAAGATATTGATGCTAGTAGTCCTAAGAATTAGACTGATCATATGTAATCTTCACAACAACCCTATGTGCGCTAAAGGATACTATGTAAGCAAAGCAAGGTTTGGTATATACCAAATTTCTAATGTCAATGTCAGAGGAACTTGCCAGTCAGCAGGAACTGGTTTACTCAGCAATTAGGTGTGTGGTATGTGAAATTAGCTGTACAAAGTAGGCAAATTTAATTGCACCTCAACTGAGTAATTTGCATTTGCTATACCAGATGGGTAGGAATTTTAACTGAAATTGGATCTTCAATTGTCACTTAAAATATCTTCAGAATGATTGCTCTATTAAGGAGCATACGCACACAAAAAATCAGTGTTTACGTAGAGTAACCAGAAACACAGCTGTAGTAGATTATTTACTTTAGGAGTGGCTCTCCCACTTAGGAACTCATCATTAACCCCCTTGAGGGCTGGTTAAAACAGACTTCTGTGCCCCTCTCCCCGAGTTTCTGATCCGGTAAGTCGGGCACCAACCATGTTGATTATCTAAAATGGATAGGCAATTATGAATACATTTTCTCTCTCTTAATCCCTCACCCCTCTCTCTAGTCTCATTTTTTAAGTCTACTACAAAGTTACAAATTAATTGATGATTTTCTCTCTCACATCATTTCCAACATCTTTCTGGATCTGTTTCTCTTTTTATTTGAGTTCTTCCTATAATAATGTTTTCAAAGTGGGTCTTTGTGTGGCAAACATTCTGAGGCCCTCTAGGCTTGGGTATATTTTTGGTATGCCCTTCTACTTAAATAGCAATATGAATGGATATAAAATTCTAGGTTCAAAGTATTTTTCTTCAGTATTTAAAGTGTTTATTTTCTCTTGATACCAGTGTTACAATTGAGAAGTTGTCACATAGAATATTAGCTAATGAGAATCATTAGCATTTCTCCATCCCAGTATGGCATTGGAACGAGAACTGGTCCACAGATGAAAGGATCAGAATAAATAACTCAGACATTGAATCAAAATATACAGGGGCTTGATTTACAATAAATATGGCATCACAAAACAATAAGGAAAAAGTTTCTTAAAGTTGTTTTTAGTAAACAGTGCTGAGAATATTGGCTCATTCTACGGAGAAAAAGAAAACTGAAATTTTATCTTACTCTGTACAGAAAAGTGGGTTCAAGATAGTAAAATTGTAAACACCACAGAAAAAGGAGAATATCCTTGTGACCTATGAGCAGAGAAGTACTTTAAAGCAAAATACCTAAAATATAAACCATAAGGCAAAAATTTGTTATATGTGATTACATCAAAATTGGGGATTTCTGTTCAATAAAGGACCACATGGACAAAATTAACAAACAGAAGGCAGTTTGGGGTTATCAAGTTTTAATGTCTAGAGATGACAAGGCAACACTAGCTGGACTATAAAAAGATCATCTGCAAATCAACAAGAAAAAGATAGTAACCCCAATAGAAAAAAGGAAAATCACAATGTACAGGCTATTTATAGAAAATGATGCCCAAAAGGTCAATAACCATATGAGAAGATACTCAAGCTCTTTAGTTATATGAGAAATTATATGAGAAAAATGAATTTAAACAACAAAAGAGATATTTCACACACATCATACTGGCAAATGCTAGAAAGATAGGGGAGTGGTGTGATAAACATTTTCTATTATGTTTACATTTTTGCCTTTCAAACGTAGATCTTAAATCCATTTTCAAACCAACTGGGTGTTTTCTTTCCTGAATAGATGTAATTTTTTCCTCTTTTCCCCTGGAAAAGTAAGGGTTTGCTGTACAATCTCCAGCTTCCCCAAGAATTTGTAGTTTCTTCTGTTGTTTGATTGTGAGCCTTTTTCCCATGTATGAGCCATTGTGAATTGAGAGATAGAGAACAAAGAATTCAAGAGGATTCTGGAAACTTGCTAAAGACTTTGGTTATTCTAATGCTTTCTGATGCTACCGAAGTACATGCAGTACAGTTGCAAAGGCCATATGCTCCTTGAATGTTGATGTGCATATGATATGACTGACAAAGGAAAGGAATTTCCTTTAAAAGATATTTCTATATTAGACAGGCAATCTGCCTATGGGAGTAATTGGAAAGGGTGTAAAGGTTTTATTGATTCCCAGGAAAAGAAACATAACAAATCGCCCCCAAATTCCTAATGCTTTAAATCTTCTAGCACTTCAAGAAAAAAAACAAAAACAAAAACAAAAACAAAAACAAAAAACCTATCCAATCTAGGGTAAAATGCAAGTGTTTGAAGAGTTTGGCCATCAGGTAAAGCTTGTAACACATGCAAATGAATTAAGTTAAAGAAGCCTGTTTTCAGAGGACAGAATCTTATAATAGTTCTCTTACTTAAAGAGGTTCTTTGCAAGTGAAGAAATTAAAGTGGTGAATTGTTTAAAACCTTCTGGTAAAGGAATATTATGCTCTCTCAGTATAAAACATATATAAATAAAAATGTATGTAGAATCTCATCAAAACCACAAAAATGATTTAAATGGTGTTCCTGTTTTCTAACATACTTTCACTTTAAAAAATTGTTTTGGATGAGAAAAGGAAAAATCTAATTTTAATTAAATGATCTCAGTATTCCTGCTGAGTACAAAAGATATGCAGATCAACTATAGGCTAATAATGTGTAACCATAAAAAAGCATTATGAAAGCCTTCTGTAAAGTTGTCAACATTATTTGGTTGAGAAAGACACTTTATAGTTACATCCAGTTCAGATCAGTATTTCTGATCAAAGGAAACTTTGTTACATTTTTTTTTGATGACTTTTGGGTTAAAAGAAATTTATACTTATTCCCCATGAATTTGCCACAGTGCGAAATAAAATACAAACATGATATTTTTAGTTTACCAAGAATTTTGATTTATTTATTATTTTACAGAAGAGTTAAATTAAATATTCAAATTCCTTATACTTGATTTATGGATCAGATAAGTTGTTATTATATATGATAATATATAAGTCTTCAATTAAATTGAGCCATAATTTAAACATACGAAATCTATAAATTTGATTCTTGTAAACTACAGATGATAATTCATTTATGTGGCTTGATAGTTTCACCGTTTACACCAGCTGGGTAAAGTCTTATATTGTCCTTGTTTCTCTGACAAACTGTTATTATGAACTGTGATTGCATTGCCCTTTAAAATTAACTTAACTATATTTTTAAAAATCCCTCAATGATTTAGCATCTTTGGAATTATTCATTATTAGGGCAATTGGTTAGATATTTTTGTTTATCTTGATACTTTGAAAGAAATTAAATTTTGGAAAGACAGAGAAAATAAAGTTAATAGTCACCACATGGTTCTCATTAAAAAAAAAGTATTCTTACTGATATAAACTGATTCATTCTTCAGAACACCCAAATTAAGGTCATTACCAAATTATTATATGTGTTGCCTTAATATATGCTTGATAAGGTATTTTATGTTTTAAACATTAGAGCTTTTAGGCTTAAATAACATTGTCATTTAATCATTGTTTAAATAAGTACTGCATATATATAAGTACATATAGAGAGATATTAAAACTAAATTAAAAAGAAATTGGAATTAAAATAGAGGAGAGAGGACCAATAGATCAGAGAAAAGAAAATTGAACTCAAGTTATATAGTCTGTTGCCAATATGACCCAGCAAATATTTCTTTGTGTTCATGTATTTGTAACAGTGGCAGACCTTTCCCGTGCCACAAAAAAAGAGCAACTCAAAAGAGCATTGACTCTCATTATGTTTTTTGGGTATTTTATGATGTTGACAATTATAAAAACAAAAAATGGTCAGCCTCCTATGACAGCTCTCACAGGTATTGCCCTTGTCCATGATCACGGCTCAAATTTAGACCTTCAGCGACCAACAGGCATCTTTTGCTTGCAGACCAACTTTGAGGCTTGCAGGTGCCTGCCTGTTTGCTCCACAGATATGCTCTCTCACTTCACTTGTATGATTCATGGCATGATACACACAGAGAAAAAAAGAGAACATTTTAGCAATAATTAGCTTGATTGTTATGCTTTAGATGCTTTCAGAATTGCTCAACAGTATTTTAAAAAGTGGTTTTCTTTTTTTTCTTGCAATTTTATTGAGATATAGTCATATACCGTGCAATCATCCAAAATGTACAATCAGTTGTTCACAGTGTCATCATAATTGTGCATTCATCACCACAATCAATTTTTGAATATTTTCATTACTCCAAAAAAATAAATAAATAAAAATAAGAATAAAAATAAAAATAAAAAAGAACATCCAAAATAACCCATCCCTCCAGCCCCCTATTATTCATTTACTTTTGTGTCCCCATTTTTCTACTCATCTGTCCATACACTGGATAAAGGGAGTGGGAGCCATAAGGTTTTTGCAATCACACAGTCACACTGTATAAGCTATATAGTTATACACTTGTCTTCAAGAATCAAGTCTACTGGATTGTAGTTCAACAGTTTCAGGTATTTCCTTCTAGCTATTCTAATACACTAACAACTAAAAAGGGATTATCTATATAATGCATAAGAATAACCTCCAGAATGACCTCTTGACTCCATTTGAAATCTCTCAGCCCCTGAAACTTCACTTTGTTTAATTTCTCTTCCCCACTTTGGTCGGGAAAACATTCTCAATCCCATGATGCTGGGTCCAGGCTCATCCCCGGGAGTCATGTCCCACATTGCCAGGGAGTTTTACACCCTGGGAGTCAGGTCCCCCATAGGGGGGAAGGCAATGAGATCACCTGCCAAGTTGGCTTAGAGAAAGAGGCCACATCTGAGCAACAAAGAGGTTCTCTGGGGGAGACTCTTAAGCACAATTATAAGTAGGCTTAGCCTCTCCTTTGCAGTAACAAGCTTCATAAGGTCAAGCCCCAGGATTGAGGGCTTGGCCTACTAAATTGGTAGTCCCGAATGTTTGAGAGAATATAAGGAATTCTCCAGGTGGGCAAGTTTAATATTTCCACATTTTCCCCCAGTTCCTCAAGGGAGAGGTTTTCTTCTTAAGCTGTTCATGTAAAGAAGGCAGCTCACACCTATACTTGCCAGCCTTTTGTAGGCTCTGCATTGGCCAAGTAACCAAAGGAGTTCTATCAGATACTTCAGCCAAATGAGTTTGGCCAAACTCCCAGAAGAGTGAGGCTTGTCAGTAATGTATGTCACAGCCCAGTTTCAGAGAATCCCTCTTCCTGCCTCTCCCCACTGCCTTGGCTCTTCCTTCCACTCTGCGTTTGCCATTTGATCACCTTACTCGTCTTCATTGCCCTTGGGGCCTCAGCATATTTCTCTGAAAGTTTCCTGACCATCTGAACAGCTGAAACATTAATCTAGGAGGTGTGTTGTAGGCCGTTCCCTGAAAAGAGATGCGGAGACAGATCTGCATGTGCCAATGAGGAAGCAGGAGTGGGCAAGGGGAGAAGTTGCAACAGATGCCTCAGCTGGAGCTGGGTGGACCTTTCAGAGTTCTCCCCAGCTGAAGCAGGAGCCAGCACTTTGTACTCCATCTTTGACCACCTTGGATGTGGGGCTGCTCCTGGGGAAAGGATGAAACCACACTTGGGTGTGGCAGCTTCTTTCAGTAGAGGGCAATCAGCTGTGAGCTGGCCGCAACCCGTACTCCTGACAGCTGGGGGAATGAGTGCCTCGGTCCTGGTGGGGGTTCTGGGCAGTAAACAGAGCATCCACTGTAAGATGTAAGGTTTGAGACCTTTCCAGAAGCCTCTTGATGTGTACTGATTAAATCTAATGGACTCTGAAAAAACTGAGTAGCCAGATGGCTGAAGACTTGTACTGTCCAGGAGACCGGAAGAGGACTAAGGGCAAAAATCAGCTCTCGAAGATTAGACTCTATTTTCTTTTTAAATGAATGTGATTGTTTATTAAAGAATAATTTATTGGTTGGACTGAAGGAGGTTCAGCCTTGCCGTCGTGAGAGGTGGTTTTGCAGGCCCTGTTTACAAAACTTTACCCCTAATGAGTATCCTGAAGGAGGACCAAGGCTTGCCATTATTGAACTAATCTCTTGTAAAAATTCTCACATAAATGAGAGTTGTGCAGTGACAATTATAGTCCAATATTAAGGACAAGGAAGTTTGCAGAAAAGTTCAAATGTAGAAAAGGGGAAGCAGGGGATGAAAAGAGAAGTGTGAAGGGCTCTCTTCCACAGAAGGCCTACACGCCGCTGCTGCTGTTGCTGCAGCCATGTCTCTAGTGATCCCTGAGAAGTTCCAGCACATTTTGCGAGTACTCAACACCAACATCGATGGGCGTTGGAAAACAGCCTTTGCCATCACTGCCATTAAGGGTGTGGGACGAAGGTATGCTCAAGTGGTGTTGAGGAAGGCAGACGTCAACCTCCCCAAGAGGGCAGGAGAGCTCACTGAGGATGAGGTGGAATGTGTGATCACCATTAGGGAGAATCCACGTCAGTATAAGATCGCAGACTGGTTCTTGAACAGACAGAAGGATGTCAAGGATGGAAAATACAGCCAGGTCCTGGCCAACGGTCTAGACAATAAGCTCTGTGAAGATTTGGAGCAACTGGAGAAGATTCAGGCCCACAAAGGGTTGCGCCACTTCTGGGGCCTTCGTGTCTGAGGCCAGCGCACCAAAACTACTGGCCGCCGTGGTCACACCGTGGGTGTGTCCAAGAAGAAATAAGTCTCTAGGCCTTGTCTATTAATAAATCATTTATACACCTGAAAAAAAAAGGTGTGATGGGTCCTTCTTGGAAGAGTTCTGGTAAAAGGGAGGTGTGTATAGAAGGATTCTGAATATGTGGAGACATTAAAAAAAAAAAAAAAAGGAAAAACCCAGCACTTATTTAGCTTGTATTTTGTTGACTTCAAAATGTACAGCATTGTAATAGTGCTGGAAGAAACAGTTCATATTTAGCAGTGACACTTATGGAATGTTGTATAATGTGAAGCCTTAATTAACATATAACACATGTTCTCTTCTCTGTATTAGAGAGTAGTGCATACTGGTAAAAGAAATCTGGAAAAAAGGAGCTAAGGCATCTTCTGCAAATTCAAGTCTAAGGTAAAGTTTCACTTAAAGGCAACAAAGAGGGGGATTGTGAATGTGAAATACATATGCCCCAAATTTTATGTTAATAATTCTCTCTCATCTCCTAAATTGTAAGTTTTAAGTTTGTTTCTCCCTTCTCACTTAGTAATCTTTGAAATTACCCTTGTCCTTGAAACTGTAAATGCTACTCACTGTTGGTGAAATGAATTTCAGCAGGATAAGGAGAAAATGTTCCTTCTTCCCATGAAGTTTGCAGGGAAAGCTGATAACACTTGGATCAATAAAACTATTCTTATGAAGATTGAAACAAACAAAGAAGTTTTGTAAGCCACCCTGACTTCAAAGTTTGTTTCTTCACCCTGTAAAATTAACCTTAACCTCCATGAGGTCTGTAGTTCCAATTGATTGTCATGTTTACCATATTTTCCATTTTTTATCTTTTCTCAGAGATAAAAAGTCAGAAGGGCATTACTGGATCTTCCAACTCTTCCCACGAACCTCAAGGAACAAACAAGTAAAACGACCCCCAGCTTTTTAATCTAAACCAAAGATTGGACACATTTAAATTAATAATGGCTACTAAGAAAATGTTGATTCAATAGTTTCATTTTATAAATGTTTCTTCTACTGTCCTCCACCCCATCCTGTTCCTGTAAAGAAAATGCAATTTGTTCAAGACTTCAGGCAAGTCTGTGTCCTGAGAATGAGCTGTATGACCTTGGGAAAGTTATGCCCTCTCTGAACTTCCATTGCCATATCTGTATCTGTGATAACTGCACACGTTGTTGCTTAGAACACAGCCTGACACAAAATAGTTGCTTAATAGATATTAATTGACCTTCACACCTTCCCGCTTTTCATTCTTCCTTCAATTTTTATGCCCACCTCTCTGCCTTTTTCTTTGTTTCTAGCACAGGCTGACTATATGGGAAGTCATCCGTAACTCTTTCCTGACAAGGGCAAGACCAGTTTATTATTAAGATGTTCCCCTCCTAAAAAAATCTTTCCATTACTTGTGCCTCACCCAGAAGGCCACATGGTTTTGATTTGCCAGGATCGTTTGCCGGGAGGGGAAGCCCACTTTTGTCATGGGTGCTGGCCAGTATCCCACTTCCCCACACTGTGCCTAGCTGGGATATAGGCTAAATGTTGTCTGTGTGCCAGGCTGACCTCAAGAGAAGTTCCTTCCCTCTATACTTCACTGACCAAGAACAGACCCTGCTTTGGAAGCTAATAAGGGCAGAGTTGAATCCCACTGTAAAAATTATTTTCCATCCCTCATTAACCAGCCACCTACTTCTCCTGGAACCCTGTAGCCACCGAGCATCACATCCTGGTCTTTGGCAACCTTGGAAATTGGTCCATGGAACTCAAATAATAGAGGCCTCTCTCAAGAGTTCTGGGGTCCTGTTCTTGCTTTAGGGTGCTGATCTTGTGTTAGGTGGCCAGCAACAGGCAGCGTGGGGAGATTGCCCCTGTGTTCATCTCATGCTAGCTTCAAGAGAAGCTCTTTTCTGCCAAGATCGATTTAAGACGTTGGTTCTTCTGTAGTGGTGGAATGGTGGAAGGTCTGGGAATGTACCAGCTAAAGCCAAGCTGGCAGTAGTATGTATACCACTTATTATGCTATTGCCTCTCAGATTCAAAACCAACCTTCTACACTCAGCCTTGAGATGCTGAGGCTGGGGCTCTGTAAGCCATGGACCCCCTTTGCCAGTGGCTTCATTAACCTCTGCTAATAGGGGTGTCAGAGGGAGACTGCAAGGCTAGAGGAAGAAGGGACTTATGCCTTCCTCTTTGCTTCCAAAGGGCTTCCTGTGTATTTCTTGTTACTCTCAGCACCACCCCAGCTTTGCTTCTTCACCCCAATATTGGCAGGTTTTTCCCTCGGCAGCAGCTGAATCCAGTTTGCAGTTTTCCAACACTTACAGAACCAGCCTCATTGTGCCCCATAGAGCTACCAGCTCCAGCTGAGCAAAGCTCTTTCCTCAGAATTTCTGCTCTGCAAGGCCATTGCTTTAAGCTTCTAAATTTTAATAATTCCAATCCCTTCATTTGTTACCCCAGCCCTAGGGAGTTGGCAGCTTCCTGAAGTTGTTCTCTCCATGATAGCTTAATGTTCTCTTTTATCTTTTCAATTCTTAAATATCTACTTAACAATTCCTTATATTAAATTTAATATTAAATTAATATAAGCACTAATATTATGTTTAAATATTAAACTCTGTTAAAATAATTGACAAGATTCTGGTTGATACAATATGTCATTAGAGAAAGGGTTAGGGGCAAGAGATTGAGTCCAAGTTGATGAAGTGTAGGGCTCTCTGAGAGATTATACTGGACACTGAGAGATGAACTGGGATTGACAGTGTGGGGAAAAGCTTTCAATAGGAAGATATTGGGAAGATGGTCCGGGTGAGCTCTGGGCGGGGAGTTATAGTAGGGAAATTAGGTTTGGTTTGGGGTGACCTGAAAAATGGATGAAATTTAGGGCCAGAATGAATTTGGATGTAAGGACTGGTCAGAGTAATGGGCTGAATTGGGGCTGCTATAGGTATTTTTAGGATTGTGGTTCACTTGGGGGTAAACTTGGGTAGACAATGGGTAGAATAGAATTGGAGGTTGTAGTTAGGGTTGAACTAGAATTTGGGCTCTTTGAGCGACATTGTGAGTGATCAGAACTGGGGATTGTTTCATAGTTGGGCTGAATCTGGGTCTTGGCTGGACTTGTCTTAGGTGGGTCCGTGTAACCAGGTTAGATACTTATCTACTGAAATGGATTTCAATCCCTTCCCCAGGATGAAAAGTATCTGGTGGCCTTTCTCCATAATTTCTCAGTTCCTTGGGAGGGAACTTCACAGGCATTTGGTGGTCCCAACATTAGAATTTAGAGGTTGGGTAGAGGAGTGAAAATGCTGATATGTTCAGAAGAGGCTCCCCTTAAAGCCTGAGCATTCCCAGAATACTTTGAGAGAAGTTTCTCCCAGCACTCCGCTATTTCAAAAAGTCAACCCAACTATCCTTCTCCTCTTCTCATATCCCTCCCCCAACCTCTCGTTTTTCCTATGCAACTCCTTAACTCTTTCTTGTTCTAATTATGAGAAATAATCACTATCCGTTTTTTTAATTCTTCCCCAATACTGTCATAATCTGAAGGTTGTTTTGTGAAGGAGATAAAGACAGGGTAAACTGAGCCCCAGAGAGGAAAGTGACCTTTCCAAGGGTGTTCAGTGGGTCAAAAGAGCAATGCTGAAACTAGAAAGCAGGTTTCTTTCATCAGGCTGAGAAAGGAGAAAACATAGGTGATGACGAGTTGATTTGGATATGCAAAGTATGGTGGCCCAGGCAATATGGGACCAAAGAAACTGTGTAGTAATGAGGGACTGAAAAAAGTTACTGCCATTTGCTTTGGGGGATGCTGCTGTATCTCTCTATCTAGGTGGAAAGAGTGAGAAAAAGACTGCCTTCCTGAAACTCTCCATGTTAACATTTTTACCCACCACTCTGATGGATTCTGAGAGGGGGTTTTCAATATTTTGCCCTGGCTTTCCCATGCTGCGTGGCTGGGAAAGGGCTGTCCCTTCAGATCAGGGGTAGAACTAGATTAAGTTTGGTTTTCACTTTGAGGAATACTCTCTGCAGGATTTTCTTCTTTCCGTCCAGGCTGGAGATGCCGAGACGGGAAAGGAGGTAACTGCAGAAAGGAGGAAACTGCAGAGAGGAGTCCGTACCATGCAATAGGTTGACTTAACAAGGGGAATTTATCGGCTCACGGCTTTGATGTTAGAAGTCCAAAGTTAAGATGTCAGCAAGGTGATGCTTTCTCCCCAAAGTCTGTAACATTCTGGTGCTGGCTGCCAGCAATCCTTGGGGTTCCTTTCCTCCTGTCACTTGGAGATGTCCTCTGCTTTCTCTTCCAGGTTCCACTGACTTCCAGCTTCTGGCTCCCCGCTGTGGCTTTTTCTCAGTCTGGCTTCTGCTTCTTTCTCTTTCTTCAGCCTCCAGGAATCAGGATTAAGACCCAGTCTCATTCAGTTGGGCCACATGTTAATTTAAAATACCATCTTCAAGAGGTCCCATTTACAACGTTTTCACACCCACAGGAATGTGGATTAAGATTAAGAACATGTCTAAATTGGGGTACATAATTCAATCTTCCACAAGGACACTGTGATCCTAAAGCAGCGAGGACACTTTTGGCTCCGCCCTTTCTACCAAGAGACCAGCAAATGTAGCTGCTGTTCTGGGTTTCTGGGGAAGGCCACATACCAGCCAGGCACAAAGATGTTCCTTCCTCTTCTTTTCTAATCTTCAGAGGAAAAAAAAATTTTTCCTGTTTCTACCACCATCCTGGCCAAAAAAAGAATGGAAGCAGTCACTTTTGGTTTATTCAAGTATTCACAAACAAGGAATGAGTGTGAACACAGTTTATACATTGGAATTATTTTCAGCAATTTTGGCACTGAAGAATTCTTTATGTTGAGCACTTTATGGAAGGGCATATACAGAATGGGGGCTTATAAATAACTGTATTGTCAAGATGGGTAGTTCACTGTGGAGAAATTTCAATGCCAGACTAATAGTTTGGATTTTATGATGAAAGTAGTGGAGGAATTTATTTACTCCACGTCTATTTTTTAGTAGTTATGCTTGAATTGTATATGCAATATGACTTAGTCTTAATGTGAACAATGTCTTGAAAATTATAATGAAAGGATTCATAAGTTTGAATATGTAAAATTTAAGAATTTCTATTTATCAAAACTTATCTTAAAGAGAAAAAAGATAAGCAGCAAAAGGGATACAAAGATATCCAGGTAAATACTAACCCAAAGAAAGATATTTTAACTAAATTAATATTAGACAAAATAGACTTCCATGGAAAAAGCAAAAGGGTCACCACACAGTGATAAAATGTTCCACTTTATAAAGATATATTTTCCAAACATATTTTTGTACCTAATAATATAGCATGGAAATATATATAGTCCAGAACTAAGGAGAGAAATAGATTAATCCACAAATAAAGTGGGAGATTTAAAAATGCTCCTTTCAGTAAATGACAGATCATATAGACAATAAAATCAGTAAGTACTAATTAATAAGATTGAACACTGCATCCAAATAATGCTAATTATTTTCAAATATAAACAGAGCATTTATAAAATATGAGCATATACTGAGTGATATGGAATATTTCAACATATTTCAATGGGTTAATATACAAATCTCTGCCTTTTGATTATGTTGTAGGCATAGGTTAGGATATTTTATTTGTTTACTTTATTGATCTATAATGGGGTTTTAGAGCATGTGTAGAGAGATCTAAATTTAGGTGGCTAATTAAGAAAACCTCACAAGCCTTTAAAGTATAAATCTTAAAAATTTTGCCAACTGAAATTGATGAGAAGCAATATCACTCTATGAGCTCCATGTCCAGCTCTTGGTTGTCAAGTCAACTCGTCACTAGAAGAATCAGGGATTGATCTTTGGAGAAATGGCTGAATCCTAGTATGGTGCTAGGAACTTACAAGGTGAGCCTAGGACATTTTCTTGAGAGAAATCATGAAATTTAAAAAAAAGTAATGGGATCATGTAAAATGACACAGGATTCAGTTGAAGACAACTTCTACCTGTTAAAGTTATGACAATTAAAGCCTCAAAAATAATACCAAATGTTATTGAAATACATTGAATCAATGAAGATACAATTGCCTGGTGATGCCCAGAGAAAGGATAACCAGAAAGCCTCATGCCACCATGTGAAGCAGCCATTAATCAAAACTTCTTACTCTGATATCTTGCCTCTCCATTTGGAGCTGTATTTCCAGTAACCAAAATCTCTAGTTGATGAGAGAAAGCTACGTTTTAGAGCTTTTAGAATTTATTTTTTGGAGTTTATTTTGGAGTTGCACCGTGCAACTCCTAATGTATTTATTGATTCAAGCAAGGACTGTAATTTGTGCTAAAACCATTAAATGAATGATTGACCTGAAACTAATTGTGGGCAAAAGTAACAACATGCAGATTACTTTGAAAATGAAAGGGTACAATAAAAGAGATCAGTCATCATCCTAATCCAACTGTGAAGTGTACTCATTCAGATATTATGTGACTCTTGATGTGATGCAACGTAAGGAACACAGCTTCACCTTTGGTACACTTTAGCCAAAAAGATTAACTTGAATCAATTAAGACCATTAGAACCAACCTCCTATTTACATGAGATATAGGTGAAGAACCTAAAGAATACCAGACAAGTCAGAAACTAACTTAAGGACAATGGGCTCAATCTCTTAAACAAGTCAGTGTGCAACAAAGTGGGAACTGTGCTAGATTAAAGAGATTCAAGGGGTATAAAGCTCAAATACAGTGGTTTGGGAATGCCTCCATTACAGAATATTTTGGGGGCATTTGGGAAATTTGAATAAGTACTGGGTATTAAAGGAGATGAAAATTTATTAACACTGAAAGATGACAATTGTTAATTAAACAAGGCAGATTATAAAACAGTATGTGTAGTAGGATCTCATTTTACTAAAATCTATGCATGGAAAAAGATCTAGAATAATATACAATAAGATGTTAACTGTGGCAATCTCTGGTGTTTTTATTGTATCATTCTTATGTATCTGTATTTTAATTATATGATGAAATATACTGTTTTTGCAATATTAGTTGAAAAATGAATTAAGGCATTAAAGATTTAGATGTTAGAAAAAAAGCAGTAGAGGAAGCTCAGAGACAAGGAAAAAAGATAAGTTCAGGAGCCCAAATAAACGGAACAGAAATAAACTACAATAGCAACAAATACCCTAGATAAAATGAACAAAACTGGAAGCCTAATCCTTGCTAAAGATAAATAAGATAAACAGATTTCTGATAATTTTATCAAGAAAAAAACGAAGAAGATGGAAATAATTAACAACAGAGTGAAAAAGCTGGAAATTATGTAGACACAACAGGTGAAGAAAAAGAAAACTCTGTGAGGGGCAAATATGCACAATAAATTTGAAAATCACTTCAAAGAAAGATAATCCATGAAGAGCAGCACTGGAAGAAATGCCAACTTGAACAGATCAACCAAGCATGCAGGCATTGAAGTGGTACCGAGACATCTCCCCTCCCACTACATCCCAGGCCCAGAAAAAATCAACAGTGAGTTCTAGGTTGATTTGCTTAGAATAGTCCTTGTTTATGCTCTGCTGTCCTGGCCTAATTGTTAATAACACCCATTCTTATTCTCAAATGTGTCCTGGTTACATAAAATATAGATAAATTATATGATCTCTTAGATCTAGCAAACGTTGAAGGAACAGTCAATTCCCGTCTAACCCAAGTTGTTCCTGAAAATAGAGGAAGTGTAAAAGCTGCCTGAGTGATTTTAGGAGGTCAGTGTTTTCTTGATTTCAAAAACAGAGAAGAACAATAAAGAACAGAAACAACCGACCATATCGCCTCTTTATATAAATACAAAAATCCCAAATAAAATTAGGGATGACTGAATCTAACAATGTTGTAAAAATATACTATCATCTAGTAGGATGTATTCGAAAAATATGAGGATGGTATAATATCAGAAAATCTAACAATGTAATTCCCCACATTGACAGACAACAGAATCATGAAAAAAAAATTTATAAAGTTCAAAAACTAAATACAGTAGAATATCTTAGCAAATTAGGAAGAGAACGGAACTTATTGAACATGCTAAAGATTACATGCCAAAATCTTGGGGCAAATGTTAAATTTATTCAAGGAACATTAGATATATTCCCTTTGAAACTGGAAAGAAAACAAGGATTTTCACTAATATTGCAAGTGTTTATTATGACAATGGAGGGCTTGGCTCATGCTATTAGGAAAGAAAAAGAAATAAGTTGTAAGGACTGAGAAGGAGGAGATGTAGTTGTCTTTACTTGCAGATGATATGATCATTTACCTGGAAAACCAATACATGAAACAAATAGCATTTCTACACATCACCAATGACCAAGTTGAAAATATAAAGAAAAATAATATAACGTATTCATTAGTAGCAAAATCTATATTCTCTAGACTTTATTTTTATTATACATATATAAGACTACTATGGAGAAACCTTTAAATACTGTTAAAGGACATTGAAGATGAGCTGTTCAATAGTTCCAAAATAATCTATGAATTCAAAACAGTCGTAATGAAAATTCCAGTTAGTTTGTCTTGAAGAACTCAATAAATTTTCTCTAGGATGTATATGGAAGATTAAAGATACATAAATAGCTAAGTAAAGTTTGGCAGAGAAGAGGAAAGATGGATTCTTTGCTTTATGAGTATTGTAGGTATAACCACAAACCAACAGTCCAATGGACAGAATATAGATCTTAGAAACTTAATATTTAATAAAACTGGTAACACAAACCAATAAGGAAAGAAGAGTTTGTTTAGCAGGTGGTGTTGAGAAAACTGGATCATGCCTTGAGAAAAATTAAACTATATTTTTAAGTTAAATCATTTACCAAAGTGGATTCTAGTGGATTAAAAACCTAAATGTGAAAGACAAAACACAAAGTTAAAAGGAAAAAATGTAAAAAATATTTTTGGTATCCAGGGGTAGATAGTACTTTTAAGCTACTCTTCCAAAGGAAAAGCATCAAATTTACATCTTTGAATTTCATTTTGAATTACATAAAAATTAAGGACTTCTATTCAGTGGAGGACATTGTGGAAGAAGTTAACAGAGAAATGGCAGATTTGGAGATGACATTTGCAATATTTAAACTTATGGGGAATAATATTTAGAATATCCAAGAGACTTGTAGAAATAAACAAAAAAAGAGAATTAGATCATAACCTTAATAGAAATAGACATACAGATATAAAACAAAACCATATATGTACAAATAATAAATAATATATAAACATGAAATCATACACACCCACAAACCATATACATGCAGAGATTTAAAGAGCAACCATTACAAACTATATTGGAAGAAACATAGATTTTCCAGCAACCAGTATAAAATGCCTAGAAATAAATTTAACAAGAACTGGGTGAATGAAGAAAATTTTAAAACACTATGCAATAGCACAAAAGAGCATGTAAAGAAATGGAGATATAATCTATGTTCTTGTTCAGAAAGGTTCAAATTATAAAAATGTCAATTTCCCCTAAGTTAATATTTAACTTTAAGGCAATTCTAATAAATATAAAAATAGAATTCATTTTTGGGGGCTTGGGAAAGGGAAGTAGACAAACTGATCCTAAAGTTCAAATGAAAAAATAGTTTCCAGGAGACCTCTGAAGAATAAGATTGATGAAGGGGTATTGGTGCTACCTGGTATTAAAGCATGTTGTAAAACTTCAATAATTAAAGCAGTGTAGAACTGGTTTTTGACTAGACAGACAGGCTAATATAACAGCTGAAAGTCTGATGAGTATCCCAAATACATACGATCATTCAGTAAATGACAAAAATGGCATCTAAAACCTGATGAAACATTTAATAAATATTGTAGGGACAAGTGGTTAATCATCTGAAAAAAACTAAATTAGCCTTACATTTGACTCTGTTTTTCAGGATAAAGTGCAAATGGATTAACAATTTAAATGAAAGTGATGAAACTCTAAATCTATCGGAAGAAAACTGGGGAAATTATGCTACACACTTGCAGTAGAATTGAAAACAGAGACTGAACAGGTACTTGTACACCAATGTTCGTAGCAGCATTGTTCACAATAGCCAAAAGGTGGAAAAAGCCAAGTTCTCCAAGTGTGATATGGAAGCAAGGTCAGAGCGATGCAACTGCTGGCTTTGATGACAGAGGGAGTGGAGCATGAGCCAAGGAGTGCAGGCAAAGCCTCTAGACGTTAGAAAAGACAAAGAAATGGATTCTCCCCTAGAACCCCCAGGAAAGAAGGCAGCCTTTCTGATACCTTGCTTTGAGTTTAGGGAGACCCATTTTGGGCTTCTGAACTTCAAAATTTCTAGATAATTTGTGCTGTTTTAAACCTCCATGTTTGTGGCAATTTTTTACAGCAGCAATAGGGCACTAACACAGGTCCCAATCCTGGATCAGCTGGGTTCTTAAGCAAATTACCTCCCCTTTACGATTTCTCTATTTCTTCATTTGAAATGATCCTTACATGAAAATGAGGATCAAAACAGCCCTTAACATGTAGATTCTTCTGTTCTTCCAGTTTCTGTCTTTTAATTGGTGAGTTGAATCCATTTACTTTCAAAGTGATTATTGATAGGGAATTTTCCTATTTGTGTTCCATGTGTCGTATCTTTTTTGTTCCTTGATTCCTCCAATATTGCCTTCTTTTGTGTTTGATTGGTTTTTTTATAATGTACCTTTTTAATTCCCTGATTTCATTTTCTGTGAATTTTAGAAGTTATTTTCTTAATGGTTACGATCTCCAATCTGCTGTTGAAACCCCCTAGGGAATTTTAAATTTCTGTTACTGTGGACTTCATTTCTGTTGGTTGCCTTTTCATAATTTCCATCTCTCTATTTATATTCTTTTTTTGTTCATGTTTATGATTTCCTTTGGCTCTCTGTCCATATTTTCTTTTAGCTCTTTGAGCATATTTAGGACCATTTAAAAAAAAAGTTTTTGTCTGAAATGTCCCAGGTCTCTGATCCTCCTCGCTGACGGTTTCTAAAGTTTTAATCTTCTCCTTTGCATGGGCCACTGCTTCTTGTTTCTTTGTATGTTTTGTAATCTTTTGTTGAAACCTGGATGTTTTGATATATTAATTTAGACTCTAAGGCATCTGTTCCTTAAGCTTGTTTCTAGCTAATGTTATGACAGAGCTTTCCTCGAATGCCAGGAGGTAGGAAAAAAAAAAAAAAAAAAAGAAAGAAAAAGGAAAAGAAAACACCTTTCCCAGTCTTTGAAGATTGACCTGCATGAGTGCTCTCCTTCAGGGCTTATCCATACAATGAGTAGCATGACTTGATTGTGAGCCACCTTCTATCTTCTATATACCAGGCAATTCTGGGACAGTCATTCCTTCAGGCCATTGCCAGAAAGATTGGGCCAGACACACATGCTTCCAGTATGTACATGAGGGTTACTCTGCTCCCTCCAGAACTGGGACCAGGGATCCATACTGGGAGCATGGGCCAGCTCTGCACCAAGCCAGTGAGGAGTGGGGGAGTAGCCAGCTGGCCAGCCAGGGCACCACAAGATCCTACTACATTTAAATAACCTTTTTTCTTGATTCAGCACTTGCCCTGTAACTGCAGTATTTTAACTATTTTCTGGAGCTTTGAGAAAGATGTTTCTACCAGTTCTTGCTGGTTGTTCAAAGCTTTTGTGGTGGATAGAGCCTCAAAGTTTTTCACTCTGCCATCTTGATTGAGGCAGGGCTCTCCTTCATTTTCGAATGATAGTTTTACCAGATATAGAATTCTTGGTGGATAGAATTTTTCTTTCAGCAGTTTGAATATGCCATCCCACCACCTTTTGGCATCCACAGTTTGTGATGGGAAATCAGTTGTTATTCTGATTGAAGATTCTTCATATGCCACTTCTCTCTTGCTGCTTTCAAGATTTTATCTTTGCTTTTGTTTTTTTGAGAGTTTGATTATAATGTGTGTCTCAGTGTGGATCTCCTTCAATTTATCCCACTTGGAGTTTGTTGAGCTCCTTAGATGTAGAGATTCATGTCTTTCATCAAATTTGGGAAGTTTTTGGCCATTGTTTCTTCCCTTTTTTCTCCTGGTGGGACTTCCATAATTTATATGTTGGTGCACTTGATGGTGTCCCATAGGTCACTTAAGTTCTGTCCTTTTTTCCCCATTCTTTTTCCTTTCTGCTCCTTAGACTCGATAATGTCATTCATCCTATCTTTGAGTTTGATGAGTCCTTTTTCCACCTGCTCAAATTTATTCTTCATTCCCTCTGGTGAAATTTTCATTTCAGTTATTGTGCTTTTCAGCTCCAGAATTTCTATTTGGTTCCTTTTTATATTTTCTGTCTCTTTATTGATATTTTATATTTTTGATACATTGTCTTACTGGCAGAGCTAGGGTGAATGAATTAATATTTTAATGTTAGAAGGATGAATTAAAAAATGATAAAAACATAGATATTTTCTTCATCTTCTTCCTACTGTTGGAGACCTCCTGAACCTTGCAGTTGTAGGCTCTGACATGGCAAAAGGGTCCCAGTTAACAATCCTTAAATTTGGATCTCTTCACTGAGATCATGATTCAAGCCCCCAGTACACACCTACTAATAAGATATGCAAATTCTCCCACATAAAGAATTATCCCATCCTCTGTGTGTTTAAGTATTATAAGGAGTCCTCTGGACCTCTCAATCCCTGGGCTTTGCACATGTGCTTTCCAGTCTCAGTCCCATTCCTGGAATCTGCTCATCCTCAGTGGTTTCTTCCCTTCTTTCATTTAAATATCAGTATAAGCCACAGGGCTCAAAATATCCAATTTTGGGATAAATTCTTCTTGTTCTTGAAATTCCCACTGGAATGGTCACACTCTGACTCAATTTCTCTCCCAATTGAGCCAGGAGTAGGGCAAATATGCAGAATTTCCTATCCAGAAATTCTATTCTGAGGTCAGTGGGATATGGAGAAATCATCCACTGGGATGTCTGTTGATTGCATTGTTAGAGAGCTAGATCTATGCTCTCAACTTCTCCTTCCCAGTTTCCTATCTTCCTCTTTTTCCTTCTGACTCTGTCAAGAAATGCAGTTTATGAGTACTTCAAAGGTTGAAACAAAAGGATACAAAGGAGCAGTGGCCAGCTGCTTCTGCAGCAGTGCATCAGACAGTAAAGATAGAACATTATATTGTTCACCAGCCCCACTGGGTCATCCAGCCTCGATGGCTAACACCTGCTGCTTCCTGCCACCCTCCACCCCAACAAAAATGATAAATCTCACCCCAAATCCCTCTTGAGATTGACTCCTCCAAATTGGCTGACAATGGAAATAAGCTTTCAGATTTTAATGGATGTGGGAACTAATGTGCCAGAAAGCATATTTATTTTGTGATGTGAACTTAGTTTTCTATAGGAGAAGTGTTGTCCAGAACATTTCCCTGTAACTATTCCCAAGATAATAGTTACACCATGACATGTTGGCAGTCTTATTTATGAATTTGCAGTGAAATACCAATGCTATATTCATTTTATTGCAATACCCCATGACATATATAAATATTCCAACTGTATGTTGCTTGTCAGAGGAATAACTGTAGAAAAAGACTTGTCAAATTCATGTGCAGAGGGAGGAGGAGTGGAAAATTCAATGGAGAGTAAGAGGGTGAAGTTTGGGAGCAGTAGGAGTGGAGGAAGAGGAGGAGAGAGAAGACTGTGGGAGAATGTGGGGCTTGGAATTATACTTAAGAAATGATAGAAGAATCCTTGGGAGTAAGAACAACTGCTTACAAATAGTTCTAACTAGAAATGTTAAGGTTTGGAAGATAAGGAGGGGTTTCTTTGGTCATCTTAATTCCAAGATGGCTGTTCTACCTCCTGTAGTCAATCTCCATTCTAGTCAACAGTAGGGGAGGGAGAGAAGTGGAGGGCACACCCTCTTTTAGGAGCACAGCCTGGAAGTTGCACACGTTATTTCTGTTTGCATTAAACTGATCACAATTTAGGAAGATTGGCCAAAAAAAGCCTGGACAAAGTTGTCTTATCTGTATTCTGGTCAACCACATATAAAGCAAAAAATTTAGGACTCTAGTATTCAAAAGAGCAGTAGAGAAAAGAGATTAAGAGAAAACTTGAAGTCTCTAAAACATCTAAGACATCAGAAATGCTAAAACTTATTTCTTAACAGGATTATCTACCAGTTGTAAGCTGTATAAGGAATGGTTTAATAGAGTGCAACCTAGGTCCTACAAGGGTGAACAAAAGGATGAGATTCATTTTGATTGTGATCATTCAGCAAAACTTCTGAATGACTTTGGAACAGAAATGGACTTTGGGTAGAGCACGAACAAATAGATGTGGGGGAAGAGCATGGAGAGAGGAAAAATAATGCTTATTGAATGACCTTGCTATAACGAGGTAAGCATAATGATGAGTAAAAAGCCAGAAACAAAAGCATCCTTATGAAAGATTCTGCTCATATAAACTTCAAAACAGGCAAAACCAATCAGAATAGCTTATCTATGACAGAATTGAATTTGGGAGCATTTTAGTTTTTTGGCTGCTAAATCAAATGCCATCCAATGGGTTGGCTTAAAAAACGGGAATTATTAGCTCACAGCTTTGAGGCTAGGAGAAGTCCAAATCAAGGCATCATCAAGGCACTGCTTTTTCTCTTCCAACTTCTGGCTGCTCCCTGTAGCTTTCTCTTGCTGTGTCTGAATTTTGTTCTGCTAATAAAGGACTTCAGTAATAGGATTATGACCCATCCTCATTCTGTTGAAGATGGTCCTACTTATGATGAGTTCACACCCACAAGGATGGATTAAGATTAAGAACGTGTTTTTCTGGGATGCGTAGCTCTAATTCATCATAAGAAGAGTGGTTAACTTTGGTGAGGGATGGTGGATAGAGATAGAACAAAGACAAAATCAGGTCTTCTGAGTTGCAAATCATACTCTATTTCTTGACCTGAGTGGTGGTTACATGACTGTGCTCACCATGGGATAATTCTTGTGGAGTATATTTTTGATTTGTGTACCTTACAAATCAAATGTAGTTTAGATACTTTTATAAGATAGTTTCTGTAAGATAGTTAATTGAAAAAGTTGTGAGCAAATCTGAATGAATATTAGTTAAATAAAATAAGAGGATTAATATACATGGTTTAAACTATAAAAATATGACAAAAATTAAATTTGGGAGAAGAGTTTACAGATGAAATTGTTTTAAGGCCTCTGTCTTGTCCAAGAAATGGAGTGATTTCTATTGTATTTTGGTAAGTCAAAGGCATATAAAATTTTAGTGATAAAAGTAAGGAAATAATGAATGAATTGTAACTGTAATTTAATAGAAGGGTTGCTATGGTTAGCTTTATATGTCAACTTGGCTGGGCTGTAGTACCCAGTTATTCAATTAAGCACTAATCTAGATGTTGCTGTGAAAGTATTTTGTAGATGTGGTTAACATCTGCAGTCAGTTGACTTTAAGTAAAGGAGACTATCTAAGATAATCTAGGTGGGCCTCATTCAATCAGCTGAAAGGTCTTAAGAGCAAAACAGGTTTTTCTGAGGAAAGAAGAAATTCTGCCTCCTGATTCCATCAGCTCTCCTACCGGTTCTGTTTCTCTGAAGAACCCTGACTGACACAGGGATTCAATGGAATAATAAAGATACTGAACCTAAAATATGACTTACTTTCTGTAAACAGTCACCAGATATTTGTTTTACACCAGTAGCTGTCTCGAGCTTACTCTAAGTCCTGTCTTTCATAATCCTTTATTAGGCTTACTGTGATGTTCTATTCTTCATACTTCTTCATCAGTACTTTTTATGGTTGCTCCTAGAATGGGGTTGACGATGTTGGAGCCCTGTAGAATATAATTTCAGAATAATTGCATTCAGTGCGATTGGTTAACAATTCTTTTGATCAGTATATTAAGTAATACAATGACTGGTGATATTTAAGTGTATTATTTAACATTTGGGTAATATTGATTTTAGTCTGTGGGAAGATTGGACATTCTCTATTTCTTCTAAATTTAAACCACCCAGTTAGTGGGTCTGAAGCATTATAGACAAAGAGAGGTGAAGGAGGAATACACCTTTGTTGTACTAATCTACCAGGATTTGGGACATATTTGTTAACTGCAACATAAACCTGCCTTTCTCAAAATAGTCAAGATTTAGACTCCATTTTAGTAAGGAGTGTGCTTCTTTTATTTTCTTATTCACCAAATTGGCTACCCTGAGGAAAATTTTGGAGGAATTTTCACAAGATTTCTTGAGACTTTACCCCCATATTCAGGACAAAGTCCCATAAAGTTGAGATAGTCATATTTAAAAGAAAGAGGCATAATACTATAAGTGCCACATTCAAAAGGTATGAAATAAAATAAGTATTAAAATTATAATGATCAGGGCTACTTACAGGGGAGGAGCTAAGATGGTGGAATAGAGAGGAATGGAAGACTGTTAATTCCCCTGGAACAATTCATAAATGACCAAAAAACTAGCACATAACCTGGAATAACTGTGGGGAGACAAACGTGACTGTCCACTCATCATCCACCAACCTGAATTGGGAGGAATGCCCGAGATCGCAGCATGAAATCTGTAAGTAAAACTGCGGACCTGCGCTGAGAGCCAAGAGCCAAGAGCCCCTCCCTCACGGAAGCCTCGCGGTGCTAGAGAGCAGCACTCTCTCAGCCCAGCTCCAAGTGGGGTTTTAATGTTAACTGCTCAATACAGACAGCGAATCCTCAACAAGCAGACAGAGGCTTTTGGTGACAACTGATCTTGGGAGAGTCGGGGGACATATCTGTCTCAGGATGGGGAGCCCAGAGGATCGGGTGCTATCTCTGGCTGACAGGTGAACCTGGAAGCTTTTCTGTCCCTTTCTCTTTCTGTGGAGAAAACCTCAGCCATTTTCAGCCCGCAGCACTTTGCAGTAAAGACAGCCTCAGCCATTTTAAAATCAAAACACTTTGATCAGCAGAGTCAGAGAAACAAAGAACTTATTGATATTCAGATGACATCTCTGGAGGGGGAATAGCTTCCCAAGAGGAAAGGGAGGGGCCCAGCTCTACTGCCTGCCTTTCTGGAACCAGACCCCAAAGCCTGGGGGAGGAAAGCCACAGGCCACACACTCTTACACCAACCAGTGACAGGCTGACAGGTGCACCTGCCAGGCAGAAAAGCACAGGTGTGTCAATCCTCTAAGAAAAACCATCAGGGAAACCAGATACTGAATGTTTCCTCCTTCTGTGACCTGAGCCTGTTCTCATCTGGGAAAACCTGATTGGGGTGGCCTAGGAGGTCAGTTGCCTAGACAACAGAAAACTACAACCTACAGTAAGAAAAACGAAGCTACGGCCCAGTCAAAGGAACAAACATACACTTCAACTGAGATACAGGAATTTAAACAACTAATGCTAAATCAATTCAAGAAGTTTAGAGAAGATATTGCAAAAGAGATAGAGGCTGTAAAGAAAACACTGGGCATACATAAGGCAGAAATCGATAGCTCAAAAAAACAACTAGTAGAATCTATGGAAATGAAAGTCACAACACAAGAGACGAAAGACACAATGGAAACATACAACAGCAGATCTTAAGAGGCAGAAGAAAACACTCAAGAACTGGAGAACAAAACACCTGAAAGCCTACATGCAAAGGAGCAGATGGAGAAAAGAATGAAAAAATATGAGCAATGTCTCCAGGAACTTAAGGATGAAACAAAGTACAAGAATGTACATATCATTGGTGTCCCAGAAGAAGAAGAGAAGGGAAAAGGGGCAGAAACAATAATAGAGGAAATAATCAATGAAAATTTCCCGTCTTTTATGAAAGACATTAAATTAAGATCCAAGAAGCACAGCGTACTCCAAACAGAACAGATCTGAATAGGCCTACGCCAAGACACCTAATAATCAGATTATCAAACGTCAAAGACAAAGAGAGAATCCTGAAAGCAGCAAGAGAAAAGCAATCCATCACATACAAAGGAAGCTTAATAAGACTATGTGCGGATCTCTCAGCAGAAACCACGGAGGCAAGAAGGAAGTGGTGTGATATATTTAAGATACTGAAAGAGAAAAACCACCAACCAAGAATCCTATATCCAGCAAAGCTGTCCTTCAAGTATGAGGGAGAGCTCAAAATATTTTCTGACAAACAGACAATGAGAGACTTTGTGAACAAGGCACCCGCCCTACAGGAAATCCTAAAGGGAGCACTACAGAGTGATAGAAGGCAGGAGTGCGTGGTTTGGAACACAATTTTGGGAGATGGTAGCACAGCAATGTAAGTACACTGAACAAAGGTAACTATGAATACAGTTGAGAGAGGAATGTTGGGAGTATGTGAGACACCAGAAGAAAGGAGGAAAGATAAAGAATGGGACTGTGTAACTTGGTGAAATCTAGAGTGTTCAACAATTGTGATAAAATGTAGAAATATGTTCTTTTATGAGGGAGAACAAGCAAATGTCAGCCTTCCAAGGTGTTAAAAATGGGGAGGCATTGGGGGAGGGATGCAATCAGTGTAAACTAGAGACTGTAACTAACAGAATCATTTTATTATGCTTCCTTTAATGTAACAAAGGTGATATACCAAGGTAAGTGCAGATAAGAAGGGGGGATGGGGAGGCATGTTAGACACTTGACATTGCTGGTGGTGTCTGACTCTTTACTCTGATGTAAGGTTACTTATTTTTTGCTACTTCCTAGCTGTCATTTTTTTTCCCTCTTTCTTTGGCCTCTCTACCTTCTTTGACTCTCCCTCCTGCCTTGTGGAAGAAATGTAGATGCCCTTCTATAGATAGTGGTGAAGGTGGTGAACACACAAATATGTGACCATACAGAGAACCATTGATTGTTTACTTAGGATGGAATGTATGGTGTGTGAACAAAACCATCTTAAAAAAAAAATGGGTTTATGACAAAACCTCAAGAGCAATATACTGAGTGAAATAAGCCAAACACATAAGGACAAATATTGCAGGGTCTCACTGATAGGAACTAATTATAATATGTAAACTCATAGACATGAAATATAAGGTACCAAGATATAGGATGAGGCTTAAGAATGGGGAGCAGTTGCTTAGTATGAGCAGAATGTTCAACCAGGATGAACTTAAATGTTTGGAAATGAACAGAGGTGTCGGTAGCAAGATGTGAGAATAACTAACAGTGCCGAATGGTGCGTGAATGAGGTGGAAAGGGGAAGCTCAGAGTCATATATGTCGCCAGAAGGAAAGTTGGAGGTCAAAAGATGGGAAGGTATAAAACTGAATCCTATGGTGGGCAATGTCCATGATTAACTGTACAAATATTAGAAATCTCTTCCATGAACCAGAACAAATGTATGACAATACAATTAGAAGTTAATAATAGAGGGGCATATAGGGAAGAAATATATACCTATTGCAAACTATATACTACAGTTAGTAGTATTTCAATGTTCTTTCATAAACAGTAACAAATGTACTATACCAACACTACGAGTCAACAATTGAGGGGGGTTGGTTAGGGATACGGGAGGATTCGAGTTTTCTTTTTTTTTTTTTCTTTTTACATCTTTAACTTTATTTCTTGTCTGGAGTAATGAAAAGGTTCTAAAAATTGAACAAAAATTACTTGTGGTGATGGATGCACAGCTGTGTGAGGGTACCAGGGGCAACTGATTGAACACTTTGGATCTTTAGATAATTGTATGGCATCTGAACAATCCCAATAAAAATTAAAAAAAATTATAATGATCAGGATAACTAAAAAGAAAGTAACAATGGCCTTTCTCTCTTGACATCAGTCCATTAGATAATCTTTTTTTTCCAGCTTGCACATTATTGTAACTTTCTGTCTAGAGAATTTAGATATGGGTTCTAATCTAGGCTCACCATCTCATTAGATGTGTGACCTAGGAATGTTACTTCATCTCCTTCAACCTCCTGGTCACCTGTAGAGTGGTGGATATGCTACCTGTTTACAGGGTTGTTGTAAGTGTTCATGTCTATACTGTAGTATTTAATACACAGATTGACACATGTAGATTCATGGAAAACATTAATTGCCTCTATTTTTGTCTTCTTTCATGTCCTACCTTTCTCCATTTCTCCTTCCCTTTCAATTTTTCTTCTCCATCTTTATGTTAATCCACAATATCAAGTAAAGGGTTGGATATATAGTAGGTGCTACTGGTTAACAGGGACATTCATCCACTGTCAGGTGGGTAAAAACAGATATTTTAAAAACGATTATTTCATGTAATTATGTATTAGTTTTCTCATTGCCTGATTGATCAAATAATTGATTCATCAATTCAAATTTATATCACAAAATGCCAACTGGCTCTGTTTGCCTTTGTTTCTTACTGGAAATGAAGGCCTCCTTGGCATGGCTGCTGCTGGAAGATCTACCACACCTACAGAGTGCACCGCTGAGATGTCTAATGCTTGTCATCCTTCTGCATGGCTGACTTCAGATACAGCCCATCCATTTCAGGTCACTGTCCATAGCCCTGGCCTACTTCCAAAACCAGTAAATGCAGGGTACTGTACTGATACACTGATCTCTGTGCTGTCCCCTGAAACACAACCCTCCTTTCGCTTGGGACATGTCAGTCATGAAGCCCTCCTTAATGACTGTTGCCATCCTCCTGATCCTGGTTCATAGGACTCCAGGTAATTCAGGCCTCTCTCACAGGTTCTGGGGACCTGCATGTGATGTTGATACCTTGGTGTCTGCTCCAGCTCATGTACAGTAGGCAACATGTGAAGCTTTTTCTGTTCTCAGACAGGTTGAGGGTGTTACCCTCAAAGTTAATCTCAAGATCCCTCTTGGTTCTTCTCTGCCAAGACAGATGTAAGAGATTGTTGATCCTGGTTGTGAGATAGTGGAGAGTAAGAACACGAAACATTTTCAGTAATTCTGTCATTGGGTTGGGAGTTTGGTTCCTAGGTTAGATGTAAGAAATTGAGTCCAATTTGGGGAGTTGTAGGAGGACCCAAAGGTTAGTTTGGAGGTTGGAGAGTGAGTTGTGGTGTGGAGAGTGTAGGACCTTAGAGTGATAGTTGGAATATGAATGGTGATAAGCAGGGGTAAGCAACATTTTTTAGAGAATTGGGCTGGATTAATGTTTTGGAGTAGTCTGGAGAGTATTTTTGTTGAACAGAACTGGATGTGCCATTGAATGGAACCGGGAGTTGTGGTAGAATAGGATTTGTAGTTGGCCTGTTTTTGGATTGATACTGTGAATTGGGGTTGGGTGGCTTAGCTAGTGTGTTTGTATTATGTCTTGGAATTCAACCTTATGTGGTTATAGGAAGAGGTAGGGATGGGAGTTGGAATTGGGTGTTTGGTTCATGCAGGTGTTTTATTGAAGTAGGATTTATTTATTAATTGTGCTTTGAAAGTCTTCACCTTTCTGTATATACCCTATATTGCATAATAAGTAAAGCGCTGAAACTGTGGAATTGTAACCCATAACAATTTTTGAAATTACCCATATAACTGCTTGTTGAGCTGTACATCGAGAGTTAACGCTTTTCTGTATGTATGTTATATTTTACAGCAGTGGAAATAGCTGAAGTTGTGGAACTGTGACCCATGACATTCTTTGAAGCTTGTTCTCTAACAACTTGCTAAATCATAACTTGAAAGTTATCACTGTTATGTATCTATGTTAAAGTTCACAGTAAATATACATTAAAAAAAGAATGGGGACAGTGGACGAACATAAACACTAAATGAAAAATATTAGGTATTATTTTCAATTAAAGAAAGTTTCTTGAGTGTGATCTTCAGAGACACTGAAGAGCGATAGATATCACTGTAGGCAGTAAGGATAAATGAAATCAGGAAGATGTGATTCCTTAAGTGTATCCCTCAAACCTTGACATGTACAGAAAGACATGGAGCTGTATCCACCAGCCCTATAGAGAATTAAGGTTGTTTCTCCTTTCTTTGGAGTTGAGTTCAGTGTCACCTTGTCAGCATCTCCTCTTTCTCTTTCCTCTATCTTTCCTCCTTCTCCTTCTCCCTCCCATTCCTCATCTTCCTCCACCTTCCCTATTTCTCACTCTTTATCATCAACTCTACTTGAGGGAGATTTGTTCCCATGCTCAGTGAAGCACTGCAGGTGGGTTTGCAAAAAAAGAAGAGGGGGTAGAAAAGAAAGCACTTCATGCTTCGGAAAGTTGTACATACTGCTGCTTCCTTATTAATTGTTTAATGCTTTCACCTGGCATAACTAATAGTCAGGAACTGTTCCAGATAACCTCTTTCCCAGAAAAATCAAAGTATTTTGTCCTTTCATCACCCCAACTGTATACATAAGAAATTGAACTGTTTGAAACCTAAGGCTCTGTCTTTTAAATCTCTGTGGCCCTGGTGTTAAGCCTACTGCTTTCACAGAGTAGGTTTTAGTAAATGTTTACTGAATTAATGAGTCCATATATGATTTATGGCTAATAAGCGCATAAAGGTAGGAAGATTCTTTGAAGTTGGAGGTCGGGGATCATGTTTGCAGAGAAGTATGTATCGCATTTATTTTGGCTCTGGACAGAGCTGTTAGAAAGAATCCAGAACTTATATTTTGGTTTTTGATTAATGATCTTTTTTTAAATGCAGTTTTATTGAGATATATTTACATTTTGGCTCTGGACAGAGCTGTTAGAAAGAATCCAGGACTTATATTTTGGTTTTTGATTAATGATCTTTTTTTAAATGCAGTTTTATTGAGATATATTTACATTTTGGCTCTGGACAGAGCTGTTAGAAAGAATCCAGAACTTATATTTTGGTTTTTGATTAATGATCTTTTTTTAAATGCAGTTTTATTGAGATATATTTACATTTTGGCTCTGGACAGAGCTGTTAGAAAGAATCCAGAACTTATATTTTGGTTTTTGATTAATGATCTTTTTTTAAATGCAGTTTTATTGAGATATATTTACACACCTCACAAATCATCCAAAGTATACAGTCACTGGCTTATGGTATCATCACATAGTTGTGCATACAATCCAATGATCAATTTTAGAACATTTTCATTACCTCAGAAAAGAAATAACAACAAAAAAGAAAAGCCAAATCCTCCCATACCCCTTCTCCCCAACCCCTTATTGAACCATAGAATTGGTGTAGAATATTTCTTACTGTTGATGAAAGAGTATTAAAATATTGCTGTTAACTATATCCCAGAGTTTGCAATAGGTACACTTTTTCCCATGTACCCTCTATTATTAACTCCTTGTAATCATGCCATACATTTGTTCGTGAAAGAACTTTTTTATATTTTACAGTTAATCACAGAATAGTCCACCACAAGATTTACTGTGTTATACATTCCCATGTTTTAACCTCCAACTTTCATTCTGGTGACATACATGATTCTAAACTTCCCCTTTATACTACATTCACACACCATTTGGTACTGTTAATTATTCTCACAATGACATGCTACCGTCATCTCTGTCCCTTCCCAAACATTTAAGTTCAACCCAGTTAAACATTCTGCACTTATTAAGCAACCGCTCCCCATTCTTTAGCCTCATGATTAATGATCTTTTACTTTGTCTTAAAATACATCCAATGTGTGAAATGAGCTGGGCAATGTCTACAGGTGAATATGAGGAAGTCAGTCAGGGCTGTGGCTCTCAAATCAGGTTGGAGCCCACTGGTATTTTCTGGGGAACTCTTGCAAAGCACCTTGCTCTGGTCTCTTTCTAGACCTACCAAATCAGAATCTCTAGAGATGGAGACTTAGTGTGAGTATACTTAAAAATTTCCCAGGTTATTACAAAGAATGACAAATCTTATTAACATCCTCTTCCACAAACACATTTGAGATTTTCCAATCTGGTGTAAGCAGCCTCAGTCCCATTTGTCAGCTGGGGAGACTAGGTCTGGTGAGTTAAAACATAACATCATACAGAGGGTCAGAAGCAATGCTGGGATTCAAAAGAAGATCTCCTCTGACTTCAAATTGAAAATGAAGAATCACTTAAGGTAACATTAATCTGATGTGGGTGTTACAATTTTATCATGATGCAGGCAATATAGGGTCAAGAGCAGCTTCAGGGTTTAGAGGTTTTGTCCTTGACAAACCCTTTGTTTTGTTTTTGTTTTTTGAGCCACCGTAAGCAGCATCCTCCTGGGGCTGCCTTGGTCCACTCTCCATGTGGAGAGTGAGGAAAAGGCGGCCTGCCTGATCGTCATTCTTGGGGTCCCCAACCACCACCCAGGGTGTTAGCCTGAGGAGCGTGGGTGTTGCTCTGGGAGGGGGCAGATCTTCTCCTTCTCCCTGCAAGCAGGATGGTGCCAGGAGAGAGAGCCGTTCCCTTGACGATCATGGAACCATCATTCTGGAGCCTGAATGACTGGGTGCCATTTTTGGGTCCCCTTCCTCTGGTTGACCAGTAGGCTGGCTGATGTAGCAGCAATTCAGTGCCCCCTTTGGGTTTCTGTGGCAGTTCATACGTACACTGGCACCCAAATGCTCTGAGATGTCTGTCACTGAGGCATTTGCTTTTGCACTTTCTTCCCCTCTCAGCCTCCCACCTCACCTAAACTTGGAACATTTTACTTTTCTGGTAAAAAAAAAAAAGTGTTCCTTTTGTTTCACACAGGAAATAAAATCAAAACTTTCTTTTGTCTCATTTTTATTAATGTGGGCATTGGAGACCTCTAAATTCTTAGCACTGAATGCATGATGCGGCATGGAGTGGGTGCTGATAAATGTGTGCAGAATGAGGGGATGGGTAAATAGCTGCAAAGTTCTGTAAATGCCAAGCCAAGGATTTTGGACTATCTGTTGAAAGCTGTAGAAGACCTCATGACTGCAGATGTCATGCAGGAAGATGCCACTCTTTCCTAGAATTCTTATCATATAGAGAAGCAGGATGACACAGAGAGAAAGAGCATGGGCTTAAGATCGTGTCGACCAGAAATTGAATCCTGGTTTGCCCAAGAACCAGTTATGGGAATGTGGACAGACAGAGTTTCTCTTTGAACCCCTCAGTGTCTTCATCTAAAGAATGGAGATAATGGCAGGTTTTAAAAGAGAATTCAGTAAGATATTGTTCATAAAATGCCTGGTAAATAGTAGATGTTAAATAGCATGGTAGTGATTGTTACTATTTTCTTTCTAATGGCTCCCCTATATTTTGAAAAATTGAATAATTAATTAATACTATTGATGATTAATATTTACAGAATATTGACCATCAGGAACTTTGTCACTGGGGATTTTCAGGCAAAGAGCCTGTATACATACACACATGCCTGGATGACTGATACACAGCTATCGATATTAACAGCTAATATGGCTTTAGCCACATGTGGACCATGTGTGGTAGAGGTTTGCATAGTGAGCACGTGTGTATATGCTGTATTTGAATGTGAATGCAGACCTGTGGATAAAATGAGTGGTGCATATGTGCCTGTGTGTGTGCCAGCATGTGTGTACAATATCTGTTTCTGTGGGTTCAATATACAAAAGGACATGTGTAGTGCATGTGTGCTCCCATGTTTCAAAGCACAAAATCATGCACACACATGGCTCAAATATGAGTGTGTTGCGTCCTACCTCAGAGTTGATCCTGGCTGTTTTTGGCGAGCTGTGTGTGAGAAGCATGCATCTCTGTAGGCACTTAGGAGTATGCTCACAGTGGCAGCCCTTGAAATCCTGGACCCTCAGGAAAGACTTTCACACCAATACCTGATATTTAATTACTTCTTGTTATGTGCCAGACATTATTCTGAATGTACAATATATACTCATCATTTAATCACAAAAACCTAAGAAGCTGGATTTATTATTTTGCCCATTGTGAAGATGAGGCAATGGAGGGCCGGAGAGCTGAAAAAAACTTACTTAGGGATGGAGGGCTAATAAATGACAGAGCCTAGGTTTGAATCCAGGTGTATGACCGGAGAGTCTGTGCTCTTAATAGTCTTAATAGGGCTTATTCTCTTTAAATCATGCCTCCCTACTCCTAGGACCACTGCTGCATAGAAACTAACCACAGCTTTTTCTTTCCCAGGTGGCCTGTTCAGATTATACTATGACAAGAGCCAAGAGTATTGGAATCCATGCCAACTTTACAAAGGCATGTGTAGAAATATCTGTGAAAAATATGAAATTCAATACTTAGTTTGCAGAGATGATCAAAAGTGCTGCCTGAGGATATGACTCCTGGGGATGAATCTGGACCTGGCATTGTGGGATTGAGAACATCTTGACCAAAAGGGGGATGTGAAATGAAACAAAATAAAGCTTCAGTGGCTGAGAAATTCCAAATGGAGACAAGAGGTCACTCTGGTGGACATTCTTATGCACTATATAGATAACACTTTTTAGGTTTTAATATACTGGAATAGCTAGAAGTAAATACCTGAAACTACCAAACTCCAACCCAGTAGCCTTGACTCTTGAAGATGATTGTATGACAATGTAGCTTACAAGGGGTGACAGTGTGATTGTGAAAACCTTGTGGATCGTACTCCCTTTATCTAGTGTATGGATGGATGAGTAGAAAAATGGGGACAAAACCTAAATGAAAAATAGGGTAAGATGGGGGGGATGATTTGGTGTTCTTTTTTATTTTTATTTTTTCTTCTTATTCTTTCTGGCATAAAGAAAATGTTCAAAAATATATTGGGGTGATGAATGCACAGCTTTATGATGGTACTGTGAACAGTTGATTGTACACCATGGATGATTGTATGGTATGTGAATATATCTGAATAAAACTGAATTTATTAAAAAAAGTGCTGCCTGAAATTTTCTTTGCATTTAGTCAATTCTAACCATAAGAAAGATTATAATTCCAAGTCCAACTTGTCAGTTACAAGTACTTTAAGCTCTGAAATTTGAAGATCACCAATCTCACTCCCTCCTGGAATAATTTATTTCCCACCATGGAATCCCCTTTCCATAAAAATGCATTATCTCTCATGTGTGTGTCTTTCATCTATGAGGGGTCATTATTTTACAGGGGAAGGTTAGGGTGTGGGGACAGGGAGCCAGAGTATAAAAAGCAAATAGGATACTGGGATAGCTCAATAGATGTAGAAGGAGACAAGGAAGGGAGGAGATTGACTTCTGCTCTGTTTTGGTACCATAACGAGGGCTGGGATTAATTATGGAGACTGTAAAGAGAAAGGGACAATTGGATTGAGCCTGGATGACCCAGTGAATGGAAGGGGAGGTAACTGAGTCCTCTGAGTTAAAATTGAAGACTTGGAACAGGGACAACAGGACACCTTTGATATCCAGAGGATTGACTAGTCTATTTGGCATAGATTGATGTCCTCAAGAAGAACCCGAATCACAAGGATGGATGGATGGAATTTGGTGTAGAAAACTGTGACACAAATTAGGGCAAGACATTCTAAGTAGTAAAGTTGTTGGAAAGTGGAATGTACAGCCTTGAGGTTGGAGGACCATTTACAGGATGTGGGACAGAGGTGATGGTGGTTACGGTGTTAGTGACAGGTTTTCCACAAAAGCTGGACGTTGTACTTGGTGATCTTTACGGCCCTTTCATTCCTGCGAATCAAGGAGTATTGTTTACCTACTCCAAAACTTGTCACGATTAATATTTGAAATGCTATGGAATTTTCATTGTGATATATATACTCTGCTCCCATGATTAATGTTTCATTTATCCCCCTCTTCGGATCCAGACTTCTAGAACTAGAAGTGTTTTACATAGTCTAAGTTATAGATTACCAATTTCACCTCAACTAAAGGAAACCTGGCTTTTGTGCTTATCATTTTACCAAATGGCCCATTTTATACTTTACTTTGCCTTTAGTAGTACTCACAGCACTTCTCAGTCCCTCCTTGAGGCCTTTGCTTGCCTTGACTTCCGGTTGCTGAGTGTTCTCTCTTAGTTATTTTGAGGGTTTCTTCTGCCATTTACTCCATGGGCTTCATTTCTTTGCCATCTTCCCCCCCCCCCCATTTCTTCCCTCCCTCCTTCTTTCTCTGTTTTTCTCTCTCTCTCTCTCACCATAGACATGTTGCCTGGATTGTTCTTTACTAGAGAAACGGTGATCCTAGCGCAAACCAGTGTATCAGAGGCAGTGCACTAAGTGATCAGTTTATAAGGTTGGGTTTTAATCTGTATGTGCATTAGGAACCTGGTGGGAAAATGTAATGATGTTTATATCTTAACAGATATTCAGACATGTGTGTCAGACGGGGGATAGGGGATTGGCAGAAGCCAGGTTTTCAAGGAGATACATAGAAATTTTCTGGCATGAGTAGCATGATAAAGAAACAAATTTTAATATTTGGAAGGAAGTGTTGGTATTAGGTTCAGCATAGTAGTTGAAATATAGTATTTCCAGTTTTTCCACTTTAGCAGTATTTGGAGAGGGAAGTTGTTCGTAGAATTTCATATTAAACACACAGATTCCCATTTCCCTGATTTCTACATCATATGTCTTAGAGAAAGAAACGTAAATGTGGAGTTAGAAGGATTTATCCTCTATTCCCTGTTACTAAGGAGCTGTGTGGTCTCAGGCAAATTCTGTATTTATATATTCAACCCAACTACATCTCTTGAGGTTTAGACTCACTTATTGAATTGCATGTTTGTTATGTTCTTTTGGATTTCTCAGTCATTTCCTACTCAAAATGTGCAAAACTGAACTGCTCATCTGGCCATTCCCTTGTCTCACATCCCTTGGTAATCGGCATCTACAATTTATTTTGTTGCTCAACTCAGAACCTGGGAGTCATTCTTGATGTCCCAATTCATCTCAAGTCACCATGAACAAACCATTAAAATGAGCTATTAATTCCAGCTCCCAAATTGAGGCCAGTTTAAGAACATGTGCATAGTCAAAAGTAGAGGAATCAATATTCTTAAAGTAAAAAATCTCCACTAATTAAGAAACCCCTAGTGATTTATTCGCTTAATATACGTTTTGACTTCATTATGGATCTTCAATGTTATTTTCCCTTTGTTCTTCTCAATAAGTAATGTGATTCTTTTTGTTTTCAAATGTATATTTGTTTGTCTTTATTTGGCTATTTATTCTTCTCCTAAATAGTGTCTTTGAAATTTGCTATTTTATGACAAGGTCCACCTTTTCCTTGCCAGTGTGGTATCAGTTTCTCTCATTTTTCCTTCTTGAGTTTCACTTTCTCCACTGCTCATCAACACAAATCTTGTAGGGGTCTTGGGTATGATAAGTCATAAAAGAAAGTCTACAATTTTTATGTGTTAAATAACTGGGTGAAATTGTTCCCAGCCACTGACTTTGGGGCACTTTTGATGACACAGTTGTAATAAATGGCAAATGCTTATTTTACAATTTTAAGGCTGCTCATTCTTGCACAACAATTTTGCATAGTTTGTGAAATCCTACGAAAAGCGAAGGTGGAGTACAGGATGTGGGCTGAGTGCACACATGGCCTTACTTTCATATTCTCCTCTGTATCTCCCTTCTGCTCACCAGAGCATGGCTGCATACCTGAGTTCAGAAATGCTTTGTATTTCATGTAGGACTTTCAACTGCGCCTGTCTGTATTTTTTGCCTCTTTGTTACCCCTTTCCACCTAGACCTCAGAAAAATCAGGTCTACTCTTGTTTAGGTTAGGTCAGCACTCTGTAGTGTCTTCACCCAAGTCTTGGTGTCCAGAGTTTTTATACAGGCTCCATCACATAGGTATGATTGATTGTCCATGTGGCTTATCTCCGTCTTGAGCTCATCTAGAGGTCGACTGAAACAGCATGACCCAAACCCCTACCCTAAATCACGTTAGTGGTCTTTCTGTTAAGGCCAGCCCCACCCTAAATCACATTGTTAGACTATCCAGTGTGACCAAGGCCCCCCATGCCAACAAAGACACACTCCTATCAGGCCTGACATTCCATTGGCTTAGAGATCACCACCCAGAAGCTAAGGGCCAAAGGCCAGACCTCTTTTTAATCCTTTCTCTCTTGGGGGGTATTTATTATTATTAGAGAAGTTGTAGGTTTATAGGTATTTTTCAAGGCTGTGTTTCAGCAGCCACAGTAAGCTTTCTAAACCAAGTTGGATAACATCATGCCTCTGCTTAAAACCAGTTAAGGACTCCCACCTACTGCTGGAGAAATCCAAAATTCTTTCCATTGCCTACAAGTTATGACATGCCATCTCTTCTACCATTCTTTCATTCTCTCACTCTGCTCCAGCCATGCTTTTCTTCTTGCTGTAACTCAGGCTTGCCTGGCTTACTCTTACCTTGGATCCTCTGTTATTGCTCCTTGGCCTACTCTGAATTATCTTGCTGCAAATATTTGCAAGGTGAATTCCCTCACTTCATTCAGGTCTCTGGTCAAATGTCCTTTAATAAGAGAAGCGCCCTCTGACTGCCCCATATAAAATGATACCATCCCCCCGTTATAGCAACCATTACTTGACACAATGATTTACTTGACATAAATGATTTCTTTGTTTATGGCCTGTTTCCTTCCATTGCAATAGAAAGTCCATGTGAAGCAAAGACCTTTTCTGTTTTGTTCTCTTTTATATTCCCAGCCCCAAAAGTTGTTCCAAGCATGTAGTAAGTGATTGTGGCCAACAAGAAGTTATGCTGATTGAATCTCCGCTCAAGAAGAACTTGGTATCAACTGAAAGAAAGTCCTACAGTTAGTTGACAGCCTACCATTATAAGTGGCTTCAGGATTAACAACTTTTGAGATGAGACTACACTCTTCTTGGGCAGCCCCAAGCCAATGATTGAACTGGCAGGGATGTTAGGTCCTGGAAATTTCTCTCCAATATGTACACTATTAATAGGCAATCTTTCCTCTGAAGCTCTCAGTTTGGTTGACTGAGTCTTGCCAGAAGTGCATTAGGGTCTGAGGGTCTCTCTGCCCAATTTTGCTTCCTCCCTGCTTTCCTTTCACAAGATTTATGTCTGCATTAGGGTATGGAAGCTTTCTCTGTGCAATCCCTGATTCCTCCTCTTTTTATCTTTTATGGCATAACTTCTCAATAAACCTCTTGCATTCCTAACTCCACCTCAGTGTCTGCTTCCTGGAGGATCCAATTGATACAGTGCTCCACAAATTCACTCTTTCAACAAATGAATGAATGAATAAAAATGATGAATGTTTCAGTGCGTAGCATTTTGAGGCTGTTTTTTTTTTTTTTTTTTTTTTGGCTTTTATAAAGGGGGTTTATTTGATTACAAAGTTACAGTCTTAAGGCCATAAAAGTGTCCAATGTAAGTCATCAACAATTGGATACCTTCATTGGAGGATGGCCAATGGTGTCCAGAAAACCTCTGTTAGCTGGGAAGGCACGTGGCTGGCATCTGCTCCAAGTTCTGGTTTCAAAATGGCTTTCTCCCAGGACGTTCCTCTCTAGGTTGCAGTTCCTCAAAAACATCAGTCTTAGTTGCTCTTGGAGTGTTTGCCCTCTCTTAGCTTCTCTGGAGCAAGAGTCTGCTTTTAACGGCAGTCTTCAAAATGTCTCTCTCAGCTGCACTGAGTTCCTTCTGTTTGTCAGGTGATTTACATGGCTCCAGTGATTTAATTTAGACCCACCGTGAATGGGTGGGGTAACACCTCCATGGAAATTATACAATCAGAGTCATCACCCACAGTTGGGTGGGGCATATCTCCATGGAAACACTCAAAGAATTACAACCTAATTAACACTGATAGGTCTGCCCACACAAGATTACATCAAAGATAATGGTGTTTGGGGGGACATAATACTTTCAAACTGGCATACTCCCCAAGTGATTCTAATGTGGTCAGGGTACACAACAATTGACCTAAGTTTCAATTCGTTTGATAAACAGGGGTACAGCTTCAAATGAACAGGTTCCTGCAAATGACCAGACCTAACCAGTCTTATCACTTTCAATTTTCTCTTCCTCAAGAAACAGGTACCTCACATGCTGAAGGTAATTTAACATCTCTCATTTTAACTACTCTCTCCAACAGAGGAAATAAGCAGGATACTCTTTTTTCTTTGTATCTGGCCCCAGTCCCTAACACAGGGGCATGTACATAATGGGTTGTCAGCACTTGTGAGTTTTATTTCCTCTCCATAACCCTAAAGAGGTGCTAATAAGCAATTATCTCACCTAAAGATTAAAGAGAAGCAAGGGGTCTGGAGGATTCAAAAACTGAACAGTGCTGAGACCTTGCTATAAATAGGTGTCTACTATTAATAAAACTATTCAAGAATCAAATCAAAAGGTATAAAGCTTTTTTCAGATTCTTAATTGCAAGAAAACAAATTATAACTTTTTTCAGTACGTTTGATTTGATTCTTTGCATTCAAGTTATGAAAGTTGATGATTCTACACAGACAAAAATTATAACTACAGACAGACACTTCCGCATTTTAAACATTTTAACCTATAGTGTAAAGTTGTCATAAAGTATTTTAATAAATATATTAAGGCTTAAGGTAAACATTGTTTTGAGCAAAGGAGGGTAGTTTGCTTTCTCACATACTAGTTTACACTGAGAATCTTTCAAAACAAAAAAAGTTTACCATCTTACAATGAATGATACAAAACATTAGCTTACCCATTTGTGTTTTTTGTCATTCAACATATCTGCATATTATCTTCCTTCCACTTATATCTGATGGACAATGAATGATATAAAGCTTTTTGATAGATTCAGAAAAGGCAGTTGACTGGTGTAATCTGAAATGTTTTATTAGTAAAAAGCTTTCACTGAGTCACCTGGACAGTTTAGTGTCGCAAATAAATAAAGCTTAACCAGGAGGCTTAAAAGCTCATTTAAATAGCAAGAAAAGCTGTAGAATGAACTGAGGAAAGGGAGCAGTGAAATTTCAGTTTTTATACATCCCAAGCCAGGCAGGAACCCTACAAGAAAGAGGGTGTAAATAAGCTACCATCTGTGAGGAGGTAACTAGCACCCACTAAGATGTCTGACGAGGATCCTCTCATACATCATCATAAATCCTCAGCAGCAGTGCCTCAATACAGGGGTGCCGGGGATATGGCCATTCCACTAGGTCTGCCTGAGCAGAAACTCTGACCATCAACACAGACTGCCACCATGCGTCAACGGAGAGCTTCCTGCCTCCACATTAAACTGGCAGCACCATCCCACGTGCCTGAGGACCGTCCACAACGGAATGGCAGAGCAGCTCTCTGGAAAGATGCATTTGGGAGAGGAGAGTCTATCCAGTGGTAAGGGTTTCCCCAACAGTCGCCTTCCTCCTGAGGCCCTCTAGATGGACTCCAGAATCCAGTCACTGCTGGAGAGGGGGGAGACAGGCAGCGACAAGTCCCGCGGAGCCCCTCGTTCCCTCCCATCCTGGAGAGCGCTCTGCTCCTGGAAATAGTCTTCCTCCTCCTCAAAGAAGCCATTTTCCAGAGCATAAGTGCAGTCTGGGCTGGCGGCCGCTTGGCAGGCACCCTTATACTCCTGAATTGACTCGTAGAGGCTGTACAGTTGACAGAGCAAGGACATGTCCAGCTGTCGGAGGCCAACCATGTTGAAGAGTGGCCAAAATCATGTACACAATGCACAGCTTTCTGTACTGCCAATCATTTTTGTTCCTATTTTTCATTTGTCTCTTCCTTCATATTCTTCTTCCCATCTCCTTGCGGAGCAGCGCCAGCGCGGCGTCCAGGTTGGGGGGCTTAGGGGGCACCGCCGCGGCTCGGCCCCTGCCGCCCCCCGCGCCCCCGCGGCTCAGCTCGTCCTGGATGCGGGACTTCTGTGCGTACAGCCGCTCCAGGTGCCGCCAGCCCCCCGACGCGCCGCCGCCCGACGAGGAGTTGAGCAACCCGCTGAGGCTCTTGGGCAGAGGGGGCAGCCCGTCCACCCGCAGCCCCCGAATCCCGCCCGAACCGCCCGCGGCCCCCGGCGGCGCCGACCCGCTCATTCCGCCGCGGCCGGCGCAGGCAGACGCGACCCAGCAACGCGCCCGCCCCACCGCTGCCCCAGCCCGAGCCCCCTTGAGGCTGTTTTTAATTTAATTAAAAATTTTTTAAGAGAGCGAGAACTTAAGAACTTCCCAGTAGAATTGCATGCTGGATATTTTCATTTAATCCAGGCTCAGTGAAAATACTTACCCTTCAGTGATGCCCACAGAACTCAGCATGTGTCTGTGGTGGCCCCCAATTACTCCCCAACCATCTGCTTTCCTGGCATCTCATGGATCTGTTCAGAGCCAAAGTCTTGTGTGACTACAATTATGAGTGACAACATGAGGATTTTCTTGGAGAGGCATAAGGGCTGGGACAAGGGCTAAAATTTAGAAACCTCAGAAGGCTTCCTGAAGCCAAATATGGTAATCATCCAAAGAGTATGTTTGGGCTCTTTGGAGGCTCAAGGTGAAGTCAATGGCAAAACTCCAGATGTGGGACTTCTGGTAGGTTGATTGACCAGTCAGAATAAATTCTAGCCTAGGGGATGGAAGAGATTCCTGGAGTCTCTCTCCTATGCTAGGCTTTAACCTTTTAGTTGAATAGCATGGAGCTAGGAGATCCTGGGGAGAGGATAGGGCAGGCAGAGGAGAGAAGTCACTCAGGAGCCGAGGGCAGCAGCAATTCACCAACGGTAGGAAGTGTTTCAACATTTTATTAACAAGTGCAGACTGCACTCCCCGAGTGTTCCATAATTGGTATTAGGACACCCCTGCTGATGGATGCTTGGGCTATTTCCAATCTTTGCTCTTGCAAACAATGCTGCCAAGAGTAACCTACACTTTTATGGTGCTCCATTATAAATCCCCAGAGTAAATTCTCAGAGGTGGGTATGCTGAGTTAAAAGGGAAATATATTTGTAATTTTGACAGTTACTACCAAATGGCCCTCAGTAAGGGGTGTAATATTTTCCACATCCACCAGCAACATGGCTTCACCAAAAGAATGTTGTCAAATTTTAAATTTTTGCCAGTCTTCAGTTGATTTTGGTGTTGCTCCTGATACAATCGTATTTGCTAATATCAGTTTTATGTCTTTCAAATTATTTATATTTCTAATTTCTTTCTCTCGTCAAGTTTTACTGGCTAAAACTACTAGTCTAAATTTAACTAGTAGAGATGATAGCAGGAAACTTTTTCTTTTTTCTATAAAAAAGAAGAAATAAAAAATTAAAACACATTCAGCTCTACAATATGTAGAACAGTCTTCACTAAAGTATCACTTGTGTTATTGGGGAATTGATGCATCTTTGGATGCTCACCCTTAGGAGAGCAAATTTGTAAATGCCTGCACACAGTGAAATATTCAGCAAAAATTGGATTGGATGTACTGCATAACAGCAATTACAATGGGTTTTAAAACCATAGTATTTAATTGAAAAGAAAAATAGTATGAGATATACAACAAATACTATTTAAAAATTAAATTATGCAAATATAAATCAACAATACACATTCTGCAACAACCCATATAAATAAAAATATATGTATTAAATACACAAGAGAGAATCATATTTGTAGTGAAGAAAGAGAATTATCATATTGTCATGTGCTGGGGGAAAAAGGAAATTAATAAGTAATTATTACAAGAAAGGAACCTTGCTGGACTAATGACAATAATAGTATACTGTGACATGTGGGATATGACTAATTCAATCTTTGCATATGAAGTTTAAAAAATAAAGATATGATAAAATAAAATGGAGATGAAACACTCATCTACAAGAGTGAAATGTGATATTGAATGTAAAATACTTATCACATTATCCAGAAGATTCTCAGTGCTCAAAATGGGTAGTATTGGAGAGGGGGCAAGATGGCGGCATAGAGAGGAGTGGAATTTAGTTAGTCCCCTGGAGCAACTAATAAACAACCAGTAACAACTAGTAAATAATCTGGAAAAACTGCTGGGGGACAACCATGACTGTCCACATATTGTACACCTACCTGGCTTGGGAGGAATGACTGGGATTGCAGCACAAAATCTGTAAGTAAAAACTGCAGAACTTCACTGGGAGCCCCCTCCCCCAATGGCAGGCTGAGCTGCAAAACCTCGCTGTGGTAGAAAGCAGCACTCTCTGAACAAGTGAATATAGCTCAGCCTGGCTCGGAAAGGGGGCTTTCTGTCCCTTTTTCTCTCTCTCAACCTTTCTCAGTGGGAAAGCCTCAGCCATTTTCAGTTTGCAGCTCTCTGACCCAGACAGGGGTGGAGTTAACAGAGTCAGAGAGACAAAGTTGCTATTCAAATGCAGAAGATAACTCCCTAGGGGGTGTATCTTCCCTAAGAAGAAGGAAGTGGGGCCCAGCTTTACTACAGGCCTTCCCATCAGAACCAGACCCCAGAGCCTGGGGGAAAATAGCCAAAACAGAAACTAAAGAGGCCACACCTCCTTACACCAGTTGGGAGTGATGGGCTGACAAGTGCCACCTACTGGGCAGGTTAGGAAAAACATAGCAGCTAGAGATCTCACAGGAAAGGCTGTCAATCTTTAAGATACATTCGTAGGGAGACTTGAAATGGAATATAACCCAATTCTGAGATCTGAACCCATTCTGGTCTGGGAAAATCTGACTGGGGTAACCAAGGAAACCAGATGCCAGACAACAGAAAACTACAATCTACACTAGGAAAAATGAAGATATGGCCCAGTCAGAGGAAAAATTTACACCTCAATCAAGATACAGTTGAGATAGTTTTTCACTTTAATGAAACAATCTATTAAATATTTTCAAAGAGATATGCTAAATCAAATAAAAAACCAAATCAATGAGTTCAGGGAAGATATGGCAAAAGAGATGAAGGCTATAAAGAAAACACTGGGCGAACATAAGGCGGAAATTGAAAGTTTGAAAAAATAACTGGCAGAATGTGTGGAAATGAAAGACACAACACAAGAGATGAAAAACACAATGGAGACATACAACAGCAGATCTCAAGAGGCGAAGAAAACACTCAGGAACTGGAGAACAAGATACCTGAAATCCTACACACAAAAGAACAGATAGGGAAAAGAATGGAAAAATATGAGCAACATCTCAGGGAATTGAACGACAACATGAAGCACATGAATGTATGTGTCATGGGTGTCCCAGAAAGAGAAGAGAAGGGAAAAGGGGCAGAAGCAAAAATAGAGGAAATAATCAATGAAAATTTCCCATCTCTTATGAAAGACATAAAATTACAGATCCAAGAAGTGCAGCATACCCCAAACAGAATAGATCTGAATAGACCTATGCAAAGACACTTAATAATCAGATTATCAAATGTCAAAGACAAAGAGAAAATCCTGAAAGCAGCAAGAGAAAAGTGATCCACCACATACAAAGGAAGCTTGATAAGACTATGTGCAGATTTCTCAGCAGACACCATGGAGATAATAAGGAAGTGGTGTGATAAATTTAAGATACTGAAAGAGAAAAACTGCCAACCAAGAATCCTATATCTGGCAAAACTGTCCTTTAAATATGAGGGAGAGTTTAAAATATTCTCTGACAAACAGACAATGACAGAGTTTGCGAACAAGATACCTGTTCTACAGGAAATACTAAAGGGAGTGCTACAGAAAGATAGGAAAAGACAGGAGTGAGAGGCTTGGAACACAATTTTAGGTGATGGTAGCACAACAATGTAAGTACACTGAACAAAGATGTATAGTTGAAAGAGGAAGGTTAGGAACATGTGGGACACCAGAAGGAAAGAGGAAAGATAACGACTGGGACTATATAACTCAATGAAATTTAGATCACTCAACAATTGTGATAAAATGTACAAATATGTCTTTACATGAGGGAGAACAAATGAATGTCAACCTTGCAAGGTGTTAAATATAGGTTGGTGTTGGAGAAAAATATATGATCAAAGCAAACTAGAGACTATAATTAACAGAAACATTGTATTATGCTTCCTTTAATGTAACAAAAGCAATATACCAAAGTGAAATGCCTATAAGAGGGGGACATAAGGGAGGGGTATGGGACTCTTGGCATTGGTGAAGTTGCCTGACTCTTTTATTCTACTTTAGTTTAATTATATCTTTCCTTTCATTGCTTCTTAGCTGTCATGTTTTTTTTTCTTTCTTTTTCTTTTTCTTTTGCCTCTCTACCTTCTTTGACTCTTCCTCCTTCTTTGTACAAGAAATGGAGAAGTCCTTATATAGATAGTGGTGATGGTGGTGAATACATAAATACATGACTATACAGAGAACCACCGATTGTTTACTTAGGATGGAATGTATGGTGGATGAACAAAACCATCTTAAGAACAAAAAACAAAAATGGGTGGATGAAGAAACCTTGAAGGCACTATATTGAGTGAAATAAGTCAGACACACAAGGACAAATATTGCATGGTCTCACTGATATGACCTAATGAAATAATTATAATATGTAAACTCATAGACATGAAATATAAGTTACCAGGATGTAGAACGAGGCTAAAGAATGGGGAGCAGTTGCTTATTAAGAGAAGAATGTTCAACTAGATGGAACTTACGTGTTTGAAAATGGACAGAGGAGACGGTAGCACATTATTGTGAGAATAGCTAACAGTGCTGACTGGTGTGTGAATGTGGTGGAAAGGGGAAGCTTAGAGTCACATATGTCACCAGATGGAAAGTTGGAGGTTAAAAGATGGGATTGTATAAAACAGTAAATCTTGTGGCAGACAACGTCCATGATTAACTGTACAATATCAGAAATCTCTTTCATGAACTAGAACAAATGTATGACACTATGACTAGAAGTTAATAATAGAGGGGTATATAGGGAAAAATATACCTGTTGCAAACTATGTACTACAGCTAGCAGTATTTTAACATTCTTTCATCAACAGTAACAAATGAAATACTATAACAATACTATGAGTCAATAATGGAGGGGGTTGGTTAAGGGTATGGGAGGATTTGAGTTTTCTTTTTCTGTCTTTCTTTTCTGGAGTAATGAAAATGTTCTAAAAATTGAAAAAAAATTAATTCTGGTGATGGATGCACAGCTGTATGATGGTACTGTGGCCAACTAATTGTGCACTTTGGATCTTTGGAAAATTGTATGGTATGTGAATAATCTCAATAAAATTAAATTTTAAAAATATGTAGTATTGTTACTCTACATTGTTGCCAAGGATTTCTTGTTTCATCCTCTTTATGCTAATAATCTTTTGGTCACAATTCAGGTCTTCGTATGACATAATCCATTTAAATAGCCCTTTGTTCTTTCCTTTTCTCTTTTCTTCTCTTTTCTCTCCTCTCCCCTCCCTCCTCTCCTTTCCTTTTCTTTTCTTTTCTTTTCCAATCTCCAGTCTCCTCCCTACCTGTGTTAGTTAGCCAGAGCTGCTATCACAAATACCATGCAATGGATTGGTTTAAACAATGAGAATTTATTGGTTCATGTTTTGAGGATAAGAGAAGTCCAAAATCAAGATATCAGCAAGGCTTGCTTTCTTCTCGAAATCTGTAGCATCCTGGTCCTGGCTATTTGCGATCCGTGGATTTCTATGCTTGTATATCTGCCTCCCATCACATGGTGATGCCTTCACCTTTGTCACTCTTTGTGACTTTTGGGTTTTCCCTATAAGGCTTCCAGTAATCTGAATTAATACCCACCCCAGTTCAGTTTGCCACAACTTAATTAAAACTAACATCTTCAGAAGGTCCATTTATGAGTTCATGCCCACGAGGACAAGGATTAGCTCAAGAATGTGTGTTTGTTGGGGTACATGAGTCAACCTCCCACACCACCCTTGAATTTTGCACACATTCACTGGAGTGATCTTTCTAAGCATAAAGTTCACAATGGCCCGCTCAGAAAGATTCTACTAGTTTCACTGCCCATTGAATGAGGCCCAAAGTCCTCAGGCTGGAATTCATTTACATCCACAGCCATTAGATTGTCTATTCCCAAATGCATGAAAAGAATGCACATCCCTGAATTGCAAAAACAGCAAAAACATATTTCTTATTCAGGTTCTATGCCTCACCAGCTGTGTGATCACAGAAGAATTAATTCCCTCTCTGAACTTCCTTGTCCTTGTTTGTAGAGTGGTGATACTGCATAGCTTCCCAGGGCTGGAGTCACAGGATTGAATTATGTCTGCTCTGCAGCATTTAGAACAGACTGACTCATGGTAGCATCAATGCCTTTTCCTTTTCACCATCCATCTCTCCTCCCTTTCCCCATTCCTCCTCCATCAGTTTTTATTCCCTATCAATTTTTTCTTTCTTTTATCCATGATGATCAGTACAGGACTGGATATATAGTAAGCGTTACTGATTAATGGGTTATTCTTCTGATGGAAGGCTGTAGACAATTCTTTTTGTTTCATTATTTCTTATAATTATCTGTTTTGTCATTGTTTAATGAATTTTTCCAATTTATCTCACACAAAATATCAATTGACTTTAACTGGCTTTTGTCTTTTACTGGGATGGAAAGCTCACCTTGTCATGGGTACTGGCAAACCTCCCACACTCACGTGGGTTCCCAGATGAGATATGTAAGACATGTTATTCTGCCTGGGTGACCTCAGGTATGTCCCACCCCTTCTATCTCACTGCCCGCAACCTTGGCTTTCTTCTGAAAATAATAAAGGCAGAGCACTGCCCTGTGGCGATGAGCTCTATTCTATCTCCTAAAACACAGCCCTCCTTTCTCTTGGAAGCTATCGGTCATGAAGCTCTGTTTAATAACCATTGCCATTCTTCTGATCCTGATTCATAAGTCTTCAGGTAACTCAGGCCTCTTTCAAAGGTTTTGGGGCCCTGTATATGGTATTGGGATCTCGGTTATGTGGTGTCAAGCAGCTTATGATGTTACCCGCGGATTCATATCATGCTATAATCTTTTACTGGACTTTGTACTGCCAAGATAGATGTAAAAGACTGGTTCTCCTGGGTGGTGGAATGGTGGAGAGGATTGGACATAGAGCATTTTAAAAGAGCAGTGTTATAGGAATGAAAGCTTAGGATGTGGGTTAGGTGTGAGGAATTGAGTCCAAGTTGGGAATTTATAGGATGCATCAAGGGGTTATGTTAGTGATTAAGGAGTTCATTGTGGTGCAGAGTGGATAGGATCTTTGGGTTGGGTGATGGTAAGAAAAGAAATGAGCTGGGGTGAGGGATTGTAGTTATAGAATTAGACTGGGCTGCTGGTTTGGTGTAGGCTGGACTGGGAATGATATTTATGGTTAAATGGATCTGGTAGTGAAATTGGATGGAGCTAGGACTTGGTAGTTGGGTGCTTGTTGGGTTGAAGTTGAGTGTTGGTGTGGGGTGGCTTGACTAGCACGTTTGTCTTGGCATTGCAGTTTTGGTGAGCATAGGATGGAGGTAGACTGGAATTTGGAGTTAGGTTTTACCAGGTCAAGGGTGGTGAATAGGGGGTTGATATGGACAGAATTTAGAATAGCCTGGAGCAGGGGCTGATTAGGCTTGAATAAGACACCCAAGTCCATCATAGCAGGGCTGTTGTTGGAATTGGTAATTGTTCTAGTTTGCTAATGCTGGAGAATGCAAAACACCAGAGATGGATAGGCTTTTATAAAACGGGGGTTTATTTCACTACGCAGTTACAGTCTTAAGGCCACAAAGTGTCCAAGGTAACACCTCAGCAATCGGGTACCTTCACCGGAGGATGGCCAATGACGTCTGGAAAACCTCTGCTAGCTAGGAAGGCAGCTGGCATCTGCTCCAAAGCTCCGGCCTCAAAACGGCTTTCTCCCAGGACGTTCCTCTCTAGCAAGCTTGCTCCTCTTCAAAACATCACTCCCAGCTGCACTCGTTTCCTCCCCCCCGAGTCAGCTCATTTATGTAGCTCCACCGATCAAGGCCCACCCTGAATGGGTGGGGCCATGCCTCCATGGGAACATCTCATCAAAATGATCATTACCCACAGCTGAGTGGGGCACATTCCAAGCAAATCTAAGCAGCACCAAAAACGTCTGCCCCACACAAGACCACAAAGATAATGGCATTTGGGGGACATAATACACTCAAACCGGCACAGTAATCAATCAACTCTGGATAAAATATATCCAGTGTCCTTTCCTTCAAAAATTTCCTTGAGTGTGACTCTCACCAACATAAATAGTACTACATGTAGGAGAAGACAGTGCAGATAAATGAAATTGTGAGGACAGATTGTTTCCAGACGAATCCTTCAAATCTTGGCATTCCAATAAAAAAACTATACAATAGAAAAAACATAACAAAAACATAGGATCAAGTTTAATCATCCCTATGGACAACTAAGTTTGTTTCCTCTCTTGGGGGTAAGTTCAGAGTTACCATCTCTAGTCTTTTCCCTTCTCTCTCCCCCTCTTCCTGTTCCCCATTGATCCATCACCCCTTCCTCTTAACTCTCCCCCTTTCCTCTTAATGTCCATTTTCCTATCCTCTTTTTCTTGCCATATTTGTACCATATTACTTGAGGGATACTTGTTTCCATGCTCAGTAAATGTTGGACACTGCAACTAGGCTTACAAATAAAATAAAGAAAAAAATTTATGCTTCAAGGGTTATAGAAGTTCTGCTTCTTTAATGATTACGTAACACTCCACCTGGAAGAATTCATGGTCAGGAAATATTTTGGACAATCTTTTCTAATAAGAATATCAAAGCCATTTTCTTCTTTCAACATCTCAAGCATGCATATTATTGATCTATTTGAAGCCAAGATTCTCTTATAAAGCTTTGGATCTTTGGTGTTAAGCTGAATGCTTTGCTGGTTTACTTCCTTAACAAATGTTTACTGAATGAATTAATGCATAAATGATTTATGGATAATAAATAAACTTAGCAGGACATAAGTGGAGGTAGATGAGTAGGAAAGATCTTTGATTTTAGGGGAAGATAACTTTTGGGTGCCCATTTGGCAGAAGATAAAGGTATTAGGTATTGCTATACCTCATATATCAATATACTGGCTCTTGATGGGGCTAGTAGGAAGACTATGTAGGAGGTTCTTGATTACTGACGCAGTTGTTACTCATTTTATGATACATTAATTTTGTCTTAAAACATGGATTGCATAGTGAGGGAAGACAGTTGGGCACTATCTAAAGGTGAGTGTTAGAAGCACAGCACTAGGAAGAGTTGTGGAACTCACATAAAGCAGGAGTTCATTATAATTTTGGAGGAACTATTGCAAACATCCTTGCCTTGACACCTAGCCAGGCCTGGAGATGGAGATTTGGTGTGAAAATTTTAAAAATTTCTCCAGATTACTGTAGTATAGTCATTGCCTCTATAACTTCCCTCTCTGTACTTGATAGTCTATGATCTGATGCAAATCTCCTAACCTCATTTCCAAGGTAGAAATACTAGGTCCAGAGAAGTAAATCATAAGATAATTGTCAAAGACCACACTGGAATTTGAAAGCAGATCTCCTTTGACTTCTAATCAGAAGAGGGAGGAACTTTAAGGGTGACATTTATTTGTTGTAGGAGATGCAATGCACAGTGACTTGGGGAAATAGGAGTCAGAGCCACAGGGTCAGGAGTTAAAAGTTGCAAAGGCCATTGACAAAACTTTTAAGGGTTTCTTTGGGAGCCACCATAAGCAGCATCCTCCTGGGGCTGCCTTGGTCCAGTCTCCATGTGGAGAGAGTGAGGAAAAGGCAGCCTGCCTGATCGTCATTCTTGGTATCTCTGTTCTTACCTACTACTGTGGTGACTGCAGAGAGGGGGTCTTGGGTGCCCCAACTTCCATCCAGGGTGTTTGGGAGTGCGCAAGTCCTCCAGGTCAGGTGTTAGCCTGAAGAGTGTGGGTGTCACTCTGGGGATGTCCCCCTGTAGATCGTCTCCTTCTCCTGAAGCAGGATGGTACCAGAAGAGAGAGCAGATCCCTTGACAAGGGTGAAGATAGTACCGATTTGGTACCATGATCCTGGAGCATGAATGGCTTGGGAATATTTTTGGCCCCCTTCCTCTGGTTGACCAGTAGACTGACTGATGTAGCAGCAATTCAGTGCCTCTTTTGGGTTTATGTGGCAGTTCGTACATACGCCTATACACAAATCCTATTCATTTTTCTTCCTTTTATATTTTTATCTCCCCAGCTCATCCATGATGAAACAAATTTACATTCCTTGTTAAGGAAGCAAGGAGGGAGACTCCTTAGAAAGAAAATTACAGTCAAGAGGGGTGCACTTTATAGTTGCTTTGGGCCTTGTTTTATTAGTATGGGTAGTGGAGACTTGAGTGTGTATAGCAATGAGTACATGGCCTGGCACAGACTGAGTGTTCATAAACGGGTGTGGAATGAGGGGTTGGGTAGATGATGGTGAAGATGCTGAAGTCCAGGCTAGGGAGGGTGGATTTTGTATGGACAGCAGTGGGAACTCTCTGTGCTCTGCAGACAAGATTCAAAGAGAAGCCAACTTCTCCCAGAAAATTTTGCTGCATAAGGAGGCTATATACACAGACAGGAGAGAGCATGAGTTTTGAGTCATGTGGATCAGAAATTGAATTCTGACTCTCTCACTTACCAATTCAGAGACTCTGATGGGAACCTGGTCTCTTTTTTGTGCCTTAGTTTTCTCATCTGAAGAGAGAGATAATGACAGGCTGTTGTAACTTTTCACTATTTTACCAAGGTTATGGATAAAAAAATCTTGGCACAGTGATGTTGAATGTATAATAGTAGTTATTATTATTTTATTTCCAAAGATCTCTTCTTCTTTTGAAAAGCTCCAAATATTACTAATGATTAATGTTTATAGAATGTTGACTATATGTCAGAAACTGTGTCACTAGAGGATGATCGGTCAAGGGGGTTGAGCACACATGTATATGACTGAATAACTGGTTGGTTGATGTGTACGTTAATACATGGTGATGAATGCACACTGATGGGTATGTATTGTGGGTACACGGGTACATGTTCAGTTTGTGTGTGATTGTGGCTCTGTGAATAAGTTGACTTGTGCATATGTATTTGTGCCCATGCAAGTGTGAGGTCCATGGGTGTACAGTATATGTTTCTAGAGGGCCAATACACAGAGGGCTGCATGAAGGCACTAACACACATGTGCACTAATACTCGTGTACCCAACCTTGGTGTAGACTCTATCTCTGAAGAGTTGAGCACTGGGAGTGTACATCTGCACAGGCACATGGCAACATGCCCAATGTAACTGTCCCTTGCAGAGTTGGAGTCTCAGGAAATGATCCTTATCTAATAATAATAGCAATCAGAACAACAACAACCACAACAAAGTCTGACATTTAATTTCCTCTTACTAAGTGCCAGATACTGTTCTAAGCACTTTACATACATTAACTCATTTAGTGATCACCACAGCTTTAAGAGATACTCTCATTTATTATTATTGCCATTGCGTAGATGACAGCCACAGAGGGATAGAAAACTGAAATTATTTACCCAAAGACAAAGATCTAGTAAATGACAGAGTCCATGCTTGAATCTAGATGATTTTTCATTCCAACTCCTGTGCTTTTAGCATTCTATGTCCTCTGTTATCTTGGCTGCATAGAGACTAATCATGGCCATATCTTTCCCAGGAAGCATGAGCGCATTATCCAAAAAACGGCAATTAGTGGCAACAGGAGCTGAATGTGAAGAGGACCAAGGAATATGCAGAAACAAATGCAGAAAACTAGAAACTGAATACCTCTACTGTAGAGATGGCAAAAAGTGCTGCCTGAAACCAGGTGTCAGAATGTTTTTTCCAGTTTTGAAGAGGGAAGACTGGTCAAATATACTTCCTACCACAGTGGAACCCTGATAATCAGAGATTCCCTCCCTTCCCCTCTTCTGGAAATCTTCCATTCAAACCCCTCCACTGTAAGAATGCATTCCAGCTTCCCATGTCTGCCTTTAATCTATGAAGTTTCATGGTTGGAGGAATGAAGTTGGGTAGAAGTCATAGAATTTGGAAAAAGGCCCTAGTCAAGAAAGCAAATAAAATGTAGTAGATGCAAATGGAATGGGGGAAAGGAGAAGATTAAATTTTCCCTTGCTTCCTTACCATAGAGAGAAAAAAAGATGCAAGTCAGCCCTTCACAAAACTGGGTGCCCCAAATGGCCAATAAGCTCATGACAGGTGTCAATAATCACTAGCCATCAAGGAAAAGCCAATTAAAACCACAGTGAGATAATACTCAACATATACCAGAATGGTATAGAATACATGACAATACCTTTTGTTGGTGAGCATGTGGAGAAACTGAAAATTTTATATACTACTGGTAGGTATATAAATGCAAAACAGAATATTTGCATTCCATATGCTTCAGCAAATTCACTTTTTGGCATATACGTGACAGAAATGAGTATATATATTCACCAAAATACATGTATGAGGATGTTTATAGCAGCCTTATTCATCTTGGCTCTAAAGGACCTTAACAGGAGAATAAAAATACTATACTGCAATGAAATGAATAGACTATTGATCTGTGCAATAACATGAATGAAAGCTCACATTGTGAATGAAAAAAAGTCATGATTCCCTTTTATATAAAATTTAAAAAGAAACATTATATGGGATTACAAATCAGGATAGTGATAACCTTTGCAGAGGGAAATGAGGGGGAAATTGTATAAGGTTGATAAAATTCTATTTTTTGATCTGAGTAATGGTTACATGCCTTAGTTCATTTTGTAATAACTCATCAGACTTTATAACTTATGATTTATGCACTTTCTGGAGACATAGTATACTTTAATTAAAATGATTATTTAAAGAAAGGGACCTGAGAGGTTGAGTGGTGTGCCCAGGATGCTCTGCGAAGCTCTACACATTACACTGACCTCCAGTTATTATGCCCTTCAAAGGCATCACTTTCCCGAAACTTCTCATTGTGTGAGTTAGTCACACATTCTATCCAGGAGAGGGAGGTTTTCTCCTGCTCTTTTCAGTTAAGTTAGGCTATGAAATCTTAATGAATTAACATATCAAAGATTTAGTTATCATGCAGGATTTGAGGCCCCAAAGTAAGTTATTAAAGAAAAGAATGCATTCATTAATGGGGTGAAGATGATTTATAAAGAAAAGTCTCTATGGCTGTCAAAGACTGTAAAAGGAACACAAATTCTTCCCCACCCTGCACCCATGTCCTTGCAGCCGGATGGTGCAGATCCTTCCATTAAGAGATAAGAGATTATTTTCCCACCACCTGTCTGTGAGCTTGGCTATGTGACTTACTGAAGCCAATGAGATGTTAGCAAAAATGGTACAAGATGTTATGCATTGGACCTCATCTTATTGCTGCACTTGGGATCCTGAAATCACCATGTGAAAGAACTCAAATCATCCTGCTGGGAGTTGAGAAGCCATATAAAAGAGAACTGAGGCATTCCAGATGACATCCAATCAAAGGCCAGACACGTGAACGGGTCCATCCCAGATCATCCAACCACTAGTCAACCACCCAGCTGAGCACAAACACAGGAGGGAGCCCAGCAGAGATCAGCCATTTAGCCCAGGCCAAAAGAACTGCCGAGTCATTCCACCAAATCATGAATGAAATAAAATGATTGATTCACACCTCTAAGGTTTTTTTAATTCAATTTTATTGAGATATATTCATATACCATACAATCATCTAAAGTGTACAATCAGTTGTTCACAGTACCGTCATATAGTTGTGCATTCATCACCCCAATCTATTTTTTGAACATTTTCCTTGTACCAGAAAAAGTAAAAATAAGAATAAAAAATAAAAGTAAAAAAGAACACCCAAATCATGCCCCTCCAACCCTATTTTTCATTTAGTTTTTGTTCTCATTTTCTACACATCCTTCCATACACTGGATAAAGGGAGTGTGATCCACAAGGCTTTCACAATCACACTGTCACCCCTTGTAAGCTACATTGCTATACAATCGTCTTCAAGAGTCAAAGCTACTGGGTTGCAATTGGATAGTTTCAGGTATTTACTTTTAGTTATTCCAATGCATTCTTATGTATAAGAATGCCCACCGGAGTGACCTCTTGACTCCATTTGGAATCTCTCAGCCAGCGAAACTTTATTTCGTTTCATTTCACATCCCCCTTTTGGTCAAGAAGGTGTTCTCAATCCCACGATGTTGGGTCCAGATTCATCCCCGGGAGTCATATCCTGTGTTGCCATGGAGATTTACACTCCTGGGAGTCAGATCCCACGTGGGGGGGGGGGCAGTGAGTTCACCTGCTGAGTTGAGAAGCCTCTAAGTTTTATGGTGTTTTGTTTTGTTTTCATGCAGGAGAAGTTAACTGATAAAGAGCCTGGGATCAGAAATGGAATGTTATTATAACAAAAACTGGAAATATAACAAAAACTGGTTTAGTGACCAAGTGGCAAGCAGTAAAGAAGCAGATATCAGAGGTTATAAAGGTGGCAAATGATAATATTCAGTTGAAAAAATTTTATAAAGCCATGATCTCTGGAAACCATGTACAAATGTACACAGCCTGCAGCTCTCAGGGAGATAGCTGTCATTGGGTGTACTAAATTTGTGCATTTGTGGCTGCATTTAGCAAGTTTCACAGTGGAGAATCTGCCCATTTGCAGGCAGAAATGAAATAGAATAAAGATCACAAACTTGAGACCTGGCACAGATGGTGTGTCAGGGATCCCTAAGAAGAAATCCAGCTGGGTGATTCGACAGAAAGACTCACAGGGTCCAGACGTTATACTCAGGGTTACAGTTTGATACAGCAAAGAGATACAAAGAAAAATCAGTACACAGAGTAAATGATTTGGGGTAAAACTGAATCCTTCCTTAATATGGCATATTTCCTACTTATTTCAGATAAACTTAAGGTTAGCTGCCATTAGTTTGGAAAAGATAAGTAGGGGGACAGAATGGCAGATAAATAAGGGACAGTTGAGAACTATGTCTAGGAAAGAATTTTGGATAGGATTCCTAGCAAAAGTTAGTAAGTCACTTTATTCTTATGGGGATTTCATTGCCAAAGAGAACTCAAGTCCTGACCAAAAAAGCCTTTGAAATTTAAGACTTAAAACCACTTTAAGTTCCCATCTACCTTGAGCAGAAAACAGATTTTGAAGGTTGTGCCACCTCAAGTAAGGCATGCTCCCCAACTCCCACTTCAAAAGCAACCGTAAAGAACAAGGGCAGGACATAGTGTGTGGGTGAGAGAAGAATCTAGACTTAATGAAGGTATTTCCTCACCTTCAGGGTCCTCTCTCCTTTTCAAATGTAAGTATTTATTGCCTTTATCCAGTCTGTGTTCTCTTATTGATTGTTGAGTGTGAGAAGGGAAAGTAGCTTGTCTTTTTAGTTCATAGGTCCCTGGATCAGCAGGAATCATATCCAGATGTGATGAGAGGAGTGTGCATCCTCTGGTGCCCTGGACTTGGAACCAGACATGATGACAGGATGGGATGTGGGGTGTCCTTCAGGAGGGGGTGAGTATGTTCTGTGTGTGGAAGGAAGAGTAAAAGGCAAAATCTTGACCAGAAAGGAGCACTTGGTGATTATGTCTGTACTAAATCCATTTGCCCTTTGGGGACACAGGAAGATCTCACTTCTAGAGCAGTTTGGGGGACATGTAATTGTCTGGCAAATAATATTTGGGGCATAAACAACATAAACAACTTACAGTTCTTGCTCCTGAACTTACCATGATATCCTCAGTTTTTTCTCCCCATTCACGCAAAAGGAAGTGAAGTACTCTGAAATGGTTGCAGCCACAGAAAGGAATGAATTGCCAAGGCTGAAATTAACTTAACTGTTTTAATAATTAGGTACATCATTTTCAAAGGAAGTTAAAGAATGAGATTGTTCCCAAGGATACAGTTGGGTAGGTACATAAACAAAAAAGGATACACAATGACTGAACTGAAGGAAAACTGGGTAAAAATTTTTTAAAATGCATATTTAGGGTATATATGTGATATAGTTAATAGAATATTGTTAAGAACAGTTTTTACTGAAGTATTAATACATACAAAAGCAGCCATAAATTTTATATGTAAATGTCAGTGAAATTTCTCAAAATGAACACAACTGTAACCAGCACCCAAAGAAATGTATCATTACCTGAAACCCAGCAGCTTCCTCTTGCCTCCTCCCAATCATTATTCCTTCCAAATCACTATAATCATTAATGACTTGACTTTACTTTTATCCTGTCTTTTAAATTTAAATTTAAATAAATGGAATAATAGAGTATATATTCTCCTGTGCCTGGTGAGGTTTATCCATATCGTTTTGTATGACACTGATTTATTCATTCTCGTTACTGTATCGAGTTTCTTTGAATGAATCTAACAGTTTATTCATTCTATTGTGGATGGACATTTGAGTTATTTACAGATTTTGGCTATAGTGTTGCTGTGAACATTGTCGTACATAGCTTTTTGTCATGTTGGCCATATACATGAATGAATACCTATTAGGTCCTGGGGATTGCAATTGTTCAACCGAATAGACCCCACTGTATGCTGTTGCAAGATACTCACCTTAAATTCAAAAACACAATTAGGTTGAAAGCGAAAGGATGGAAAAAATATACTATGCAAATAGCAGCCAAAAGAGAGTTGGGTTGGCTATACCGATATCAGATGAAATGGACTTTAAGTAAAAAACTGTATTAGGGACAAAGAAGGTCACCATAAAGAAGCCAATTTAACAAGAATACCATAAAATTTATAAACATGTAGTACCCAATAGCAGAGTCCCAAAATACATGAAGCAATTATTGACAGATTTGAATGGAGAAATGGATGGTTCTAATTAATAATAGGAGACGTCAATGAACATAAACAGATGATTTTGAATGGCTCTATCTGTTATAGAACAGATTGAACATCTAGACAGGAGATCAATAAGGAAACAGAAGACTTGAACAATATTACAAACCAACTAGACCTAACAGACATATAGAACACACCCCAACAGCAGCAGAATATGCATTCTTCTCTAGTGTATAAGGGTCAGTCTCCATGATAAACCATGTCTTAGGCCACAAAACAAATCTAAATATATTTAAAAATATTGAAATCATACAATGTATCTTCTAGTACTGCAATGAAATGAAGCTAGGAATCAATTACAGAGGGAGAACTGGAAAACTCATAAATTGGTGGAAATTAAACAATACCCTCTTAAATAAACAATGGATCAAAAAGATATCACAAGGGAAATTATGAAATATCTTGAGGCAAATAAAGGAAAACAACATACCATAATTAAGGGTTAGAACAAAGGCAATGCTGAGAGGGAAATTTATAGCTCTAAATGCTTACATTAAAAAAGAACAATGATCTCAAATCAGAGACCTAACCTGACACATGGAGCATCTAGAAAAAGAAGAGCAAACTGAACCCAAAGTAAGCAGAAGGAAGGGAATAATAAAAATTAGAGCAGAGATAAATGATACAGAGGAAAAATACAAGAGAGGATCACTGAAATCAAGAGTTGGTTCTTTGAAAAGATCAATGAAATAAAATGAAAAAGATCTTTAGCTAGACTGACAAAGAAAAAAAAGAATGAGGATACAAATAACTAGAATCAGAAATGAAAGGGGAAACATACTTTCGACCCCACATAAGGATTATAAGCATATACTGTGAACAAATGTATGCCAACAAATTGGATAACCTAGATGAAATGGACAAATTCCTAGAAACACACAAACTACCTACACTGATTCCAAAAGATACAGAAGATCTCAACAGGCTAATAGTAAGAGATTGACTCAGTAATCAAAAACCTCCCAATTAAGGAAAGCCCAGGAGCAGATGGTTACACTGGTGAATTTTACCAAACATTCCAAGAATTAACAACAATCCTGCTCCAACTATTCCAAAAGATTGAAAAGGAGGAAACACTTCCTAACTCATTCTATGAGACCAACATCACCCTAATACTAATGCCAGGCAAAGATACCTCAAGGAAAGAAAATTACAGACAAATATCCCTTATGAATATAGGTGTTAGAATCTTCAACAAAATACTAGCAAACTGAATCCAACAACACAATAAAAGAATTATACACCATGATAAAGTATGATATATCCCTAGTATACAAGGGTTATTCAAAAAAGAAAGTAATTTTATAATACACCATATTAATTGAATGAAGGAAAAACACACATGATCATATCAGTTGACATAGAACAGACATTTGACAAAATCCAGCACCCCTTTCTTGATAAAAATGCTCAGAAAACTTGGAGTAGAAGGAAACTTCTTCAGCATAATAATGGACATATATGAAGAACCCACAGCTAATATCATACAAGACTGAGAGCTCTCCCTCTAAGATCAGGAACAAGGAGTGTCACTACTGTTATTTGACATTGTACTGGAAGGTCTAGCCAGAACAATTAGGCAAGTAAAATAAATAAGGCATCCAAAGTGGAAAGGAGGAAGGAAAACTTTCCCTATTTGCAGATGACTTGATCGTATACACAGAAAATCCTGAAAAATCCACAACAAATATTCTAGAGCTAATAAATGAAAGTGGCAGGGTACAAGATCAATACACAAAAATTGGTAGTATTTCTATACACTAATAATGAACAATCTGAAGAGAAAATCAAGAAAGAAATTCCATTGCAATAACAACTAAAAGAATAAAATATCTAGGAATGAATTTAATCAAGGTATAAAGGATTTGTACATGGAAAACTAAAAAACAGTGCTAAAAAAAATCAAAGAAAACCTAATATAAATGGAAGGTGTAATAGTTAGGGTTCTCTAGGGAAACAGAACCAACAGGAAATATCTGGAAATATGAGATTTTATAAAAGTGTCTCACTCAACTTTGGGGATGCATGAGTCCAAATTCCATAGGGCAGGATGTATGAGTCCAAATTCCATAGGGCAGGCAGCGAGCTAGCAACTCTGATGAAGGTATTTGATGAACTCCCCAGGAGAGGCTGGCTGGCTGAAGAAGAAAAGTTCTCTCTCTTTTCCCTTAAAAGTCTTCAACTGATTGGATTAAATCCAGCTGATTGAATTCTATCATTGCAGAAGACATGCCCTTCGTTGATGTAATTAGCCACAGATGCAGTTAATTGACTAATGATTTAATAAATCAGCCTTCTGGTTTATTAACCAGCCACAAATGTCCTTGCAGTAATGGTTAGGCCAGTGCTTGCTTGACCAACTGGGCACCATCACCTGGCCAAGTTGACACATGAACTTTACCATCACAGTCCACCCCTTGTCAACTTGCAGCTATGCACATCACCTTAAACCATACATAATCTCTAAATAGAACACAGTAACAGACATATGTTTCACCTAACAATATTCAGCTGTCCTGTGTACAGCCAGAAACTCACTAAACCTCTCCAGAATAGGGAGCAAGTCCTTGGGTAACATTCATTCTTAAACTTGATATCCTATAACTTAAATACTATGAAATGAACTTAAACAAATGATATCATATGATAAGGGATACAATAGAGAAGAAAACAAAGATATTTGCTTTATGGACAAATACAAACATACTCATAACAAAATAAGGAGGAAATATTCATGCATCATAGTCCTTATTTCTGTAACTGGTCACATGGTCATAGTTCATATTTATCACTACCTTCTTCCACTACCCATTCCATTTTCCCTTTACCCTCAGCAAGCACTTCAGCTGGTGGTTGTTCTTTGCCTGGTGGGGTGACCCAAACCTTCATTCCTGAAGTTTCTGGGTCATTGGTAGTCCTGCCTGGATTGGGTTGTTGCAGTTTTCCATAGACTTTAATCACAGGGCACTGTAGTACTAAGAGACACCCTAGGGGATCTCCTGTATTGCAGGAAAACTCTTCTGTACCTCCATTGTATAGTTGCAGTCCTATTTCCCCTTGATAGTCATGATCAATCACCCAAGCCAGTAAAGCAATCCACTTCCTTGCCTGTTGATTTAGAGGCTCAAGAAGCCCAATGTGGCCAAGTGGCAGTCTTAACTTCCAGTTCAATGAAATTATTGTTGTGTCTCCTGGTGGGAACGCTCCTCACTTTGGAACTAAGACTTGTAGACCAGCAGAGCTTAAGGTTGCAGGGACAGGAAGCAAAAATTTTTCTAGCGGATCACTAGGAGTGATAGTGAGTGGTGCCACTCACATTTCTACCCTTTGATTCTGGACCCATGAATCCTGGCTAGGGAGAAACAGCACCATGGAGTGTATGCAGATTCAGAGCACACACAGCCTCCTGGAGAACACTGCCCCAGCCCTGTAAGATGTGGCTACCTAGTCAGTGCCATAATTGAGTCTTCAAAAGGCCATTCCACTATTCTATCAACCCAGCTGCCTCTGCATGAGGGGGAACATGGTAAGACCAGAGAATTCCATGAACACAGGTCCATTCCCTCACTTCATTTTCTATGAAGTGGGTTCCTTACCAGAAGCAATGCTGTGTGCAATACCATGACAGTGGATAAGGCATTCTGTAAGTCAATGGATGGTGCTTTTGGTAGAAGCATTGTTTGCAGGGAAGGCAAACCCATATCCAGAGTATGTGTCTATTCCAGTTAGAAAAAATCGCTGCCCCTTCCATGATGGAAGTGGCTCAATGTAATCAACCTGCCATCAGGTAGCAGGCTGATCACCTTGGGGAATGGTGCCATATTGGGGATTAAGTGTGGGCCTTTGCTGCCGGCAGACTGGGCACTCAGCACTGGCTGTGGCCAGGTCAGCCTTGGTGAGTGGAAGTCCATGCTGCTGAGCCCATGCATAACCTCCATCCCTACCACCATGACCACTTTGTTCATGAGCCCATTAGGCAATGACAGGAGTGACTGGAGAAAGAGGCTGACTGGTATCCATTGAATTGGTCATCTTCTCCACTTCATTATTAAAACCTTTCTCTGCTGAAATCACCCTCTTGTGAGCATTCACATGGGACACAAATATCTTCATGCTTTTTGCCCAGAGAGGTCTATCCACATATCTCTTCCCCAGACTTTTTTGTCATCAATTTTCCAATCATGTTCCTTCCAAGTCCCTGACCATCCAGCCAAACCATTAGCAACAGCCCAGGAATCAGTATACAAATGCGCCTCTGGCCAGTTCTCTTTCCAAGCAAAATGAACAACCAAGTGCCCTGCTCAAAGTTCTGCCCATTGGGAGGATTTCCCCTCACCACTGTCCTTCAGGAACATCTCAGAAAAGGGCTGCAGTGCTGCAGCTGTCCACTTTCAGGTGGTGCCTGCATATCGTGCAGAACCATCTGTAAGCCAGGCCCAAATTTTCTCTTCCTCAGTCAACTGATTGTACAGAACTCCCCAAGATGCCATAGCTGTGGGCTGGGAAAGAGAAGGTAATGTGACAGGAGTGGGGGCCATAAGCATTTGGGCCACTTCCTCATGTACCTTACTTGTGCCTTCAGGACCCTCTCGAGCTCTATCTCGTATATACCATTTCCATTTTATGATGGAATGCTGCTGTGTACATCCAGCTTTATGGCTTGGCGGGTTGGACAACACCCAGCTCATGATAGGTAACTCAGGTCTCATGGTAACTTGGTGGCCCATGGTTAAGCATTCTGTCTCTACTAAGGCCCAGTAGCAGGCCAACAGCTGTTTCTCAAAAGAAGAGTAGTTACCTGCAGAGGACGGTAAGGCTTTACTCCAAAATCCTAAGGGCCTGCATTGTGATTGTCCTATAGGAGCCTGCCAAAGGCTCCAAACAGCATCTCCATTTGCCACTGACACTTCCAGCACCGTTGGGTCAGCTGAATCATATGGTCCAAGTGGCAGAGCAGCTTGCACAGCAGTCTGGACCTGTCGTAGAGCCTCATCTTGTTCCAGACCCCACTCAAAACTAGAAGCTTTTCTGGTCACTTGGAAAATGGATCGGAGTAGCAAACCCAAATGAGGGATATGTTGTTTCCAAAATCCAAAGAGGCCAACGAGGTTTTGTGCCTCTTTTTTGGTCATAGGAGAGGCCAGATGTAACAGCTTATCCTTCACCCTAGAAGGGATATCTCGACATGCCCCACCCACTGGACACCTAGAAGTTTTACCGAGGTGGAAGGCCCCTGTATTTTTGTTGGATTTATCTCCCATCCTCTAACATGCATAAGCCTTACTGTGCCAGTTTGAATGTATTGTGTCCCCCAAATGCCATTATCTTTGTGGTCTTGTGGGACAGACGTTTTGGTGCTGGTTAGATTTGCTTGGAATGTGCCCCACCCAGCTGTGGGTGGTGACTTTGGTGGGATACTCCCATGGAGGTGTGACCCTACCCATTCAGGGTGGGCCTTGATCAGTGGAGCCATATAAAACATGCTGACTCAAAGAGACTGAATGGAGTGCAGCTGTGAGTGACGTTTTGAAGAGAAGCAAGCTTGCTAGAGAGGAGCGTCCTGGGAGAAAGCCATTTTGAAACCAGAACTTTGGAGCAGACGCCAGCCACGTGCCTTCCCAGCTAACAGAGGTTTTCCGGACGCCATTGGCCATCCTCCTGTGAAGGTACCCGATTACTGATGTGTTATCTTGGACACTTTATGGCCTTAAGACTGTAACTGTGTAGCCAAATAAACCCCCTTTTTATAAAAGCCAATCCATCTCTGGTGTTTTGCATTCCGCAGCATTAGCAAACTAGAACAGATTTTGGTACCAGAGAAGTGGGGTGCTTTTGCTACTGAGTTTGCAAATACCAAACATGTTGGAATGGCTTTTTAAATGGATAATGGGGAGTTTCTGGAAGAGTTGTGAGGAGCTTGATAGAAAAGGCCAAAACTGCTTTAAAGAGACTGTTAGTGGAAATACGGACTCTAAAGATACTTCTGATGAGGCCTTGAACAGAAATGATGAATATGTTGTTGTAAACTGGAAGAAAGGTGATCCTTGTTTTAAAGTGGCACAGAATTTGGCAAAATTGAGTCCTGGTGTCAGATGGAAGGAAGAATTTGAAAGCAACAACCTGGAATACTTAGCTGAGGAGATCTCCAGACTATGGGTGGAGGACGTATCCTGGCTTCTCCTTGCAGCTTATAGTAAAATGCGAGCAGAGAGAGATAAATTTAGAACTGAACTCTTGGGTTCAAAGAAACCAGAAGCTGATGGCTTGGAAAATTATGAGCTTCCAGGGGGTGGAATCCCTGAAGCTACAGCCCAAAATGAGGATGTAACCAAACATGGAACCCAGCCACCATTTCAGTACAAGCCAAGACTGGAGATGGAATTATCCAGAAAGGATTTGTGGAAAGTCCTATTGTCTGATGGCTTTGACCCCTGTGTGCTTCATGCAAAGCCAACAGAATTTTTGTGAGAACTTTATAGACAGAGCTGCTGCCAGTCTGGACTGGAGGAGACAGACAAGGAACAAATTGCAGGAAAAATTTCTTCAAACACAGAGCCATGGAGGTTGAGGTCTGGAGTCAAGAGGCCTTGGGCTGGGAGAGTGGAGCAGCCCACACGCATGGAAAGGGTGAGTTTGCCCCGGAGGTCGAGGGTGGGCATTCCACCTTGATGCTCTGGAAGAGTTTTGCCACCCGAGGTCCCAAAGAGGGTGGAGCACATTCCCAGGGAATTGGGGAGAGCCTGGCTGCCACCACACTGTTCTGAAGGGGTTGAGCGTGTGCCCTGGAGATGGAAGGGAATCCGGGAGCAGCCCCGATGTTTGAGGAGGGTGGGGCCGAGAAGGTGGTCTCCCCAATGTGTGGGTATGTTGGAGCACTCACCTAAGCGTTTGGAGAGGAAAGGGCTGCCAAAAAGGCCCTTAGGAAGGGTTAGGCTTCCACTCTCTCAAGCCCCAAGGATGCGACGTCGTTCTGTAAATGACTCTCAGACTTTGAAATCTAATGGAGTTTGTCCTGCAGGTTTTAGGAACTGTTTTGGTCCTGTTAACCCTGTTTTCCTTACTCTTTCTCCTTATGGCAATGGAAATGTTTATCCTATGAATGTCCCTCCTTTGTATATTGGAAGCATATAACTTGTTCTAAGTCCACAGATCCAAGCTAAAGGAAAAGTATGCCTTAGGACTGACCACACCTATATTTGATTTTGATGGAATTTTGTACTTAACTTTTGTCACTGAAATGGTTTAAGTTTTTGTGATATTGTGATGAAATGAATGTATTTTGTATTTGGAAAGATAATGTCATTTTGGGGTCCAGGGGGTGGAATGTGCCAGTTTAAATGTATTGTGTCCCCCAAATGCCATTATCTTTGTGGTCTTGTGGGACAGACGCTTTGGTGCTGGTTAGATTTTCTTGGAATGTGCCCCACCCAGCTGTGGGTGGTGACTTTGGTGGGATACTCCCATGGAGGTGTGACCCCACCCATTCAGGGTGGGCCTTGATCAGTGGAGCCATATAAAACATGCTGACTCAAAGAGACTGAATGGAGTGCAGCTGTGAGTGACATTTTGAAGAGGAGCAAGCTTGCTAGAGAGGAGTGTCCTGGGAGAAAGCCATTTTGAAACCAGAACTTTGGAGCAGACGCCAGCCACATGCCTTCCCAGCTAACAGAGGTTTTCCGGACGCCATTGGCCATCCTCCTGTGAAGGTACCCGATTACTGATGTGTTATCTTGGACACTTTATGGCCTTAAGACTGTAACTGTGTAGCCAAATAAACCCCCTTTTTATAAAAGCCAATCCATCTCTGGTGTTTTGCATTCCGCAGCATTAGCAAACTAGAACACTTACCAATAAGTCTAGAATAGTTGCTACTTCTTGCTCAGTAGGTCCAATCAACATGATCTCATCTATGTAATGGACCAGTGTGATGTCTTGTGGGAGGGAGAAATGATCAAGATCCCTGAAGACAATTGTTATGACATAGGGCTGGAGAGCTGATATATCCCTGAAGTAGGACAGTGAAGATATACTGCTGCTTGCCAACTGAATGCAAACTGTTTCTGGTGGTCCTTACTAATAGCTATTGATAAAAAGCATTTGCCAGATCAATAGCTACATACCAGTTACCAGGGGATGTGCTGATTTGGTCAAGCAATGATATCACATCTGGAACAGCAGCTGCAATTGCAGTCACCACCTGGTTAAGCTTGTGATAATCCACTGTCATCCTCCAAGACCCATCTGTTTTCTGTACAGGCCAAATAGGAGAGTTGAATGGGGGTGTGGTGGGAATCACCACCCCTGCATCCTTCAAGTCCTTAGGAGTGGCATTAATTTCTGCAATCCCTCCACAAATCCAGTATTTCTTCTGATTTACTATTTTGGTAGGCAGGGGAAGTTCTAGTGGCTCCCACTTGGCCTTTCCCATCATAATAGCCCTCACTCCATGAGTCAGGGAACCAATGTGAGGATTCTGCCAGTTGCTGAGTATGTCTATTCCAATTATGCATTCCAGAACTGAGGAAATAACCACAGAATGGGTCCGGGGACCCACCGGACTTACTGTGACATGAGCTAAAATGCCATCAATCACCTGACCCCCATAAGCCCCTACTCTGACATGTGGACCAGAGTGACTTTTTGGGTCTCCTGGAATTAATGTCACTTCTGAACCAGTGTCTAATAACCCCTGAAATATCTGATCATTTCCTTTTCCCCAATGCACAGTTACCCTGGGGAAAGGCCATAGGTCCCCTTGGGGAAGGCTGGGAGGAAAATTAACAATATAAATTTTTGGCAGTGTAACAGGGTCCTTCCCCAAGGGTACTCAGCCTTGCCCTCATTCAAGGGGCTCTGGGTCTGTAAACTGTCTCAAGACTGGGAATTGATTAAGGGGCCATGATTTTCTGTTTCTGTAATTCAGAGAGACAAAACTGTTCACATGACCTAGAATTCTTCTGCTTAAACAGATCAAACAAGAATTTAGTAGACTGCCCATCTATTTTACTTCTAGGTACTCCATGACCTACTAGCCAATGCCATAAGTCTCTGCGAGTCAGATTATCTTGACTGCTGCTTTGAGCCTGCTGTCCATTATGGTAGCCACGCCCACCTTGTCTCTGACAATTAACTGCTGCCACATGGCTTCTGCCAACTCAGGACCCAATTATCTGCATTGTATTTCATGATTCCAGCTCAGTGATAGCAGTGCACACAGTAATATCTGACCTGTAGAGAAGGGCGACTACAGAACTATTCAGGGATGATGAAGCTAGTCTCATAAATTATTCCTCACAGTTCTGGTAAAAGGTGTGTCCTCTGGACATTCCTGGGGTGTATGAGCAGGTCTTCCATGATAAATCCACTCTAACATTCCAATCTATGAACTATACTTAATAGTATAATTTTAAAAAGATTGTTTCTTCAGTTGTAACAAAGTTACCACAATACTGCAAAATATTAATAATAGGGAAAATTGTGAGTATGAAGTGGGGGGGAATATGGGTGTGCCAGTTTGAATGTATTATGTCCCCCAAATGCCATTATCTTTGATGCAATCTTGTGGGGCAGATATTTTAGTGCTGATTAGATTGTAATTCTTTGAGTGTTTCTTTGGAATGCGCTCCACCCAGCTGTGGGTGATGACTCTGATTGGATAATTTCCATGGAGGTGTTGCTCCACCCATTTGGAGTGGGTCTAAGTTGATCAGTGGAGCCATATAAATGAGCTAACAGAAGGAACTCAGTGCAGCTGTGAGCGATGTTTGAAGAGGAGCTACAGCCAAGAGGGACACTTTGAAGAATGCAGTAGAACTGAGAGAGGAGCTTCAGCTTACAGAGACATTTTGGAGATGGCCTTTGAAAGCCGACTTTTGCTCTGGAGAAGCTAAGAGAGGACAAACGCCCCAAGAGCAACTGAGAGTGACATTTTGGAGAGAAGCTGAAGCCTAGAGAGGAATTTCCTGGGAGAAAGCCATTTGGAAATCAGAACTTTGGAGCAGACGCCAGCCACGTGCCTTCCCAGCTAACAGAGATTTTCTGGACACCATTGGCCATCCTCCAGTGAAGGTACTCGATTTCTGATGTGTTACCTTGGGCACTTCATGGCCTTAAGACTGTAACTGTGTAACCAAATAAACCCCCTTTTATAAAAGCCATCCTTTTCTGGTGTTTTGCATTCTGGCAGCATTAGCAAACTAAAACAATGGGAATTTACATTTTCTGGATGATTTTTCTGTGAATCCTGTAGCTTCTCTAATAAAAAAAATCCATTTAAAAACACATAAGATACAATTTTATCCTTTTAATAGACAAAATCTGGGAAGTCTGACAATATAAAATGTTGGGGAAAGCAGGGATTGACACAACTCTACTTTTGTGTAAACCGTAAGATTTTGGGAAACAGTTTGTTATTACTTTGGAAAATTCAACACTTACATTCTTTACTCCTAGTGATATGTACAAGATAACTAACATTCACCAGGTGATACATAATAGAATGTTCATGGCAGAGTGTTTGAAAAAGCAAAAATATCTATACCCCAAATATCTGTTGATAAGAGAATGGATAAATAATGATATATTCAGACTATGTAATATTTTACAGGAGTGAAATGAATGAAGTACAATTACATGCAGTATTTGAATGAATGAAATCCTATTCATTCTGACAATGTCTGACGCCTAATATCTTGAAAATCATTGTTTCACCTATTTTTTTCTGTTTTTTTGTTTTTTGTTTTTTGTTTTTTGTTTTAGTTATTTCAGGTGGAGATTAAATCTGGTGGATACTTCATCGTGGCTGGAAATGGAAGTTGTTTATCTATATATACATTTTGATCATAACTAAGGAAAAGACAGGTATGTCTTGAATATGAGCCAAGGAATATGATTAATGCTATTCTGTGCACTTGAGTCCATTAAAACAACCAATAGTTAGTCCAGTAAGTATCACCATTTGTCTTCTATGTGAAGGAACACAGAAACTCTACTCTCTCCTGCCATTTTTGGAATCTCGGATCTGAATCTCCTGCAAACAACTGATTTTACAATAGTGCACATATGAACACGTGTGCACACATACATGCACCTTCCCAGAGGTGGCTTTCCAGAAAAAGAGACATTCTTCCTCAAAGCTAAATGCATGATTCAGTATTTAAGGAAACTGGAAAGTTCTGGCAACTACTAAACATTTGCCTTGTCTTCTCAGTTAGAGCTCAACATTAACCATAGGAGGCAAGTCTTTCTCAGGGTCACCTTGTTACAATATATTTATATGTGTAGTGAGTTTTCAGTGCAGAACACAGGAACAGTGACTCTCAGCAAACCGTTTGTCTCTTTCATAAATTCTTGAAGTAAAGACCCCATACAAAAGTTGTTAGTCATGTGAAACACATGTTTCTTGGAGGCTCATTGGCCAGTGGAGTATACAGATAGGGTGGCACAGTCTTACATAAAATAAATGTCCCTGGTTTGTGACTGTCCACTGTGAGGGCTGGCCCTCCAGTCCTCCACAGTTTCTCCCGCTTCTGTAGTCTGTGGAAAGTGAGTTGAGAACAGTCCTCCTTTTTCCCTCTTCTGTGCTCTTGTTGCCTGCACGGTGTCCAGTTCATTCATTCACTCATTCATTCAACAGTTATTTACTGAGGGTCTCCTCTCTGCCGGGCACTGTTACCCATGCAATGGATACAGTGGTGAGCAAAACTTGGAAAAATCCCCATCTTGCAGAGCTCATAATATAACAGAAAGGCATATAGTAAAAAATTAGGAAAATAAGTAAGGTAATAGGACTAAGGAGAACCAGAAAGGAGGCGAGTTGATAACAAGGGTCAGAAGAGTTGCAAGGTTAAATAAAGTGTCCAGGAAAGGTCTCCCTGAAAAGATAATATTTAAACATTCAGGGACTGAAGGAGAGGAGGGAAAGTACGTGTGTGCATCTGTGCATTTCAGGCGTGGAGAACCACAAGTGAAGGTGGTTTGTTTAAGGAATAGTAGGAGATGAAGTCAGGGAGAAAACGGGGCTGTCAGGGTTAAAGTCCTTGATGCTGGGGGAGGACATTTTCTCTGAGTGAGGTTGGAAGCCCCGGAGTGTCCTGAGCAGAATAGCCCCACGATCTGATGTACATTTTATGACAGCATCACCCTGCCTGCTATTTTGAGAAGACACTGAACAACCACAAGAGCAGAAACAGGGAAACCAGTTGGGAAGCGAATGCAGTAAACCTGTTGAGAGGGGAGGGTGGCTTGAGCTAAGGTAGTAGCAGTAAAAGTGGTCAGGGCATATTTTGAAGATGGAGTCAAAGGCATTTGCTGATGAGTTCAATGAGGTTGTGAGAGATCAGCGAGGTGTTAAACCTGACTCTAGTTTTTTTTGGTTTCAATTATAGGAGAAAGGAGTTTCCATTATCTGAGGTGAGGAAACCCGCATAAGGAGCAGGTTTGGGAGGTAAAGGAAAGGAACGGAGTTTGGGGTGTGCACTTGGGGCAGTCTCCACAGCTCCTCCACAGCTGCTGGGGGGTTCTGAGGGATCAACATCTGACACCAGAGCTCACCGACTTCTCGGTGTTTGAGACGCCAGGGCTGCGTTCTCTGGAATCCTCACTGCACTGAGTGTGTCCACACTGGATTTTGCACAGAGGTGGAGAGTCAGCTCCTGTCCTACCCTCTGAGTCACACATTCTCACCCGGGAGGAGGCTTCTCCTACAGCTTCTGCTTGTGTGGGGCTTTCATTTGGGTTCTTGTGGACTGGTTAAAAGACCCAATATTTGAAATCGTCACAGCTGTGCTCACAATCCTGACTGTGAATAAAATCTCTTCTTCTTCAACTAAAACCATAAAATAATGCTTGTTAATATCAAAATCTGGGTCATCATGCATGGCCAGACATTTCTGAACTTTAGCTTATTCTTAGTTCAAGACCCACCTTACCCATTGATAATTTGTATCCAAGGGACGCAGCTCTGCCATTAGATACATAATAGCTCATCTGCAGTCTGAAGAGAGCAAAACCTCCACAACTTCCTTCCTACCTTATGGTTTCACACTTGCAAGGCCACTTGTCTTATCACTCTTCTTCCAGGTATTTACAGGCTGGCTCCTTCTACTCTCAGCTCAGTTGTTACCTCCTTCAAGAAGACCTCCCTGAACATATCATCTTAAGTATTTCTCCAAAATTGTCACAGAGAGAGCTTGCACACCCTTCCATACGCACAGGCATTCCATTACCTTAACTTCTCCCATTTATCACTCTTGGAAATAATTTCTTATTTGCATATTAAAAAACCTGTCTCACCATTACATTGTAAACTCCATGGGAAGAGGAACCTGTTATATCTTCTTCATTGTACAGTACCAGGAATATAATAAGTGTTTAATAAATATTGATTGAATGAATAAATGAATGTTTTCTTAACAAGTTGATACCTGTCTGGGTATGCTGGATGTATGTCTTTAAAGAGTTGGATAAAGTGATTGCTGTTGGCACAAAAAAATGAATGAACATACATATGCTTGGGGTAGGAGGAGATTTTTAGGTGTGGCTTCACAGAGGAGTCTGATTTACAAGAAGAATCCTACAGGCAGTGAATTAAAAAGAAGAGCAGGAAACAGACTGATTAATTCCCAAGTTGGCAAGTTGCTTGTGAGGTCCTTGGTGGGAACTGGAAGGGATTAGGGGCCTCAGATGAAACTACCCAGGTGGGCAGTGTGTTATCATAGAGGGAGTTTAGAAATGATTCCTGCAAAGGCTGTGCATTTTTTGAAGAGTTTGAGAAGAGGAACAAAACTGTCATATTTGGGTTTTAGAAATATTCCTCTAGCAACTGAATGGAGACACTAGCAAGTCAAAGACTTAACGGGACAAAGAGACTCATAGGGTGCAAACTTTAGAGGATGGGCAAGGAAGATTGATGGCTGACCTAGAATAGTAGAGGCAGGGATGGACAGCAGGTGCTATGGAGGCAAACTTGGAAGGTCTTTGTGACTGGCATGATGGGGTGAGGAATAAAGAGATATCTAGGATGTATCTCAGGTTTATGGCTGAGTACTTAGGTTGAAGGCCACATTCCTTCCTGGCCTTTTTTTTCATCCTTCCTGCTGTTGCTCTCTAATTTGGCATCTTCTGACTTCATAGGTAGGAGATGAATTTTCACTACAATTTAAAGAATGTAGAAGGTGTGAGAATGTATTCCAACACTTCCATTTTGGAGAAGGGCAAACCAAGGCCCAGCATAGAAAGGTGAAAACCACATCCTACCAGTTTGCATCTTAAGTTCCCTGCACCTTTTTCACTTCTTTGGGACGTTGGGCCGGAGTCACATTCTGATGACTTTCCAGGACTCCTGGGTCCACCTATGGACATAATTTTTCTAGCCTAAAATATGTACAGACTGTTGTACAGGAATTGGGGGTTTCTAAGGATTTTCTGCAGCCCTCAGTATGGTCTGGGTTGCAGCAGTGACTGGAACCACTGTGCCTAGATAATCAGAGACCTGGCCGCAGACTCTCCAGATATCCCGCGGACATCATTTAAGGTTTGGAACATGAATGTTACCTCAATGTTTTACAGCGGGGGAAAATGAGAGAACAGATAAAAACGTATTTTGAGAATTGGATTAAAGGATTGAAGGCTGCCATTATTGTGATGATTGTCGTTGCTGTACCTTGTCTTTAGAGTGTGTTCTCCACATAATTACATCAACAGAAGCTAGGGATAATTCTTAGCTATAGACCTGATGGGCACTGGCCTCTGAATGGGGACTGCAAAGCGAGAGCCACCGCCCCCTTAAGGTGCAACCCGGCCTTATCATTTAAATTAGAGTTCATTACACATTCTGACCACAAGGGGGCGCACAAAGCTCTCTTTCCACACCTTCCACACCAGGGAGGTTCTTGGCGGGAAGGGCAAAGGGAAACTTTTCCTACAGCAGTAATCTTTTTCCACTTTGAGAAAGGACAGTGTCTGAACTCAGGCATTGGGTATTCAAAGACCTGCTACTGAACTATCTAGCTGTGCCGTATGCGGCAAGTCGCTTAGTTCCCTTTCAGGAGTAGGAGATAATACTAGCTCCTCCCTCATGGAGCCGTTGCTGGCACAAAATGAGGTCATGCATGTCAAGTGCTTAGGACAAGGTCTTGCGGGTTCTCCATAAACGCTAGTGTTTGTTTGTTTGTTTGTTTTGCTATTTTCCCCTTCTATTTGTTTGGGGCAGGAGCAATTGCTTCCTGGTCAGAGGACGTAGCAATTGTTGGACAGCCAAGTGTAACTAAGGGATTGGGGTAAGGGGTAGATGCCAAGAGGGAGAGCACGAGGCAAAGCCCCAGTATGAACCTTGAGCTCATGAGGCAAAAGGGGACCTTCTGGATCACACTGGCCTATGTCACCTTTCCAGGATAAGCTGTTAAAGAGCTGTGGCCAAGGTGAAATTTGCATTAGCCTGGAAAGACTTCCGCATTCAGAGACCCAGTGGCCCCTGGTCAGAGGTTCAGGACTCCAGGACCCAGGGTCTACACATTTCTGTTACCAAGAGAACCGAAATTACATTCATATCCGGGAACAATCATACCTTAGGCTACAGAGGGGTAGAAAGACAAGAGGAATTGGTAGTGAAATGAGCATATTCTCTTTAATGGACCCTGTGAAGACATGCAGGTGCCCCAGAAAGCCATTTCCCTGACTCGTGATAACCACTGTTAAAATTCTGTAGACAAGAGTCTAAGGGAGACATGTGGTCTTGCTTGGCAGCTGTTTTCTTAGAACAGCCCAGTACTTTGACTTTTTTTACTTCAGGGCTATAGCAAATTGTTTCTTTCCCACACCATGCTCTCTTCTTCTCATTATCTTTGCAAAAGTTCCTTCTTCTGCCAATTCTTTTATACCACCTTTTGACTAATCCATTCATCAAAATAAACAAAGAGATGAATAAATGAAAAACATGAAAAAGATCAGGCTTGGAAATTATAACAATGTATTGTCTTAAAACCTCATAGCATTCTTGGGAAGATTAAATTAATCTGTGCATGAGGAATGCCTACTGTTGGTCTGACATGTACTAGATACAAGTAGTTATCTCCTGTTCTAGTTTGCTAATGCTGCCGGAATGCAAAACACCAGAAATGGATCGACTTTTATAAAGGGGTTTTATTTGGTTACACAGTTACAGTCTTAAGGCCGTAAAGTGTCCAAGGTAACACATCAGCAATCGGGTACCTTCACTGGAGGATGGCCATTGGTGTCCGGAAAACCTCTGTTTGCTGGGAAGACATGTGGCTGGTGTCTGCTCCAAAGTTCTGGTTTCAAAATGGCTTTCTCCCAGGACATTCCTCTGTAGGCTGCAGTTCCTCAAAAATGTCACTCTTAGTTGCACTTGGGATATTTGCCCTCTCTCAGCTTCTCTGGAGCAAGAGTCTGCTTCCAATGGCCGTTTTCAAACTCTCATCTGCAGCTCCTGTGCTTTCTTCAAAGTGTCCCTCTTGACTGTAGCTCCTCTTTAAAATGTCACTCACAGCTGCACTGAGGTCCTTCTGTTTGTCAGCTCATTTATATGGCTCCACTGATCAAGGCCCATCCTGAATGCGTGGGGCCATGCCTCCATGGAATATCTCATCAGAGTTATCACCTGCAGTTGGGTGGGGCGCGTTTCCATGCAAACAACCTAATCCAAACGTTCCAACTTAATCCCCACTAATATGTCTGCCCCACAAGATTGTATCAAAGAATATGGCTTTTTGTGGGGGACATAATACATTCAAACCAGCACATCTCCCTTCCTCCAACCATCTCTAATTAGATTTTATTCTTGTGCTTATGGTGTCTCCGTCTCTGTCATTTTTTATAGTTTTACTAACTCTAGTTTCTCCTTTTCCCTAAATCTAGGTGCTGCCAGGATTTGTCTTTTCTCTATATTCGTTATTCACTCAATAGCTATGTATTGAGCACCTGCTATTTTCTAGGCACTATTCTAAGTGTTTGGAACAAACCCAACAAAGACCCCTGTCCTTGTGGAACTGACATACAACAAGCAATAAGCAAATTTAGTATGTAACATTAAAGTATTGTAGAAGGTAAAAAGTTCCATAGATAAATAGAAAAAGTATAGTAGGGCAAGGGAGAATCGGGGGCTGAAGGGGAAAGAGGTTGTAATTAGGGATCAGGATAGGGCTCATTGAGGTGAGCTTTCAAGGAAAGACTTGAAAGCAGTAGTAATGGAGTGATCTGAGTGGATATTGGGAGGTGGAGTGTTCCAAGCAGAGATCAGGAAGTGCAAGGGCCCTGACGTGGGCTAAGAAGTCAGTGTGGCTGGAGAGAACCGAAATGAGAGACAAAGCAGGTAGGAGTGAGAAGTCAGAGCATGCAGGGCTTTGTAGACTATTGTAAAGATTTGGACTTTGGGAGAAATGGGGAGCCATTGAAAGATTGTGAGCATAGCATATACCTTATATTTTAAAGGTGTAACTCTGGTTGCTCTGTTGAAGATTAACTATGAGGGAGCAAAGCAGGAATGGGCTGACTTCAATAAGAGGACAGTGCAGTCACTGAGTCACCCAGGCTGAAGATGATCAGGGCTTGGACCAGAGTGACAGATGTGGAGGCAGAGAAAAGTGATTCGATTCTGAATGTATTTCCAAGTCAGAAACAAAATGATTTTCTGATGGACTTGACACAGGGTGTGAGAGGAAAAGAGGAGTAAAACTTTTTGACCTGAGCAATTGGAAGGATGAACTTGACGCTAAATGAAGTGAGGATGGATGTGCATGGAGCATGTTGGTGGTGGAAGATTAGGATTTATTTTCCGGACATTTTGAGTTTGATATGTTATTATACTCACAAGTGGAGATGTGTTTAAGATCCTTGGATTTCTAAATCTGTAGTTTAGGAGGAAGATCAGAAAGTGGAGAAAAAAGTGGTATAAAAGACCATGAATTGTATGGGAGGATCGAAGGAGCATCATGGAAACATGACAGAGAGGCTGTGAGAACCTAGGAATGCAGACTAAAACTACCCAGGGAGAGGGGCAGGATACATTTCTGGGAAAGCAGGTCCTTTCTGTCCCCAAGGCCACACCTTGTGCAGGACTTACACCTCCTCCACCAATCCCATCCACTTCCCCAGAGGATTTCTAGAGCAGGACTCTGAACACTGACGGTCAACTCCGTGGGCTGCTGCTCTGGGTGGTGGAGCACCTGCCTGTCTCTGATTTATTGTCTATCACCTGGCCCTACTAAATCAGTAAAACCTGCAGTACAGACTCACCTTCTCCAGCACATTCGGGTCATCCCTCATCCTTCTCAGGAGAGAGTAAACTTTTTCCTGGCCTCAGCAATCAACGTGGTCCCAGCTTAGCTTGCCCCAGACAACCAGAACTATGGAGAGCAAGGAAAGGGGAGCAAGAATGGAGTCCTTGTAGAACCACCGAGAAACTGAGCACACATGGGAGTGAGGGTTGTCCTAGGGGATAGCTGAGATCTGGCAAAAAGCCTTATAGTGAATGTGCCCTTATAACAAGGGTAGCCTGTGGCCCCAAATGACGATGGTGATTCTCATTATGGAACCTGGGGAAACTTGGCTGAGGCCAGGGTGTCTTCTTGTCTTCCATCAAAGGAGGCAACCCCAACATTCCTAGTGTCCTTAATATCACCCCTTTCTGGGCCTTTCTTGGCCTGCAGCCTCAACAGATATAGCAAAAATATTTCCTGCAGTTTCTCCAACAACGAGGGAATGGTAGAGAGTGCTGCCTGGGTTCTATCCAGAAGGCTGTCTGTGTACCCACTGGATTCCCTTCCTTGGGGCTTTGGTCCTGACTCATGGTCCGTTTTTACTCTTTGATGGAACCAGTGCCTTTCTGTTCTGCTCTCCTCTTCCTATAGTCTTCAGGCAGCAGAGACACCTGCATGGGGTACGCAAAATCTTTTTTGCCCTTGGGATGTAGGCAGGGCCTTCTCCAGGAAAGCAGCATGCATGAATGCCATCCACTGAACTTTCACCGTCTGTCAGCAACTGTGTTAAGCCCTCTATGTGCAAGACCACGGAGCATCTTCACAAGATCCCTGATAGGTAGGTGTGCTTTGCTCAGTTACATGGTATGTATGGAGTGACATCTGGATTAGTTGTTCCACTGTCTGGGCTTCCTCTGTTGTTTTATTTTGTTCCTTTGTGTGGGCCATCTCTGCCTGTTTCATTGTATGTCTTGCGATCTTTTGTTGAAGTCTAGGAATTTGAATAGTTAATGTGCCAGCCTGGAAGTAGATTCTCCCTCCTACCCAGGGTTTCCATGTAGCTTGGCTCTGTGTTAAGGCTCTTCTTCAACACTTAGCCTGGTTTATATTCAACTTCAATAACAACCCATGGTGACTGTTGGTTTGATGGGTTGAGCCCTCTACCACAGGACTTGCTCTTGGGAAGACTGTTGCTGCAAAGGAGAGGCTAGGCCTCCCTATAATTGTGCCTAAGAGCCTCCTCCCGAATGCCTCTTTGTTGCTCAGATGTGGCCCTCTCTCTCTGGCTAAGCCAACTTGGAAGGTGAAATCACTGTCCTCCCCCCTATGTGGGATCTGACAACCAGGGGTGTAAATCTCCCTGGCAACATGGACTATAACTCCAGGGGAGGAATGTAGACCTGGCATCGTGGGATGGAGAAAATCTTCTTGACCAAAAGGGGGAAATGAAAGGAAATGAAATAAGCTTCAGTGGCAGAGAGATTTCAAAGGGAGCCGAGAAGTCAGTCTGGTGGGCACTCTTACACACAATATAGACAACCCTTTTTTAGGTTCTAACGAATTGGGGTAGCTGGCAGTAAATACCTGAAACTATCAAACTACAACCCAGAACCCATGAATCTTGAAGACGATTATATAAAAATGTAGCTTATGAGGGGTGACAATGGGATTGGAAAAGCCATAAGGACCACACTCCCCTTTGTCTAGTTTATGGATGGATGAGTAGAAAAATAAGGGAAGGAAACAAACAAACAAACAAACAAAGGCACCCAGTGTTCTTTTTCACTTTAACTTTCACTTGAATTAATATTCTTGTTATTCTTGTGTGTGTGGTAATGAAGGTGTCAGGGATTGAATTTGGTGACGAATGCACAACTATGTAATGGTACTGTGAATAATCGAATGTATGATTTGTTTTGTATGACTGCGTGGTATGTGAATATACCTCAATAAAATGAATATTTAAAAAAAAAAAAAAAAGAACAACCCATGGTGAGAACTAAGTTCTCAGTTCTCTCTGAGGCTGCAGCTTGGCTCGGCGAGTGTGGTAGCTTTTAAGAATTCCCCTGTAGGTGTGACTGTTTCTCCTTCGAAAAAGGAGTTTCTTTGCTCTATGTCTTGGTCTGTTACCCCAGCAGCTGTGGTCAGCTCAGCTCCACTCCTGTGCTCCAGTCTGCCTTTTACCTTCTGCTTTTGGCACTTGTTCTACCCCAGGTTCCACTCCCCCTTTCTGTGCTCATCTCTGCCTTAGGGAAATTCCAGGTTAGGGGACCAGCCACGTGCCCTGAGCCAGTCTTCATGGAGCCAGTTGGAGCTGAAGTACAAAGATGCCCAATATTTTTGTTTAGGTGCACCAATAATCACCCCCAGGGACCCACACTTGAAAGTGGGTGGGCCACCAAGCTTCCACCGGGGACCACACCAACAGCCACATGAAATCAAGGGGAAGGAGGGGCCTGGACAAGTAAACTTGTACCATGGCTCTGCTACTGTTTTAGTGTTTGTTTGTTTTTTTCCCTAGCCTTGATCATCTTGCAGAGTTTTGGGAAAGTTGATTGTTAATAGATTCTTACTGATTTTCACTGATCTAAGGAAGGACCATTTGCCAGAGGTACCTTCCTCCACCATTTTGATGTCACCTCCCACAGTGGTTTTATACGTCCATTTCTTGATAGACATTTGGGTTGTTTAAGATTTGGGCTCTTATGACTATAGCTTCTATGTACATTAGCATCAAGTCTTTGTGTGGGTATACATTTTCATTTCTCTTGGGTAAATACATAGGGGTGGGATTACTGGGTCTTTTGGAAATAGTATGTTTCACTTCCAAAGAAACTGCCCACACTTTTACAGAGTACTTGTCCCATTTTATATTCCCACCATCAATTTATGAGAGTTCTGGTTGTTCTTTGTCCTTCCTGCATGCAGGGTTTAATTTAGTTCTTCTAATACGTGTGCACTGTTGTTTTAATAATTGTTTAAATTATTACTAATTTATTATTAATTATTACTTATTACTAATGAGGTTGAGTTCTGTTTAAAGGATTTATATATCTTCATTTTGTGAAATGTATCTTGAAGTTTTTTGCCCATTTTGCAGTGGGTTGTTTGGATTTTTAAAGTAGATTTACACAAGTGTTTACACATACACATATACATTTAAATACTTATATCAGGTATATGATCTGAAAATATTTTCTCTTACTCTATGGCTTGCCTATTCATTTGCTTAAAGGTGTTTTTTTTAATTGAATAGAAGATTTTAATTTGGTTGTAGTCTAATTTATTAGTTTATTTCTTTTATGATTACTGCTTTTATTATTCTTTCTATCCTGCTTAGTCGCATAAATATTCTCCTGTTTTCTTCTAGTTCTTCTTTTTAATTTTAGGCTTTATGTTTATGATCCATTTCAAATTAATTTTTGTTAATGATGGGGGTTTAGGTTCATTTTTTTTTTCCATTTGAATATTCTAGTTTTCTATTATCATTTGTTGAAAAGACGTACTACTGACATTGAATCCATTGGCACCTCTTTAGAAAAGTAACTGGCTATATAAGTGTGGATCTCTTTCTATTCTCCATTCTATTCTATACATCTATCCTTAAGTCGATCACTATTTTTTTAAGAACTGAAACTTTTAGTAAGTAATGAATTCAAGTAGTGCAAGTCCTTCACTTTTCCTCTTGTTTTACAAGATTGTTTGGTTACTCTAGGTCATTGGAAATTTCTATATTAATTTTTTAATCAGCTCTTCAAATACAATTTAAAAAAAAACTGCTAGGATTATGATTAAAATTTCTTTGAACTTACAGATCTCTTTGTGGAAAATTGATAATGTTGAGTTTTCCAATTCATGATCATGGTATATATCTTCATTTATCTAGGTTTTTAATTCTCAGCAATGTTTAGGGATCTTGCACATATGTTGCTAACTGTGCCCTGTTATTATAATTTATTAATAAATTAAATATTTATTAATTTTTTTATGTTTTCTACTGAAGTAACATTTTTATCATCTCTTATAGTCCATTTTGTCTGATATTAATTATAGCCACAGCAGTCTTCTTAGGCTTCTAGTTTGCAGAGTATATATTTTCCCATCATTTGTCTTTCAGCCTCTCTGTGTAGATTTAAAACGTACATTTAAAATGTATGTACATACATACATATATTTGGGGCTTACATTTTTATCCAATGTGATAATCTCTGCTTTTTAAATTGGAATGTTTAGTTAACCTCATTTAAATTAATTATTGATGTGTTTGGATTTAGAATTTACATGTTGCCTTTTGTTTTCTATTAATACCATCTAATTTTTGTTTCTCTCTTCCTCCTTTTCTGTCTTTTGTTTGCTCAAATGAGTAATTTTTTAATATTCCATTTTATTTCCTTATTGGCTTTTCAGAGTGGGTCTTCTTTGGATTATAATATGCATCTTTAACTTGTTGCTGTCTACTTAGAGTTTATATAGTAACATTTCATGTAAAATGTAGCCCTAGAGATTTTGTGATATTTTTGTATATATTGTGTCAAAATGTGTTATAAGCTCCAGAATACAGGGTTATAAGTTTTGTCTTTTTAGGAAATTAAGTGAAAAAAAATTATTAATCGTTTATATTTTCCCACATATTTACCATTTAAGGTGGTCTTCTTTCCTCTTGTCAATTGGTTTCCATATAATTTTATTTCCCTTTTGAGTTAAAATTCCCTTTATCATTTCCTGTAGTTTGATATGTTGAAAAATTCCCTCAGTATCTTTTTGTAGGTTTGAGACTGTCTTTATTTTGCCTTTATTTTCCAAGAAATTTTTCACTGGATATAGAATTCTGGATTGACAGATCTTCCAGTCTGCTAAAGCTGCTGGAATGCAAAATACCAGAAATGGATTGGCTTTTAAAATGGGGGTTTATTAGTTCACAAATTTACAGTTATAAGACCACGAAAATGTCCCAATTAAGGTATCAGTAAGACGAAACCTTCTCTGAAGAAAGGCCGATGGCATCTTAGGTTCCTTTGCCACATGGGAAGGCAATGGCTGGAGTTTGCTTGTCCTCTCCCGGGGTTAGCAACTGGTTTCTGTTGCTTTCTCCAAAATGTCTCTGGGCTACTGTCTTAGCTTCTCTCTCAGCTGCTGTGCATCCTTGCTTGTTTCTCCCAGAGCATTTCTTCCTAAGCATCTGGGGATCCTCTCTTAACTTCTCTGGGGCAAACTCTGTATTTCATCTCTTAGCTTCTCTCCTGGTTCTGGTTTCAACGGCTGTCTCCAAACTGTCTCTGGGCATTTTCTCTCTAAGCATCTCTGAGCTCTCTTCAAAATATCTCTGCCTTTTATCCTCTCATAGAGGACAGCAGTAAACTAATTGAGACCCACCTGGAATGGGAGGGGGTCACATCTCCACAGAAATAATCCAATCAAGAGGTCCCACCCGTAATTGGTGACTCACGTCTCCATGGAAACAACCTAATCAAAAGATCCCACCCATAATAAGTCTGCACCCACAAGGTTGTATTAAAAGAACATGGCTTTTGTGGGGGGTACATAATAGATTCAAACCAGCACAACAGGTTTTAAGTTTTCTTCAGCATTTTAAATCTATCATTCTCCTGTTTTCTGTCCTCTACTGCTTCTTACAGGAACTCCAACATCATTCTGGTCATAGTGCCACTGAATGTAATTGTAACTCTCATTTTGCGTCAGAATGTGAAAGTCAAAAATAAGATAAGATGCTACTTTAAAACCCAGTAACTCTAATATGGTTAAAAATATTGTTTATGTTAAACCAGCTGTTTTAGAGTGAGCTGATATTGCCAATTTTTCACTCCTTGGATTCCTACCCTGAGTTACGTAACTCTGCACTTACCTCCCATTTGACTCTGGGAGTGTCCTTGTGACTGGCTTTGGTCAATGTGATGGTGCACCGCTTCCAAGCATCATACTCCAGAAGCCTTGCATGTTTCAGCTCGCCCTCTCCTGCTTCTGCCATTGCCCTGACGAGGATATGCCTAGGCTAGATTACTGTCACCGGAGGAAGAGAGATACATGAAACAAACCAACGAAGCCCAGCCAAGAGCACGGCCCCAGCCAACCCACAGGCAGCTAGCAGCCACATGAGCACAAGCCCAGCTGAAACAGAGCTGAAATAAGCTATTAGGTTATATGAACTGGGTTTTGCAGTTGTTTCTGACATAGGAAAAGCTTACTGATTCAAGGGGTTCTGGTTTGCAGTCAAGTAATATCCCTGCCTAAACACAAACACGCACACACATACATGCCCCCACCACTGTTATCACACTGCCAAGGGAAAAGATTTTCAACATGACATAGACTTTCCAATTTAAGGAGGGCTTGTATATCTCACCTTCCCTTGTTGCCATACCTTTATCTATTATGTCATGAAAGAATGCCACTCCAACCCCCCACCTCTAGTTTTGGAACTGTGGATACCCCAAAGCCAGGGTAACATGAACAGGGCAGAAAATAGTTAATCTGGCTCACACACGCACACACACACAACCAGCAAACTTAATTATCTTGATATCTCAGAGCACCATGATCATCAGTGATATTTCAAATCCAGCTAAGAATAAAAGCTCTTACTAAAGACTTTACAGGTGATAACCCTTTTCTACAGTATTTTTTCCACAAGCACCTTCTAATTCAATCTTCATTATTAAAACTTCCACTCTCTATAATGAACAATTTATAGGCATGATCTTAATGGTAGGATGGTTTGATGGTGTAGCACATGTATATCAGAGTCCTACGGCATTGGTACAAATCCTTGCTTTACTATTTATCAGTTGTGTGATTGTGCAAGTTACTTAATTTCTCTTTGCTTCAGCATCTTCATCTTTAAACTGGTATAAGAACAGTAGCCAATTATGAGTTTATTGAAAAGGATTAAATGAGATGAAGAATGTGGATGACTTAGCACATACTTGGTAAATGGTAAATGTTCAAAACTGTTAGCTATAAGTATAATTTCTAAAAATATATAGGCATTTTGATCTTAGTCACTATCAATAAGGACTGTCAAAGTTCCAGTTGCATCTATGTATCTGGGAAGTTTAGTGTCAGGTTGCATAAAATTGTACTGCAGGGATTCATGGAGCATTACAAGAAGGGGAAAAGTATGGAATGCATGTTTGTCTAACCATATCCTAAACAGAGAAATGCCCTAATGCATCCTAGCCAAAATGATAATGCAAAGTACCTCCTGGATTCCATTTTTTAATTAAATAGATTAACTATTTTATATTATTTTCATTTTTTATTAGAGAAGTTGTAGGTTGACAGAAAAATCATGCAGAAAGTGCAGAGTTCCCATCTATCTCCCTCCACACAGTTTTCCCAATTATTAACATTTTCCCTTAGTGTAGTAACTTTGTTACAGTTGAAACAATATTATTATAATTATGCTATTAACTATAACCCATTGTTTACATTAGGGTTCAATCTTTGTGCTGTACAGTTCTATGGTTTTTTAAGAATTTTTATTCTGGTAACATACATACAACCTCAAAGTTCCCATTTTAACCACTTTCAAATATACAATCAGTGGTGTTGATTACATTCATGATGTTATGCTACCATTGTCACCATCCATTACCAAAACTCAGGATTTCTGTTTTTTAAAATGCAAAAATGAAGTTGTTAAAGATTTGAAAGCATGTTTCACTCGGAAAAAAAAGAACAAAGAAATTTCTAAGGCTGTCTCAGTTCCAGAAACCATGCAATCCTCAGTTTCCAAATAGCTTATCCTCAAACATTAGGTAACCTTAACCACTTGATGATCTTCCAGGAGGACAGGTGCATGTCCAAGGATGGTCAGAATACGAGCACACACGTAAGTGCTACCCTCATGACACGTGCACAAAATTCAGTGGTGGGACTCCTCAGAACACAATGGTAACTTCTGTATAGTTTCTGATGCTTTCGTTGCTTCTTCTTTCTGTTTTGTCCCCTTATCTGGGAAGATATTTTTTCTCCATTGGAGTGAAACAGTTTTGTTTCATGCTCTCTGACTGCGTGGCCTTGGGCATATTCCTTTATTTTTGGACAAACCGTTTTCCTTCTCAAGGACTTAATGTGCTCATTTGTAAAATGAGGAGTAGGAATCAGGTTATCTCATTGGTTGTGGCTCAGGCACACGACCTGGATCACATTAGCCACAGATCTGCCCTTCCCTGGGCCTCAATTGCCCCATATATTAAGTGGAGGTTGGGCGTAAGTCATAGATGATAAAAAGGCCAATCTTCCTGGGAAGGATTCTGAAATTATGCTCAGTGAGAAAGAGTTCAGTGGTCAAATAGAGATGCCTGTCTTGGGCACAGAAATGGGTAGAGGCACCATGTGTGTGGTGCATTTGACATCCATAAGTTTTCTAAGATTAACTAGAAGGTATTTTATAGGGCGCTAAGGATAAGATATACATATACATAAAACTGAGGAGAAAGGCAAAGTTTTCATTTAACATTTAGAGCATGTGTCCGATCTGATCTGAGTACAGAGTGTTATGGATAACAGCAGGCTAGTGAGGAAGGCCGATAAGAATTAACATTTTACAATACAAAATAGAAGCATGTCTCATAAAGAGATGTGCAGTGATAGTAAAGCAGATGTAAACTGCTCAGCCACAGTCTATTTTATAACTGAGCCTATTTTTCTTGGCCCTGCATCTCTATTTCCATTGATAAGTATATCAGTCAATTCCACTGATTTTGTAGGGAAGAGAGCACATTAAGAAATTTTTTCTCAGTAATAGAGAATATAAAAAAGTCATGTAGGACTTCTCTCTCTCCACTTAACCTTATCATCCTTATCTCCCATTATCCCACCCCAGCTGCTTCCAGTTCCAACATACCCACCAATGGCAGGGTGCAGAATGTGTGCACAAACATAATTAGACTCCCAGAAATGGGAGAATCCATCCCTGCCTTGTCTGAGCTAGTCCATAGAAGGTACTGTGGCCATTGTCCTTGAAACCTGTTCTCATAGAATGGGTGTATCAGATGCTATCTCGGTTAGACAATAAATAGTTAGGTGGTCCAGGAACACACATACGCTGCCATGAATTTTCCCAACACCTTGATTCTCTGCTAACTGAAACCCTTTATGTTCTCTGGCTTTGGCAGTTTCTCTTGTGTTTCTCAACCACAGAGTCACTTTTCTCATCTCCAAGGAAATTTCTTAATAAAGCTCCTTGTTTTCCTTATCTGCTTTGTACTTCTTCAGCCCACATAGATGGGGAATTTAGAGATTCCTTCTGCATCAAAGAAAACTCAACAATATTAGACAGGGGTGGGAGTGGGGCAAAGTCTCTACCTTCTCATGCAAAGATGTAACTTTCTGTCTTTTTGTCAACTTTTACTTGCCTTCCACAGTATGCAGTGGTGTTACACACATCTGGGAGGAACACAGCTCAGCAGACTCCTTCAGGGGATGAAGTGCCAATCACTTCTGCTGAGCAAGTCCACAAATTCTCCTGTATTCCTTCACTTTGGCTGGGAAGAATATATACTTCTATACTGCACCTTGCTCGCTCTGCTCCTTTTAAAATGTTTCCTCTCTTCCAAAATTTGTTTCATGCTTATATCTCTGAATGGAAGGGGGATTTTATGGGACAGTGGAATGGGGTAAGGAAGAGCATCAACAAAAAGCCTTTTTCTATTTTTCTCTCTCCTTTCCAAATCTCTTCTCATAGTCAATGGAGTTGTATGATCTTAACAGTTAAAGAAGGTGACCTCTTTGTTTCCTAGGAATTAGTGTTGGGGTGATCACTCAGAAGGCAGGAAGAATACTCTACTGGATGTCGAGCTTTGGTCTGTCACTAGTAGGATCTTTACACACCATTGTGCAATCGTTGGATACGCACAAGGTGCTGCATAAGTGCAAAAGATAAGCAATTGACCCCATCTAGGGTTAAGGAAGACTTCCTTTTGGGTTGTTTCTCTCAAATCAGACTCTATCCTTCTACAGGATTATAGCTCACCTCATAATTCCTCTAATAGTTTCTAGACTGGTGCATTATCACATGATACACACTCAACACTGCAAATTAATGGTCTGGTGTTCTGGCTGGCGTGGCATTCTCCCCTTTTCTGGTTCATCACCCATGATAGGCCAGTAAAAGTGGCCCAAGAGCCCTCACTGGGCAAAGTGTTCTGGACTCCTCAGGACAAGGAGCCTCCTCCCTCCCAGGCGTCATGAATCTCCTGACGCTGGCCTTCGCTATCTGCTGTTCTCTCACTCTGGTAACCAAAGGTAACGGAACCCTAGAAAATAACAATAATGGAACTAGGATGAGTTGCTGCCCTTGGGCTCCCCAGGTGTCTGGAAGGGCCTCCAAGAATACCTTTGAACCAATATAGCAGCAGAAATGCTCTCAATTGAGCAGCTCCGTGCCCCTACTATTTGAGAATCTGTCTGTTAGGGGCACCTAGCAAGCTGGGGTATCCTCTGAAATATTTCTCCATAAGTGAGACATTCTTCATTCCCCTGAGCAGGCCCTTCTTTTGTATGTATTCCAACTATCACCCAACAATTTAGCCCAGCTCTGACTTGCTTCAGTTCTATTTAGACTAGTACCACCTATTTCATTGCTGTGTCCTACTGGTTCAACTCTTTCTACCATCTTGAATTCTTCTTTGTCCTAAAATTACCTTCAAAGGGAGGCCTTCATTCTCATGTTCGGGCTATAGTGAACAAGTCCATTGACACTGTTTATAGGTTCTTCAGAACTCTCATGTGGAAGAGAGAACAAAGAAGTTTGGGGTAGCAGTGGAGTAAGTGGAGTGAGGACAGGTTGGGAAGACCAGTAACCAATGGGGAACTTCTGATTTCAGATCAATATGAATGAGATGACTCTCTTTTCAATAATGCCACTTTAGAAAATTATCTACTTTTTATTGAAAAATAATACTTGTAACTGATAAAAAAATAAAGTAATTGATAAGTTTATAAGGGTTTAAGTAAAGCAACTTCCTATCAATAAAATACCAATTCTTTACTCTTCCCCTTCAGAATCGATCACTGTTACCACTTTCTTGTATATCTTAACAGATACAAATTTATATAGAGACATATATACATGTATTTGTTATATATATATATGAATATGTATATATTTTTCTTGTTTTTAAATTTCATGATTTCAAGATATGTGTAATGGAGATCACATATCCTGACAACATAATTCCAGACTGAAGAGCTTTGAAAATATGATGTTGTAATTAGAAAAAATACTTTGAGTTATAGATCATTCCCAATTTTAATTGCCATCATTCTGTTTTAAGCCAAATCTTAGAATCAGCTTTGATTTTTCTATTTTTGTGATAGCCACATCTATCAGGAAATTATACCCAGATAATATTTGGGTTCTATCCACTCTCACCACCTCTACTGCCACCACTCTCATTCAAGTCACCATCATCTCTCACCTGCCTTACTGCTGTAGTATCCTGATATGTGGCTATCCTTCTATTCTTGCCAACTGCCGTCTATTGCTAAGAGAGCATAGAGCGTGGTCTGCTGAAATTGGAAATCAGATCATTTTCCTCTTCTACTCAAAATTCTGTTATAGCCCATTTTTCACACAGAGCAATAACCAGAATCCTGGCAGTGACCTTCCTGTCCCTCCATATCTGGCCATATGAATGCCCCTCCCCTACTATTCTAGCCCTTTCTTACTCCACTGCAACCACACAGGCATCAGTGCTTGTCCTCAGCCATGCCACGCTTTCCCAAACCACATTGTCCTTGCTCTGTTTGTTTCTTCTGCTTAGAATGTGCTTGCCCTGGATGCTGGTGAGGCTAATTCCTTCATCTCCTTCAAGTCATTGTTTAATTGTCACCTACTCACCCAGAGCTAGGCTGACTCCTGTTTAATAAACTGCAATCTGCCACACATCACTCCATTTCCCCTTAAATCTGTTCTCCTTTGTTTATCAAACCACTTATCACCTTCTCACATACAAGATACTTTAAGTATTTATTATTATTTTATTGTCTGTCCCCTCCCCATTCGAATGTGAGCTCCATGTGATTTTTTTTTTTTTTTTTTTAAATCATCATTTTATTGAGATATATTCACATACCACGCAGTCATACAAAACAAATTGTACTTTCGATTGTTTACAGTACCATTACATAGTTGTACATTCATCACCTAAATCAATCCCTGACACCTTCATTAGCACACACACAAAAATAACAAGAATAATAATTAGAGTGAAAAAGAGCAATTGAAGTAAAAAAGAACACTGGGTACCTTTGTCTGTTTGTTTCCTTCCCCTACTTTTCTACACATCCATCCATAAACTAGACAAAGTGGTGTTTGGTCCTTATGGCTTTCCCAATCCCATTGTCACCCCTTATAAGCTACATTTTTATACAACTGTCTTCGAGATTCATGGGTTCTGGGTTGTAGTTTGATAGTTTCAGGTATCCACCACCAGCTACCCCAATTCTTTAGAACCTAAAAAGGGTTGTCTAAAGTGTGCATAAGAGTGCCCACCAGAGTGACCTCTCGGCTCCTTTTGGAATCTCTCTGCCACTGAAGCTTATTTCATTTCCTTTCACATCCCCCTTTTGGTCAAGAAGATGTTCTCTGTCCCACGGTGCCAGGTCTACATTCCTCCCTGGGAGTCATATTCCACGTTGCCAGGGAGATTCACTTCCCTGGGTGTCTGATCCCACGTAGGGGGGAGGGCAGTGATTTCACCTTTCAAGTTGGCTTAGCCAGAGAGAGAGGGCCACATCTGAGCAACAAAGAGGCATTCAGGAGGAGACTCTTAGGCACAAATACAGGGAGGCCTAGCCTCTCCTTTGCAGCAACCGTCTTCCCAAGGGTAAAACTTATGGTAGAGGGCTCAACCCATCAAACCACCAGTCCCCTATGTCTGTGGTCATGTTAGCAACCATGGAGGTGGGGTACGCGAATACCCCTGCATTCTCCACAGGCTCCTCAAGGGGGCACTACATCTTTTTTTTTTTTTTTTTTCCCCTTGTTTGTCTTTTTTCTTTTTTTTTTTTTTTTTTTTTTTTTTTTAACTTTCCCTTCTTTTTTAAATCAACTGTATGAAAAAAAAAGTTAAAAAGAAAACAAACATACAATAAAAGAACATTTCAAAGAGACCATAACAAGGGAGTAAGAAAAAGACAACTAACCTAAGATAACTGCTTAACTTCCAACATGTTCCTACTTTACCCCAAGAAAGTTACATAATATAGCAACATTTCAGTGAACTTGTTCCTACTACAACCATCAGAAATTAACAGACCATAGTCATTTCTGGGCATCCCCAGAACGTTAAATAGCTTATCTGTTCTTCCTGGATTATTGTTCCCCCTTCCTTAATTGCTCTCTACTGCTAGTTCCCCTACATTCTACATTATAAACCATTTGTTTTACATTTTTCAAAGTTCACATTAGTGGTAGCATATAATATTTCTCTTTTTGTGCCTGGCTTATTTCGCTCAGCATTATGTCTTCAAGGTTCATCCATGTTGTCATATGTTTCACCAGATCGTTCCTTCTTACTGCCGCGTAGTATTCCATCGTGTGTATATACCACATTTTATTTATCCACTCATCTGTTGAAGGACATTTGGGTTGTTTCCATCTCTTGGCAATTGTGAATAATGCTGCTATGAACATTGGCGTGCAGATATCTGTTCGTGTCACTGCTTTCCGATCTTCCGGGTATATACCGAGGAGTGCAATCGCTGGATCGAATGGTAGCTCTATATCTAGTTTTCTAAGGAACTGCCAGACTGACTTCCAGAGTGGCTGAACCATTATACAGTCCCACCAACAATGAATAAGAGTTCCAATTTCTCCACATCCCCTCCAGCATTTGTAGTTTCCTGTTTGTTTAATGGCAGCCATTCTAACCGGTGTTAGATGGTATCTCATTGTGGTCTTAATTTGCATCTCTCTAATAGCTAGTGAAGCTGAACATTTTTTCATGTGTTTCTTGGTCATTTGTATTTCCTCTTCAGAGAACTGTCTTTTCATATCTTTTGCCCATTTTATAATTGGGCTGTCTGTGCTATTGTCATTGAGTTGTAGGATTTCTTTGTATATGCAAGATATCAGTCTTTTGTCAGATACATGGTTTCCAAAAATTTTTTTCCCATTGAGTTGGCTGCCTCTTTACCTTTTTGAGAAATTCCTTTGAGGTGCAGAAACTTCTAAGCTTGAGGAGTTCCCATTTATCTATTTTCTCTTTTGTTGCTTGTGCTTTGGGTGTAAAGTCTAGGAAGTGGCCGCCTAATACAAGGTCTTGAAGATGTTTTCCTACATTATCTTCTAGGAGTTTTATGGTACTTTCTTTTATATTGAGATCTTTGGTCCATTTTGAGTTAATTTTTGTGTAGGGGGTGAGGTAGGGGTCCTCTTTCATTCTTTTGGATATGGATATCCAACTCTCCCAGCCCCATTTGTTGAAAAGACCATTATGGCTCAGTTCGGTGACTTTGGGGGCCTTATCAAAGATCAGTCGGCCATAGATCTGAGGGTCTATCTCTGAATTCTCAATTCGATTCCATTGATCTATATGTCTATCTTTGTGCCAGTACCATGCTGTCTTGGCAACTGTGGCTTTATAATAAGCTTCAAAGTCAGGGAGTGTAAGTCCTCCCACTTCGTTTTTCTTTTTTAGAGTGTCTTTAGCAATTCGAGGCATCTTCCCTTTCCAAATAAATTTGATAACTAGCTTTTCCAAGTCTGCAAAGTAGGTTGTTGGAATTTTGATTGGGATTGCATTGAATCTGTAGATGAGTTTGGGTAGAATTGACATCTTAATGACATTTAGCCTTCCTATCCATGAACATGGAATATTTTTCCATCTTTTAAGGTCCCCTTCTATTTCTTTTAGTAGAGTTATGTAGTTTTCTTTGTATAGGTCTTTTACATCTTTGGTTAAGTTGATTCCTAGGTACTTGATTTTTTAGTTGCTATTGAAAATGGTATCTTTTTCTTGAGTGTCTCTTCAGTTTGTTCATTTCTAGCATATAGAAACATTACTGACTTATGTGCATTAATCTTGTATCCCGCTACTTTGCTAAATTTGTTTATTAGCTCTAGTAGGTGTATCGTTGATTTCTCAGGGTTTTCTAGATATAAGATCATATCATCTGCAAACAATGACAGTTTTACTTCTTCTTTTCCAATTTGGATGCCTTTTATTTCTTTGTCTTGCCGGATTGCCCTGGCTAGCACTTCCAGCACAATGTTGAATAACAGTGGTGACAGCGGGCATCCTTGTCTTGTTCCTGATCTTAGAGGGAAGGCTTTCAGTCTCTCACCATTGAGTACTATGCTGGCTGTGGGTTTTTCATATATGCTCTTTATCATGTTGAGGAAGTTTCCTTCAATTCCTACCTTTTGAAGTGTTTTTTATCAAAAAGGGATGTTGGATTTTGTCAAATGCTTTTTCAGCATCTATTGAGATGATCAATTGATTTTTCCCTTTCGAGTTTTTAATGTGTTGTAATACATTGATTGTTTTTCTGATGTTGAACCATCCTTGCATGCCTGGAATGAACCCCACTTGGTCATGGTGTATGATTTTTTTAATGTGTCTTTGGATTCGATTTGCAAGTATTTTGTTGAGGATTTTTGCATCTATATTCATTAGGGAGATTGGCCGGTAGTTTTCCTTTTTTGTAGCATCTTTGCCTGGTTTTGGTATTAGATTGATGTTAGCTTCATAAAATGAGTTAGGTAGTGTTCCATTTTTTTCAATGTTTTGAAAGAGTTTGAGTAAGATTGGTGTCAGTTCTTTCTGGAAAGTTTGGTAGAATTCCCCTGTGAAGCCATCTGGCCCTGGGCATTTATTTGTGGGAAGATTTTTGATGACTGATTGGATCTCTTTGCTTGTGATGGGTTGGTTGAGGTCTTCTATTTCTTCTCTGGTCAGTCTAGGTTGTTCATATGTTTCCAGGAAATTGTCCATTTCTTCTACATTATCCAGTTTGTTGCCATACAGTTGTTCATAATATCCTCTTATAATTTTTTTAATTTCTTCAGGATCTGCAGTTATGTCACCTTTTTCATTCATTATTTTGTTTATATGGGTCTTCTCTCTTTTTGATTTTGTCAGTCTAGCTAGGGGCTTGTCAATCTTGTTGATCTTCTCAAAGAACCAACTTTTGGTGATATTTATCCTTTCTATTGTTTTTTTGTTCTCTATGTCATTTATTTCTGCTTTAATCCTTGTTATTTCTTTTCTTCTACTTGGTTTAGGATTGGTTTGCTGTTCATTTTCTAGCTTCTTCAGTTGATCCATTAGTTCTTTGATTTTGGCTCTTTCTTCCTTTTTAATATATGCGTTTAGTGCTATAAATTTCCCCCTTAGCACTGCTTTTGCTGCATCCCATAGGTTTTGGTATGTTGTGTTCTCATTTTCATTCGTCTCTATATATTTAGCAATTTCTCTTGCTATTTCTTCTTTAACCCACTGATTGTTTAGGAGTGTGTTGTTTAACCTCCAGGTATTTGTGAATTTTCTAAGTCTCTGATGGTTATTGACTTCTAATTGTATTCCATTGTGGTCAGAGAATGTGCTTTGAATAATTTCAATCTTTTTAAATTTATTGAGGCTTGTTTTATGTCCCAGCATATGATCTATTCTGGAGAAAGTTCCGTGAGCACTAGAAAAGTATGTGTATCCTGGTGATTTGGGATGTAATGTCCTGTAGATGTCTGTTAAATCTAATTCATTTATCAGATTGTTTAGGTTTTCAATTTCCTTATTGGTCTTCTGTCTGGTTGATCTATCTATAGGAGAGAGTGATGTGTTGAAGTCTCCCACAATTATTGTGGAAACATCAATTGCTTCCTTTAGTTTTGCCAATGTTTCTCGCATGTATTTTGTGGCACCTTGATTGGGTGCATAGACATTTACGATTGTTATTTCTTCTTGCTGAATTGCCCCTTTTCTTAGTATGTAGTGGCCTTCTTTGTCTCTCAAAACATCCCTGCATTTGAAGTCTATTTTATCTGAGATTAATATTGCTACACCTGCTTTCTTTTGGCTGTAGCTTGCATGAAATATTTTTTTCCATCCTTTCACTTTCAATTTCTTTGTGTCCCTGTGTCTAAGATGAGTCTCTTGTATGCAACATATTGATGGTTCATTTTTTTTGATCCATTCTGCGAATCTATATCTTTTAATTGGGGAGTTTAATCCATTTACATTCAACGTTAAAACCGTGAAGGCATTTCTTGAATCGGCCATCTTATCCTTTGGGTTATGTTTGCCATATTTTTCCCTCTCTCTATTAATATCCTTTATTGTACCCATACCAAATCTCTTTAGTACTGAACCTTTCTCCAAGTCTCTCTGTCCTGTCTTTGTTTCTCTGTCTGTAGGGCTCCCTTTAGTATCTCCAGTAGGGCAGGTCTCTTGTTAGCAAATTCTCTCAGCATTTCTTTGTCTGTGAAAAATTTAAGCTCTCCCTCAAATTTGAAGGAGAGCTTTGCTGGATAAAGTATTCTTGGCTGGAAATTCCTCTCTCTCAGAATTTTAAATATATCGTGCCACTGCCTTCTCGCCTCCATGGTGGCTGCTGAGTAGTCACTACTTAGTCTTATGCTGTTTCCTTTGTATGTGGTGAATTGCTTTTCTCTTGCTGCTTTCAGAACTTGCTCCTTCTCTTCTATGTTTGACAGTGTGATCAGTATATGTCTCGGAGTGGGTTTTTTTTGGATTTATTCTATTTGGAGTTCGCTGAGCATTTATGATTTGTGTATTTATGTTGTTTAGAAGATTTGGGAAGTTTTCCCCAACAATTTCTTTGAATACTCTTCCTAGACCTTTACCCTTTTCTTCCCCTTCTGGGACACCAATGAGTCTTATATTCGGACGCTTCATATTATCTATCATATCCCTGAGGTCCATTTCGAGTTTTTCAATTTTTTTCCCCATTCTTTCTTTTATGCTTTCATTTTCCATTCTGTCATCTTCCAGGTCACTGATTCGTTGTTCAACTTCCTCTAGTCTTGTACTATGAGTGTCCAGAATCTTTTTAATTTGGTCAACAGTTTCTTTAATTTCCATAAGATCATCCATTTTTTTATTTAGTCTTGCAATGTCTTCTTTATGCTCTTCTAGGGTCTTCTTGATTTCCTTCATATCCCGTACTAGGGTCTCATTGTTCATCTTTAGTTCTTTGAGTAGCTGCTCTAGGTGTGTCTCTTCTGGTCTTTTGATTTGGGTGCTTGGGCTTGGGTTATCCATATCGTCTGGTTTTTTCATATGCTTTATAATTTTTCTGTTGTTTTTGGCCTCGTGGCATTTGCTGTCCTTGATAGGGTTCTTTTAGGGTTTGTAGACCAGTTGAAGTCCTTATCTCTAATTTATCAGATCTACAGCTTCGTGGAGTACACTTTCTCTAACTAACCAGCAGGTGGCGTCCACGAGCCACCTGTTCTCCACAAGCCAGATCTCCCCTGCTTAGCCTTTTTGGTGAGTGGGGGAGTGAGTCTTGTGGGGCCCAATTGGTGTCCCAAGCTTGCGTGTGTAGTTGGTGTTGCCTGCCCTGTATGTGGGGCGTGTTTCTGGGCAGTCGGGGAGGGGGGGTGGCCCTAACAATCAAATCTCCCTGATGATCCTAGAGTTTTAAAGCTACTGCAATAGTCTAATCCTTCAGTTCAGTCCTGCCACAGTTTGTCTCTGCCACTGACCCACAAGTCTTTGGTATTGGCGTATGGCTCCTGAGACTTGCAAGTGGGCCCCTCTTCCAGGCTGTGCACCCCGGGTCCTCTGTTGAGGGATGACTGTGCTATGTCACAGGTGAGTGCCGTCCCCCCAGGGCAGTTCTGGGCTGCTGGGCTGTGTTGGGAGGCTCCCAGTCTGCTCAAATGATGGCTGAATGGGGCTCTGTTAATTCACACTGCTCCCCCTTCCCAGCTCTGGGACATTCAGCTGAGGTTGCAGGGAAGGCTAATGTCCACGCCCAGTTTTGTGGTGTGTGCCTGTTATTTGAAGCACTTCCGTCACACTGGGTTGTCTGGGGCAGCTCTGGGCTATGGGGCTGGCGATGGGCAGGAGTGTTTCCTGTCCACCAGGATGGTGGCTGTGAGCGGACACCCCCCTTTTCTTGGGAAGTTGTGTTGTTTAGTGAATTTTCTCAGCCACTGGATTATTGCCTTTTGTCTCAGAGCTCTCTTATTTCTGCTCTTGACTTGACGTGCCCAAATTTCAATTCTTTGAAGCTTTCTGTATTGAGCTTCTTAGAGTAATTGTTTTAGAAAAAGCAAAAAGGATTTTAAAAAAAAAAAAAAACGGCCCTCCTCAGAGATCTAATGGGTTATTGAAATGCTAATAGACAAAGCAACCAGGGCCATTAAGGAAAGGTGCCCTGGGCAGAGAGATCAGCCTTGCTTCGGGATTTGCATATGCGCCTCAAGGCCTGATCTCCGCCCTTCCCCTTTCTGTGTTCACCAGAACTCCAAAAATCCTCTGCTTTTACTTTGGAGCTTCTCGTGTTGTTTTCCTTCTATGCCCGTCTCCTCTCTGCTGGGCTGGCTGCTCTCAGAGTCTCTGGTGTCTGGCCTCAGTCTATCTATGGTTGGAGTTTGAATCAGTAGAATGAGTTTCCGATGAGAGCAGCCACTGCAATTCTCCCTTCTCCTTCCTGGAGCTGACAGCCCCTCCTCCCCCGGGACTGAGCCTGGCAGGGAGGGGCGCGGGTCCCCTGGCCGCAAAAACTTACAGATTTCGCTGATCTCAGCAGTTCCACGTTTTCATGAGTGTTGTATGAAGTATGCCCAAAGACAGATTGCTCTGTGGTGTCCAGTCCACGCAGTTCCTGGCTTTTTACCTACTTTCCTGGAGGAGTAACTAAAACATACAGCTCACCAGTCTGCCATCTTGCCCCGCCTCTCTCCATGTGATTTTGTCTGTTTACTTCACACATGTATCTCAAGGGTCTACAATAGTGCTGCACCACAGTGGAGGTTCACAAGCTTTGTTGAATGAGTGGTGATAACCTACATTTTAAATCTGGAGAAAATAGTTAAAAAGGGTCTGCAAGTGAGAAACAACTCTGAAGAAGAACTGACAGAACAAGGTATTTCAAAGAGTTTGGGAAGGGAAGAGAAAAGTCAGGATGACTCAGACTTCAAGTCTGGATATCTTGGAGGAAATGAAACATTGGGTAAACGTCTTTGTAGAAGGGAGGAATGGAGAAGCAAGGTTAGCCAGTGTCTTTGATGAAAGAAATGGAAGGTCTAGACCTGAAACCTACAGAAAACATTCCAGAAAAATCAAAATAAATTGGAACCAGTGAAATCACAAAGTTAGATTGAATCATTGGAGAAGTGGAACTAGAGCCAACAAATCCCAGAGAAAGGAAATGGCAACCAAATTATTGTGAACTCAATGTATACTTAGTCAGTGAAAAGTACTTTACGTACATTATCACATTAAATTCACATGAGGTTGTTTTAAGAATTGCTTGCTCTTTCTCATATATGCCAGGCTTGCTCCACTCAGAATCTTTGCTTTCACTGCTTCCTTTGCCTGGAATACACTTGCCTAGATACCCCTTGGGAGGCTGACTTGAAAAACATGTTCATGTAGTTGTGCTTGATAAATGGTCATACAACAGAGAAGACTAGTTTCGCTTTAGATTCTTAGCCTCAGCCCTCAAGTGAATTATCACACTGCTAGATATCCTACGCATTTCTCTTGAGAGTTCACTTTACCTCTTGCTTAGACAGCTATTTTTACTACCTTTTCTTTCTCAGCTGATGAAAAAAATTCAGTAAGGAGCTTTTTTGTTTTACTGCCACCAAACATTAATACCAGTATGCCTTTGTGCCCATCTTCTCTGCCCTCTTCCCATAATTGAGAAAATGTGCCTTCTCCATTGAAAAGCCAATCTGCCCTATACAAATTCTTTCCCTGTCACATTATATAGTACTATGCTCTTCTGTTATCTCATTTCCCTATTTTACATTAATCTCTCCCTTTCTGTATGTTTCTTCTTAATTGCTTGCAAACATGCTCTATTATTTCCCAATCTTCAAAACAAACTAAAAAAACCCTACCTGATTCCATATTATCCTTTAATTTTTCTATTTCTCTGCTCTTCACAACTAAACATACTAATATTTTTGTCTATAGGCACTACTTCACTTCTGTCCTTCACATTGCAACCAACTTCAGTTTAGTTTCTTCTCCTCCTACCACTCTGAAACTGCTCTTGTTGAGGTTACCAGTGACATTCATACTGCTAAGTACAACTGACACTTTTCTGCCCTTATCTTATTAAACTTCTCTACAGTATTTGACTATAAATGCCCCCTCTATATCTAGTCGTATCTAATATGCCTTTCCCAAGATCCTTTTTGGCACTTGCCATTTTCATGCATGCCAGCCTGATTTGCAACTGGCAGTATCCCCGCTTTGCCAAGTGTTTGCGAAATACTCTTGTGCAGAGCAATCCAGAAATGCTGAGAAACTATCAGCCCACCCTGGGATCACATCAACTATTGGCTGGTAGGACGATGGATAAATACTCCAGCCCCTTTGACTCCAATAGGATAACTCTGAAGCTTGCCACTGGCTGCCAGAATTCCTTCATGGGATTGTGCTCCTTTCAACCACAGTGGTAACAAGCTTGAAAATGTACCTTTTCTTGACTTCTTTACTTCCCTGTATCACTTCTCCATGTCTCCTAATGTATTTTTCTTTTAAGGATTGTTTCTAAACTAAACTATTATATCCAAATTCTTGTCTGCTTATGGGGAAACCCAAACTAAGGTTCTGGTATCTTATTCTCCTGTTTTATTCCTGTTTATTTGGTTGCTCTTTTTTAGTCTTTTCCTCCTATCTGAGCTCTAAATAATGACACTTACCAGAATTTAATTCTGGCCTTCTTTTTTTTTTTTCCATTTATCTCAACTCACTATCCCTTGGCCATTTCTGTGGCTTTAAATACTATCCATAATTAATGATTCCAAAATTTGTATTTAGAATCCAAACCTCTTTTCTGAGATCTCACGGATACATCCAACTGCCTTCTTGACATCCCCACTTAGATGTTTCCCAGGCATGTTACATGTAATCTGCCCCAAAGCAAATACTGAGCCCACCTTTTCCTCTATCTCCAGCTCTTGCTCTTTCTTCAGTTTTTACTACTTTGTAAATGGCAAGTATCACTAACCACCCCTCCTCAATTCAGAAATCTAGTAGTTTGCTTTGATTTCTCCGTCCAAAACTTGATGGCTTCTCTCAAATCTATCCTATACTTTCCACACTAACTCTCATAACCCTAATTCCAGCCACCATCATGTCTTACCTGACAAAAGCCTCTGACATGTCTTCCTGATTCCACTTTTTCCTGTCTCCAATCTAATCTCCACATGGAATTCTGATTAACCTTCTAAGCCATAAGTTAAATCAATGAGTTCACATTATGTTCTGGAAAAAATCAAAATGCTTAACACTGGCCTAAAGGAACCAGGAGATCCAACCCTGCTACTTCAAGCTCATCTCTCCTTGCATTACTCACCAGCCTTCCTAAGGCCTTTGAGCATACTAAGGAATTGAAGATTTGCTGCTCCCTTTCCCAAAACAATCTCTGCCTTCTGTATTCCTTGCTGGCTACTTTTCATCCTTCTTGTCTTGGCTTAAAGGCTTAAGTATCAGCGCTAGGTGGGTCTGCCCTGTTTCTCTCTCTCCTTCTCACCCTCTCTTTCTCCCTCTCCCACATTTCCTTGATGACACGTGTCATGATTCTTAATGTATATTTTTTGTTTCCTTGTTTATGATTTGTCTTTCTCAATGGCTTGTTGCATATGTTATTTTATTAGTCTAGATGGTAGCTGCCAAATTTTAGAATGAAAGAAATGTTTGCTATGTTGTTGCTAGAGTTAAACATTTGACCTACCTGTTTATTCCTGCAGCTGGCTGGGAAACCCTAAGATGCTGGAAGGATGGTATAGGATACTGTAGAAAACGATGTTTAAAAGATGAAAGGTACAAACTTCTTTGTGAGAACAAGCTAACATGCTGCATTCCCAGAATACTACCACAAGAACCCGAGCCATGGCTACCAGGTCGTGAGATCATTACAGATGATGAAACAATGGACTCTTATACTGAGTTTTATCCTAATACAATCACCATGGATGATTATGTTACGTTCTAATTACCCTACCGAGATGGCTTACCTGAGGCTGAAGACAACGCAGACATAGAGACCATTACTTCTGAAACCTAGACTTCCTCCTAGACCATGAAACATCCTTCTGAGAACACTGTTAGTACCAATTAACATTTACTCCTAAGGACTGAACACTAGAGATACCATTGGGAATAATATCCAGGGAGCTAATTTTTCTGATGCAATTTCACCAGGGCAATTCTATCAGGAATTAGATGGTCTTGGGGATAGCCATAATTGCTATTGTCAAGACAAGAGCCAAGACAATTACTGTACAATGAGAAGTGCTTAGAAAGAAGTCCGTAGAAGACACAGGGATTTTCTTTATTGGGCTTAAATTCTTCATCTATCCTCCTCTGATTTATTAAACTATATGGGCTCATTTTTGGTCTCAAGTGAACATTTGTGTGTTTCTTCATTTTTTCATGCAAAAAATTTAAGGTCACTGTTTGGAGCTGCCTATTGTGGTTGAGATAAGTTTTCATATATAGAGAAACATACAGAGGCACATATAGAGGAAGTTCTAGACAAGTCTTCCCTTCCTCCCCACCCTGTTTGTAAGCTCTGACCCTAAATCCCTGTGTATATCATGAAGTCAAATTTTGTTTAAGGCTTCAGGTGGAGACTAAACCAATGGCCTCTTTCATCCAGCACAAGCACTGATTTAACCTGATAGGGATAAAGTGGGGCTTTTCTTGAGAGCACATCAAATTAAATTAAAGACGTATCACAAATTCTGCTTATCTTTCCAATATTCTTCCCTCTCAAAGACCAATTTCCAACTATGGTGGCCTCATAGCATACCTCTCCAGGTCTCCATTTTGTCCACAAAGGCAAGTTGGGTGTGATGTAACTAGGCGTTGATTGCCTGTCTGCATGTGAGTGCTATTTGTATCACAACAGATAGGTCAGCGAGCTACCATGGAGAAGAATTTACTAAGTGTAAGGCTGGTTAGTTATTAATGTGTTGGGCTAAGGCAGGTACCACTGAGAACCATGGCCTCAGATGCCTGGATTTCTGAGAATGAAGAAGATTTATTCTTTTTATGTGGTCCAGAGCAAGCTCTCAATGACCATAGCTGTATTCTGGATATTGGCCATCAGACCACCAGTCTTCCAGTAGACCTCGTATTCCAATAGGCCTTACACCTCCAATTCTGGTGACTAACTGTGCTGGTTTGCCTGAGACTGAGGAGTTTCCCAGGACGTGGAACTGTGCGTGCTAAAATCGTGAAAGCACTGGGCTAACTGGGAGGAGTAAATCACCCTCCTTCCAGTCTACCTCTGCCTAAAATGCTTTTCTTCTACTTCTTTGTACGACTGATACTCATCACAGAGGTCAAATGTCAATTTCACAGAGGCATTCTTTGACCATAAAGAGCTCAGTAGATTACAGCGATGCCTAAGGCTAAGGCACTCTTTCCAAAACATTACCTCCAAAGTCACCTCCTTAGAAAAAATCTTTGACCATGTAGAACACTTCCTACTTTCTATTATTTTCTCCTATAACGCAAATTCTTTGAAATGACTGTGCGTATTTTTTTGCTCTCCTTCTGAATTATTTACTTATTTGTGGTCTGTCACCACTATAATGTACATATAGTCCTTATCTCTTGGTCTTGACCATGACTTTGCCCCAAGCTGTTAGACTAGTGCTTTGCATGTGGTAGATGCTCAATAAAAACATGAGAACAAATTGTTCATGAAATGGTCTCAAGAACTCTGGGAAGGTTACACAATATAAAGCATTAGTGTTTAAATAGAGATAGTGGTTAAGAAGATTTTCCAAGGTATGCACATTGATAGTTTAAGAGAATCTGTTTTTAGACCCTTAACTTCTAGCTTTCTTATGAAGCTTTGGAGCATTCTTGGCAGGCTCTCCTTTCCTACCTCCACTGTCACGATTTCCCTTCTCCCACTCTGAAAATAAAACTTACCTCTCCCACAACTCTTACCAGACAATCATGGATTGCCCAACTTAAAAAAACCTTTAGGTACCAAACCACAGGACAAATGAATTATTGGTGCTAGTGTTCAGAAAGTGAGTAACCATAGATTTTGGATAACAAATCTTTTGGAAACTGAAGTTTTATTTAAATTTTTTGTTTATGAAAGAAATGCGCAGGGGAAAATCAAGTTGATGGTTGATAAATCATTGAAAATAAAAATTATAGCTTACTATGGGATTTTTGGCATATATTTGTAAGGAATTAACTGTGGGATTGATCTATGTCTATCTCTCTCTCTATCATCTATCTGATCTTCTACTTTCCTCATCCACCTATTTACATGAATAATGTTTCTCACTTTTTCTCTTGTTGTCAAATAATACTTTATTGAAACATTTTCCTCTGTAGTTCTACTAGCTGGGCATTCTACTATACCACTATTGATGTTATCTGGGATGCCATGCAGGTGGTGTCCATCAACACTGTAGTCCACAGACTGGGCAGTCCCCAGACTCTCTCCAATAGTTCCAGAGAGTTCTCTGGCTAAAAATCAGTGCTGCATCTCTCAGGGAGTGACAACAATCTCATCAAAGGTGATATTTCTACTGTGCATAATGTTTCTCTGTTTCTTTTTTTCTCTGGGTGGTTCCTTGAGGGCCTTGATGATCAGGGCAGAGGCAGAAAGTATCATCTTCACGTGGGCCTGTCTATTGTGAATGGTCAGTCTCACCATAATCCTTAGACCATTCCAGGCACCAGCTGCCTTGGCGATGTCACAGACCAAAGGGGCTGATCTTGGGAGCCAGGGTAGACACCAGCTTCCCCACCAGTGCACTTCAGATCAATGACTTTGATCTCACTGTGGTTGAACTTGGGTGGCACTGAGGAGGTGACTGGTTTCGGAGGAACCAAGATGCAGGACATTGGAAGAAAGTTGCACCTTGGACTCTTCTGAGCTGAAAGTCAAAAAAGCCATCACACTTTTAAAAATAACAAAGGGAAGATAATTCATGCTGAACTTCATCTCATTCCAGTAAGAAATAATATTCCTCCATTTATAAGTAAATAGAAAAAAATTACTATCTACTCCATTAAGAAGCATTTATTGTAAGAAAAAGTTATGTTTAATGATTTAGTTTTATTTCCTGTTTCATAATATATTTTTGGAGCCTTATGTTCACAGGGATATAAATTATAATATATATCCATTCTTTATTGCAGAGAAATATGATAGAATAATCAACAATAGATTTCTCAAACATAGAAATAAATTATATTAAGGTAAAATTTAGTGAAGAGGGTGGAATAAAAAATAAATGTTTGGATGCCATTAACATGGTAACATAAGACATCCCTTGGAAAAACCTCTCCAGAGATTCAGTGAAAAAAAGAACAATTCTCACTTGCTTAGAACTCTGGAAGAAGGCAGATACTGGAGAAGGATTCTGCAAACACTGAATCAAAGAAAGAGAAAAATATCAGTAGGAAACTTCCAGCCTAGATCAGCTAGTCCTCTTCTTTCCCTGTCATTCAGTCCCATGCAGCTTGGGAGGTGCCCCAAGGCAGCTGCTGGGATCCCTTCTACCTCCCACCAGGGACACAGACTATAAAAACACAGCAGCGAGATAGAACTAACTGAACACCTGGAGAAATTAAAGAAAGAACAGCAAATTGATCTGAAAGCAAGCAGAAGGGAAGAACTAACAATGATTGGAGAAAATAAATGAAATTGAGAATGAGAGAGAGAGAGAGAATCTTTGAGAAGATCAATAACATTGGCAAACTCTTAGCTAGACTAGCAAAGACAAAAAGAGAGAAGATACAAATAAACAAAATCAGAAATGAGAGGGGTAATTATCATAAGCCCCAAAGAAATAAAAATTATCATAAGAGGATAGTATGAACAACTGTATGTCAAAAAAACTAGGCAACTTAGATGAAATGAACAATTTCCTAAAAACACAGGGACAAGTTACATTGATTTGAGAAGAAATAAAAGACCTCAACAAACCAATCACAAATAAAAAGATTGAATCAGTCATCAGAAACCTCACTACAAAGAAAAGCCCAGGACCAGATGTCTTCACACAGACAAATTTTACCAAATATTACAAGATGAATTAATACCAGTTCTGCTCAAACTCTTCCAAAAAATTGAAGAGGGCACACTACCTAACTCATTCTTTGATGCCAACATCACCCTAATACCACAGCCTGATAAAGATACTACAAGAAACGGAAACTACAGACCAATCTCTCTAATGAATATAAATGCAAAAATACTTGCAAATCAAACTCAACAGCATGTTAAAAGAATTATACACCATGACCAACACAAACATTCCATTTTCCAGAGATCTTTTCCAGTTCCTCTCGGCAGAAAGCTAAGATTTTTCTCTGAGATTGTGCTGTTCTGTACCTGCTGTGCACATTCAGGATTTGAGCCTGAGACAATGAAAAAAAAATTCAGGAAACTCACTGCAGAACTGGTCATTATTCAATCATCCTGCTATTGCATGCTTCTTGGAGCCCTCAGGCAATTGTTTTGTGTATTCTGCCCAGAGCGTTTAGTTGCAACCATCAGGAAGAGAAGCTGTAGTGGGATCACTCCATCTTGGGGGGCACTGGAACCTCTCTTATGTCAGTTATATTGTTTTCCTTCTTATAGGTGCTTGTTTTATTAACTTACTTATTTATACATTTATTTAGTTTTTTTGTCATATATTTTGATCACTATTTTGCTGATCATTGGTATTAATTTATTGAAATGTTTTGCTTCTGTTTTTAGTAATTCATCTTAAGATATCTTTTATTTGATGCTATGCTACCTCCATTTTTTTATTATTCCATCTGAGTCAACTTAGATTTCTTGGATGCGCTGGTTTCAGGATATTTTGCCTGTAAGTGTCCTGTATTGGTTGAAGTCTTCCAGGCTTCACAACCTGACAGTAATTTCCCCACTGCCTTCACATATAAGCTCTTCTTTCTAAAGAAGTTCTCAGTGTGATTCTTTGTGTAGCTCTGCCTCTTCTCCTTTAAACATCAAAGAAGGAATCCCTACCAGAACTTTCAAGCCTCTTCCTTCAGTATGGAACAAATACTTTGCAGTTAAGGATAAGCCCTCCCCTCCAGTAAGTATACGGTGGCTGGCATTTCCTGAGATGCCGTCATTTGGGCCATGTGCTATTATTTACTGTGCCTCTTCTCTACATTCCCACCACGTGGCTTTTCCAGATATTGGCCTGATTTGGCAGCCTTACATTTTCTTTGGAACTCTTCTGTTTCAATGTGTCTCTTAATGTCATTTGAAGTTTGGATTCTGTGTTTATCATTTCTTTGAAGTGGTTTTGCCCAAATTATCAATTACCCAGTTGAAAATCTCATGGTCTTGTTCAAACCACCTTGTTCAGCTTTTTGCAAGCATTTTGTACTTGAAACATTTGCCTCCCTTGGATTCTGCAGTTTCAGAATCCTTTTGGATGTTCCGTCTTGGTCATCTCTTGGGATTTCTACTCTCCTGTGTGCCTTTGCTGTTCTCCTGGGTCTTTTCCTTTCCTTTCCTCTCTTTTCTTCTCTCACTATAAATACTCTTTTCTGTGTTATCTCCCCCTCAATTGACAAATGGCCAGTTAATTTACCACAAATCAATTTGTCAACAGCCACTTTACTAATGACTAATTTGCTGAATTTACCTGTTTAAATATTGACAGGTAAATAAGTCTACTTCACAGTTTTAATATTATTATTTTAATATCTTTGACATCAAAGGTTAAATTTAGATTGTCGACATTGAAATATCCTTTTCTGAATGGTACCTTCACTAGAGTTGATATGGTGCCTGAAGAAATTTCTACCAATTTCTAAAAATGTTCTAAGTTTGGCAATACAGTAAAAATGTGAATCATATATTTGATACAGATGAAATTTCAATCAGTGGGAAAAAAGTGGTCAGAAAAATTAGATAATTATTTAGAAAAAAAGGAAATGAAATATCTTCTTCATATCATAATAATTTCACATGCATAGAATAGTTAAACCTGGAAATATGAAGGCTCCAGGTTAATATATAGATAATAACTTCTATAAATTTGCATGGGAAAGGCTTTCTTAGCATGAAACCAAGGCCAAAAAAATCAAGGAAAATGCAGGAATAATTCCCTATGTTTATGTAATTATTTGTTGAAAATGACAACATAAACACATTTAATAAACAAATGAATAAACTATTTCTTTCTTTTCATAATTAAAACAGAAATGCTATTGAGAGGATTCTGAACTTTTCAGAGGCTCCAAAGAATTCCTTTGTTGAGACTGTGGCAATTGAAATGGACTAAGAAGCCCTGTGAGGAAAAATTCAAGCTTGGTGCACTCCTGAGGGTTGTGATATAGACACATACGTAAAATTTTGGAACTCTGTTCACTTGGCAGGAATCACATTAAAAGAAGGGTGACAGAAAGTGCCATCTGGTGGAGAGCTTAATGTATAGAGGGCTGCATTATTTCTAGATACAGCACAGTTGCTGACAGTGAATGCTTTCCTCACCCAGTAGACTTTGAAGAACATTTGTGGGGATAGAATCCTGGCCCCCATAAAGCCATGGACAAGCCCTGAGCCCCAGTCCTGTGGGTATGAACCCATTTGTAAACAGGACCTTCGAAGATGTTATTAGTTAAGGTCTGGCCAAACCGAATGAGAACAGACCTTAATCCAATGTGACTAAAGTTCTTATAAGCAAAGGAAATTGGACATGGAAGTAGAAACCAGAAGAGGAGATAGAAAGAGACAGGTTGTGATGTGACAGAGGCAGATTGAGCCACCATTGGGAAAACATGGCCTGCCAATACCTTGATGTTGGACTACTAGACTCCAAAACTATGAGACAATAAATTTCTGTTGTTCAAACCAAACCATTCTATGGTATTTGTCATAGCAGACCCGGCAAACTAAGACAAGGAAAAGCCATGAAAGAGCTACTTCAATATATTACTGGTGGTATAGTATCTGTTATTCTGGCCCTGAGAAGGTGGCTATGGATTTTATTTTCAATCTCCTTGTCTTAGCAAATAAGGCATGCATGTAAGGATGGAACAGTCTGCTCTGTGACATCTCCACTACTGACTATTTTTCCTAATTTTTAAATTTGCATCTACAGCACATTATTATTTCCTGATCTCCAAATCCTCGTATCAACAACGTATTGGTTATTTCTACCTGGAATATTTTTGCAGATGTCTTAATTTAAAATGTCCTGAACTGAGATTAGATTTTTTTTTTTCCCTCTAAATCTGCCCTACATGTCTGCCCCTCTATTTTCTTCAAATATCAGTTACAGCATCACTTCCATCTTGTAGCTCAAATTATTAACTTGCCAGTTATTCTTGATCCCCTTTTCACTTTCTCTCATCAGCAAGTGCTATAAAATCAATCTTTAAAATATAACTCAAATTCATTGAGTTTTCTCTTCTGTCTTCATCCTAGAGACAAAAACTATTGTTGCTTACTTGGATGATTGTAATAACCTCCCAATTTGTCTCACCGTTTCCACCTTTTTCCACCTAGTAATTCATTATCCATGAAGCAGTAAGAAAGGTTGTTCTTAAAAAATGTAAATTTTATCAGGTTATTCCCTTTCTTAAACTTTGTTGGGTCTTTTCATTGAACTTGGTAGATTATATCCCACTCACTAATATTCATACAATGGGGAAGGCTATACATGGCCACACCGTTAAACTTAGGCATGGCCATATGGTTTCTTACAGCCACGACTGAGCAGCTACTTCCACAGAGCAGAAACAGGGCCTGAAGTCCCAGGCCCAGTTGTACCCTGCCCAGAGTGATTTCAAGATTGATATGGCAGACTGCTTGTAAGCCGCCCATTCTTCTCCTTCTCAAATGGGAAAATATAATGAATTTATTCTGTTCTCGTTCCTGTTCCTCCATTCCTGTGCACATGATTGGGGGTGTGGAGATTTATAACATTTATTTAGTACACAGATCTCCCTATTAAGAGGACAAACATCAAGACCTCACATAAAGACTATAATACATAATCCAAAGATTCTGGATTCTAAGCTTGAAATAGTAACTGGCTAGGAATTTGGGATCACAATGGGGTATGTTCTGAATGGAAGGGAAAGGGAAACAAATATTTGTTGATGCAAAGTATGGACTCTGGTAGACTGTGTTACTGTCCACTGATATTCTTCAGCCCTCCTTGAAGAAGGATCATATAATTATGCCCTGTGGAAGTCAGTCCCGGCCATATGACTTGATTTGGCCAATGGAATGTGAGCAGAAGTGTTGTGTCACTGTAGCAGTAACATTTAGAGGCCAAGCATGTTTCTCCACACTCTCTTTTCCCTCTGCCAAAATTAGCAATAGTGCTCTAGGCATAGGATGTTTTGTCAACCTGGGTCCTGGTGTAGGAAAGCTGCAGCTAAACCATAAGGGACATGAAGCATAAGCAGTAAATAAACCATTCTAACTGTAAGTCACAATTTGGGGGTTACTCGTTACTGCCGCATAACCTAGACTGGAATGACTGATACAACGGCCTTTATGGTCCTGAATAATCCACCTTTTCCACTTCTTCAAACTTATCTCATGTCACTCTACTTCTCATCTAATTTTCTCCAGTTGCCCTGTGTTCTTTCAGTTCTTTGAGTATCCCAAACTCTTCCCTGTGTCAAAGTCCTGGCCCTGTTATTTGTCCTTCTTCTTGGAATTCTCTTTTCATGACTCTTTAATAGTCAGCTTCTTCCCTAGGTTCACATCCTGTAATCAAGGCCACCTTCTCAGACAGGCCCTCCCTGGCCATCCAAGTTCATATTTCAATGTTCCTATGTTTCATTATTATTTTAGTCTCAGTCCCTTCTTGGTTCCTTTTATAGGAAAGATCACAATTTGCAATCATTTTATTGACTTTATTTTTTTATTATCTGTCTTACTCACTAGACCATAAACTCTGTTAGGTTAGGGGCCATATCAGTCTCTATTGACCACACACCTCAGTGTTTACTGAAATTTTTGACAATACAGTGGATATTCAGGAAATGTTTGTTTAGTGAATGAATACAATTCATCTCTCTGAGCGTCATTGATATTTCTGTAGAAAAGATATGAGAGGATGATTAAATGGTGCTTTGCTACCAAGCTTTTACATTCAAGATTATTTATTGTTGTTATTCTGATAGCACATGCCACATGTCTTCTTGCCAGTGAGGGAAATAGACCTTCTGATTTATTGGAACACGTATAGTCCAGAAAAAATCCTATTAGTAGGACATACACAATCATTATGTAAGAAAACTGCCTAAAACCTGTAGGTTACTGAGCCTAATACTTCTTTAGAAACCATTCACCACACCTACCTATTCTACCATCATAGGTGCTATAACTGCAGGTCTGTAATTTTTCATCAAATGAGTTGATTACATAATTTAACCTTGCAGTAGGCTACTATATGTAGGGAGAGTTTTAAATGGGAATCAAAAGTGCTTATTCTCAGTATTTATTCTAGGACATATATTGTGCTTTTTTTCTTATTGCCTTTTTCTCTCTCCCCTTCTCCCATCATAAATATTTAGTGGGCATGTGTGGAGAGCATGTGTCTCGATTGTAGGGGAAATCTTCATGCTTAAATGGGCAAATATGATTGCAGCGTGGGTTAGAGCAGTAGTTCTCAAACTTTAGCGTTCATCATAATTTCCTGGAGGGTTTGTAGCCCAACCCTAGAGTCTCTGAATCAGTAGTTCAAGAATTCACATTTCTAACAAGCTCCCACGTGATGTCGATGCTCCTGGTCCCCAGATCACACTTTATAAACTACTTACCCAGAAGGATTCCTAGGGCAAAAAAGTAGACAAGAATTTAGAACCAACAATGAGTCAGTAATAAACAGTGCACATTTATTCTCATGTGTTCCCTTGTTCTATAACAAAAGTCAGCTGATAATTGCTGGTCAGGAATTCAAAGGTTCATGACTCTGAGCTTGGCTGCTTATTCTGCAATCAAGAAGCATGAGTAAAACTAGGCTTCTCCCAACATTTGTTGGAAGAAGGGAAACGAAAGATAAGTCAGTGCCAGCATACCCAAGGAGCAGACTAAGCCTGTGCTTAGGGAAACTGCAAAACAAGGAACACCCAAACGTTGAAAACATATTTTAGGAAGAAAGAATTCAACATCGTTTAAAAAGTTTTCAAAGGGATAGGACTTCTAGAATGGCTAAAGGAGGAACTCAACAAATCCTCTCCCCTATAGAATGTCTCTGTAGAAAAAACAAGCATCTAACTGGTGAAATTTATGAAACAAAATTATTAAAAAACAAACAAACAAACATTTAAAGTCCCTGGAAGTTGTCCTGAGAGCATATAGAAAATAGAGAAACACTTATTCCAGAAAAATTTAAATTTCAGTAGGAACAGTGAGTCTGTGGCATTTGAGTCATGAACTGCTCCCACTAACTCTGCCGCTGCACCCCAGCTCCACGTACTGGAAGCTCCTCGTGCACTTCGTCCAGATTGGTGCGGCCAAGAAGACAGGCAGCTCCCGCTCCCCACGGCTCCCAGGCTAAGGCTAAAATTTCATCCCAGGAAGGGCACTTTTAACGGACTATTTCACTGGATATAAAAGTATGGGTTGGCTGTTGTTTCTTCCAACATTTTAAAGATTCCACCACACTCTCTCCTTGCCTGCATGGTTTCTGATTATTATAAGAAGTCTGCAGTAATTCTTATCTTCATTCCCCTATAGATAAAGTCCTCTCTTCCCCCAAGAAGCCTCTTTCAGGATTTTCTCTTTGTCCTTGGCTTTCTGCAGTTTCAATATGATATGCCCAGGTGTGGGCTTGTTTATTTGATTTGACATTTTGTATTGTTTCCAGTGTTTATCTTGCTTGCTTGCTTGGTGTTTTCTGAGTTTCCTGAACCTACAATTTTGCATCAGTCATTACTTTCAGCCATTATTATTTCAAGCATTTCTTCTGCTCCAGTCTCTCTTTCTTCTCCTGATATTTCAATTATGTAGATACTATACATTTTTATATAGTCCCACTGTTTTTGGATGTTCTTCTGGTTTTTGCTAATTCTTTTTTCACTTTGCATTTTACTTAGGGAAATTTCCAGTGATCTATGTTCAAGTTCACTGAATCTTTACATGTCCATATTGAATCTACTGAGGAGTACATCAAATGCATCCATCATTTCTATTATTGTATTTCTGATTTTTATAATTTCATTTTGATTCTTTTCCAGAGTTTTCATTTCTCTATGGACATTACCAATCTGGTCTTGTGTGCTGTCTATTTTTTCCCTTTGGCACCCTTAATATATTAATCATAATTTTTAATATTTGTCTGATAATTCTAACATCTGTGTCACATATAAGTCTGGTTCTGAAGATTGCTTTGTCTCTTCAGACTGAGTTTTTTCTTTGCCCTTTTGCATGTCTTGCAATGCTGTGTTGAAAACTGGACATGTTGCATCAGGTAATAACTTCTAAACTAAAGTGGCCATAATGTGAGGATTCGTGTTAATCTAAGAATTGGTCTGTGTTTAATATTCATTGTAGCTATAGACACAAGAGGCTTCAAAGTCCTTTATTGTCCCTGTTTTTATCTCCCCAATGGCTTAAGAATTTTTTTTTTTTTTGGACTGTTTTGCCCCACATTTGATTTAAAATTTTTGAATTGGGAAGATAGAAAAAATATATTTTCTGGAATGCAAGTAACATTCCCTTTAAAACGTTACTTGAGCAGAATGAGGGAGTAATTCAAAAAAGATGAAAACATGGCAACTAGGAATATTTGTGCCATCTCAGGGGATTAGTAAATCAAAATTCTAGAATGACATCTTTGTAGCCTGTATGACAAGGAACCAGTTTACATTGTAGAAGGAAAATGAGGGCTTCATAGATAAGGTATAAGTGAAATTTACTCTCATCTATCACAGAAGAAAGATAATAGATGATGTCTAAAGTAGTGTAATACTTTTAAATAATAATCATTCGATGTTTTATTTTACCTTGTGGCATTAGTTTTCCAGAACATGTATTTGACTATCTTCTGTTCAATATTTCTGCATTATTTTGCAGTATCTTTGCATATGACCCAAGCTAAATAACTGTGTTAAACTTTGAAAGAAGTTAGCCTATTTGTGTCAATTATTTGCTAAGTCAAAAACAAACAACAAAAAGTAACCTATTTGGTAACTGGAGCCAATGCAGTGAACTTGGCAATAGGCAGCTTGTATGAAAATATTTTCTCTCTGAATATGTTCTCACCAACACTAATAGTGTACCCGAGCCATAGATCTTGTCCTCAGAGTGTAGGCTTTCAGAGAAGCCCCTGTATGTTTGAGCGACTCTAAGTTGGTACCACCAGTCAAAATTCTTGAGCTGACTTAAATCAGTGGTGGCAGTGCCGATCACCAGTCAGCAAAGCTCTTCTGAATTCCACCTCTCTAGCTTCTTTCATGGGTGATGGCATAAATGAGTGGTTCCTCTGTGGCATCACACAATGTTCAGGGATATGCCTGCAGGCTGGCAGCACAATTCGTTCTTGATTTTCCAAGAAGGGATCACTAGTTTGGCCCTTTAGGGTATGCCACCCGTCTTGGAGAACTCAGTGTGCTCTTTGAGATCTGCTGAGGCATGAATGTGCTCTTACCATCTGCATTTATATGCTCCTCATTCTGCTGCATTGTGTCAGAATGAAAGTTTAGGTGTAGCAGTATGCTCAGGTAAACAACCCTTCCAAAGCTCCCAAACATACAGTTGTGACATCTGACAATGATCACCAATGGTATTAAAGCAGAATATTTTGGTGGGATCTCTAGGAAGGATCCTTAAATGGGGAGACGACAAGGATTCCCCACCACCCCCTCCCTGCCCACTTCCTCCTGCGTGGAAGACGGTCATAATGCTGGAGGCAACACAGCCATCTGTAATCATGAGGCCAAAACACACAGTGAGAATGTGTGAATCCAAGGGTGGAAGGTGTCTAGGTGCCTGATGGAAGGGCAAAGTTGTTCCAGGATCCATGGACTTGAAGTTGTATGAAAAAAATAAAGCCCAAATTTGCATAAGACAACTTTTTCTTGTTTCACATTACAGCCTATTGTACACCTAACTGATACTTCAAGTATTATAGATAGGATGTATGATTTAGGAGTATAGCTGAGCTTTTCTTAAGTTTACAGAGATGTAGTTTTCTTCCTTATTTTCCATCCTCTTTACTGTCGCCAGTTGATTTCAAAGGATTTGAGGGGTAATCAATTATACTAGGACACCTTTAACTGGAAGTTTACAATATATTATTAAGTGGGTCAAAAGTAGTTTAATAACTCTGAGAAGGCTGTCAGTCCAATTTGGAAAACAGAAAAACAAACAAAAATCATAAGTTATATGCCTACAGTTTTTCCTGAGTAAACTTCCTAAGTTAACTGATTTAGAGTTTTACTAACTTGTGGTTAAACTTATGAAACCATGGACTATTTCAGCTTTTCTCACTGCTCTATCTCTAGCTCCTTGATCAAAACAGGCAGAGGGTAGGTGATCAATAAATATTTGATGAAAAATAAAAGTATTAATGTATTCATTATCACTCACATCTAAAAAGCTCTACATTAGATGTAAACAATGCTTTTGGAGAGGTTACTGTATTTCCTTTAACTTGTCTCACTTTTCTAATTTTTTTTTATTGAACAAGTTTTATTTCTGATATTAGAAGAAAATTGATAAAAGAAATCTCAATTGTAAATTAATGATAAACTAGAAGAAACTGGAAACACTAAATGAAAACTTATTCCATTATTCCTGTAAAACAGCAGAATAAAGTGGTCAGTCAGTTTCAGTGAACACTTTTATTTCCTCAAAAAGTCACTTTATCCCTTTAACAAAAAATAATTTTAGGTGGATTAAGAACTAAAGGAAAAACTAAATCCATTGAAGACTCAAAAGAATAAATGAGAAGATTTAAGAAAAAATAATTTGGTAAGGTTTAAAGGTATAAATTAATATAAAAAAATCAAACACTTTCTTTAACAAAAAATTAGAAAAATGTAATGAGAAATTGTGGACTGTGCATACATTAGTGTTCCCTTCCACTCTAATACTCCAAAAATGACAACGAAAACATAAAAATAAATTAATACATAACAATGTTTTAAAATATAAGATAGGGAATCTCACTGGAGCAGCAAATGTTTATTCAAGGACAAAAATTGATGAAATCACTGAGGGATTGAAAATGCCTACTTGACCAAAAGGAGAAAAGAAAGGTAACAAAATAAGGTCACAGTGGCAAAGAGATATCAAATAGAGTCAAGAAACTATCCTGGAGGTTTCGCTTATGCAAGCTCCAGCTAGACATCCTAAATGGCTATCTGAGATTCTGTAAAAGATTCACTCACTGATTTTTATCTCTCAGAAACTTAAATCCACCAGAATGTTCCTACTCCAGACAAGTCCTAAAACCCAGAGGCAACCGCCTCTTTAAGAACAACAATCAGCTGCAGCCCCCTTCCCCATAGTGTTGACACCCCCTTTCAATATAAATAAGTTAGGGTGGTCACTGTCTAGACACCCCTGAAGATTGAGGAAGTGATTAAAGGAGAGGAAGGGGTAGCAACAGACAAGACAGGATTTAATAAAGGATTATGAATATTGAAACTTTATATAAATAAATATATATATATATATATTTAGAGGTAGTGTAGGAGCCCCTAGCCTGAACAAAACAGGCCTGCAGAGCTTAGCACACAGCAGTCAGCATGACCTGGGCAGCTAATATTTAACCTATCATCTTTGTAAACCAGTAGAACAAAAAATTGTAAATTAACCTTAAAATGTAACTTTAAAATGGTAAGTAGGCAGGAGGTGAGAACCTTGGTCTCACAAAGGAGCAGTGTGTAAATGTCAAGTCTTGCATCCAGATTTGAATAAGCATTCATCTATGGTCCCCAGACCCCCACCCCCACACACACCCCCGTCAAGTGTTAATCTAGAGTTGACTTCCTTTCTGACACTCTTGTAGATATCTATCGATCACCACTGCTCCCCCCTCCCCCATGTCACAAGACCCTGTTCCCGAGCTTATACTTTAGGAATGTCTTTGTCTCAAACCCTTATAACTGGCTCAGCTGGCCTCTTTAATCCGCGGTTTGCCTGGCTGCTGAATGCTGCACCCACCCAGTGAGAGAGAGTCTTTACGATCTCTACACCGCCCCTGTCACCCCGTAAGTAAGCCCTGAAAAAAGGTCCATGTATCAGAAAATGTCCAGTGTCTTCTTTGGTCTCTGAACTGGCAAAGTCCTATGGTATTAGAATAGCTAGAAGGAAATAACTGAAATGGTGGAACTGTAACCTACAACATTCTTTGAAATCTGCTCTATAGCTGTTTGTTGAATTGTGGTTTGAAAGTTATCACCTTTCTGTATATATCCTATATTTCACAATAAGGAAAGAACTGAAACTGGAACTTTAACCCATAACATTCTTTGAAATTTGCTAACTACTTGTTAAATTGTATGTTGAAAGCTATCGCTGTTATTTATATATGTTAAAGTTCATAACAAAAATGCATTAAAAATTGATGAAATCAGATTGAAAAGAAATTTCTGAAGCCTAGAAGGCATATGAGAAAATGCTACTGTAGAAAGTGGGAATGACGCTCTATAGAGGTTATACATGCCTGGACCAGGAGACACCCTGGGACAGCCACCAAGGGAATTTACTGGAGTACTGTAGTGGGAGAATTCTGTAGTTTGAACTGTGGGCATTTAACACTCGCTCCATTATCCTCTACCAGAGAGAGGGGAAAGAAGCACCTGTTTCCAAGAAGAAGCAGTGAGTGCTGGAGTTTGGAAGATGCCCAGAATAGTCACAAGTAACATTCCAAGCAGTTTTTATCTCTCATTCCCTCTTACCTTCTCTTTCAAGCATGTAGTTAATATACTCAGAAATATACAATGGATAGAGAGTCCATGAAATGAAACAGGTGCTCATGAAAAAAGTCCAATGGGAGGGCTTAGTGAAGAAAAACATAATTTCAGATATATGAACTTTAATATTTGATATTATAAAGAAAGTAGCTAGAGAGTGACTTGGTTTGGAATAACTGAATGGAAAATTCTAGATTGCTGATAGAAAAGAGAATGGGGTAGAAAATATTAAATAAATGTTAAGAAATATGAGGAGACAAAAAAAAAATTCCAAGAATCCATTTAATAGGGCAGGATGGAGGAGAAAATGATAGAATGGAGAAGAAATATAAAAGTTGAGTCCTCTAGTTGAATGTGTCTGATAAGAGTGCGACAGGAAAAGCAAACAAAACAAAATCAGTCAAACTTGTCTCACCCCCACCCCACCCCAGGCCCCAGTTCCACCGAGATGGAACCCTCATTCCTCCCAGGTCCTGCCTCTTGCAACTGAAAACCTCTCAAAGTAACACAGCAAACGGTCACAGGAAGCCTACAAAGGGGTGGAAAGAAGGAGGGGGGCGGCCCAGAGTCCTCAGCACTTGCAGAGCGACATGATGGTGAGGTCCCTGAGTTTCCTTATTGCCTCGCACGTATCCACGACAGGCTGTTACAGAAGCTTCCAACCCAGAACCGCCGACAGACACAGAAAGGGAGAAAAAAAAAAGGCAGCTCCAATAAAAACTTGATCCCTGTAACCAAAGGACTGGGAAAGCGGTGGCCTAACAACAGAAAACCGTTTGGGCGACGTTTGCACTACTCCAGGCAAACACTTCTCCCACGCCGTCCTCAGCAGGGTTTCGGCAGCGCAAAGCGAGGGGCATCCTGCCCACCCACCCCCACCGCAGAAGCAGGGGGCAGCGCTCGCTCTGATTGTTCCGCGCAGTGGTGCAAAGGCCACCCAGCAGGGATCAGATCTCTCATCTCCCGCCTAGCGGAAGTGGGCGGCCCTCTGGTTCTCCAACCAGGTTGAGGGCTTGGGCTGAGTTGGGAGCTGATCTTCCATCCTCCTTCCTGAGGAAGCATGGGGTGATGCTACGATTCCCTCGGTGTGTAAGAATATGGAGCTGATCTTCCATCCAAAGCTCAGAGGAAGCAGGTATTGTTCCAGTTTCCCCCACGAAGGTAGTATCAGCAGGATCTAGCAGTGAGCTGAGCGGCCACCCTCACATAGTAGCAAGGAGACTTAATTAAGGAGGCAGTGCAAGAATGGTCACCACTTCACTTCACCTGCCGACACCAAAATGGCGTCAGCTGCACGCAGAGAGGAGCTAAGCTTACAACTTGGAGGCCATAAGGCTTTGTGGGCTTGGGCTAGTCAGCTTTTCACTGGTGTCAGCCAGGCCCAATGGGGAGTTGCACAACCTCTAGGCAGTAAGGAGATTGAGCATGGTGGTGGGAAGCAGAACTAGTTGGCAATATGGTCCACCTTCCTGCTCCAGAGTCAGTAGAGCCCGGTGAGATGCTGAGTCTTCATCTCCAACTGGCATCAGTGAAGCAGAGCAAGGTGACAGGAGGCCCTTCCTTCCACCCCTCCGGACTCCTAGTGCCAGAGGGGACCACAGGGGAGCTCAGCTTCTGTCCCAACCTGCAGCAATGAAGCAGTGTAAGTCGGCCCTCTCTTTGCCCCCTCCCTTGGTGTCACGGTTGCCCAGCAAGGAGCTGAGTTTACACACCCCACTCTGAAGCAAGGAAGCCCCACGTTCACAGGGAAGGTGTCCATAGACCCAGGCACTGAAATTCCACTCCAACCATATGCAAAGAGGTGGAGTGAATCAGCACATTTTGCTGGGGTGGTGTGAGTGACAACAAGAGAGAAGATGAACATACAAACACCCTCATCCCTTATGCTCCATCTCAGTGTGTGGTGGTAAATAGCAGACCTATACATGTGATAAAAGAGAAGGTGAATTGGAATCCAGAGTTTCATAATAAAATATCAAAAATGTCCAGAATGTGATAGGAAATCACTGGTCATACCAAGAACCAGCAAAGTCACAACTTAAATCAGAAAAGAATCAAAAGATATCAATGCTGGGAGGAAATAGATATTGGAATTGTCTAACTAAGTTTATAAAGCAGCCATCATAAACATGCTCTGTAAACCAATTATAAGTTCTCTTGAAAGAAATGAAAAAAATAGAAAATCTCAGAAAAGAAGTAGAAGTTATAAAAAAGAACCACAAGGAAGTGGCTTAACAGTTTTCAAGCTAAAGGGAAGGACTGCCAACTAAAAATCCTAAATCCAGCAAAATATTCTTCAGGAATGAAGGGAAAGTCAGGATATTCTCCACTGAAGAAACAAAAAGAATTTGTCACCAGCAGACCTTCCCTAAAAGAATAGATAAGAAGAAAAAAAACATTAAAAGAATGAATCTTGGAATATTAGGAAGGAAGAAAGAACAAAGAAAACAAAAACATGGGTAAATACAATAGACTTTCCTTCGCACATTATCTAGAATATGTAAAATACTCAAAACTCAACATTAGAAAAACAAACAATTCAATTAGAAAATAGTGAAAAACATAAGGAGACATTTCACAAAAGATAAACAGATGGCAAATGATCACATGAAAAGAGGTCCAACATCAACAGCCATCAGAATGCAAATTAAAATCACCACATGATATCATTACACACCTATCAAAATGGCTAAAATTAAAAAAAAAAATAGTGATAACACCAAATTCTGGAAAGGATGCAGAGAAACTGGATCACTCATTTATTGCTGGTGGGAATGTAAAATGGTTCAGCCATTCTGGAAAAATAGTTTGGTCTAAACATGCAACTATCATAGTACCCAGCAACAGTACTTTTGGGCATTTATCCCAGAGAATTAAAAATTTATGTTCACACAAAACACTGTACACAAAGGTCCATGGCACTTTATCCATAATTGCCTAAAACTGTAAATAGCCCAGATGTCTTCAAATGGGAATAATTAAACAAGTTGTGCTATATACATGCTATGGATTACTAGTCAGCAATAATAAAAGGATGAACTATTGATAAATGCAAAAACTTGGATGAATCTCAAGGGAATTATGTTTAGTGAAACAATCCAATCTGAAGGACTACATACTGTATGATTCCATTTATATAACACTTGAAATGACAAAATTACAGAAATAGATGATGGATTCTAGTGGTTGTGAGGAGTAAGGAGATGGGATGGGGTGGGGAGAAGAGTGTGGCTATAAAAGGACAACAAGAGGGATTCTGGGGGTGGCAAAACTGTTCTGTATCTTGAGTGTGGTGGTGGATACCAGACCTACACATATGATTAAATTTATGGAACTGCACACACACATACACAGACATACTACACAAGTAAAAGTGGAGTATTCCAAACAAGATCCATGGATTGTGTCAATGTCAATATCCTTGTTGTAATATTGTACTACAGTTTTACAAGACATTATCATTGGGGGAAACTGGATGTTATGGCTTGTGTCATGTCCCTGAAAAAGACATGTTCAAGTTCTAACCCCTGATCCTATGAATGTGAACTCATTTGTAAATAGAATTTTTGAAGATCCTATTAGTGAAGATGAGACCAAACTGAACCAGGGTGAACATTAAACCAATATGATGGGCGTCCTTCATAAGGAGAGGAACACACATTCCTCTCTGGAATGGGTGGAAGGGCCAGGAATAATGCATAAAACTGTAAGCAAAGCCACCCAAATGGCAGAAACTGGCTCCCTTACTCCACTGGCATGGCAGGCTGAGTTGGAACACTTCCCTGTGGGGAAAAAGAAGCAGTCTATACTAAGGAAGGCAGTTCAACCAAGCTCCAATTGGGGTCTTAATTAGCAAATTTGAAATACTGAATACAAGCTACAAGCACAGATAAACCTGGAGCAAGCAGAAAAGGAACCCTGAGGTCCCCCCAGCAGAGAGGTGGTGGGGCTGACAGAAAAATATAATAATATAATAGATAAATAAAAACAGAGGCTTTTGGAGTTGGCTGAGCTCAGAATACTGGAGAAGGGCTCTGTCCCAAGAAAAAGTGGCAAGTAGAATTGGATATCAACTCTGACTCTTGACTATTGAAACTGGGGGGCTGGGGACTGACTGAAAAGGGGAATTCTTTCATTTTTCTTTTTTTCTCTAATTCTAAGTAGCTTATTAGATAAAGCCTCTGTCATTTTCAATTGTAAGTGCTGACCCAGGCAAGGAGGGAGTTAAGATAGTCAGGGAGACAAAGGAAAAAGTGAAGGAGAAAATTCCCTAAAGGGCATATCTTCCATAAGAAAGGGGGGGGGTGCAGCTCAAGTGGTGGCCCTCCCTCAGAGAATTCAGACCCCAGGGCTGGGGGTAAAAAAAAAAAAAAAAAACAGAAACAGCTTAAGATTGGCTTCTGACTCACCCTCAGTCCCTGGCAGGGACAGGGTCTGCTGAGAATTAAAGGAACTGCACCTCTTTTTTAAAAAAGCACAGAGTCTAGAGCCCTCACAGGAAAGTCTGACAATCTTCTAGGTCTCATCCTCAGGGAAACTTGATGCTGATTACACCCTCCTCCTGAGTCTTGGGCCCATCTGATCTGGGAAAATCTGATTGGGGTAATCAAGGAACCAGATGCCTAGACAACAAAAAATTATGTCACACTAAGAAAAATGAAGATATGACCCAGTCAAAGGAACAAACTTACACTTCAAATGAGATACAGGATTGAAATAACTAATCAAAGATGTTCAAACAAATATGCTAAATCAATTCAATGAGTTGAAGGAAGATATGACAAAAGAGATGAAGGATATAAAGTAGACATTGGGTGAACATAAGAAAGAACTCAAAAGTTTGAAAAGACAATTGGTAGAACTTATGGGAATGAAAGGCACAATACAGGAGATGAAAAACACAATGGAGACACACAACAGCAGTTTTGAAGAGGTGGAAGAAAGGATACATGAACTGGAGATGAAAAACACAATGGAGACACACAACAGCAGATTTGAAGAGGTGGAGGAAAGGATACATGAACTGGAGATGAAAAACACAATGGAGACACACAACAGCAGATTTAAAGAGGCGGAAGAAAGGATTCATGAACTGGAGAATAGGACATCTGAAATCCTACACACAAAAGAACACATAGGGAAAAGAATGGAAAAATATGAGCAGAGTCTCAAGGAACTGAATGACAACATGAAGCACATGAATATACTTGTCATGGGTGTCCCAGGAGAAGAGAAGGAAAATAGGGCAGAAACAGTAATGGAGGAAATAATCACTGAAAATTTCCCATCTCTTATGAAAGACATAAAATTACAGATCCAAGAAGTGCAGCATACCCAAAACAGAATAGAACCACGTAGACTGATTCCAAGACACTTAATAATCAGATTATCAAATGTCAAAAACAAAGAGAGAATTCTGAAAGCAACAAGAAAAAAGTGATTCATCACATGCAAAGGAAGCTCAATAAGATTATGTGTGGATTTCTCAATAAAAACCATGGAGGTGAGAAGGCAATGGTATGATATATTTAAGATAATGATAGAGAAAAAAAATGCCACCAAGAATTCTATATCCAGCAAAACTGTCCTTCAAAAATAAGGGAGAGTTTAAAATGTTTTCAGACAGACACTGAGAGAGTTTGTGAACAAGATATCTGCTCTATAAAAAATACTACAGGGAGCACTACAGACAGATAGGAAAAGACAGGAGAGAGAGGTTTGGAGAAGAGTGTACAAATGAAGACTCTCAGTAAGGGTAAAAAGAGAAAGAGAGGAAAAAAATAAAAATAAAATAAGATATGACATATAAAATCCAAAAGGCAAAATGATAGATAGCAGACATTACATTGAGTGAAATTACCCAGAAACAAAAGGACTGATACTGTCTGGTCTCACTAATATGGACTAACATTGATGAGCAAGATTTGAGAGTTGAGAACACAGGTTATCAGGAGATAGAAGGAGGTTGGAGATGGGTCATTTGATGCTGAAGGAGTACAGAAGGTTCAACAAGATTGATTGTATAGATCCAGAAATGGAGTGGATAGCATAAGAGTGTGTGAGGGTAACACAATATTGTAAGTACTCTGAACAAAGATGAGTGTGAGTACGGTTGAAAGAGGAAGGCTAAGGGCATGTATGACACCAGAAGGAAAGATAGAAGATAAAGTCTCAGATTGTATAACTTAGTGAAACCTAGAGTGGTCAATGATGGTGATTAAATGTACAAAAATAAAAGAATGTTTTTAAATGAGGGCGAACAAATGAATGTCAACATTGCAAGGTGTGAAAAATTGGATGGTATAGGGGAAAAATACAACCAATGCAAACTAGAGTCTACAGCTAATGGTAGCACTGTAAGATGCTTCCATTAATTGTAACAAAGACAATATACCAAAGCTAAATTTCTATAAGAGGGGGATATGAGTGATAAGAGTGGCAATATTGTCTGACCTTTCCATTGTATTTTATTTTTATTTTTCTTCTATCTTTGTATTTTTATTGTTCATTTTTTTTCTCCTTTTCCTCTTTCTTTGGGGAAGAGATGGAAATGTCCTCATATGGATTGTGGTAGTGAATGCATAATTAGGTGATTATACTAGGAATCATTGATTGTTTACTTAGGGTGGGTTCTATGGTGTGTGAATAAAACTGTGAAAAAAACAGAGGGACACAAGTGCTGGAGAAAATGTGGATAGAGGGATGTACCTATTCCCTGTTGGTAGGGAAGTAGAATGGTGCAGCCCAGCTGGAGGGCAGTGTGGTGGTTCCACAGGAAGCTAACTATGGAGCTGCCATATGGTCCTACAACCCTATTACTGGGTATATACTTGGAAGAACTGAGAGCAGGGACATGAGTGGACATTGCACACTGGTGTTTATGGCAGCCATATTCGTGATTCAGAATAGATGGAGGTGGCCTAAGGATACATCGATTGGTAAACAGAACAGTGAACTGTGGTGTATATATACAATGGAATACTGAGAGGTGGCAAGAAGAAATGAAGTTGTGAGGTATACACCTAGGTGAATGGATATTGAGAACAGTATATTGAGTGAAATAAGCCAGAATCAAAAAGACATACATTGTAACACCTCACTAATATGGACTAACTATAATGTGCAAACAATCTGAGAGCATAGGTTATCAGGGGAAGACTTATGTTAAAGGTTCGTAGATTGTAAGCTCTTACAGCAGTCACATCTATTCATCAGTTGTAGTCATTATCTCTAAATTCTGAGATGCTAAGCTGTTTGTGATAACCTGGTTGGTCCCTGTAACTTCAGGTATCTGTGTGACACCTAAGACTCAGAACCAGAGTTCAGTACATCTGAATGTCAGCATTACCCCACACAGCAAATGTTAAAAAAGCTGAAAAAGAGATCAGACTTCAATTAGAGATATGAGCAAAATGGACTTGATTGGAACTAAGGTAAACCAGACTAAAGGGTAAAGGGTGATATTGACTGTGTTTCAAATCCTCAACTTCTGTGTGAGAACAAAGGAAGGGATGTTTATTTGGTGCAAAATCTATACTTTCTGTAGCTCGCTATATAATTTAACTTGTATGGTCAGTTTATTCAAACACCATAATTACATGGAAACTTAAATAGGGAGTGAGATCTGGTTGGTTTGTACAGGTTAACATGAAACCTTGATACATCACAGAGTAATTTGGGCAGAGAGTAAGGAGTATTCGCAGGGCCCCCCCTTGAGGGCCTGGGGAAAAATGTGGAAACATTAAACTTCCCCACCTGGGGAATTCCTGATATTCTCACAAGCATTGGAGACTATCATTGTAGTAGGCCAAGTCCTCAATCTTGAGTCTTGCCCTTATGAAGCTTGTTACTGCAAAGGAGTGGTTAAGCTTACCAGAGAACCTCTTTGTTGCTCAGATGTGGCCAAAGCCCACTCGGCAGGTAAACTCGCTGCCCTCCTCTCTACGTGGGACATGACTCCCAGGGGTGTAAATCTCCCTGGCAACATGGGACCTGACTCCTGGGGATGAGCCTGGACCTGATATCACGGGATTGAAAAAGCCTTCCAGATCAAAAGTGGGAAGAGAAATGAAACAAAATAAATTTTCAGTGACTCAGAGATCTCAAATGAGTTGAGAGGTCATTCTAGAGGTTATTCTTATGCATTATATAGATATCCCTTTTTAGTTTTTAGTGTACTAGAATAACTAGAAGGAAATACCTGCAACCCAGTATCCTTGATTCTTAAAGACAATCATGTAACTATATAGCTTGTATGGTGTGACTATGTGATTGTGAAAACCTTGTGGCTCACACTCCCTTTATCAAGTGTGGACAAATGAGTAGAAAAAAGGGGGACAAAAAGTAAATGAGTAATGGGGGTGGGGAAAAGAGCATGAGATGTTTTGGGTGTTTTTTACTTTTTATTTTATTCTTATTCTTATTGTTTTGGAGTAATGAAAATGTTCAAAAAATTGTAGTGATGAATGCACAACTAGTAATGATACTGTGAACAACTGATTGTTCAGTTTGGATGATTGTGAGGTATGTGAATATATCTCAATAAAATTGCATTTAAAAATAATAATAATAATAGGAGGGACAAGGATTCTGTTGGTTTGAAGCTGTTATGGACCCCAGAAAAGCCATGATCTTTTAATCCAATATTGAGTGGGATCTTTTGATTGAACTTTTCCATTGAGATGTGACCCTGCCCATTCATAGTGAGTCTTAATTAGATCACAGGAGTCCTTAAGAGAGCTGAGAGCTCACACAGACCCAGAAGCTTGGAGATGCTTGGAGATACAGACAGCAAGACATTTGGAGATGCTAAGGTAAGAGATGTAGCCCAGATTTTGCCCCGAGAAACTAAGAGAGGATCCCCAGACACTTAGAGAGAAATGCCCTGGGAGAACAAGCAAAGATGCACAGGATCTGAGAGAAAAAGCTAAGAGAGACAGAATCCCACAGACATTTTGGAGAAAGACATTTTGAAACAAGAACACAGAAGCAAAGGACCAGCAGATGCCAGCCACCTGCCTTCCCAGCTAAAGAGGTATTCTGGATGCCACTGGCCTTTCCCCAGTGAAGGTATCCTCTTGCTGATGCCTTAGTGTGGACACTTTTAAGGCCTTAGAACTGTAAATTTGTAAGCTAATAAATCCCCTTTATAGAAGTCAACCGATTTCTGGTATTTTGCATAATGGCAGCTATAGCAAATGGGAACAAGGGGTTTGGGTTGTTTGGGGTTTTCTTTTTTCTTTTCATTTCTTTTTCTGGAAATGTTCTAAAGTTGACCATGCTGATGAATGCACAACTATGTAATGATATCGTGAGCCATTGAATGTTTACTTTGGATGGTTTGTATGGCATGTGACTATATCTCAATAAAATTGCAATTAGGAGAACCTAAGATGGTGGCTGGAGAGACAGGGTAAAAAAACACCTCCATGAAAAATGCTAGATAAAAGCCAGAAAGTGACCATGAACACCAGTTCCAGCGATGCACCAGCTGGACAAGGTCAGCTAAATCCACAGGTACTGTGCACTTGGTGAAACCGGGAGTCTGCATTCTGAAATGAGTGAGTAAGCCTGATGAATATCTGGCAGCCATGCTGTGGAAGCTGTGGGTTGGTGTTTGGAGGTGGACTAGTTCTTTTTTAAAAAACCCAAAAGCGGCTGTAGATATGGCAGCGAGAACCACACAGGGAAGTGCAGCAGGAACAGGCTGTGCGAATGCCTCAATATCTGGCATGGAAGATAGCCTTTCACACACCTGCTACTAATTGTCTCGGAACAAGGAAGGCAGTGGTGAGCCAAAAGGGGAAAATAACCATGCCCCTTGCAGCTATCTTCCCGGTGGGCTGGGAACACTCCTGCCCGGCGCTTGGCGCCACAGCCCAGAGCCACACCAAAAAACCCAGAGTGACAGGAAGTGTTTCCAGCAAAATGTGCACACGCCACAATATCGGGCGTGGACAATAGCCTTTTGTGCACCCTCAGCTAATTGTCCTGGTGCTGGGAAGGTGGAGCTGTGAGAAAAGGGGGAAATTAACAAGCCCAATACAGCCATCCTTACAGCAGGCTGGGAATGCACCTATACTGCCCGGTGGCCCAGAACTTTCCTTGAGGGATGGTGTGCACTTGTGACATAGCACAACCTTCCCTCAGCAGAGGCCCTAGAAAGGCACGGCTTGGAAGAAGGACCCACTTGGAAATCCCAGGGACCCTACGCCAGTACCAAGGACTTGTGGGTCAGTGGCAGAGACAATCTGTGGTGAGACTGAAATGAACGTTTAGACTCTTGCAACAGCCTTAAATTTCCAGGAACACCTGGGAGGTTTTATTATTAAAGCTGCCCTCCTTCCTGAACCTCTCAGACACACGCCCCACATTCAGGGCAGACAGCACCAACAACACACCCAAACTTGGTACACCAATTGGACCTCACAAGAATCAAACTCCCACACACCACAAAGACAAAGTTGGGGAGAACTGACTTGAAGGGAATAGGTGACTCGTGGATGCCATCTGCTGGCTAGTTAGAGAAAGTGTATGCTACCAAGCTGTAGATCTGACAAATTAGAGATTAGTCTTTCAATAATACTACATGTCCTAAAAGAACCCTATCAAGTAAAGCAAATGCCAAGAGACCAAAAACAACAGAAAATTTTAAAGCATATGAAAAAAAAACAGATGATATGGATAACCCAAACTCAAATACCCAAATCAAAAATCAGAGGAGACACAACACTTGGAGCAATTAATCAAAGAACTAAAGACAAACAATGAGAACATGGCGCAGGATATAAAGTACATGAAGAAGAGCATGGCACAGGATATAAAGGACATAAAGAAGATCCTAGAAGAGCATAAAGAAGAAATTGCAAGAGTAGATAAAAAAATAGATGATCTTATGGAAATAAAAGAAACTGTTGACCAAATTAAAAAGATTCTGGATACTCATAGCACAGGACTAGAGGAAGCTGAACAACGAATAAGTGACCTTGAGGACCACAGAACAGAAAATGAAAGAATAAAAGAAAGAATGGGGGGAAAAATTGAAAAAATCAAAATGGACCTCAGGGATATGATAGATAAAATAAAACATCCAAATATAAGACTTATTGGTGTCCCAAAAGGGGAAGAGAATGGTAAAGGTCTAGGATGAGTATTCAAAGAAATTTTTGGGGAAAACTTCCTAAACCTTCTACACAATATAAATACACAAAGCATAAATGCCCAGCAAACTCCAAATAGAATAAATCCAAATAAACCCATTCCAAGACATATTCTGATCAGACTGTCAAATACTGAACAGAAGGAGCAAGTTCTGAAAGCAGCAAGAGAAAAGCAATTCACCACATACTAAGGAAACAACATAAGACTACGTAGTGACTACTCAGCGGCCACCAGAGGGGCAAGAAGGTAGTGGCATGACATATTTAAAATTCTGAGAGAGAAAAATTTCCAATGAAGAATACCTTATCCAGCAAAGCTCTTCATCAAATTTGAGGGAGAGCTTAAATTTTTTGCAGACAAACAAATGCTGAGAGATTTTGCTAATAAAAGACCTGCCCTATTTCAGATACTAAAGGAAGCCCTACAAACAGAGAAACAAAGAAAGGAGAGAGAGATAAGGAGAAAGGTTCAGTACTAAAGAGATTCAATATTGGTTCATTAAAGGACAATAAGAGAGAGAGGGAAAAAATATATCTGATGAACATAAACCAAAGGATAGGCTGGCCGATTGAAGAAATGCCTTCACAGTAAGAACGTTGAATATAAATGGATTAAACTCCCCAAATAAAAGATATAGATTGCAGAATGGATTAAAAAAAATGAATCATCAATATGTTGCATACAAGAGACTCATCTTAGACACAGGGACACAAAGAAATTGAAAGTGAAAGGATGGAAAAAACATTTCATGCAAGCTACAGCCAAAAGAAAGCAGGAGTAGTAATATTAACCTCAGATAAAATAGACTTTAAATGCAAGGATGTTATGAGAGACAAAGAAGGCCACTACATACTAATAAAAGGGGCAATTCAACAAGAAGAAATAACAATCATAAATGTTTATCATCCAATCATGGTGCCACAAAATACATGAGACAAACACTGGCAAAACTAAAGGAAGCAATAGATGGTTTCACAATAATTATGGGAGACTTCAATACATCACTCTCTCCTATAGATAGATCAACCAGACAGAAGACCAATAAGAAAATTGAAAATCTAAACAATCTGATAAATGAATTTGATTTAACAGACCTATATAGAACATCACATCCCATACCACTAGGATACACATTCTTCTCTAGTGCTCACAGAACTTTCTCCAGGATAGACCATATGCTGGGTCATAAAACAAGCCTCAATAAATTTAAGAAAATTGAAATTATTCAAGGCACATCCTCTGACCACAATGGAATACAACTAGAAGTCAATAACCATCAGAGACTTAGAAAATTCACAAACACCTGGAGGTTAAACAACACACTCCTAAAATAAATGGTTTATAAATGTAGAATGTAGGGTAATAGCGATAGAGAGCAATTAATGAAGGGGGAACAATAACCCAAAAAGAATAGATAAGCTATCGTGGGTAAATTTAACATTCTGGGAATGCCCAGGAATGACTATGGTTTGTTAATTTCTGATGGGTATGGTAGGAACAAGTTCACAGAAATGGAGATTCCCTTAAAGCAATCAGGTTGAGCACCTTTTTATATAATTTGGATATCCTGCTTTACAAAGTGCCCATTTTTCTATTAGGTTTTATGTCTTCCTATTATTGATATGAAAGATTTATTTTTATATTTCTGTATATAAGTTGTTTTAATGAATTATATGTGTTACAGATGTTGCTTCCCCAAATAATATTGCTTTTCAGTTTCTTAATGGAATTTTTGTAACTGTAACTTCTTAACTTGAATGTACTCCAGTTTATCCTTTGTAGTTAGTTCTATGATTAGTGTGTTAAAATATTTTAAGGAGCTGGTGGAGAATGCAGGGATGTTGGGCTTTCCCACTTTGATGGTTGCTGATGTGCTCACAGACATAGGGGACTGATGGTTTAATGGACTGAGCCCTCTATCACGGGACTTGCCCTTGGCAAGACTGTGGCTGCAAAGGAGAGGCTAGGCCTGCCTATAATTGTGCCTAAGAGCCTCCTCCCGAATGCCTCTTTGTTGCTCAGATGTGGCCCTCTCTCTCTAGCTAAGCCAATTTTGGCAGGTGAAATCACTGCCCTCCCTGCTACGTGGGATCTGACACCCAGGGGAGTGAATCTCCCTGGCAACATGGAATATGACTCCTGGGGAGGAATCTAGACCTGTCATCGTGGGATGGAGAACATCTTCTTTACCAAAAGGTGGATGTGAAAGGAAATTAAATAAGCTTCAGTGGCAGAGAGATTCCAAAAGGAGCCAAGAGGTCACTCTGGTGGGCACTCTCACACACAATATATAGAACCCTTTTTAGGTTCTAATGAATTGTAATAGCTAGCAGTAAATACCTGATACTATCAAACTACAACCCAGAACCCAAGAATCTTGTAGACCATTGTATAAAAATGTAGCTTATGAGGGATGACAACATGATTGGGAAAACCATATGGACCACACTCCCCTTTGTCCAGTTTATGGATGGATGAGTAGAAAAATGGGGCAAGAAAAAAAAAAAACATCCAGTGTTCTCTTTTACTTTAATTGTTCTTTTTCACTTTAATTTTTATTCTTATTATTTTTGTGTGTGTGGTAATGAAAATATCAAAAATTATTTGGTGATGAATGCACAACTATATAATGGTACTGTAAACAACTGAATGTACACTTTGTTTTGCATGTTTTGTTTGTGAATATATCTCAACAAAAATGAATTTTTAAAAAAATTTTTAAAAATTAAAAAAGTTGCATTAAAAAAAAACTACAGACCAAGTTCTTAAATGAATGTATATGCAAAAATACTTAGCACTCTAAAAAAACAAATACAGCAATATTTTTAAATGATACACCATGAACAATTAGTGATTATCCTAGGAATGCAAGGTTAGTTTTAAATTTTTACAATGTAATTTGAAATTTTAACAGTTCAAGAAGAAAAAATAATGTTATCTTGGTAAAAGCAGCAAAAATAAACTTTTGACAAAATTCTATATCTATGCATTATAAAAGGCTCAGCAAACTAGAACTAGATGAGAACGTCCCATCCTGAAAAAATCAACTCCAAAAAACGTACAGCTAATATATTTAATGGTGAAAGACTGAATGGTTTCCTACTAAATTCAACAACAGGGTAAAGATATTTGCTCTCATCATTTCTATTCAACACTGTACTGTATGTTCTTGCCAGTAAGGCAAGGAAAATAAATATTAGGCATCCAGTTCGGAAAGGAAGAAATGCATTCATGTAGAATAACCTAAGGAATCTACATAAAAGCTTATAGCACTAGTGAATGAATTTAACAAAGTTTCAATAGGTAAGGTCAATATACAAAAATCAACTCTATTTCTATATGCAATGAACAAATAAGCAGACATTGAAAATTTAAAAACCATTAATATGCACAGTAGCATCAGAAATAAGAAATGTTAGAAAAATTTGACAAGCAATGTGCAAAACTCAAAAGCATTGCAAAAAGAAATTAATGATGACCTAAATAAAGGATATGTCAACCATTCTCATGGATTGAAATAATGTTAATATGTCAATAATCCCCAAATTGATCTATAGATTTAATGCAATACCATTCAAATTCCCATCAAGCTTCTTTGTAGAAATTGACTAGCTGATTTTAAAATTTATATGGAAATGTAAATGACCTAAAATCACCAAAATACTTTATAAAAGAAGACCATAGTTTTAGGACTTACAATACCTGATTTTCAAGACTTATTTTAAACCATAGTGATTAAGACAGTAAATATTGGCATAAGAGTAGACATATACATCAGAATAGAGAGTCCAGAAATAGACCCAGACATTCAACAGGGAAAAGATAATTTCAGAAATTGTGCTGAGACAATTGGTTAACCATAATGAACAAAAATGACCCTTGACTCCTACCTCATACCATATACGAATTTGACTCAAATAGGGATTGAAAGACATGTATCTTTGAGCACTTATATATTTATTTATAAAAGACTTTCTAAAATCTCAGATTATCAACAAAGTACTAAGTATCAACAAGGAATTGCCTAGGTCCTTCTCTGTGCCCAGTACAAATACACTGAAAAGAACTAGATTAGTCAGTATTTAGAAAGACAATGTACTTTAGGGGAAGAGACAGGCAGATGAATGGACTTACACAATGCAGTAATACAAGCACTATGATAGAACCAGTTTAGGAGGCTGTGAAGAAACTGGTAGGGGTACCCAGCCTGGGGTTTCAGCATAAATCCTTCTTTTAAGTGTCCTTTTTCTCCAAGTTACCTTACACTTCAGCAGGACTTGGACCTTCTCTTCCGTCTTTCTCCTTCCCCCAAGGCATGCCTAACACAAGGCTGTGAGCAGAGGTGCCTCAATTAGAGCTGCTGGCCAATGGACTGAAGTTATGGTTGGCACAGAACCCTGTATCCTTCTGGTCCACTGGCTGAGCCCAACCCCACCTGGGGAGGACAATAAGACCTGTGTTTAGAGTCACGCTGAATACAGAGTTCTGGACTCCATAGAACCCACTGCCTACTGTCTGCCAGGGGCCATGAAGTCCCTATTGTTCACTCTTGCAGTCTTCCTTATCCTCGTAGCCCAGTTGATCTCAGGTAAGCAGAATCTGGGGGAAGAAGAAACATCGACCTGCACATATAGTCCCTATATTCAAACTCTCCATGGGAGTAGGGGCAGGGTTCCCATGGAAAGGGGACTGAGGTCTGTCCTATTTCTTCAGAACGCCTCCTTCTCAAAAGACCTCAAGGCTCCCACAGTAGAGCAGTGTCTATGATTGGAGCCGAGGGAAGGTAATGTGAACCCTACAAAGTCACCTCCAAATTCGGAGATGGCCCTGACATCCCAAACTTCTCTCTCGCCTTTCTTTTAGGACCAGCCCAGTCCAGCCTGCCCCACTTCACTTTGTGTGTTGTACGGTATCCCCTCATGCAGGAACAAGCCTGTACTGTTACTTCTCCCAGTTGTCTTGGTCCTACAGAGATGATCTCTCTATATTTGTTCTGGGATGTGGTGAACAGGACAGGGAAGCCTGTTTTTAATACCTGCAGGACTGTCGAGTGGAAAGGGGAAGAAAACTCTTCTGGTAGACTAGTGGAAGTCCTATGTCAGATTTCAACTTTAAGCATTTTCTGCTTTTACATTAATTCTATAGTTTGTATTTCTAAAATTAAGACAGGTATGCTGCAAGAACTTTAGAAATTGAAAAAATGGCTATAATTTTGTCACTCCTTACATTTTCTAAATTGTGACAAAGTGATATGCATTTTTAATCTGCTTTTTTAACTTAATATTGTATTCGGAAACTGTTTACAGATTTTTAAATATTCCTTGAAAATGCAATTGTAATAGAGGTATTATTCTGTTATATTTTGGGGCCAATATCTACTTGGAGAAACCTCCAAGTCTGTGTCATTTGAATTCTTTTTTCCATTATTATAAATAATGTTGTAACTTTGTTCATAAATTATGGTGGGATTTCTGATATATAGGCAAATTATGGAAGCTCCATTTCTAGGTCACAAGAGATAATTTCTTTGAAAGGAATGTCAACTGTTCTCAAATGGCTGCTATCATTGTACTATTGCTTCCTTATTAATTTGTTAAAATTTTACCTGACTGTATTAACTTACTATTTCATATTATGGTAAATATTGTGTGTTGTTTTTTTAAAAACATTTGGTGCTATTTAACTTACATACCATAAAGTTCACCCATTTAAAATGTATGACTCAATGGTTTTTAGTATATTTAGAGAATTGTGCAACATCTGTAATTTAAATTTAGAATCTCTTCATCACCCCAAAATAAACCTTGCACACATTAGCAATCACTCTCCATTTTCACTTTTCCCTCCCTCCCCAGCAGTCCAAGGCAAACACTAATTGGGCACACTTTAAAATTTTACTGAGGCACAAAATTTGCATTTTATGTCAAATTTATTGATATTTTCCTCTGTGTTCTACCATTGGGTTACAAAGTCCTTCTCCAGATTAAGAAAAGTTATTCACCCATGCTTCCTGTTTTCTATGGTTGTTTTTAACATTGGACTCAGTCTTATCTGTAATTTTTTATATATGGCACAAAGTAGGAAACCAACTTTTAAGGAAGAACTAACAGGTAGAAGGCTGTGAAATAACTCTACAGCCTGTCTCTAGAGATAGCAGTTTCTGTTCTCTGAAAGTAGCAGAATGGTTCAAATTACTGGAGGATAAGAAGAAATAAATAATGATATGAGGATTGCCTCGAAAGATGTTTCTGGGTTATTGCATCCTTGGAAGTCTATGGGTTTAGGTTTCCTGATTCCTCTCCTGCCTCTGAGACATTGATAGCATATATCACATACTCTTTCCAAACCAAAGGGCCCTGAAGAAACGCCTCGGTTCCCTTGGCAGATAACACAAGAAGTTCAGGATTATTCTGTGAGATTAGCCAAGACTACCCAGAGATCTGATGGCATGAGAAATAGAAAGAACGCTTAGGAAAGACACTTGGAAGGAGGAGTTGACAAAACACCCGGGCCCGTGGAACGTCGGGATGGCAAGGAAGGCAACTGTCGGCTTGATCCGAGGTTTTGATCCACCCGTTCCAGCTGAAGAAAGACACCGTCGTGTCATGTCCGTGTAGGAGAGGTCTTTGGCAGTGAGGAAAGAGGGGCTTGCAGAGGTCGGGGCTGGATAGGAAGTTTACTTCCAAGGACCGTTGTGGAGACCCCTGGAGGATGCAGAAGAATACGAAGAGGAAGAAGAGTCATGAAAACAGCAAAAGTTCCCCAGAAGCATCCAGCTTTCCCCTGCTCGTGGCCGTGCCTGGGCCGCCCCCTCTGCTTCTGTTCACCTCTCATGTCTAGGCTTGCGTGTCACCTCCTCAGGGATGATTCCCGAGATCACCCTATCAATAGCAGTTCTACTCACTTATTCTCCATTACATCATATTATTTATTTTCTCTACTGCCCTTAAAACTTGTTTATTTCTCTCTCCTCCTCTGCAATGTGAGCTCCTGAGAACTTGTCTGTCCTGTTCAGTAGGCACTGGTTATATATTTGTGGGTTGAATAAAGGAATAAATAAATCAACGTAGCTCAAGGTAAGGAAGAGTTTCAACATCTCTCGATGGCCTTCTATGTGTTAAACTATGTCATGGAAAATTTTATGTATGTATAAAATATGTATGTATATACAGATACACCCTGAAAAATGTCTCCCTGGATGAATATATTTTGGTAGAATGTCTCATGTATTTTTTCTTCATAAAATAACAAAGAATGTACATATATATCAATATTATATATGTACATATAAATTAATGTTATGTTTATATACAAAAAGTTTATATGTACTCGTCCATTATTCAATACATATTTAACAATACGATATATAAGGCAAATCTAGAGTTACATTCCAAATGTAATTTGTAGGATTCAGAAACATGTACAGTCATTTTGAGAATCTCACCAAGTGTCAACAAGATCCATGTGTTTTGGATAATACTGAGAAGTATAATGTCAATGATAAAAGCACTTCATATTTAAAAAGTTTTTATCTTGTGGGCTCTATTTACATGGTTAAATGTGTTTTAGTTACATTTTGGAAATTGTTTGGGGTTTTGTGTTAATGTGTTATATTTTTTCCCATTTAAAATAATGAGAAATAGGATTCCAGTGAATGTTTGCATGCAGAATTCTGATTTCAGGAATGGGAAGTGCATACATATGTCATGGGATATGTGCAGGTATATATATATGGAAAGTCTCACTTATTCCTTGTGGAAGTTTTCATTATTAGGAAAAATATTACAATACAACTGGTAAAAAAAAAAAAAACTTGAATTCTTAGTGCTAAAAAAAAGCTTGCCATTTTATACTTATTTTAATAAATATCTTTGGCTTAACAGTCTATATAATTCTTTTATGCAGGCAATTTATTTGACAAAAAGTGTGCAGACAAACTGGGACATTGCAGGAAGAAATGCAGAACTGGAGAATATCAGAAAGAACATTCTAAACAGAAATGTAGCAAATATCAGATGTGCTGTGTTCTGGATATCAAAGAAATTCCTAACTTCACAGTAACTGCAAAAAAAAGCCATCAACCAAAATAATTCAATGAATATCAAATGCTATGAACCAAGAAACTACAGTAGCAGCCAGCACTACTGCCACGACTTAAAAATTCTGGCTTCTGTCTCCTGACCTAGGATCCCTGGTTAATTAAAGCAAAAAGTCTTATTTTGGTGTCAGTCTTCTGTTTACACCCCTTACCACTGTCCTGTCATTCAACAATGCATTGGAAGCGGATCACAGCTACATAGATCTGACAGTTCTGAGGAAGGGAGGAAAATAAGATAGAGGACGAGTGAGGGTTATTCCAAAAAACTCATTACGGATGTTGGATAGAACCAGTGCCATCCTTGAAGATAGTTCCCAGTCCACTAGCCCATAATCTGCCTATTGCAGTGACTATTAAACTTTAATGGGCATTAGAAATACCTGGAGAGACTGATAAAACGGATTTCTAGGTCTCACCTCTAGGCTTTCTGTATCAGTAGGTCCAAGGTCAGGTCTGAGAATCTGCATTTCCCACAAGTTCCTAGGTGACACTGATGGAGCTGGCCCAGGGACTGCACTTTGGGAGCCACTGGTCTATAAAAGGAAATAAGGCAGGCCTCCCGTGGATGGGATTGTCTACAGATTGGAGGCTGCAATTCCTGTATGTTTTTGCAGTGTTTAGTAATACAAAAGCATCCCTACCGAGCGCTTTCATACCCTTTCCTTACTGGGCTTCTATAACTACCTTAGGATGTCGGTATTATGACCTCACTTCAGAGAAGAGGAAACTTCATTTTTAAGCATAAGAGAGACAGACAATTGATTGCTCTGTACATTCTGTCACTATGTCTTCATGTTCTCCAATTCTTTCCTCTCCCTGGAAATCCACATTCAGGTAAGTTTCCAATTAGAGAGGATGTAAGGGAGATCAAGGGCTCTGCAGTGTGAGCTGAGGGCTGGGCCAGGCACTCCCCTTCAGCCCTAGGACTTTCCTGTAAGGGCTGTGCCTGCATCAGTGCAGAATGTGACAAGGGCCATCACAGAGTCATCCCTTCATGCCTCATGCACTGGCCTTTATTTTCCTGGACACCTATAGCAGCCATGGTGGTCTTTTCAGCCTCAGTTTACCCACTTATGAAATGGTAGGGTCAGACCAAATGTCCTCTTCCTTCCCCTTGCCATACTGACATCTTCTGGATGCTGAAGGTTTGAGCTTAGCTTACGCCTGCAGAGTTCACTTCACCTTCCACATCAGAAGAAGCCAAAGATTTAGGGTAGGGACCTAAAAGGAGAAGAAAAGATTGGCAGGAGGGTTGTTATCTCCACTATATCCACGAGTCCATGAGTGCTGTCATAGAATCCTTTCCCTTCTTCACTTACTCTGATATCCAGTTATTAATAGATCCATGTGCATTCTACCTCCTCTAGGATGTGCCACTACTTCTACCTGCACTGCTACTGTGCTAGTTCAGTGCTAAAATTCTTCCACTAGGACTATTGCAACATCCCCATTCCTAGCTTCCACACACATATCCATTCCTATTCTACATCTTCCTGAAACACCCATCTAACCATTAAACCCCCTCTGACCTTCATTGCCCATCACATCCTAGTCATCAGTTCAGTCAGCCTTCACTGCTCTCCAGGTTCAGATGCTTGATTACATCTCCAGTTTTATCTCCTCTCCTATCACTCTCCCCCTGGAATCCTAACTTCTGCCACATGTACTTATTTGATTGACTTGAACGGATGGCATTGCTTCCTGCTTTTGAGCCTTGTACAACTCTTCTCTCTTCACTTACCCCTGCCTGGTAAAATCCCTCTTTGTTCTCATCCTCTGGAAGATACTGAACTGCACTGCTCCACCCAAAGCAGAACTAATGCCACATTTTCTGTTCCATTTTTATGACTTCTCCAGAATTTTATTTGACCTTGTCACATGCTGTATTCTAGACATCTATTTATGTGTCTTCTCCCCTATTAGACTTTGAAATTTTACTCTAGGGCAGGAACCATTTTCTCTTCCTCTTTCCTTTATTGACCCTAAGTAAAATCTATATTAACTCTTGTTGAATGAGCAAGAGGGGTTCTTCAGGGCCTGGAATACTTTTGGGTGTACTGAAATCTCACCTTCATTTATTCTAGACCTTCCCCAGGAGACAGGCACCTGCTTCCAAAGACACATTTGTGATCTGTGTCATTATAGGGTAGAAGGGATTTAAGAGGTGGATCATCCCAACAAGCAGGATATTGTCTCCTCTTGTATCCATGGCTAACCTTGTAGGCAGAACTTACGAACTCACACAGGAAGATGGATGGACAGAGGCGGGGCACTCAGCATAGTGGAAAGTTCATGAGCTTTAGGGCCAGGCATATCTGAGGTCATTCGCAGTCCCACCATGTATTCACTCTTGGACAATGAGCAATTGATTTCGCGTCTCTGAGCCTAAGTTTCGGAATGTGAGTTATAGAGAAAACAGTGACTGGCATTCAGGGTGCTCTGGGGGTTGTTAGCGTAGTATATCAGAGTAGGACATTAAAATGTTAATCACATTATAGGGACTTAGCTATAGCAGGTTGCTGATTTGCAGATAAAGAACAGAAAGGTCACATTTCCTTGGGGAATGCCCACTGGACCACGGCTGCTCTGCTTCAGGATGGGCGGGTATAGCTGAGTTTACCTGAGAGGAGGCTCATTACTATGCAGAGAGGAGTTAAGACAGAGTTGAGTTTCATGGGATCTCTTTGAACAGCCAGGGGGCGTTGTAAAGTCTCCTGCCAGAACTCACTGTGCTTTCTCCTCAGTAATCATCTTGATCACTGCCTTGGGGTAAGGAATGTAACCCTAGTGCTGCAGCCTGAAACTTTGCCTTCCTGTCCTCGTGCCTTACACCCCTCCTTCATCCCATGTTTGAACTTAGGTGGCAAATAACCTTTCCCCATTTGAGGATGACTATGGAGAGTAGGAGGGAGGGAGAAAAGGAGCCTTATTATGAGAATCCACAATGTGCCAAGTACTTTGATCCACAATTTTTATACAGAAACATTATATAATCACTATGATTACATAATTAAAGCTGAGCAACCTGGAGCAAAACATATCTTGTTTTATATCTAGGTGTGCATATATTACTTTTATCACTGTGTCATCTCTAGCTCAATTTCTTCAACTATAAAACACATTTAATCACACACATACCTCCTAGAGTTACTCTAATAATTAAATAAGGTGAGGCACCTAGAACACCAGTCTCTGACATCTGCAAAACACTGAGAATTGAAAGCTTAAATAAGGTCTGTTAAGTAGAGGTTGTTCCCATTTAACGTATGAAAAATATGAGGTACAGGGAAGAAAAAGATTTTACGTAACATCAGACAACCAAATTCAGAAGGTGTTCTGCCTGCCCCACTCTCACAACAGCTCTAGTCCATTTCATGCTAATCCTGAAGATACCCTCAAAGCTGACTTCTAAGCTGAACAAGAAGTAAAGAATTTATCAGACACACAAAAGCTGAGGGAATAAAATCCCAGCAGACCTGCCCTGAAGGAAATATTTAACGAAGTTCTTCAGACAAAAGGAAAATTATATGGGGCAGCAACTTGGATGTATATGAAGAAAGAAAGAGCATCGGAGATAGAATAAAGACAAAATAAAATTTTTTCCTTTTTTATTCTTAATTGATCTAATTGACAATGGTTTGTTTAAAGCAACAATAGGAACAATGTATTGGGTTTTCATTGCATATGGATAAATTAAATAAATGATTCAATATCACAAGAGCTGGGAGGGAGACATTGGAAATACTCTGTTATAAGGGCACTGCACTGCACTGTAAGCAGTATATAGTTATTTGAAGGTGAACTGAGATTAGTTTAAAATGTGCATTTTACCACAACGAGATAACATTTCACACCAATTAGAATGGCTGCCATTAAACAAACAGCTGGAGAGGATGTGGAGAAATTGGAACTCGTATTCATTGTTGGTGGGACTGTATAATGGTTCAGCCACTCTGGAAGATAGGCCGGCAGTTCCTTAGAAAACTAGATATAGAGTTACCCTTTGATCCAGCAATTGCACTTCTCAGTATATATCCAGAAGATCTGAAAGCAGTGACACAAATGGATATCTGCACGCCAATGTTCATAGCAGCATTATTCACAATTGCCAAGAGATGGAAACAACCCAAATGTCCTTCAACAGATGAGTGGATAAATAAAATGTGGTACATACACACAGTGGAATACTATGCAGCAATAAGAAGGAACGATGTGAAACATATGACAACTTGGATGAACCTTGAAGACATAGTGCTGAGTGAAATAAGCCAGGCACAAAGAGAGAAATATTATATGCTACCACTAATGTGAACATTGCTGGGGGAGAATGCAGGGGTGTTGGGCTTCCCCACCTCGATGGTTGCTGAAGTGCTCACAGACACTGGGGTCTGGCAGTTTGATGGGCTGAGCCCTCAATCATGGGACTTGCCCTTGGGAAGACTGTTAAGCAGGCTAGGCCTGCTTATAATTGTGCCTAAGTGTCTCCTCCCGAATGCCTCTTTGTTGCTCAGATGTGACCCCCTCTCTCTAGCTAAGCCAACTTGGCAGATGAAATCACTGCCCACCCCCTACATGGGATCTGACACCCAATACCCCTGGCAACGTGGAATACGACTCCTGGAGAGGAATCTGGACCCAGAATCGCGGGATGGAGAACATCTTCTTGACCAAAAGGGGGATGTGAAATGAAATGAAATAAACTTCAGTGGCAGAGAGATTCCAAAAGGAGCCGAGGGGTCACTCTAGTGGGCACTCTTATGTACAATATAGAGAACCCTTTTTATGTTCTGATGAATTGGAATAGCTAGTGGTAAATACCTGAAACTATCAAAGTACAACCCAGAACCCTTGAATCTTGAAGATGATTGTATAACAATGTAGCTAATGAGGGGTGACAGTGTGATTGGGAAAGCCATGTGGATCACACTCCCCTTTGTCCAGTGTATGGGTGGATGAGTAGAAAAACAGGAGCAAAAAAAAAAAAAAAAAAAAAAGCACCCAGTGTTCTTTTTTACTTTAATTGTTCTTTTTCACTTTAATTTTTATTCTTATTACTTTTGTGTGTGTGGTAATGAAAATATTCAAAAATTAATTTTGGTGATGGATGCACAACTATATGGTGATACTATGAACAACTGATTGTACACTTTGTATGACTGCATGGTATGTGAATATATCTCAATAAAATTGAATTATTTAAAAAATTGTGCATTTTAAACTCTAGGGCAACCACTAAAAATATTTTAAAAGAAGTATAATTGATATGTTAAGAGAGGAGATAGGATGTAATCATACAAATGTTCATTTAAAACCAGAGAAAAGGGAAAGAAAGGAACAAAGAACAATGCTATGGATGAAAACAGTAACAAAAACGGTAGATATTATCCAACTGTAACAATGTCTCTCTAAATTTGCGTGATCTAAAAACACCAATTAAAAGACAGAGATTGACAGAGTGGATAAAAAAGCAAGACCCAACATACGCTGTCTGAAAGAAAACCGCTTTAAATACAAAGGCACAGATAGACTAAAAGTAAAGGGATGCAGAAAAATAAACCATGCTAACAGTAATGAAAAGAAATCTGTAGTAACTAATTTTAGACAAAGCAGATTTCAGAACAAGTAACATAATCATGGATGAAGAGGGATATTACATGATAAAGAAGTCAATTCTCAGAGAAGACAATTGCAAACATATATGCACCTAACATCAGGGTGTAAAAACACACGAGACAAACATTATAGAACTGAAAGGAGAAATAGACAAAACCACTGTGATAGCTGGAGACCCAACACTCCTCAGTCGGGAATTAATAGACCGAGCAGGCAGCAAATCAGTAGGAACATATATGACCGGAACAGCACTATCTACCGTCTTGATCTGATGGACATATGCTCCACCCACCTATAGGAAAACACAAATTTTCTCAAGAAGACATGGAACATTCACAAACATAGACCACATTCTGGGCCATAAAACACAAATTTAAATAATACAAAACACATCCTCAGACCACAGTGGATTTAAACTAGAAATCTATAACATAGCGGAAGATCCCAAAACATTAGGAAATTAAGCAACACACTTCTAAATAAGCCATGGGTCAAAGAAGAAACCTTAAAAGAAATTTAAAACTATTTTCAACTAAAAGAAAATGCAATTTGTCAAAATTTGTGGGATTCTGCGAAAGTAATGCTTAGAGGGAAATTTATGGCACTAAATATATATACCAATCCTACAACACTTATTTTCCAGGGTAAAAGAAAAAAAAGAATGAAAACTTAGAAAATAAATAAGCCCAGTATAGAGATCTCAAGGGGGGTGAAGATAAAAATCAGTGGAGTGGGCGGGGCAAGATGGCAGACTGGTGAGCTGTATGTTTTAGTTACTCCTCCAGGAAAGTAGGTAGAAAGCCAGGAACTGCATGGACTGGACACCACAGAGCAATCTGCGTTTGGGCATACTTCATACAACACTCATGAAAACGTGGAACTGCTGAGATCAGCGAAATCTGTAAGTTTTCGGGCCAGGGGACCCGCGCCCCTCCCTGCCAGGCTCAGTCCCGTGGGAGGAGGGGCTGTCAGCTCCGGGAAGGAGAAGGGAGAACTGCAGTGGCAGCCCTTATCGGAATCTCATTCTACTGATCCAAACTCCAACCATAGATAGACTGAGACCAGACACCAGAGAATCTGAGAGCAGCCAGCCCAGCAGAGAGGAGACAGGCACAGAGAAAAAAAAACAACACGAAAAACTCCAAAATAAAAGCGGAGGATTTTTGGAGTTCTGGTGAACATAGAAAGGGGAAGGGCCCTGAGGCGCATATGCAAATCCTGAAGAAAAGCTGATCTCTCTGCCCTGTGGACCTTTCCTTAATGGCCCTGGTTGCTTTGTCTCTCAGCATTTCAATAACCCATTAGATCTCTGAGGAAGGCCCTTTTTTTTTTTTTTTTTTTTTAATCCTTTTTTCTTTTTCTAAAACAATTACTCTAAGAAGCCCAATACAGAAAGCTTCAAAGACTTGCAATTTGGGCAGGTCAAGTCAAGAGCAGAACTAGGAGAGCTCTGAGACAAAACGCAATAATCCAGTGGCTGAGAAAATTCACTAAACACCACAACTTCCCAAGAAAAGGGGGGTGTCCACTCACAGCCATCATCCTGGTGGACAGGAAACACTCCTGCCCATCGTCAGCCCCATAGCCCAGAACTGCCCCAGACAACCCAGTGTGATGGAAGTGCTTCAAATAACAGGCACACACCACAAAACTGGGCATGGACATTAGCCTTCCCTGCAACCTCAGCTGATTGTCCCAGAGTTGGGAAGGTGGAGCAGTGTGAATTAACAAAGCCCCATTCAGCCATCATTTCAGCAGACTGGGAGCCTCCCTACACAGCCCAGCAGCCCAGAACTGCCCTGGGGGGACGGCACTCACGTGTGACATAGCACAGTCATCCCTCAACAGAGGACCCGGGGTGCACAGCCTGGAAGAGGGGCCCACTTGCAAGTCTCAGGAGCCATACGCCAATACCAAGGACTTGTGGGTCAGTGGCAGAGACAAACTGTGGCAGGACTGAACTGAAGGATTAGACTATTGCAGCAGCTTTAAAACTCTAGGATCACCAGGGAGATTTGATTGTTAGAGCCACCCCTCCCCCTCCCTGACTGCCCAGAAACACGCCCCATATACAGGGCAGGCAACACCAACTACACACGCAAGCTTGGTACACCAATTGGACCCCACAAGACTCACTCCCCCACTCACCAAAAAGGCTAAGCAGGGGAGAACTGGCTTGTGCAGAACAGGTGGCTCGTGGACGCCACCTGCTGGTTAGTTAGAGAAAGTGTACTCCACGAAGCTGTAGGTCTGATAAATTAGAGATAAGGACTTCAATTGGTCTACAAATCCTAAAAGAACCCTATCAAGTTCAGCAAATGCCATGAGGCCAAAAACAACAGAAAATTATAAAGCATATGAAAAAACCAGACGATATGGATAACCCAAGCCCAAGCACCCAAATCAAAAGACCAGAAGAGACACAGCACCTAGAGCAGCTACTCAAAGAACTAAAGATGAACAATGAGACCATAGTACGGGAGACAAAGGAAATCAAGAAGACCCTAGAAGAGCATAAAGAAGACATTGCAAGACTAAATAAAAAAATGGATGATCTTATGGAAATTAAAGAAACTGTTGACCAAATTAAAAAGATTGTGGACACTCATAGTACAAGACTAGAGGAGGTTGAACAACGAATCAGTAACCTGGAAGATGACAGATTGGAAAATGAAAGCATAAAAGAAAGAATGGGGAAAAAAATTGAAAAAATCGAAATGGACCTCAGGGATATGATAGATAATATGAAACGTCCGAATATAAGACTCATTGGTGTCCCAGAAGGGGAAGAAAAGGGTAAAAGTCTGGGAAGAGTATTCAAAGAAATTGTTGGGGAAAACTTCCCAAATCTTCTAAACAACATAAATACACAAATCATAAATGCTCAGCGAACCCCAAATAGAATAAATCCAAATAAACCCACTCCGAGACATATACTGATCACACTGTCAAACGCAGAAGAGAAGGAGCAAGTCCTGAAAGCAGCAAGAGAAAAGCAATTCACCACATACAAAGGAAACAGCATAAGACTAAGTAGTGACTACTCAGCAGCCACCATGGAGGCGAGAAGGCAGTGGCACGATATATTTAAAATTCTGAGTGAGAAAAATTTCCAGCCAAGAATACTTTATCCAGCAAAGCTCTCCTTCAAATTTGAGGGAGAGCTTAAATTTTTCACAGACAAACAAATGCTGAGAGAATTTGCTAACAAGAGACCTGCCCTACTGGAGATACTCAAGGGAGCCCTACAGACAGAGAAACAAAGAAAGGACAGAGAGACTTGGAGAAAGGTTCAGTACTAAAGAGATTCGGTATGGGTACAATAAAGGATATGAATAGACAGAGGGGAAAAATACGACAAACATAAACCAAAGGATAAGATGGCTGATTCAAGAAATGCCTTCACGGTTATAACGTTGAATGTAAATGGATTAAACTCCCCAATTAAAAGATATAGATTCGCAGAATGGATCAAAAAAAATGAACCATCAATATGTTGCATACAAGAGACTCATCTTAGACACAGGGACACAAAGAAACTGAAAGTGAAAGGACGGAAAAAAATATTTCATGCAAGCTACAGCCAAAAGAAAGCAGGTGTAGCAATATTAATCTCAGATAAAATAGACTTCAAATGCAGGGATGTTTTGAGAGACAAAGAAGGCCACTACATACTAATAAAAGGGGCAATTCAGCAAGAAGAAATAACAATCGTAAAGGTCTATGCACCCAACCAAGGTGCCACAAAATACAAGAGAGAAACACTGGCAAAACTAAAGGAAGCAATTGATGTTTCCACAATAATTGTGGGAGACTTCAACACATCACTCTCTCCTATAGATAGATCAACCAGACAGAAGACCAATAAGGAAATTGAAAACCTAAACAATCTGATAAATGAATTAGATTTAACAGACATCTACAGGACATTACATCCCAAATCACCAGGATACACATACTTTTCTAGTGCTCACGGAACTTTCTCCAGAAAAGATCATATGCTGGGACATAAAACAAGCCTCAATAAATTTAAAAAGGTTGAAATTATTCAAAGCACATTCTCTGACCACAATGGAATACAATTAGAAGTCAATAACCATCAGACACTTAGAAAATTCACAAATACCTGGAGGTTAAACAACACACTCCTAAACAATCAGTGGGTTAAAGAAGAAATAGCAAGAGAAATTGCTAAATATATAGAGACGAATGAAAATGAGAAGACAACATACCAAAACCTATGGGATGCAGCAAAAGCAGTGCTAAGGGGGAAATTTATAGCACTAAACGCATATATTAAAAAGGAAGAAACAGCCAAAATCAAAGAACTAATGGATCAACTGAAGAAGCTAGAAAATGAACAGCAAACCAATCCTAAATCAAGTACAAGAAAAGAAATAACAAGGATTAAAGCAGAAATAAATGACATAGAGAACAAAAAAACAATAGAGAGGATAAATATCACCAAAAGTTGGTTCTTTGAGAAGATCAACAAGATTGACAAGCCCCTAGCTAGACTGACAAAATCAAAAAGAGAGAAGACCCATATAAACAAAATAATGAATGAAAAAGGTGACATAACTGCAGATCCTGAAGAAATTAAAAAAATTATAAGAGGATACTATGAACAACTGTATGGCAACAAACTGGAGAATGTAGAGGAAATGGACAATTTCCTGGAAACATATGAACAACCTAGACTGACCAGAGAAGAAATAGAAGACCTCAACCAACCCATCACAAGCAAAGAGATCCAATCAGTCATCAAAAATCTTCCCACAAATAAATGCCCAGGGCCAGATGGCTTCACAGGGGAATTCTACCAAACTTTCCAGAAAGAACTGACACCAATCTTACTCAAACTCTTTCAAAACATTGAAGAAAATGGAACACTACCTAACTCATTTTATGAAGCTAACATCAATCTAATACCAAAACCAGGCAAAGATGTTACAAAAAAAGGAAAACTACCGGCCAATCTCCCTAATGAATGTAGATGCAAAAATCCTCAACAAAATACTTGCAAATTGAATCCAAAGACACATTAAAAAAATCATACACCATGACCAAGTGGGGTTTATTCCAGGCATGCAAGGATGGTTCAACATAAGAAAATCAATCAATGTATTACAACACATTAACAAGTCAAAAGGGAAAAATCAATTGATCATCTCAATAGATGCTGAAAAAGCATTTGACAAAATCCAACATCCGTTTTTGATAAAAACACTTCAAAAGGTAGGAATTGAAGGAAACTTCCTCAACATGATAAAGAGCATATATGAAAAACCCACAGCCAGCATAGTACTCAATGATGAGAGACTGAAAGCCTTCCCTCTAAGATCAGGAACAAGACAAGGATGCCCGCTGTCACCACTGTTATTCAACATTGTGCTGGAAGTGCTAGCCAGGGCAATCCGGCAAGACAAAGAAATAAAAGGCATCCAAATTGGAAAAGAAGAAGTAAAACTGTCATTGTTTGCAGATGATATGATCTTATATCTAGAAAACCCTGAGAAATCGACGATACAGCTACTAGAGCTAATAAACAAATTTAGCAAAGTAGCGGGATACAAGGTTAATGCACATAAGTCAGTAATGTTTCTATATGCTAGAAATGAACAAACTGAAGAGACACTCAAGAAAAAGATACCACTTTCAATAGCAACTAAAAAAATGAAGTACCTAGGAATCAACTTAACCAAAGATGTAAAAGACCTATACAAAGAAAACTACATAACTCTACTAAAAGAAATAGAAGGGGACCTTAAAAGATGGAAAAATATTCCATGTTCATGGATAGGAAGGCTAAATGTCATTAAGATGTCAATTCTACCCAAACTCATCTACAGATTCAATGCAATCCCAATCAAAATTCCAACAACCTACTTTGCAGACTTGGAAAAGCTAGTTATCAAATTTATTTGGAAAGGGAAGATGCCTCGAATTGCTAAAGACACTCTAAAAAAGAAAAACGAAGTGGGAGGACTTACACTCCCTGACTTTGAAGCTTATTATAAAGCCACAGTTGCCAAAACAGCATGGTACTGGCACAAAGATAGACATATAGATCAATGGAATCGAATTGAGAATTCGGAGACAGACCCTCAGATCTATGGCCGACTGATCTTTGATAAGGCCCCCAAAGTCACTGAACTGAGTCATAATGGTCTTTTCAACAAATGGGGCTGGGAGAGTTGGATATCCATATCCAAAAGAATGAAAGAGGACCCCTACCTCACCCCCTACACAAAAATTAACTCAAAATGGACCAAAGATCTCAATATAAAAGAAAGTACCATAAAACTCCTAGAAGATAATGTAGGAAAACATCTTCAAGACCTTGTATTAGGCGGCCACTTCCTAGGCTTTACACCCAAAGCACAAGCAACAAAAGAGAAAATAGATAAATGGGAACTCCTCAAGCTTAGAAGTTTCTGCACCTCAAAGGAATTTCTCAAAAAGGTGAAGAGGCAGCCAACTCAATGGGAAAAAGTTTTTGGAAACCATGTATCTGACAAAAGACTGATATCTTGCATATCTAAAGAAATCCTACAACTCAATGACAATAGTACAGTCGGCCCAATTATAAAATGGGCAAAAGATATGAAAAGACAGTTCTCTGAAGAGGAAATACAAATGGCCAAGAAACACATGAAAAAATGTTCAGCTTCACTAGCTATTAGAGAGATGCAAATTAAGACCACAATGAGATACCATCTAACACCAGTTAGAATGGCTGCCATTAAACAAACAGGAAACTACAAATGCTGGAGGGGATGTGGAGAAATTGGAACTCTTATTCATTGTTGGTGGGACTGTATAATGGTTCAGCCACTCTGGAAGTCAGTCTGGCAGTTCCTTAGAAAACTAGATATAGAGTTACCATTCGATCCAGCGATTGCACTTCTCGGTATATACCCGGAAGATCGGAAAGCAGTGACACGAACAGGTATCTGCACGCCAATGTTCATAGCAGCATTATGCACAATTGCCAAGAGATGGAAACAACCCAAATGTCCTTCAACAGATGAGTGGATAAAGAAAATGTGGTATATACACACGATGGAATACTACGCGGCAGTAAGAAGGAACGATCTCGTGAAACATATGACAACATGGATGAACCTTGAAGACATAATGCTGAGCGAAATAAGCCAGGCACAAAAAGAGAAATATTATATGCTACCACTAATGTGAACTTTGAAAAATGTAAAACAAATGGTTTATAATGTAGAATGTAGGGGAACTAGCAATAGAGAGCAATTAAGGAAGGGGGAACAATAATCCAAGAAGAACAGATAAGCTATTTAACGTTCTGGGGATGCCCAGGAATGACTACGGTCTGTTAATTTCTGATGGATATAGTAGGAGCAAGTTCACAGAAATGTTGCTATATTAGGTAACTTTCTTGGGGTAAAGTAGGAACATGTTGGAAGTTAAGCAGTTATCTTAGGTTAGTTGTCTTTTTCTTACTCCCTTGTTATGGTCTCTTTGAAATGTTCTTTTATTGTATGTTTGTTTTCTTTTTAACTTTTTTTTCATACAGTTGATTTAAAAAAGAAGGGAAAGTTAAAAAAAAAAAAAAAAAAGAAAAACAAGGAAAAAAAAAGATGTAGTGCCCCCTTGAGGAGCCTGTGGAGAATGCAGGGGTATTCGCCTACCCCACCTCCATGGTTGCTAACATGACCACAGACATAGGGGACTGGTGGTTTGATGGGTTGAGCCCTCTACCACAGGTTTTACCCTTGGGAAGACGGTTGCTGCAAAGGAGAGGCTAGGCCTCCCTATGCTTGTGCCTAAGAGCCTCCTCCCGAATGCCTCTTTGTTGCTCAGATGTGGCCCTGTCTCTCTAGCTAAGCCAACTTGAAAGGTGAAATCACTGCCCTCCCCCCTACGTGGGATCAGACACCCAGGGGAGTGAATCTCCCTGGCAACGTGGAATATGACTCCCGGGGAGGAATGTAGACCCGGCATCGTGGGACGGAGAACATCTTCTTGACCAAAAGGGGGATGTGAAAGGAAATGAAATAAGCTTCAGTGGCAGAGAGATTCCAAAAGGAGCCGAGAGGTCACTCTGGTGGGCACTCTTATGCATACTTTAGACAACCCTTTTTAGGTTCTAAAGAATTGGGGTAGCTGGTGGTGGATACCTGAAACTATCAAACTACAACCCAGAACCCATGAATCTCGAAGACAGTTGTATAAAAATGTAGCTTATGAGGGGTGACAATGGGATTGGGAAAGCCATAAGGACCACACTCCACTTTGTCTAGTTTATGGATGGATGAGTAGAAAAATAGGGGAAGGAAACAAACAGACAAAGGTACCCAGTGTTCTTTTTTTACTTCAATTGCTCTTTTTCACTCTAATTATTATTCTTGTTATTTTTGTGTGTGTGCTAATGAAGGTGTCAGGGATTGATTTGGGTGATGAATGTACCACTATGTAATGGTACTGTAAACAATCGAAAGTACGATTTGTTTTGTATGACTGCGTGGTATGTGAATATATCTCAATAAAATGAAGATTAAAAAAAATGTATATTTTAGTTGTATTTATTTTCATGATCATTATTATTTGATTGCTACATTTCTCAGTATGTAATACCACTATTTGTCCCATATGGTGTGATTCTTTTGCCTCAAACTCTGCTTCATCTGCTATTGTCAATGCTATCTCAGCTCCCTTTTAGCTCACAGTTACCTACTTTATCTTTTTCTACCCCTTGATATTCAATTTCCTATATCTGACATTAAAATATGCTTACAAAAATGTATATTAAATAAACACTTTAGACCTAAGAACCAGCCCAGGATAATGAAGACTGCCAGTTCATCAGATACTTTCTCTATTCCCCACCCTGGCCACATACTTCTCCCTTACTCTCAGTTAAACATTCCTTGATTTGTGAATAATTCTCTTGCTTTTCTTTTAGGATTAACACTATGGATTCTTGAGTAGTGTGATGTTAAGTTTTGTCTTGTTGTGAACACTATACCTTTATTTACTCTTCTGATACATTTGTATCTACTCTTCCGGTTAATTCTCTGTGTTTTTAATTTAGTTATTATATTTGAATTTCTAAAGTTGTATTTTTTCCAAAAGTTTGTCTTTATTTCTCTCAACACATTAAACAAAGCATTTCGTACATAGGGTCTGATCACTCTGTATTAAACTAAAAGTTATAGGAATTAAAAGGATCTCTAGAGCAGTGCTAGTTGATAGAACTTTCCACAATGATGGAAACGTTCTCAGTGTGCACTGCCCAATGTAGTAGTCACTAGTCCCATTGCCTACTGAGCTCTGGATATGTGGCTAAGGCAGGAGAGGAACTGAGCTTCTAATTTTATTTACATTTGATTACTTTAAATGTAAATGGCATTTGGCTAGTAGCTACCATATTGGACAGTGCAGAGTTAGAGCCACACAAACCCAGCTCACTCTCTTTCTGGCACTATAATCTGTGCCTTTAAGTAGCTCATTTGTAAAATGGGGATAATAACAGCTACCTTAAGGCATTGCTATGAGGATAAATGAATACACATATACAAAACACCTAGAAGAGTGTCAGGCACATCAAAAGTGCTATCTCAGGGTTGGTTATTATATTTGAATTGTGTTTTTTTTTTTTTTAAGTAGAGAATTTAAGGTTTATTAGAGGAAGAAAGCAGAAGAAAGCAGGTGGGAGCCATCAGAAAAGAAAGAAAGGAAAAATGGCTCTGGCCCTCTATCTGACAGCAGCATTTTTTAAAGGAAAAACCCACGTTGGGTATTGGTGGGGAAGGTCCTGCTGAGTGTGTTCTGGGCCTTGATTGGGTGAGTGCTTATCAGTTTCTGCTGACTGGTTATTAGGGTTTTAACACACTACTCTTCTTTGATGTGCACTATATTATCTATGTGGAGGAAGCAGGCCTTTTGGCTTGTTTGTGGTCATTCATCTTTATGGGGATATCTGATCTTGCCTTGTCTGCCCCCTGGAGTCTATGTGCCACTGTGACTGGGATTCCTAAAACAGCCTTCAACCCTTAGTTTATGGCACACCTGGTATTTATGAGATAAGCAGCAGGGCCTGTGGATCAGACATTCCTTCTATATGTTAGATTCTTTTTCTGGGGCCTGACATTCCTGCCTTTTATTTTTAATAAAAAATTGGTACGGGTTTTGGTAGAATTTTGGGTTAATGCTTTAACTTAGCTCGAAACAACCTTTATAGGGGAAAAGGGATGTCGCAGTTGTCTCTTAGCTGCTTCCAGCTGGGTTTGGATGAAGTTGGGGCAGAGTTGCTTTGAACTAAGTTTCAGCATTATTAGATTGACGTTTGGATATTTTCTGCTGGAACCGGCTGTTAGTGAGGCTTTTTGCAGCAGGAGCAGATTTTCAGTTTCTTCGTTGTAGCAGGAGTATGTTTTCAGAGTTTTGCTGGTTAGTCACGGCTGCTATTGACCAAGCACAGGGTCACCATTGTTGTTTCTAGTATCTGGGACTTCTGATCCATACCCATAGAGCCACATTTCTTTTTGTGTTTTATGATTTTAGGCTATGAGATTCTCATTTTAATTGGAGTTTCCCATGTAGAAATTCTTGGATGCCTTGAATGCCTGAAGTAAAGGTTCATATTTGCTTCTACCGATCCCCTGGCTATACCAACATACTGGGACCACTTTAAACTAAATTCTCTACTTGATTTTTTGATCCATACAAGTAGCTGGAATTTAGATTGCAAACCCATGAAAGCTTGAATTATAAATTCACTGGAGTTAATAAGTGAGCTATTCATGAAGCAAAGGCCAATACAGGCCAAAAAAACTCAATAAAGACAAGTTTTTTGAACTGTTTCCTTGTGTCTGTGTGTGTGTTTGTGTGTGTGTGTAAGAGCAGAGAGAGAAGGACAGATTTCATTCTTCCTACACTGAGGTGGTTGCCTTTGGGTCCCAGGTTTATATGAGGGTATCAATGATCAATTTATATGCCTCATGTAAGACCGGATCTTGGCTTCATCTCCTGATTTTGACAACCCACAGAGCCATCAAAACTGTCCTCCTTTACCTTCCAGGGTTTCCACCCTTGGTTTTTGGCCTCATTTTTGACACCTGGGTGATGTGTTAATAATCTTTTCTATTTTATGTAACGTTTTTGTATGTTTTCACCAGATGCATTGTTTATCTATCCTATTCTACCATATGCCCACTAATTAAAGCTGCTACATATTTGTCTTATAATCCAATATTGCTGGTGCTTTCTTTTAATCCAATAATGAATCTCTGTCACATGACCAATTAAGTTTAAGCCATGTGAATATATTATAATTACTAACATATTAGGATATTTTCCAGTAGTGTCCTATTTTTTTATGAGTTGTGTCTCATTTTTTCTCATTTCTTACTTCCCAGTGAATAGATTGTGTTTTCTTCTGCTTATGTGAATGTTATACATTCTGTTATTATTTTACCAGTGGTCTATCCTAACTTATTAAGACCAGTATTTATGCTTATGTTTTTCATAATTTTTCTTTTGCTTATCAACACCTACATCTAGCTTCACAATGACGTGCACCTTAGTTTAGTCTCATGTCCCTCTGATCTCCTTCAACTTCCCCTATCTGCAAGAGATTTACTCTGGATTGTTTCTGATCACTGCTTACAGCAACCATGGTGCCAAGTTTTTTCTAACCTAACCTCCTCTATCCAATCTGATTTTCTCATTGCTCTTCTTAGTGGAAAATTTCCTCCAAAGGGCTTTCCAGGAAAGTTCTTTTGGCAGTAAATTTTCTTATTCTTATCTTTATTTCTCTTCCATATTTAAATGAGAGTTTGGCTTGATACAAGTTGCAGTTTCAAAGTTATTTTCCTTCAATACTTTGATGTCTTTCTTATAGTGGTGCAGTTTACAAGTCTCAGGTGAATTTGATTCTTTTTCTTTTGTAGGGAATTTGCTTTCTTCTCATGGAAGCTTTTAGATTTTTTTCTTTATCCTTATATCTTATATGATCTATATAATCGTGGATTTCTTTTATTTTAAAAGATTTTTCAAATTTTTAATTTTTATGAAATAAATTAGGCATATGAAATATATAAATAAAATAAACACGATTAATTTACCACCATGTTTCAAAAATAAAACATAAACAATACAGATAAATCCTTATACCTTTCCTGACTGAGGCTCAAATTTAATTTCTTTTTCTTATTTGATGCCTGTAGGGTAATCTCTTGTCCCCAAGAAGGCTCTAAGTAAAAGTTTATTTCTTGACCAGGACTTAAACAATAGAAAGGTGGTTGCAAAGGTGGGGAGAGGTGATCCTTGGGAACACACAGAACATCCCTTACATTTCCTTTTGCTTTCCAAAAACGGTTTCTTCCATGACAAATCTCTTTCAATGTAAAAGATATTCGTGTGTATAAGTCTTGTGCGTCCTGAATGTTGGAAATAGTGCCCAACCAAACCAACTGGCTTTTTTTGTGTGTACACGTATCATATCAATGGTCAAATTGAAATGAAATCTGAGCAAGGAATAATCTAGGTAAACACTGCCCACTAGTGGATACTTTTTACTTGCTGAAGGTCAGATAGGCTAGAATCTAACAGCTAAAGGATTCACACACTCATACGCACACAGAGGCACACTTAAATAATAAAGAATAAATAAAATAATAAAGGTAAAGGAATATTCAAAATGTTCAAGACAAATTAAAATATCCAATTAAGATTCTTAATGAAAATGTACATCTGTCAAAAGTACTCTCCTGATTGTTTTTAATTCACAATTGACTAAAATAGAAACATCTGATCATGAGAAGACAGAAAATGTTATAAATTTTTAAATTATAACTACAATGGAGAAAAAATATTGATGAAGATAAAGCAATAAAACACATAATATTTTTCCTGTCTTCTTCCTCCTTTTTGCCTTTTTTTCCTACTGTGGCATATAGCTGATTTTTGTAGAATATGAAGCCCCTCCTAGTTTTTAAACTGACAGGAAATTTTTTAAAAGAGCTGTACAAGGAGATTTAAAAACACCTGTAGTATCAGCACTATTAATTTTTTTGATGTTAAAAAAAAAAACAAAAAACAAACAAACAAACACACACCTGTAGTGTGTGGCCCTCCTATAGGCTCATAGTGGCACAGTGAAGACACTCAAGGCCAAGGTCCAAGTTCGTTCTACCTGATTTGCCCCCTCCCCACACCCAAGCCCCCAGCCCCAAACTAGACAGCTGCCCATTGGTGCACACCAGCAGCAGGTTCTGCCCACAGGGGGAAAAGAGCTGAGGAAAGAGCCCACGCAGACCTGAGTAGAGGCTCCGTATTGGGTAACTTTTCCACATGATTTAGAAGGTTAAAACAGGGAAAGCACTTTTCCCCTGGACTGCAGAGACATTTTGTACTGTGGGGAGGGATGCATCCATTAGAGGATTAGAATAAGGCCTAAGCTCAGAGAAAACTCTTCTGCCTGATGAAGGGTGTGCACCTGTGATTCTTTCATAATTAGCCTTTATGCATAAAAACACCTTACCCGGATTTGAATAATCATCCCATTAAACTCATTCTAGCCCTTGATATTGCTGCTTCAGAATTGGATTGGGCATAACTAAGACAGTGTTGTGGAGAAACAGTGAGGTTGAGGCACTGATTGATGTCAACCAATTTAGCCATTAAAACCTACCCTGGGGAAGTTTAAAGAAGAAAATGGATGATAATGCCCAGTGTTGGCAAGGAAACTGAGAAAACTGATGCCCTACGATGCTAAGATAGACTATAAAAACTGTGCAACCACACTGAAAACCAAATTGACAGTATTTACCAAAAGTCTTAAGAATGTTCTTTTCCATAAGCTCAACCATTCTACTTCTATGAATTTATCCCAAGGAAATAGTCATAGAACCAATAGAGATTAAAAACTGTTCTATTTTATTTAGGGCTTGGGGACAATTTTGAAAAGAAAAAAATTTAAATCATGCATACATTTTGAAATTGTCAACTATTTTTTCTGCTGTATCAAAGATGACCTTATAATTACATCTATTTTTCTGTTACTATAGTGAATTGCATTGATTGGTTTCCAAATGTCAAATTACCTTTGCATTTCTTAAATAAGTCTTAACAGGTTCATAATGTATTCATTATCCTCTTTAAATTTTGCTGGATTTATTTGTTAAAATTCTGTTAAGGAATTTTGCATATCTGTTCCTGAGAGAGGTGCTCTGTAATTATCATTTCTTGTAACATAGTTTTCAGGTTTTGAAATCCAGCTTATCCTAATCTCATAGAAAGAGCTGAAAGTTGTTAAAATTTTTTCTTTGAATATACTATCCAATGCACAGATATGACCTTTTGTTAATATAAATAAACTTTTACGTCTTCAAAAGTCACAGATTGATTTATCAGCCCTATCCTGTTTATATTCTTTTACCTGTTCAGGATACCGTCCATAATTTATTATTTTTATAACTCTTTTGCCAATAACCAGGGCTCCTTTATGCCTCTTCTATTAATCATATTCTTTGGGCAACACCCAAAGCTGGCATTAACCCCAACTATTGTGTATATTTAGATATATGAGTGTTGCCAATGGACATTACACAGAAGCATACATTCATACCACTATAAATTCATAGCCATCAATCTCAAGCAGGTCATCTACACTGACCGAAGGCTACTGTAGTCACTTGCTTGCAGCCAGAGCCCAAGTTGGAGGTTGTTAAACTAAGGGGTATAGAGATGGTCTAATCCCCCAAAGCCTATCAATCCTCTGGTGGTATCTAAAATCGGTTGCCATGATTCACAAGAATCTCTGATTAGACATGAAAATGACTGGAAGCAATTCAAAAGAATTTCAACTAAGCTTTCAAAGGAGTTTTAATGCCATAGAAATAAAAGCCTGGATAACAAAACCGTTCGTATAATTCTGTGAGCCTGCACTAATAGGAATGGTGTTGGTAGCCCAGCCCCCAGAATTATCCTCCCCCTAGCTCCTCCAATATGTGGTCATACCGGACAGTAGACAAGGGAACCCTTCCTAGAAAGCAGGACAGAAAGCATCCAAACTGCCTAAGGAGTTCTCTACACTGGCAGGAAGGGGACCCTTAACTATCGTTGTCCATCAAGATCATGCTTTATGCTGTGTTATCTGTGTCTTTCCCTCCCCCTTTCCTGTTTCTCAAATTAACTCTTATTGTAGTTTCCTACTATGCCTCTGCTACTTTATATTGATGTCTTATGGGTAATTAAATTCATCATTTATCCCTGGGGTGTAGAGATGATGAGGGGCTACCATGTGGGCTCACCCAACAGGTAGATGCACCATCCAGAGATCCGAGATTTAAAGCTTGAGGCAATAAATTGAAGAGGCTTCAAGTATTTTCCCACTGAGAAAAGGTGAGGCAATCTTAAACTGAATATGGTATAATTTCCTTATATTAGGTAGAGCTTATTTGAAGTTTAACACATGGGAAAAAGAATGTATGTTTGTGATTAGCAGCCTGTGATGGTATGTAGTAAAAATCTTTTTGTTTTTGCCTGCATAACATAAATTTTCTCTTTCTGAGGCCAGAAGTATTGATTTCCTTACAGAATCATCCCACTTTGTGCTACAAGCTTGGATATCCTCACCTTCTACTTCCTGTGAGTAGCTGTATGCCAAGAGTTGGCCAGTTTTAAGAACATCAGCTATTAAAGAAACTAAAAATATAGAGTTAGCCAACTTGCAATGGAGATAGGTTGAGCTATTGACTCTCTCAGAGGTTTTGCTGCTGTATATCTTTATCTTTATATCTGCAGATGATATCTGTAGATAATAGATGATGAGGGATGGATGGATAGATTAGATAGATAATTGTGTCAATCACAAATGTCAAGGGTCTTTAACAAAATACAAAGAGCTCAAAGGGATGGGAAAATCAGTATATTTGAGCAGTTGATGGTGTTGACATACAGGAAGGATAAAATAATATTCAAACTTGAATTACCAAAAAAAATTTAAATTACCATTTCCCCAACATGGTTTAGAGCCCCCAGAAGCAGTCATAGAAGTTGAGAAGACAATTTTCCAGCTCATCAAGCTGGATTATGTAATTGTCCAACTCTCTCCAGCCAGTGTTCCTATATGTCTGGTTAAAAGGTCAATGGTTCCTGGTTTGGGACAATTGACTAGCAGTAACATTTTAAATGGTCTCACTCTAACGTCAGAGGTTGCTGACTAACAGCCACCATTTTTATGGCCAGTTCCTAATGATGCTCACTGGTTGCAAGAACTGGATATTGCCACTGAACTCTGGAGTATTTTTTGAACCTATATGGAAAAGTCTCCCATAAAAATGGTATTGCAGTGAAAACTTGGATCTGACTTCCACGGGTGTTTTACAGTTCTTCTGCTTTGTTTTGCCAAGATTTGCCCTAAATTTTAAATGACCTCAATGTGTGGTATGCACAATAAGGATATATTGTTGCAGGGGAAAACACTAGGAATGCTGTGCTTACACCAGAGACATTCTGAAAGGGCCCTATTAGGAAGTTCTTATGGTAAATGAGGACATCATTGTACATTGGATCCTTTATCAAATTTATCACCCTGCATCTCAGTAAGGAATTTGTAATTCCTCCAAGACCATTACAATTTGACTGGAAATTGGTACTGAGGGTAACTGTTTAGACTTATATCCTATTGTTTTATTTTACCCCCAGATGTCATACATGTTGAGACAATGTTATTGTGTGTATACCAATTAAAGATGGTTATATTTTCCAAGTGAATCCAATTTATCATTATAAAGTGACTCATTTTCCCTCTAGTAATAATTTTTGCCTTAAATTCTATTCTGTCTGACATTAAGTAGACCAGTTTCCTTTGGTAAGTATATGCATGTTGTCTCTTTCCCATCTTTTCACTTTCAATCTTTCTCTATGTTTTGTTTTTAGATATATCTGTTGTAAACACCATCTAATATTTTATCCACTCTAAACTGGATATAATATTTTATCAACTCTAAAGTGAATTTATGTATTTATTTACCTTACTTCTGAATATAAATGGAACTTAGAGCACTTTAATTCTATTTAAACTCTCCCAAGTTATTTGGTTATTTGCTATCTTTTCAGAATTTTGATTAAGTATATTATAAATCTCACAAAACATTTTTTGTTCATCCTGTCAGTGTTTAAGTTGATTTATCCACTTTTATCCACCCTTTAGAATTTCCTTTCATGAAATCTGCTGATGTCAACCTCTATGAGAATTTTCCTTTTAAAAATATCTGAAGAAGCTAAACTTTGATGAGTATGAATTTCTAGGTTAGCATTTATTTTCTTTTAATACACTGAAGAAGTCATTCCACCGGCTTACAGCTTCTGTTGTTCCTGGTGAGAAATCACCTGACAGTTTAACAGTTATTCCATCAGAGGTAAGCATTCCTTTTTTCCCTCTGGCTATTTTCAAGCTTTTCTCTTTTTCTTTGGATTTCTGCAGTTTCTTTATGAGTTTGTCTAGAAAGTCTTATTTACTCTATGGAATAGTGTTTCTTAAAGAATTTCTGGAAAATATTAGATACATTATCTTTTCAAATTCATATAACAGTTTAAATTCCTTTCTCTTAATTTTCTCTGTCCTCTCTTTTGAAAATCTTATTATTCATATATGACTCTCCTGGACTGACTCTCTATGTCTCATATATTTTGCCCATATTTTCCATTTGATATATTTCTAATGCTTTCTCACTTTATCTTCAGATATGCCTGTTATTTATGGAATCATATTTCTAATTTATGAAAGTTTGCTTTGTCTCCTTGTTCCTTTTTCATAGCATCATGTTATTGTTTGATGGATAGAATATATTCGAGAATCTCTCTAAAGATACTAATTATAGCTTATTTATTTATTTATTTGTTTATTGACTGATTATCAAATAATAGTTCTTCTGATGTGACTTATTTTTTCATTTATTTTCAGTCATGTTGCAGATTTTTCTTAAGTATCTGGTCACCCTTTATTTTCCATTCATACTTTATAGACACATTAAGGCTAATTGTAAGGTATTTTATTGTAAGGTATTTTTATGTGCACAAACTTATCCTCAATAAAAATTTAAAATGTTTGAATTGGGAAAATAGAAAAAAACAGTATTTTCCAGAATGCATAGAACTGAAGTTTTCTTCTCACATTCTCTCTTTAAAGAAGTTATTCAAGCAGAAGGAGAGTGTAATTTTGAAAAGATGAAAAACCTGGCAACCAGGAATATTTGTATCCACTCAGGAGATTAGTAAAACAAATTTCTGGGATGGCAGGTATGTAGTCTGTACAGCAAGTTACCAATTCACATAGAAGGAAAAATGAGGACTTTAGAGATTGGGTATAGGTGAGTCATACCCTCATCTCCTCTAACCAAAAAATAATAGATGATGTGTAAAGTAGACAAACCATAGTAGCATAAAACTATTAAATAATACTAGTCATTTGATATTTTATTTTGCACAGTAAGAATTACTTTTCTGAAACATATATTTGACCATCTTCTGTTTATTACAGTTATTTTCTTCCACTAATCTTACAGTATCCAAGTTTGGAAACCAAGCCAATCACTTTCTGATTGTTAAATCTGAGGAAGGAGTTGGCCTATAATTGTCAATTATTTGCTAAAACAAGCAACAAAATCTACCCACCCACCCCACCGCACCCACCCAAAAAAAACCTATTTGGGAGCAAGAACCAGAAGAACAACCCAAGCAAAAGGTAACTTACATGAAAATATTTTCACTCTGAATATGTTCTCACCAACACTAATAGTGTGTGTGTGCCCTTGCCATAGGAGTGTAGGCTTTCTGAGAAGTCCCTGATGTTACAAGGACTAAAGGTGGACATTACCGGTCAAAATTCTTGAGCTGACTTAAATCAGCAGTAGCAGTGCTGATCACCAGTCAACAAAGCTCCTCTATCTTCCCCATCTCTAGCCTGCTTCTTTCAGGGATGATGGTATGAGCATGCCGTTCCTCTGTGATGTCACACAGTGCTCAGGGATATGCCTACAGGCTGACAGCACAATTAGATTTTGATGTTCCAAGAAAAGGATCAGTAAATTTGGCCCTTTAGGGTATGCCACCTTTCCTGGGGAACTTAGAGTGCTCTTTGAGATCTTCTGGGGTATGAATGCGGTCTTGCCATCTACGTTTATTCGTTCCCTATTCCATTGTACTGTGTCATGATTACAGTTCGGGTATAGCATCATAGTATTGCGTCAGAGTGGTAGTCTAGGTGTTTGCCCTGGCAAATTTTCCCAAGCCCCCCAGACACACAGTGGTGGAATATGATAATTATTACTGATGATATTTAAGCAGGATATACCCGGGAAGAATCCTTAAAAGAGGAGGAGGCACAGATTCAACATATTCCTGAACCAGGCCTTTGCCCCACTTCTACCTCCTCCTGCATGGAAGATGCTCACAATGCTGGAGGCAACACAGCCATCGATAATCATGAGGCCAACACACTTGGTGAGCATGTGTGAACCCGAGGGTAGACGGTGTCTAGCATGGCAAAGTTGTTACAGGATCCTTGGGCATTATGCTGTATAATAAAATTAAAACCCACATTTGTATGACAACTTTTTTCATGTTTTCATTTTTCATACCACACCTGTTATATTTCCTATATGATAGATGATGAATTATGTATAGAATGTGATTTAGGATTATAGCCCTTCCTTAAGTTTATAAAGATGCAGTGTTCTTCTCTATTTTCATTCTCTTAATAGTCCCCATTCAGTTTCAGAGGATATGAATGAGGGGAAATTATAAGTCACCTTTAACTGGTAGGTTACAATATATTATTGTGTGAGTAAAATGCAGCTTAATAACTCTAAGAAGAGTAGCATTCCAATTTTTAAAATAAACTAAAACATAAGTTATATACCTACATTCTATACTGAATGTATTTCTCAAGGTCACAGATTTGGAGTTGTATCCACTTTGTGAGACTTTGGAATATTTCTGTTTTTTTCTCCCTGCTCTATCTCTAGCTTACTGATCAATCCAAGCAGCACATAGATGCACAAAAAATATTTGCTGAGAGAATAAAACTATGAATGTATACATTATCACCTACACAAACACACACACACACACAAATACAAACATATCTAGAAAGATCTACATTACTATCCAAAACAATGCTTTGTCAGAGGGAATTACTGAGTTCCTTTCAGTTTGTTTGTCTTGAGTTTTCTTCGCTGAACAGTTTTTACTCACATTATTTATATATAATCGATAAAAGAAACTTCAATTACAAAGTAGTAGCTGGTAAAAACAAATGGATAAATCCTTACCCCATGTATGCACCTATAAAGTAGTAAATGAAAGAGCTCACCTAGTTTCAGTTTGAACACTTTTATTTTCTAAAAAAGTCACCCTAGACCTTGAATCAAAATTAATTAAAAATTAAAACCACTGAAGACTCAAGAGATTCAACAAGTTAAATAATTTGGTAAGATGCTCAGATTCCAGGATCTGAAGAAGGGAAATTCCTGATCTGATCCTAAAACACCTGAAGTGAATGGTAAACTAAATTTAGCAAAAGCTGCAACATATTCCTGAACCAGGTCAACTATAGATCAGATTGACTCACTACTCTAGCAACTCAATAGAAGAAAGATTGTTATTTTTTTTAAAACTCCACTGAATTTCTTTATGTCTGGAATACAAAAAAAAAAAAAATTGCAAAACACATTTTTAAAAAACAAGAAAACATGAACTATTGTCCAGAAAGGAAATGATCAATAGAAGCAGACCTAGAGATCACCCAGCCAGAAACTTAAAATAACTGATAAAAATATGCTAAAGAATTTAGTGGGAAAATGGACAGCATTAATAAAAAAGATGGAGAATTTCAGCCATAAGCCAAGAAGAAGTACTACAAAGGAACAATTCAATGTCAGAAATAAAAATTAATTCAATGGACTTAAGAGCTATCTAGAAACAACATAGAAAAGGATCAATGGACTCGAAATATTCAGTGAACATTTCAATAGAAATTTCCCAAATAAAACACAAAGAGAAGAAAAGTGAATAAAGAAATAAACTCAACATCCATACCAAATAGTCCAACATGGATGTATTTGGATTTCAAGATGGAGGGAAGGAGCAAATGAAGCAGAAAAAATATGTGAAGAACTAATGGCCTATACCATTGCAAACTGATTAAAGATCTCTGCACAGTGTCCCAAGAGTTCCGTCAAACTCTAAGGAGGAAAAAAACCCAAATCTGGACACAGAAGGTATCAAACTGTTGAAAACCAAAGACCAAGAACAGATCTTAAAAAGAGCCAGAGCAAAAAGAGACATTATCAGAATAGAAACAATTATACCAATGATACTGAACTCTTTCCATAAAAATGAAAATAGTAAAATAATATCTTCAAATTACTGACAAACAACTGTCAACTTGGAATTATATATCCAGTGGCAAAAAAAATCCTTCAAAAATGAAGGTATGGGCTTCCACTTCCAGAAAGATGGAATAGACTTATTTTCCCTATTCCTCCCACTAAATACAGCTAAAACCCCTGGGCAACCCTCTGCATTATGGGTTCACCATCATCTGACATCTGTGCAAACGGGCAGCGGGTGGCTCATGTAAAAGTGGGTTGGTCTATTCTGCTATCCATACAGGCACCATCCACAGAGTCCAATGTGATCCATCAATATTTTTGTGATGTGTCTCAAAATTTGAGTATCGTGATGTGTCTCAAAATTTGAGTATCTCATATTTAGATGGTCTGATTTCTGAGTATTTGATCCTAGCTATAGATGCATGTATGTATTTAATATATTCTATCTTATTGCTTATGTTATATACCAATGTATTTTCAAGTGTGCATGCATTTTTTTGGAATCCCATAATAAATCCTTATTAACCTGTGTTCTAGTTTGCTAATGCTGGAGAATGCAAAACACCAGAGATGGATAGGCCTTTATAAAACGGGGGTTTATTTCACTAAATAATTACAGTCTTAAGGCCACAAAGCATTCAAGGTAACACCTCAGCAATCGGGTACCTTCACCGGAGGACGGCCAGTGGTGTCCAGAAAACCTCTGTTAGCTAGGAAGGCAGCTGGCATCTGCTCCAAAGCTCCGGCCTCAAAACAGCTTTCTTCCAGGACGTTTCTTTCTAGCAAGCTTGCTTCTCTTCAAAACATCACTCCCAGCTGCACTCTCTTTCCTCTTTGAGTCAGCTCATTTATATAGCTCCACCGATCAAGGCCCACCCCGAATGGGTGGGGCCAAGCCTCCATGGGAACATCTCATCAAAATTATTTCCCACAGCTGGGTGGGGCACACTCCAAGCAAATCTAACCAACACCAAAACTTCTGCCCCACACAAGACCACAAAGATAATGGCATTTGGGGAACACAATACACTCAAACCGGCACAACCTGCATCCCACAGTTGGCAATTCTACTTACATTTGAAGTTTCTGGATTTCTTAGGTCCTGTGGTGGTTTAAAACTGTATTTACCCCAGAAATCATGTTTTTAAAGTTAATCCATCCCTGTGTATGTACATCCATTGTAATTAGTACCTATTGATGAGGCTGCTTCAGTTAAGGTGTGACCCCCCTCAATATGAATGGGTTTTAATCCTCTTACTGGACTCCTTTATAAGAGAATGAAATTCAGAGAAAGAAAGAGAATGTCATGGACTCAAGAAGCTGAAACCAACAAAACATGGACGAGAAGGGAGAGACAAACACACACTGCCATGTGCCTTGTGATGTGGCAGAGGAGCCCGGGATCACCAGCAGCCAATCTTGGGGAAGAAAGCATTGCCTTGATGACGCCTTGATTTGAGCATTTTCATGCCCTCAAGGCTGTAAGCTTTGAAGCTAATAAATTCCAATTGTTTAAGCCAAAAAAAAGAAAAAAAAAAAAAAAACCTGGGTATTGTATATAAAGCAAATACATCATGGCTCTGAAAAGTGCGGAGAAGAGGGCAACCAGCTAGGAACCTCAGAACATGAGGAACAACACAGTGTGGGCTTCCTGGTTTTCTCTTAGCCTCATATATCACAGTCTTGGTACTGGAGAAATAAGCAGCCCCCCAAAACCAGCAGGCACAGACAAAAGGAGGTCCATAAAAACCTACTGTCTCTAGCCAAAGGACTAGGAAAGGAGGAGCCCAGCAAGGCAGGACACTTGTATAAACTAACTGCTCTATTCCAGTCCAATACCAGAAGAAAAAAAAAGTTGTGCTCCACTTCCATCCTTCTGAGCAAACCCCAAGTAGGAGGCTGAGGTTCCAAAGGAAGTAATGAAACCACTTCATCACAGGGTCAGTAGACAATATTGGGAGCCTGGACTTCTGCCCCATCTTTTGGTAAGGAGGCACCCCTCAATCCCTGTTGGGTAGTGTCAGAGGAAACTTAATGGAGAGTCAGGACTTTCACCACTTACCAGAGGTATTGAAACCAGTCTCTCCCCCATGACCCCACTGCAAAGTCAGTTGAAGCCACATTTGGAGCAGTAATGGGGCTCCTCTCTCCCTTCCAGCCAGAGCTGTATCAGTGGAGGCCCAGTGGGGAGCCTGAAACCCCACCTCTGCCCGAGAAATGAGGAGCCTCTCTACTCCCCAGTCTCCACAGAGATCAAGTGGAGAATCTGGACTTCCAGCCCTACCAGGTAGTAATGGGGCTGTCCCCTCTTTCTTCCAATGGTGTGGTGTGAGAGGAGGACTGAAAAAACAAAGGTTTCGAATAAGATCCAAAGCCTCATGACAAAATACCCAGGTTTCAATGTTTAAAATCACTCATAGTACTAAGAAACAGGAAGATCTTGACTTGAATGATGAAAGTAATCAACAAATGCCAACACAGAGACAAAACAGATGTCAAAATTATCTGAAAAGGATAAATCTAAGGTAGACATCATAAAAATGCCTCAACAAGCAATTATTAAGTCTTGAAACAACTAAAAATAATACTCTACTAAAAATAGTACTCTGTAAACAAATAGAAAATTTCAGCAAAGAAACAGAAGATATAAAGAATCAAATGAAAATTAAAAAAATTTTTAAATACAGCAACCAACATAAAAACTTGATAGGCCCAACAGGAGAATGGAGTGGACAGAGGAAAGAATCAGTAAACTTGAAAGTAAAACAGCAAAATCTGAACAATAGAGAGAAAATAGACTGGAAAATAAATGGAGGCTCAGCAACCTGTGGGACTCTAACAAAATGTCATTGGAGTCCCTGAAAAAATTAGGAGAAAGAGTGTGAGGCCGGAAAAAGTATTCAAAGAGATAATGGCTGAAAAACCTTCCAATATGACAAAAGACAAGCCTACAGATTCAAAAAAACGAGAAACCTCAAACAGTATTTAAAATGCACACCCAAAAAATGCACACTGAATACATAAAATTCAATCCTCAGAAACCAAAGACAAAGAAAAATACCTTAAAAATAGCTAGAGTGAAAACATTCATTACCTAGAGAGGAAAAACATTTCAAAAGACAGTAGATTTCTCATCAGAAACCACAGAGCCAGAAAGAATTGGTTCAACATTTTTAAAGTGCTAAAAGAATAGAATTATCGACACAGAAATGTATATCCAGCAAAACATATCCTTCAGGAATGAAGGGCAACAAAGACATTCCCTGTTGAAGGAAAACTTTTTAAATGGTCTCCATTAGACCTACCTAAAAAAATGACTAAAGGAAATCCTCCACACGGAAAGGAAATGATTTTTAAAAGTGGGATACTGGAACATCTAAAAGAAGAAAGAATAACAGAAAGAGAAAATATGACTAAATACAATAGACTTTCCTTCTACTCTTGGTTTTTTTAATTATGTTTGATAGTTGAAGCAAAAATTAAAGCACTCTATTCTGGGTCACCATGTATGTAGAGGAAGTATTTAAGAAAACTATATTTTAAATGGGGGAGATTAAAGAGACATAAAGAGAGATAAGGTTTCTAAACTTCACCTGAACTTGTAAAATGACAACTCCAGTAGACTGTGATAAGTTATGTATATATAATGTAATACTAAGAGAAACCACTAGAAAAGCTATACAAATGAATACACTCAAAAACACTACAGATAAATCAAAATGAAATTCTAAATAATGTTCAAGTAACCTACAGGGAGGCAGGAAAAATAAAACAGAGAAACAAAAAGGAAGAGAACAAAAAAATAAAATGGAAGATGTAAGCCCTAACACATCGATAACTACACAAATTAAAAGATAGAGATTGGAAGTATTTAAAAAATGACCCAACTATATGCTGTCTATAAGAAAATTACATTAAATATAATAATATAGGTATTTTTAAGTAAAAGAATGGAAAAGCATATACCATGCTATTATGTCCCCCCAAACACCATTATCTTTGATGCAATCTTGTGTGGGCAGAAGTATTAGTGTTGCTTAGATTGTAATTCTTCAAGTGTTTCCATGAGATGCGACCCACCCAACTGTAGGTGATAACTCTGGATAATTTCCATGGAGGTGTGGCCCCGCCCATTCAGCGTGGGCCTTCATTCATTTACTGGAGCACTATATAAGCTCAGACAGAAGGAGCGAGCTTGCTACAGCCAAGAGGGACACTTCGAAGAACACGCAGGAGCTAAGAGAGGAGCTGCAGCTTACAGAGACATTTTGGAGACGGCCTGTGAAAGCAGACTTCTGCTCCAGAGAAGCAAAGAGAGGACAAACACCCCAAGAGCAACAAAGAGTGACATTTTTGAGGAACTGCAGCTAAGAGAGGAACATCCTGAGAGAAAGCCATTTTGAAACCAGAACTCTGGAGCAGATGCCAGCCACGTGCCTTCCCAGCTAACAGAGGTTTTCCGGACGCCATTGGCCGTCCTCCAGCGAAGGTACCCAACTGTTGATGCCTTATCTTGGACACTTTATGGCCTTAAGAATATAACTTTGTAACCAAATAAACCCCCTTTATAAAAGCCAATCCATTTCTGGTGTTTTGCAGAAGGGCAGCATTAGCAAACCGGAACACTAACATTAATCAAAAGATAGCAGGAATGACAATATTAATATCAAATAAAATAGATTTGAAAGGAAAGAAAATCATCAGGACTAGAGAAGTTCTTACATAATGATAAAAGGGTTAATCCACCAAGAAGACATAGTAATCCTAAATGTATATGTTCCAAATAACACAGTGCAAATATGTGAAGCAATAACTCATAGAACTAGAAAGGGAAAATAGAAGAACACAGAATTATATTTGGGGACTTCAACATTCTTCACAACAATTGATAGCATAACTAGGAAAAAGTCAGCAAAGATATAGAAGAACTCAACACCACCATAAGCCACAGAATCTAAGTGGCATTTACAGAACACTCTTCTACCTACAGCATCATGCACATTGTTTTTAAGTACCCAGGGACTGACTACTAAGATAGACTATATCCTAAGCTATAAAACAAACCTTGACCAATTAAAAAGAATTTAAATCATGCACAGTTTGTTCTCTAATCACAATGGAATGAAACTAGAAATCAATAACAGAAGAATAACAGAAAAATCTCTAAACATTTGCATTTTCTGTGTCATTAGAGATTATCATACGTTTTTCTTTCCCCTTCGTTATACTACTGTATAATACATGATTATTTACTTTTATTGAACCACCTTGCATTCTTGGGATAAATCCCACTTCATTGTGGGGTACAAGTTTTTAAAGTGCTGTTGGATTCAGTTTCCAAGTATTTTGTTTAGGTTTTTGTATTTGTATTCATCAGGGATATGATATGATCTGTAATTTTATTTTCTTCTGATATCTTTATCTGGCTTTGGTATTAGCATGATATTGGCCTCAAAGAATGAGTTAGAAATTGTTCCCCCCCTTCAAACCTTTGGAAAAGTTTGAGCAGGATTAGTGTTAATGTTTCTTGGAATGTTTGGTAAATTTCACCATGAAGCTATCTGCTCTTTGTCTTCTCTTTGTTCAGGGATTTTTACTTTGATTCAATCTTTTTATGTGTTATTGGTCTGTTTGGATATTCCATTTCTTCTTTTTTTTTTAAAAAATATCTTACTATTTTATTACAGGCACAAAATGGTATACTTCTAACAAAGGCCACTGAAGATAATCAATTGTAATTGCATTTTTTCTCAAGGAAATTGTTAAATTATAAATACAAACTACAAGGTTAAAAAAAAATCACTCTCAGAATAATCCAAAGGGAATTTCTGTAGCATTATAGGTGATTAGTTTGCTCTAAATGTAATTGCAGGAAACTCTTTCTGCAATATTCTCTCTCTTTGGCTTCCCTCACTAAATAAAATATATTTTTACTGTCTAAAGACTTAAGAATGCACATATTTAATTAGATAAATATGATCCACGTTATTTTTTTTAATTCAGTTTTATTGAAATATATTCACATACCATTCAATCATCCATGGTATACAATCAACTTTTCACAGTACGATCACATAGTCATGCATTCATCACCACAATCTATTTCTGAACATTTTCCTTACATCAGAAAGACTCAGAATAAGAATAAAAAATAAAAGTGAAAAAAGAACCCCCAAACCATCCCCCCCATCCCACCCTATTTGTCATTTAGTTTTTATCCCCATTTTTCTACTCATCCATCCATACACTAGATAAAGGGGGTGTGATCCACAAGGTTTTCACAATCACACTGTCCATGTTATTTTTTAAACTGAAATTTCTTAATTAGATAATATGCTAGAGATGAATTTTTCTCAAACCTCAGCTGTGATTTCTAGGTTATGGTTTTCATCATAACTGTAACTCCATCTCATATTTAATGTAATAGCTTCCTCTTGTCCACTTTTCAACCAGAGTCACCAAGAGAGCTGCCTTGTGACTTCTTAGTTCACAAGAAAATCTCTTGCTTGATGGATGTACACATTTGTCCCAGTTACCTTAATCCATGCTTATTTGTTTTAACTCATTATGACTTTGCTGGTGAATGAGTTTCTCAATCTCATCTCACTCATTTTTTTCAACAAATGTGTAATGAGCATCTCTTCTACATCTGGCACAAGGAATCAGGCAAAATCCTTGGCTTCATGCAACTTTGTTCTCCCAGGGAAGATACATAATTAACATTAAAAAATTAAACAATTTCAAATTAAGATAACCAAGATTTCTTTTGAGAAGAAAATCAAACACCTGTTTGACTTTGTGAGAAAGTGATTTGGGGTTACTTCATTGTAAAGAGGCTCCTCTGGAGAAGTAAAATTTTAGTTGAGACCTAAAAGAGAGTAAAGGAAATGACAGGTGCAGTTCTTAGGAAAGGACATTTCAATGTGCAGAGACAAGAACAGAACATGATGTATAAATTCACAAATGGGAGATGGTGTGGCAAATTTAAGAAATAGATAGTGGCAAGTTTGAAGCCACTGTGGATAGAGTTGGATGTGAAAAGGGGATAATGGCTTGATATAAAAAATTGAGAGACAAGCTAGAGTCACAGTAGATTGTGTAAGGCCTTGAGTTTTGATCTTATTCTAAGAATAAAGAGAAGCCATTGAAATATTTTAAGCAGGGAGTGATAAGATCTACTTTTATAGGAGCATTTTGCAAGGAATTTATTTGAGAAAGGTAAGAGTTGAAGCAAGGAGATCAACTGAGAATATCACTGCAGCAATCTGAGAGAGACATGGCAATGGTTTCAATTGAAGCGATAGCAGTGGAGACAAATATATATATAGTTAAGGCTGACTTTAAAATTAGAACTGAAAGGACTAGGTGCAGGATATGGAAAGTGAAGGAAAGAGAGTAATCAAATGTGTTTTCCATATTTTTCATTTGAACCACTGAACAGGTGGTGGTTCCTTCAGCCCAGTGAGTAAAACTTAGCATGTGTACCAGCAATTTGACTTCTAAGTATGTATATTCAGAGACTGAAAACATATATCCACTGAAAAAGTTGCACACACATATTCATATCAATATTATTCATAACAGCTAAAAGGTTGAAATAACTCAAATGCCCATCAACTGATGAATGGATAAAATAGGGTGTATCCATACAATGGAATATTATCAAGCAATAAAAATGAAATACTGATACATGCTATAACATGTATGCACCTTGAAAACATTATTTTCTTCTTGTAAAAGAAACCAGCACAAAAATCACATATTATATGATGAGATTTATACGAAATGTTTAGAATATAGACAAATATATACAAATAGAAAATAGATTAGTGGCTTCCAGGGAATGAAAGGAAGAGGGAATGGAGATAATTGTTAATGGCTTTGGTGTTTCTTTCTTGTGGGTGATGAAATATTCTAAAATTAGATACTGGTCTTGGTTGTACAATTCTGTGAATATACTAAAATCCTGTGAATATACTAAAATTCTGTGAATATACTGAACTGTACACTTTATAAGAGTGAATTTGGGAGCATGTGAATTACATCTCAATAGCTGTTATTTTTTTAATGTAAGACTGAAATAGAACAGATTTTGTATGAAAGGTGTGAATATCAAAAGTTCTATTTTAATAATATTAAATATAATATGACTTACAAATTCCATTTCTTCTTAACTTAGCATAGTCAGTTTGAGTATTTCTAGGAATTTGTCTATTTCATATAGATTATCTAATTTTTTGGCATACAATTGTTCATAGTATCCTCTTATAATCCTTTTATGTCTGTGGGCTTGATAGTAATGCCGCCCACCCCACCCCACCCCCACTTCTGATTTTAGTCACTTGTGTCCTTTCTGTTTCTTTCTTTGTCAGTACAGCTACTGGTGGTGGGGTTTTTTTAATTTTATTAATCTTTTCAAAGTACAAAATTTTGGGTTTTTTGTTTCTCTCTATTTTATTTTATTCTGTATTTCATTTATCCTTGCTTTAATCTTTGATATTTCCTTCTTTCTCCATGATTTGGGTTTAGTTTGCCCTTCTTTTTCACATCCTCCAGTTGTGAAGTTAGGTCTCTGATTTAAGATCTCTCATCTCTTTCAATGTAAGCATTTAGTGCTACAAATTTCCTCTCACACTGCCTTTGCTGCATCCCATAAGTTTTGGTATGTTGTGTTTTCGTTTTCATTTGCATAAAGATAATTCCAAGTTTCCCTTGTGATTTCTTCTTTGACTCACAGGTTGTTTAAGAGTGTATTTTTTAAAATTTTCACCTTTTTGTGAATTTTCCAGTTCTCCATCTGTTATTGATCTCTAGCTTCTTTCCATTGTGGTTTGAGAAGATACGTTATATGATTTCAATATTTTTAAATTTATTGAGACATGTTTTGTGACTTAATATATGGTCTCTCTTGGAGAGTGACCCAAGTTCATGAAAGAAGAGTGTATTTTTTGTTGCTGTTGGGTGAAGTGTTTGTATGTCTGTTAGTTCTGGTTGGTATATAGTTAAATTCAAGTCTTCTATTTCCTTATTGATCTTCTATTAGATGTTCTATCCATTAAAAGTGGTATACCTTGAATGGGGAGTGAGATCTGATTGGTTTGTACAGGTTAGCATGAAGCCCCAATACATCCAGAGTAATCTGGGCAAAGAATAAATATATCTACAGAGCCCCCTTGAAGGACTGGGGGGAAATGTGGAAATATTAAGCATCCCCACCTGGGGAAATTCTTGATATTCTTGCACACATTGGGGACTACTAGTTTGGTAGTCTGAGCCCCTGATCTTGGGCTTGCCCTTTTGAAGCTTGTCACTGCAAAGGAATGGCTAAACCTACTTATAATTGTGCCTAAGAGTCACCCCCAGAGAATCTCTTTTGTTGCTCAGATGTGGCCTCTCTCTCTAAGCCAACTCAGCAGGTGGACTTGCTGCCTTCCCTTCTACATAGAACATGACTCTCAGGAATATAAATCTCCCTGGCAATGTGGGACATGATTCCAGGGATGAGCCTGGACCCAGCATCATAGGATTGAGAAAGCCTTCTGGACCAAAAGGGGGAAGAGAAATGAAACAAAATAAAGTTTTAGTGGCTGAGAGATTTTAAATGGAGTCAAGAGGTCATCTGGAAGTTATTCTTATGCATTATATAGATATCCCTTTTTAGTTTTTAGTTTATTAGAATAGAAAGAAGGAAACACCTGAAACTGCAATCCAGTATCCTTGATTCTTGAAGGCAATCATATAACTATATAGCTTATATGGAGTGACCATGTGATTATGAAAACCTTGTGGTTCATACTCCCTTTATCCAGTGTATGGACAGATGAGTAGAAAAATGGGGACAAAAAGTAAATGAATAATGGGTGGGAGGTATGGGATGTTTTGGGTGTTCTTTTTTACTTTTATTTTTATTCTTATTTTTTGGAGTAATGAAATGCTCAAAAATTGATTGTGGTGATGAATGCACAACTATATGATGATACTGTGAACAATTGATTGTACACTCGGGATGACCATAAGGTATGTGAATATATTTCAATAAAATTGCATTAAAAAGTGACATATTGGAGGCTGGGCAAGATGGCTGCGTAGAGAGGAGTGGAAACTAAGTAATCCCGCTGGAACAACTACAAAAAACCAGAAACAACTAGTAAATAATCCAGAATAACTGCGGGGGGGGACAAACGAGAGCCTCCACTCATCATACACCAACCTGAATTGGAAGGAATGCCCGAGAACACAGCATAAAATCTGTAAGTAAAACCTGCGGATCCAAGTTGTGAGACCCCCTCCCCCATAGCCCGAGCTGCAAAACCTCGCAGTGCCAGAGAGAAGCTCTCTCCCAGCAAGCAAATATAGCTCAGCTGAGCTCCAACTGGGGTTTTAAGTAGCGAGTGTGAACTGCTCACTACAGGTACGCAGCCCCAAAAAACAGACAGAGACTTTGGGTGACGACTGACCTTGGAGAGCCGGAGGGTCACCTTGGACTGGGTCTGAAGGGGACTATCTGTTTCTTTTTTGGCTCAGTGGAGAAAGCCCCAGTCATTTTCAGTTTCCAGGGTTGTGACTCAGGGAAGGGTGGAGACAGCACAAGCAGAGAGCGAGACCATTGAAATGCTAATGACCCCCACCTAGGGGGAACACGGCCATACCTCCTCACACCAGTCAAGAATGATAGGCCAACAGGCATCACCTGTTGGGCAGAAAAGCACAGTGACCCGAGGCATCAAAGGGTGGAGCAATTTTCTAAGACACACCTGCAGGGAAACCAGATACTGAATATTTCTTCCCTCTGGGACCTGAGCCTCTTCTGGTCTGGGAAAACCTGATTTGGATAACCAAGGAAACCATGCCTAGACAACAGAAAATTACAACCTACACTAAGAAAAACAAAGTTATGGCCCAGTCAAAGGAACAAACGTACACTTCAACTGAGATACAGGAATTTAAACAACTAATGCTAAATCAATTCAAAAAGTTTAGAGAAGATATTGCAAAAGAGATACAGGCTGTAAAGGAAACACTGAGCATATATACAGCAGAAATCAAAAGTTCAAAAAAACAACTAGTAGAATCTATGGAAATGAAAGGCACAACACAAGAGATGAAAGACACAATGGAAACATACAACAGCAGATCTCAAGAGGCAGAAGAAAACACTCAGGAACTGGAGAACAAAACACCTGAAAGCCTACATGCAAAGGAGCAGATGGAGAAAAGAATGAAAAAATATGAGCAACGTCTCCGGGAACTCAAGGATGAAACAAAGTACAATAATGTACGTATCATTGGTGTCCCAGAAGGAGAAGAGAAGGGAAAGGGGACAGAAGCAATACTAGAGGAAATAATTAATGAAAATTTCCCATCTCTTATGAAAGACATAAAATTACAGATCCAAGAAGCGCAGCGTACTCCAAACAGAAAAGATATGAGTAGGCCTACGCCAAGACACTTAATAATCAGATTATCAAATGTCAAAGACCAAGAGAGAATCCTGAAAGCAGCAAGAGAAAAGCAATCCATTACATACAAAGGAAGCTTAATAAGACTATTTGCGGATCTCTCAGCAGAAACCATGGAGGCAAGAAGGAAGTGGTGTGATGTATTTAAGATACTGAAAGAGAAAAACCACCAACCAAGAATCCTATATCCAGCAAAGCTGCCCTTCAAATATGAGGGAGAGCTCAAAATATTTTCTGACAAACAATGAGAGACTTTGTGAACAAGACACCTTCCCTACAGGAAATACTAAAGGGAGCACTACAGGGTGATAGAAGACAGGAATGCCTGGTTTGGAACACAATTTTGGGAGATGTAGCACAACAATGTAAGTACACTGAACAAAGGTAACTATGAATACAGTTGAGAGAGGAAGGTGGGGAGCATGTGAGACACCACAAGAAAGGAGGAAAGATAAAGACTGGGACTGTGTAATTTGGTGAAATTTAGAGTATTCAACAATTGTGAAAAAATGTACAAATATGTTCTTTTACAAGGGAGAACAAGCAAATGTCAACCTTGCAAGGTGTTAAAAATGGGGAGGCATTGGGGGAGGGATGCAATCAGCATAAACTAAAGACTGTAACTAATAGAATCATTGTATCATGCTTCCTTTAATGTAACAAAGGTGATATACCAAGGTAAATGCAGATAAGAGGGGGGGGATAGGGGAGGCATGTTAGACACTTGACATTGGTGGTATTGTCTGATTCTTTATTCTACTTTGATTTAAGGTTATTTTTCCTTTTGTTGCTTCCTAGCTGTCATTTTTTTTTCCCTCTTTCTTTTGCCTCTCTACCTTCTTTGACTCTCCCTCCTGCCTTGTGGAAGAAATGCAGATGCCCTTATATAGATAATGGTGAAGGTGGTGAACACATTTTACTTGGGATGGAATGTATGGTGAGTGAACAAAACCATATTAAAAAAAAAATGGGTTGATGACAAAACCTCGAGGGCAATATACTGAGTGAAATAAGCCAGACACATAAGGACAATTATTGCAGGGTTTCACTGATAGGAACTAATTATAATATGTAAACTCATAGACATGAAATATAAGGTACCAAGATATAGGATGAGGCTTAAGAATGGGGAGTGGTTGCTTAGTATGAGCAGAATGTTCAATTAGGATGAACTTAAATGTTTGGAAATGAACAGGGGTGTTGGTGGCAAGATGTGAGAATAACTAACAGTGCCGAATGGTGCGTGAATGAGGTGGAAAGGGGAAGCTCAGAGTCATATATGTCACCAGAAGGAAAGTTGGAGGTCAAAAGATGGGAATGTATAAAACTGAATCCTATGGTGGGCAATGTCCATGATCAACTGTACAAATACTAGAAATCGCTTCCATGAACCAGAACAAATGTATGACAATACAATTAGAAGTTAATAATAGAGGGGCATATAGGGAAGAACTATATACCTATGACAAACTATATACTACAGTTAGTAGTATTTCAACATTTTTTCATAAACGTAACAAATGTACTATACCAATACTATGAGTCAACAATTGAGGGGGGTTGGTTAGGGATAGGGGAGGATTAGAGTTTCCTTTACTTTTTTACTTTTTTCATCTTTCACTTTATTTCTTGTCTAGAGTAATGAAAAGTTTCTAAAAATTGAACAAAAATTAAGTGTGATGGATGCACAGCTGTATGAGGGTACCCAGGGGCAAGTGATTGTACACTTTGGATCTTTGGATAATTGTATGGTATCTGAACAATCTCAATAAAAATGAGGGGAAAAAAAAAACCTGAAAAAAAAAAGTGATGTATTGAAGTCTCCTACTATTAATGTGGAGCTGTATATTTCTCTCTTCAACTCTTTCAATATTAGTTCTGTATTGTTAGGTTCATATGTGTTACAGTGCCCGCGAGTTAAAGTACGAGACAGCCAAACAGAATTTAAAGAGCCTTTTATTTAGCCGGCCGGCGACTGCCGCCTGTCACTCCGCGCAGGGAGTTCAGTAAGCAGCAGCAGCCCCGACCTGTGTGCGCTGGTGCCTTATATAGACAGAAACCGTATCTTAGAAAAGCAAGCAAGCTGTTCTAACAGAAGCAGAGTTAGCAGTTAGCTGTTGATCACAAAAAAACAATTTTACAAAGAGTTTCACTTGGAGCTGGAGCAGTTATTGATCATAAAAAACAGTTTCACAAAAACAATTTCACAAAGAGTTTCACTTGGGACTGGAGCAGCTGTTGATTATTAAAGGGTTACAAAAAGTTTCACTTGGACCTGGAGCAGTTATTGTTAAAAGGGTTACACTTGGCTGATGCGTGCAACCGCAGCTTTGCCTCCCCTAAATGGTAAAGTTTTGCTTTCTTTAACTGGTACAGGCCCAGTCTCACTCCCCCCTCCTCATGGCCTAATGCTGTTTACACAACACTGTTGCTTTGCAGATGTTTTGGGATTAAGGGAAAGGGACCCCACTTCAATATGTAGTTATAATTGTTATGCCTTCTTGTTTTATTGACACTTCATCCATATATAGGGACTTCTTTATCCCTTGTAACAGTTTTTAACTTAAATTCTATTTTATTTGATATTAGTATAACTACCGCAGCTCTCCTTTAGTTAGTGTCTGCATGAGATACGTTTTCCATCCTTTCACTGTTAAACTAGTTGCACCTCTGAATGTAAGGTGAGTTCCTTTTAAGCAGCTGTGATGGTTAGGTTCATGTGTCAACTTGGCCAGGTGACCCAGCTGTCTGGTCAAGCAAACACTGGCCTAACAATTGCTGTGAGGACGTTTGAGGCTGGTTGATAAACCAACAGGCTGGTTTATTGGATCATCAGTCAATTGACTGCAGCTGTGACTGATGACTCACCAAAGGGCGTGCCTTCCACAATGAGAGAATGCAATTGGCTGGATTTGATCCAATTAATCAGTTGAAGACTTATAAACAAGACAGATAGAGGACCTTCACTTCTTCTTCGGCTGCCCAGTGAAGCATTTCCTGAGGAGTTCGTCAAAGTAGCTGGTTCGTTTCCTGACGAGTTCATCGAACACATTCATCGAAGATCCCAGTTCATTGCCTGAGGAGTTCATCGAAGTTGCCGGTTCGTTTCCTGAGGAGTTCATCGGACATCTTCCTTGGAGTTGACAGTTTGTTGACAGCTCTACAGAATTTGGACTCATGCATACCCACAGTTGCATGAGTCACTTTTACAGTTTGATAATCAGAGACACCTCTCATTGATTCTGTTTCCCTAGAGAACCCTAACTAATACAGCAGCGTATAGTTGGGTCATGATTTTTTCATCCATTTTTCCAACCTCTGCCTTTTGAGTGGAGATTTACTTCACTTACATTTAAAGAAACTACACATAATGCAGAACTTGCCTCTGCCATTTTGCTATTTGGTCCTTGTAAGTCATACACCTGTTTTTGTCCCTCGATTCTTCCATTTATGCTTGTTTTCATATTTTCTATTTGTTGTAGTGGACCATTTTGAGTCCTTTCTAATTTCCTTCTGTTTACATTTTCAGGTATTTTCTCTTTTGTTACTGTGCTGGTTTGGATGTATTATGTCCCCCAAAACTCCATGTTCTTTGATGCAATCTTATGTGGGCAGACGTATTAGTATTGATTAAGTTGGAAACTTTGGATTAGGTTGTTTCCATGGAGATGTGACCCACTCAACCACAGGTGATAACTCTGATTAGATCATTTCCATGGAGGTGTGGCCCCACCCATTCAGCATGGGCCTTGATTAGTTCAGTGGAGTCTTATAAAGGGGCTCACAAACAGAAGGAATTCAGAGCAGCTGTGAGGGACATTTTGGAGAGCAACTGAGAGTGACATTTTGAAGAGGAGCTGCAGCTAAGAGAGGACAAAATGCCAAAGAGCAACATTTTGAAGAATGCCATTTTGAAACACAACCTGCAATCAAGCAGATGCCAGCCACATGCCTTCCCAGCTAACAGAGGTTTTCCTGATGCCAATGGTCTTTCTCCAGAGAAGGTACCCTATGGGTGATGCCTTCCCTTGGACACTTTATGGCCTTAAGGCTGCAACTTTGTAACCAAATAAACCCCCTTTATAAAAGCCAATCCATTTCTGGTATTTTGGAAAAAGGCAGCATTAGCAAACCAGAACAGTTACCATGGAACTTAAATTTAAATCCTAAGTCTATGACAATCATGTTTCATTTCATACCTACTGAACTTCAGGAGCATGCACATATACTGCTCCTATACCTTTCTGTCACGCCACCATTTTGTTATACTCGTTACAAAATATATTTTTAAACTCTGCATTTCCAAAACCACAGATTTATCAGTACTTTTATGCATTTTCATTTTAGAACCAGTAAGAATTTAAAAATAGAGCTATATAACAACAACAAAAAACCACAATGAAATACTACTGGAATTTATAATTACCCATAGGGATACCTTTGCTAGAGATCTTGATTTCTTTATGCTGCTTTGATCCACTGTCTAGTGTCCTTTCCTTTCAGTCTGAAGAATTTCCTTAGCATTCCTTGTAGGACTGGTCTAGTGGTGAAAAACACCCTCTGCTTTTGTTTATCTGGAAATGTCTTAAACCCTTCTTCAATTTTCAGAAGACAGGCTCACCAGATATAAAATTCTTCATTGGCAATTATTATTTATCAGCATTTTAAATATTTTATCCCAATCCCTTATTACCTCCGCGGTTTCTGATTAGAAATCAGCACTTGATGTTACGAAGCCTCCCTTGTAAACGCATTGTCTTCTCTTACAGCTTTCAGATCGCTCTCTTTGCCCTTGGCATTCAACAGATAATTACGATGGTACTCTTTGAGTTATCCTGTTTGTAGTTCATTGGCTTCTTGAATGTGTGCATCCTTATCTTTCATTAAATATGGAAGGTTTCTGCTATTATTTCTTTGGATGTTCCTTCTGCCCCTGTTTATCTTTCTTCTCCTTCTGTGACTCACATAATGTCTATCTTGGTATGCTTGATGGTGTTCAACAGTTCCTTTAGGTTCTGTTCACTTTTTTCCATTCTTGTTCCTTTTTGCTCTTTAAGATGAATCATTTCAATTGTCTTGTATTTGAGTTCACTGATTCTTTCTTCTGCCAGCTCTAATCTGCTGTCAGCACTGACAGGGAAAATTTTTATTTCACTCAATGTGGTCTTCAAGTCCAGTATTTCTGTTTGGTTCATTTTAAAAATTTCTACCTTTTTATTGACTTTCTCATATTGTTCACTCATTGTTTTCCTGATATCCTTAAGTTTTTCTACATTTTCTCTTCTATCCCTTTGAACATGTTGAAGATCATTTAAAAAAAAATTTTTTTTTGTCCACTATATCCAAAGTCTGGTTTTCTTCATTGATAGTTTCTGGATTTTTATCTTTTTTCTTTGCATGGGAAATAATTTCCTGTTTGGTTGTTTGTCTTGCAATGTTTAGTTGCACACTGTGTATATTAATATTTTAAAGTGTTGACTCTGGGATTCAGTCCCTGTTCCAGTTTGCTAATGCTGTTGCTATGCGAAATACCAGAAATGGATTGGCTTTTATAAAGGGGGCTTATTTGGCTACAAATTTACAGTTCTATGGCCATAAAGGTATCCAAACTAATGCATCAACAAGAGGATACCTTCACTGAAGAAAGGCTGATGGCATCCAGAACATCTCTGTCAGCTGGGAAGGCACATGGCTGGTCTGCTGGTCCTGGGTTGTGTTTCAGCTCCTCTCTCAGCTCCTGCGCATCCTTAGCTTAGCATTTCTAAATGTCCTTCTGTCCACAACTCCAAGCATGTCTGAACATCTCTGTCAGCTCCCAAGCATCTCTCCAAAAGTCTCTCTCTGCTGCTCTGAGCTCCTACTGTCTGTGAGCTCTCTTATAGGACTCCAGAGATTCAATTAAGACCCACCCTGACTGGGTGGAGCCCACATCTCCACAGGAATAATTTAGTCAAATGTTTCCACCCTAATCAGCAGACTAATAAATCTGCCCCCACAAGATTGCCTTAAAGAACATGGCTTGTTGTGGGCGACATAATATATCCAAACTGGCACAGTCCCTGAGCTGTCTATTCCTTAAGTTTGTGTCCAAATGTGATAAGTCAAAGATTTCCTTGAATTCCATAAGCGAATACAAACAAACCATGCAAAACGAACAAACAGAAAACAGAAAAACAAACATCATTCACAATCTTTGCAAGCTGACTCTCCTTCAGAGTTTTGCCCTCCTATAAAGAATACTAGTCCAAGGTGAAAGTGAAGTACAAGTTCTTCCACATCTTTTCTAAGCCTACATCTTTTCCTGAGCTGGTGCTTGCTCCTGGTCATAGGAATTCCCCTGTTCACAAGAATCAGAAAGCCTCCTCTATTCTTAATGAAATAGACTTTCTCCCCATCCTGGCTACTCTACTGTATGACTTAAAGCATAAAATGTAGAATAAGAAGATCACTAAATAGTGGTAAAGCGGTTAATTCAACAAGAAGACATAACTATTATAAATATATATACACCTAATGGAAGTGTTCCCAAAATATATGAAGCAGATATACACAGATATGAAGGGAGAAATATATGATTCCATATTAATAGTTGGAGACTTCATACACCACTATGAATAATGGATAGGATATCAACAGAAGATCAGTAAAGAAATAGACGATGTGAATGACACTATATTAGATTTAATGGACCTAAATTCAACACTTCATCTAACAGCAACAGAATACACATTCTTCTCTAGTGTACATGGATCATTCTCCAGGTCACAAAAGAGGTCTCAATAAAATAAAAAATATTGAAATCATACAATGTATCTTCTCCAACCAAAATGGAAAGGACCCAGAAATCAATAACAAAGGGAGAACTGGAAAACTCACAAATCTGTGGAAATTAAACAACAGACTCTTAAACAACCAATAGATCAAAAAAAGGGAATTAGGAAATATCTCAAAGCAAATAAAAACAAAAATACAACATACCAAAACTTATTGGATACAGCAAAGGAAGTGTGAGAGGGAAATTTATAGCTCTAAATGCTTACATAAAAAAGAAGGATCTCAAATCAGAGAACTAACTCACAGCTGGAGGTTCTGAGAAAGAAGGACAAACTAAACCCAAAGCATAGAGAAAGAAGGAAATAACAAAGATTAGAGTGGAGATAAATGAAAGAGAGAATAAAAGATAGAAGCAAAGAAACCAAAGTTGGTTCTTTGAAAAAAGCCATAAAATTGACAAAACTTTAACTAGACTAAAACAAAGAAAAAAGAGAAAGGACAAAAATAACTAAAATCAGAAATGAAAAGGGGGGCATTATTACCAACCCCACGGAATGAAAAAGGTTTAAAAGAGAATAGTAGGAACAACCGCACACTAGCAAATTAGATAACCTGGTTGAAATAGACAAATTCCCTAAAACACACAAACTACCTACACTGATTTTCAAGAAGAAACAGAAGATCTCAACAAATCAAAAACAAGTAGATCGAATCACTAATCAATATCCCTCCTCCCCCCACTAAGAATAGCTGAGGAGCAGATAGCATCATTCCAAGAAGAATTAACACCAATGCTACTCAAATTCTTCCAGAAGTTGAAGAGAAGGGAACACTCCCTAACTCATTCTCTGAGGCCACCATCACTCTAGTAACAGAGTCAGAAAAAGGCACCCCATGAAAAGAAAACTACTCCATATCCATTATAAAAATAAATGCAAAAATCCTCAACAAAATAATAGCAAACCAAATCCAACAGCACTTTAAAAGAATTACACACCATGATCAAGCGAGATTTAACCCAAGTATGCAAGGGTTGCTCACTATAAGAAAAACAATCAGGAGGCGGGGCAAGATGGCAGACTGGTGAGCTGTATGTTTTAGTTACTCCTCCAGGAAAGTAGGTAAAAAGCCAGGAACTGCGTGGACTGGACACCACAGAGCAATCTGTCTTTGGGCATACTTCATACAACACTCATGAAAACGTGGAACTGCTGAGATCAGCGAAATCTGTAAGTTTTTGCGGCCAGGGGACCCGCGCCCCTCCCTGCCAGGCTCAGTCCCGGGGGAGGAGGGGCTGTCAGCTCCGGGAAGGAGAAGGGAGAACTGCAGTGGCTGCTCTTATCGGAAACTCGTTCTACTGATTCAAACTCCAACCATAGATAGACTGAGACCAGACACCAGAGACTCTGAGAGCAGCCAGCCCAGCAGAGAGGAGACAGGCATAGAAAAAAAACAACACGAAAAACTCCAAAATAAAAGCAGAGGATTTTTGGAGTTCTGGTGAACACAGAAAGGGGAAGGGAGGAGCTCAGGCCTTGAGGCGCATATGCAAATCCCGAAGCAATGCTGATCTCTCTGCCCTGTGGACCTTTCTTTAATGGCCCTGGTTGCTTTGTCTATTAGCATTTCAATAACCCATTAGATCTCTGAGGAGGGCCGTTTTTTCTTTTTTTTTTTTTTTTTTTTTTTTAAATCCTTTTTTTCTTTTTCTAAAACAATTACTCTAAGAAGCCCAATACAGAAAGCTTCAAAGAATTGCAATTTGGGCACGTCAAGTCAAGAGCAGAACTAAGAGAGCTCTGAGACAAAAGGCAATAATCCAGTGGCTGAGAAAATTCACTAAACACCACAACTTCCCAAGAAAAGGGGGGTGTCCGCTCACAGCCACCATCCTGGTGGACAGGAAACACTCCTGCCCATTGCCAGCCCCATAGCCCAGAGCTGCCCCAGACAACCCAGTGTGACGGAAGTGCTTCAAATAACAGGCACACACCACAAAACTGGGCGTGGACATTAGCCTTCCCTGCAACCTCAGCTGAATGTCCCAGAGCTGGGAAGGTGGAGCAGTGTGAATTAACAAAGCCCCATTCAGCCATCATTTGAGCAGACTGGGAGCCTCCCTACACAGCCCAGCAGCCCAGAACTGCCCTGGGGGGACGGCACTCACCTGTGACATAGCACAGTCATCCCTCAACAGAGGACCCGGGGTGCACAGCCTGGAAGAGGGGCCCACTTGCAAGTCTCAGGAGCCATACGCCAATACCAAAGACTTGTGGGTCAGTGGCAGAGACAAACTGTGGCAGGACTGAACTGAAGGATTAGACTATTGCAGCAGCTTTAAAACTCTAGGATCATCAGGGAGATTTGATTGTTAGGGACACCCCCCCTCCCCGACTGCCCAGAAACACACCCCACATACAGGGCAGGCAACACCAACTACACACGCAAGCTTGGTACACCAATTGGGCCCCACAAGACTCACTCCCCCACTCATCAAAAAGGCTAAGCAGGGGAGAACTGGCTTGTGGAGAACAGGTGGCTCGTGGACGCCACCTGCTGGTTAGTTAGAGAAAGTGTACTCCACGAAGCTGTAGATCTGATAAATTAGAGATAAGGACTTCAATAGGTCTACAAACCCTAAAAGAACCCTATCAAGTTCAGCAAATGCCACGAGGCCAAAAACAACAGAAAATTATAAAGCATATGAAAAAACCAGACGATATGGATAACCCAAGCCCAAGCACCCAAATCAAAAGACCAGAAGAGACACAGCACCTAGAGCAGCTACTCAAAGAACTAAAGATGAACAATGAGACCATAGTACGGGATATGAAGGAAATCAAGAAGACCCTAGAAGAGCATAAAGAAGACATTGCAAGACTAAATAAAAAAATGGATGATCTTATGGAAATTAAAGAAACTGTTGACCAAATTAAAAAGATTCTGGACACTCATAGTACAAGACTAGAGGAAGTTGAACAACGAATCAGTGACCTGGAAGATGACAGAATGGAAAATGAAAGCATAAAAGAAAGAATGGGGAAAAAAATTGAAAAACTCGAAATGGACCTCAGGGATATGATAGATAATATGAAACATCTGAATATAAGACTCATTGGTGTCCCAGAAGGGGAAGAAAAGGGTAAAGGTCTAGGAAGAGTATTCAAAGAAATTGTTGGGGAAAACTTCCCAAATCTTCTAAACAACATAAATACACAAATCATAAATGCTCAGCGAACTCCAAATAGAATAAATCCAAAAAAACCCACTCCGAGACATATACTGATCACACTGTCAAACATAGAAGAGAAGGAGCAAGTTCTGAAAGCAGCAAGAGAAAAGCAATTCACCACATACAAAGGAAACAGCATAAGACTAAGTAGTGACTACTCAGCAGCCACCATGGAGGCAAGAAGGCAGTGGCATGATATATTTAAAATTCTGAGTGAGAGGAATTTCCAGCCAAGAATAATTTATCCAGCAAAGCTCTCCTTCAAATTTGAGGGAGAGCTTAAATTTTTCACAGACAAAGAAATGCTGAGAGAATTTGCTAACAAGAGACCTGCCCTACTGGAGATACTAAAGGGAGCCCTACAGACAGAGAAACAAAGACAGGACAGAGAGACTTGGAGAAAGGTTCAGTACTAAAGAGATTCGGTATGGGTACAATAAAGGATATTAATAGAGAGAGGGAAAAATATGGCAAACATAAACCAAAGGATAAGATGGCCGATTCAAGAAATGCCTTCACGGTTTTAACGTTGAATGTAAATGGATTAAACTCCCCAATTAAAAGATATAGATTCGCAGAATGGATCAAAAAAAAATGAACCATCAATATGTTGCATACAAGAGACTCATCTTAGACACAGGGACACAAAGAAACTGAAAGTGAAAGGATGGAAAAAAATATTTCATGCAAGCTACAGCCAAAAGAAAGCAGGAGTAGCAATATTAATCTCAGATAAAATAGACTTCAAATGCAGGGATGTTTTGAGAGACAAAGAAGGCCACTACATACTAATAAAAGGGGCAATTCAGCAAGAAGAAATAACAATCGTAAATGTCTATGCACCCAATCAAGGTGCCACAAAATACATGAGAGAAACACTGGCAAAACTAAAGGAAGCAATTGATGTTTCCACAATAATTGTGGGAGACTTCAACACATCACTCTCTCCTATAGATAGATCAACCAGACAGAAGACCAATAAGGAAATTGAAAACCTAAACAATCTGATAAATGAATTAGATTTAACAGACATCTACAGGACATTACATCCCAAATCACCAGGATACACATACTTTTCTAGTGCTCACGGAACTTTCTCCAGAATAGATCATATGCTGGGACATAAAACAAGCCTCAATAAATTTAAAAAGATTGAAATTATTCAAAGCACATTCTCTGACCACAATGGAATACAATTAGAAGTCAATAACCATCAGAGACTTAGAAAATTCACAAATACCTGGAGGTTAAAAAACACACTCCTAAACAATCAGTGGGTTAAAGAAGAAATAGCAAGAGAAATTGCTAAATATATAGAGACGAATGAAAATGAGAACACAACATACCAAAACCTATGGGATGCAGCAAAAGCAGTGCTAAGGGGGAAATTTATAGCACTAAACGCATATATTAAAAATGAAGAAAGACCCAAAATCAAAGAACTAATGGATCAACTGAAGAAGCTAGAAAATGAACAGCAAACCAATCCTAAACCAAGTACAAGAAAAGAAATAACAAGGATTAAAGCAGAAATAAATGACATAGAGAACAAAAAAAACAATACAGAGGATAAATATCACCAAAAGTTGGTTCTTTGAGAAGATCAACAAGATTGACAAGCCCCTAGCTAGACTGACAAAATCAAAAAAAGAGAAGACCCATATAAACAAAATAATGAATGAAAAAGGTGACATAACTGCAGATCCTGAAGAAATTAAAGAAATTATAAGAGGATATTATGAACAACTGTATGGCAACAAACTGGATAATGTAGAAGAAATGGACAATTTCCTGGAAACATATGAACAACCTAGACTGACCAGAGAAGAAATAGAAGACCTCAACCAACCCATCACAAGCAAAGAGATCCAATCAGTCATCAAAAATCTTCCCACAAATAAATGCCCAGGGCCAGATGGCTTCACAGGGGAATTCTACCAAACTTTCCAGAAAGAACTGACACCAATCTTACTCAAACTCTTTCAAAACATTGAAAAAAATGGAACACTACCTAACTCATTTTATGAAGCTAACATCAATCTAATACCAAAACCAGGCAAAGATGCTACAAAAAAGGAAAACTACCGGCCAATCTCCCTAATGAATATAGATGCAAAAATCCTCAACAAAATACTTGCAAATCGAATCCAAAGACACATTAAAAAAATCATACACCATGACCAAGTGGGGTTCATTCCAGGCATGCAAGGATGGTTCAACATAAGAAAAACAATCAATGTATTACAACACATTAAAAACTCAAAAGGGAAAAATCAATTGATCATCTCAATAGATGCTGAAAAAGCATTGACAAAATCCAACATCCCTTTTTGATAAAAACACTTCAAAAGGTAGGAATTGAAGGAAACTTCCTCAACATGATAAAGAGCATATATGAAAAACCCACAGCCAGCATAGTACTCAATGGTGAGAGACTGAAAGCCTTCCCTCTAAGATCAGGAACAAGACAAGGATGCCCGCTGTCACCACTGTTATTCAACATTGTGCTGGAAGTGCTAGCCAGGGCAATCCGGCAAGACAAAGAAATAAAAGGCATCCAAATTGGAAAAGAAGAAGTAAAACTGTCATTGTTTGCAGATGATATGATCTTATATCTAGAAAACCCTGAGAAATCAACGATACACCTACTAGAGCTAATAAACAAATTTAGCAAAGTAGCGGGATACAAGATTAATGCACATAAGTCAGTAATGTTTCTATATGCTAGAAATGAACAAACTGAAGAGACACTCAAGAAAAAGATACCATTTTCAATAGCAACTAAAAAAATCAAGTACCTAGGAATAAACTTAACCAAAGATGTAAAAGACCTATACAAAGAAAACTACATAACTCTACTAAAAGAAATAGAAGGGGACCTTAAAAGATGGAAAAATATTCCATGTTCATGGATAGGAAGGCTAAATGTCATTAAGATGTCAATTCTACCCAAACTCATCTACAGATTCAATGCAATCCCAATCAAAATTCCAACAACCTACTTTGCAGACTTGGAAAAGCTAGTTATCAAATTTATTTGGAAAGGGAAGATGCCTCGAATTGCTAAAGACACTCTAAAAAAGAAAAACGAAGTGGGAGGACTTACACTCCCTGACTTTGAAGCTTATTATAAAGCCACAGTTGCCAAAACAGCATGGTACTGGCACAAAGATAGACATATAGATCAATGGAATCGAATTGAGAATTCAGAGATAGACCCTCAGATCTATGGCCGACTGATCTTTGATAAGGCCCCCAAAGTCACCGAACTGAGCCATAATGGTCTTTTCAACAAATGGGGCTGGGAGAGTTGGATATCCATATCCAAAAGAATGAAAGAGGACCCCTACCTCACCCCCTACACAAAAATTAACTCCAAATGGACCAAAGATCTCAATATAAAAGAAAGTACCGTAAAACTCCTAGAAGATAATGTAGGAAAACATCTTCAAGACCTTGTATTAGGAGGCCACTTCCTAGACTTTACACCCAAAGCACAAGCAACAAAAGAGAAAATAGATAAATGGGAACTCCTCAAGCTTAGAAGTTTCTGCACCTCAAAGGAATTTCTCAAAAAGGTAAAGAGGCAGCCAACTCAATGGGAAAAAATTTTTGGAAACCATGTATCTGACAAAAGACTGATATCTTGCATATACAAAGAAATCCTACAACTCAATGACAATAGTACAGACAGCCCAATTATAAAATGGGCAAAAGATATGAAAAGACAGTTCTCTGAAGAGGAAATACAAATGGCCAAGAAACACATGAAAAAATGTTCAGCTTCACTAGCTATTAGAGAGATGCAAATTAAGACCACAATGAGATACCATCTAACACCGGTTAGAATGGCTGCCATTAAACAAACAGGAAACTACAAATGCTGGAGGGGATGTGGAGAAATTGGAACTCTTATGCATTGTTGGTGGGACTGTATAATGGTTCAGCCACTCTGGAAGTCAGTCTGGCAGTTCCTTAGAAAACTAGATATAGAGCTACCATTCGATCCAGCGATTGCACTTCTCGGTATATACCCGGAAGATCGGAAAGCAGTGACACGAACAGATATCTGCACGCCAATGTTCATAGCAGCATTATTCACAATTGCCAAGAGATGGAAACAACCCAAATGTCCTTCAACAGATGAGTGGATAAATAAAATGTGGTATATACACACGATGGAATACTACGCGGCAGTAAGAAGGAACGATCTGGTGAAACATATGACAACATGGATGAACCTTGAAGACATAATGCTGAGCGAAATAAGCCAGGCACAAAAAGAGAAATATTATATGCTATCACTAATGTGAACTTTGAAAAATGTAAAACAAATGGTTTATAATGTAGAATGTAGGGGAACTAGCAGTAGAGAGCAATTAAGGAAGGGGGAACAATAATCCAAGAAGAACAGATAAGCTATTTAACGTTCTGGGGATGCCCAGAAATGACTATGGTCTGTTAATTTCTGATGGATGTAGTAGGAACAAGTTCACTGAAATGTTGCTATATTATGTAACTTTCTTGGGGTAAAGTAGGAACATGTTGGAAGTTAAGCAGTTATCTTAGGTTAGTTGTCTTTTTCTTACTCCCTTGTTATGGTCTCTTTGAAATGTTCTTTTATTGTATGTTTGTTTTCTTTTTAACTTTTTTTTTCATACAGTTGATTTAAAAAAGAACGGAAAGTTAAAAAAAAAAAAAGAAAAAAGACAAACAAGGAAAAAAAAAAAAAAAGATGCAGTGCCCCCTTGAGGAGCCTGTGGAGAATGCAGGGGTATTCGCCTACCCCACCTCCATGGTTGCTAACATGACCACAGACATAGGGGACTGGTGGTTTGATGGGTTGAGCCCTCTACCATAAGTTTTACCCTTGGGAAGACGGTTGCTGCAAAGGAGAGGCTAGGCCTCCCTGTATTTCTGCCTAAGAGTCTCCTCCTGAATGCCTCTTTGTTTCTCAGATGTGGCCCTCTCTCTCTGGCTAAGCCAACTTGAAAGGTGAAATCACTGCCCTCCCCCCTACGTGGGATCAGACACCCAGGGAAGTGAATCTCCCTGGCAACGTGGAATATGACTCCCGGGGAGGAATGTAGACCCGGCATCGTGGGATGGAGAACATCTTCTTGACCAAAAGGGGGATGTGAAAGGAAATGAAATAAGCTTCAGTGGCAGAGAGATTCCAAAACGAGCCGAGAGATCACTCTGGTGGGCACTCTTACGCACACTTTAGACAACCTTTTTTAGGTTCTAAAGAATTGGGGTAGCAGGTGGTGGATACCTGAAACTATTAAACTACAACCCAGAACCCATGAATCTCTAAGACAGTTGTATAAAAATGTAGCTTATGAGGGGTGACAGTGGGGTTGGGAATGCCATAAGGACCAAACTCCACTTTGTCTAGTTTATGGATGGATGTGTAGAAAAGTAGGGGAAGGAAACAAACAGACAAAGGTACCCAATGTTCTTTTTTACTTCAATTGCTCTTTTTCACTCTAATTATTATTCTTGTTATTTTTGTGTGTTTGCTAATGAAGGTGTCAGGGATTGATTTAGGTGATGAATGTACAACTATGTAATGGTACTGTAAACAATCGAAAGTACAATTTGTTTTGTATGACTGCGTGGTATGTGAATATATCTCAATAAAATGATGATTAAAAAAAAAAAAAAAAAAAGAAAAACAATCAATGTAATATACCACATTAACAGAATGCAGGAGAAGAAACACATAATCATCTCAATTGATGCATAAAAGGCATTTGACAAAATCCAGCATCCCATAATCATAAAAAAATTCAGTAAACTAAGAATAGAAGGACATTTCCTCAAAATGATAAAAGACATATATGAAAAATCCACAGCTAACAATACTTAATAGTGAAAGGCTGAAAGCTTTCCCTTTAAGGTCAGGAACAAGACAAGGATGTCCACTGTCACCGCTGTTAACATTGTACTGGAAATTCTAGCCAAAGCAATTAAGCAAGAAAAAGAAATAAAAGGCATCCAAATTTAAAAGGAAGAAGTAAAACTTTTTCCATTGTCAGACAGCATGATCCTAGTTTTATCATTTGCTAAGAAATCCATAACAAAGCTACTAGAGCTAATAAATGAATTCAGCAAAGTGTCAGAATACAAGATCAATACACAAAAGTCAGTAGTGTTTCTATACCCTAGTAATGAACAATCTGAAGAGGAAATCAAGAAAAAATTCATTTACAATAGCAACTAAAAGAGTCAAATATTTAGAAATAAATTTAACCAACGATGTAAAGGTCTTGTATATGTAAAACTACAAAACATTGTTAAAAGAAATTAAAGAAGACCTAAATAAATGGAGGGACATTCCATATTCAGATCTGAAGACTAAATATTTGTTAAGATGTGACTTCTACCCAAAATGATTTACAAATTTAATGCAATCCCAATCAAAACTCTAACACCCTTCTTTGCAGAAACTGAATAACCAGTATCAATCACAGATTTATGCAACCATCACCATGATCTAAGTTTAAAATATTACATCACCCCAAAAAGACACTCCATACCTATTTCCCCCCAACCACCTTGGCCCTAAGCAACTCTTAATGTACTTGCCCATTTGGGGCATTTCATATGAAAGGAATCATACAATATTTTCAAATTAAAAAAAATTCTTATGGAATGTAATTGTCCCTGATTATCTGACATCATCTTGGATGAAGTTGGAGGTCTCATATTTCCCAAATTTAAAACTTATTATAAAGCTACAGTAATCAATTTAATTCCATTGGTACTGGCATAAGGACAGACATATTGACCAATGGAACTGAATTGAGAGTTGAGAAGTAAACCCTCACATCTATAGCCAATTGATATTTTGACAAGTGTGCAGAGTCCACTCAATGGGGAAAGAAGTCTCTTCAATAAATGGTGCTGGGGGAAGTGGATATCCATATGCAAAAGAATGAATGTGGACCCCCCCACCTCACACCATATGCAAAATTAGCTCAAAATGGATCAAAGACCTAAATATAAGACCAAAAGTATAAAACTCTTAAAAGAAAACAGAGGGAACTTCTTCAGGAAACTTTCTTAGACTTTACACAAAAAAGAATGTGCATCAAAAGTAAAAGTAGATAAATGAGACTTCATCAAAATTAAAAATAGTTGTGCATCAAAGAAATTTCTCATGAAAGTAAAAATATAATGTATAAGATAAGAGAAAATATTTGGATACCACATATCTGATAAGGATTTAATATCCAGAATATATGAAGAAATCCTACAACTCAACAACAAAAAGACAAACAATCCAATAAAAAAATGGAATAAAAAATTTAACATTGCTGTAAAGAACATAGACCAAGTCCAAAAAGCCAAATATTCTCAACATCATCAGCCATTAAGGATATTCAAATCATAACCAAAATGAGATATCATTTTACACCCTCTGGAATGGCTACTCTTAAAGAAACAGAAAATAACTTGTGTTGGAGAGGATGTGGAAAAATAGGAACCACTGTTCATTGTTGGTGGGAATTGTGGAGCCATTATGGAAAACAATTTGGAGGTTCCTCAGGAACTTAAACATAGAATTACCTTATGACCTGGCAATCCCACTTGTGGGTATATGCCCAAAAGAATTGAAAGCAGAGACTTGAAAAGATATTTGCATTACAAAAAAAGATATTTGCATTACAAAGAAAAAATAGTGGCATTACAGAGTTTCTGTTTGGGGTGATGGAAAATGTTGGTAATGGATGGTGGTGACAGTAGTTTAACATTATGAATTTAATTAATACCACTGAATTATATTTGAATATAGTTAAAAAGGGAAATTTTATGCTGTTTTATTTTTTACTAGAATAAAAAATTTTTTTAAATGTATTACTGTACAACAAAATTGAACTCCATGTAAACTATGGACTATAGTTAATACTACAATTATAATAATAATCTTTCATCAATTGTAACAAAGTTACCACATTAATGCAAAATGATAATAACAGGGGAATATGGGAACTCTACTTTCTGCATGATCTTTCTGTAAACTTACAAATTTTCCAATAAAAATTACATAAAATAAATGAGTTATCAAGCCATAAAAAGACATTGAGGAAACTTAAAGGAATATTGCTAATTGAAAAAAGCCATTAGAAGGCAACATACTATATGATTCCAACTATATGACATTCTGGAAAAGACAACATTGTAAACAGTACAATATGGTCAGTAGTTGCCAGGTGTTTGATGGAAGGGAGGGAAGGATGAATAAGTGGAGCACAAGGGATTTTTAGAGTAGTAAAACTATTCTAAATGATAATGTAATGGCTCATACATGACATAATACATTTCTCAAAACCCACAGAACTGTACAATAGAAAGTAAGCCCTAGTATGAACTATGGACTTTAGTAAGTAATAATATAATGATATTGGTTCATCAGTTGCCAAAAAAAATGTATCACACTGATGCAAGATGTTGCTAATAGGGGAAACTGTGCAGAGGGGAGAGAAGGTATATAGGAATGCTCTGTACTTTCTGCTCAATTCCAAATGGTTGCTAAAAGTACTTTGGACAGAAGGAAAATTATACCAGATGGAAATCTGGATCTATGCAAAGGAATGAAGACTACAGAAATGATAAATACAGGATAAATACAGTATATTTTTCTTATTTTTAAAATTTCTTCAACAGATGACAGCAATGTATTCATGTTTATAATACATTTTAACATAAAACATATTACTATAATAGCATAAAGGCCAGGATGAGGAAATCAAAGTATGCTGTGAAAGGTTCTTACACATATGCGGTATTTATACATATATTAATCGATATATGCTTATAGGTAGACTGTGATAGCTAAAGCTGCTATTTTAAACACTAAAGTAACCATTAAAAAAACAAACAGGTATAATTATGAACCAACAAAAGAGATAATATGGAATAATAAAAAAACCTCCATTGATCCAACAGAAGTCAGAAAAAGAAGAAAAAGGAAACAAAAACGTGTGACAAATAGATAAAAAGCAAAATACTAGCTTTAAATTCAAGATATCAATAATCTCATTAAATATAAATTGTGTTAACACCCCTATTAGAAGTCAGAGATTGTCAGATTGCATAAAAAAAAAGCAAGACCAAAATACATGCTTCCCATAAGAATCATTCATTAAATTAAATTAAATTAAAATTGGGAGAGATACACCAAGCCAACACAAATCAAAATAAAACTGGAGTAGCTCAGACAAAAGTGATTTTAGAACAAAGAATATTAGCAGAGATAAGGAGTCATTCCAATAATTGTAAAGGTATAAATTCATCAAGAAAACATACAAAATTTTTATCCTGAAATAATTTCAAACTTATGGGACAGTTGCAAAAATAATACAAACCCATCCTGTTCCAGTTTGCTAATGCTGCTGTCATGCAAAATACCAGAAATGGATTGGCTTTTATACAGGGGTTTATTTGGTCACAAATTTACAGTCTGAAGGCTATAAAAATATCCAAATTAAGGCATCAACATGAGTATACCTTCACCAAAGGAAGGCCAATGGCATCTGGAAAACCTCTGTTGGCTGGTAAGGCACGTGGCTGGCACCTACTGATCCTGGGTTGTGTTCCAGATCCTCTCTCAGTTCCTGTGCTTTCTCCAAATGTTGCTCTTGGGGCGTTTTGTCCTCTCTTAGCTTCTCTGGAACAAACACTGGGCTAGCACCCTCAAAGTGTCAGCAAAAGTCTGCTTTCAATGGCCGTCTCCAAAATGTCTCTCAGCTGCTCTCCAAAATGTCATTCTCAGCTGTTCTGAGGTCCTTCTGTTTGTGAGCTCTTTTATAAGACTCCAGTGATTAAATCAAGACCTGCCCTGAATGGGCAGAGTCCATATCTCCATGGAAATAATTTACTCAAATATTTTACCCACAGTTGATTGAGGCACATCTCCATGGAAAGACTCAATCAAAAGATTCCAACCTAATCAACACTAATACATCTGTCCCCACAAGAATGCATCAAATAACATGGCATTTTGGGGGATGTAATACAGCCAAACTGGCACACATACAGAAAACGCCAACATATTCCCATGCACCTAGATACCAAGATGCACTGATTTTAACATTTTGCCACATTTGCTGTATCATTCTATCTAGCTATCCATTTATATCTCTATCCATTTATCTCACTATCCACCTATGTCTGTCTATTTCTCTGTCTATTCATCAATCTATTTTCTAAACATTTGAGTGTAGCAAGATGCATACATCATGCTCCTTGAACACTTAGTACTGCTCTACAAGGATATTCACTTATGAAACCACATCAAGTATCTTTATCAAGTTCAAGAAATTTAACATTGACATAAAGCTTAAAGTCTATATTCTGGTTTTTTCATTTGTTCCAATAATGTCCTTTTGATTCTTTTCTCCTCCCTTATTAGATCCATCCAGGATCACATATTGCACTTAATTGACATTGTCTCTTTAGTTACTCTTCATTTTTAAATTATGGTTTAAATATACAACATAAACTTTCCCATCTCAACTGTTTCCAAATATGGCATTTGGTGGAATTTACCACATTCACAATGTAGCAGCACCCTCACCAACATCCATTACGAGAACATTCCCAATTCCCCAGTCAAAAATCCTACCCCATTATACATTAACTTCTCCATTGCCCCCGTCCCTGGCAACCTGTATTCTACTTTCTGCCTCTATGAATTTGTATATTTTCTAATATTTTCTTTGTAGTTACCATGGGGCTTAAATTTAACATCCTAAATCTGTAACAATCTCTTAACTTCAATAATATACACAAACTATGTTACTATACCCCTCCATCCCCCTACCTTTATGTAGTTCTTGCCACAAATAGCATATTTATACATTATGAATCCAAAACCACTAATTTATCATTATATTTTATCCTGTGGGAAGCAAAAAGTGGAGTTACAAACCAAAACTACAATAACACTGGCATTTGTTACTCACACTGTTACCCTTACTGGAGATCTTTATTTCTTCATGTGACTTGAATCTATTGTCCAGTGTCTTTTTCTTTCAACCTGCAGAACTCCCTTTAGCAACTCTTATAGGGATGAACTAGTGGTGATCAACTCCCTCAGCTTTAATTTACCTGGAAATGTCTTCATCTTTCCCTCATTTTTGAAAGACGGTTTGTCAGATATAGAATTCTTGGTTGTCAATTTTTTGTTTTCAGCACTTTAAATATATCATCCCACTGCCTTCTTGCCTCCAGAGTTTCTGATGAGAAATCGGTACTTATGTTATTGAGGATCGCTTATATATCGCATGCTGCTTCCCTCTTGCAACTTTCAGAATTTTCTCTTTATCTTTGGCATTGGACAGTGTGATTATAATATGTCACAGTGCAGATATTTTTGGGTTTATCCTGTTTGGAGTTCATTTAGTGTCTTGGATGTTTATATTCATGTCTTTTGTTAAATTAGATAGTTTTTGGCCATTATTTCTTTGAATATTCTCTCTGCTCCTTTCTTTCCTCTCCTTCTGAGATTCCTACAATATGTGTATTGGTGCACTTGATGGTATCCCACAGGTTCCTCAGCCTCTGTTGACTTTTCTTCCTCCTTTCTTCTTTCTGCTCATCAAATTGAACATTTTAAATAATGTAGTTCAATGTATAGCAGTTGTATCTCAATAAAGCTATAAAAGAAAAGGAAAAAACAAAAAGCTCACAAAGAAAACCTCTAGGATCCCATGGCATCCACTCATGATACAGTGAGTCACTCAAAAAAATTTTAGCAACAAAAAGAAAATTCTTTTTGATTGCCTACCTCAAACCCAGTCCCATTCAGAGAATATAGCCATTATTCTTGTACTCTTTTAGTTAATGCATTTATTTACATATATATACAACTTTTCACATAAATTAGAATCATTTCTGTACAGATTCTACAATGTTGTCTTTTTGCTCAATATATTTAAAAAGATTTAATTTTGGTATACATAAATCTGTTAAAAACCTTTTTAACAGATGCATATTGTTAAATCATATGATGCATTTCATTTTATGACTCCCTATTGATGGATTAAAATAGGGATTTAAAGACATCTCTGTACATATATATTTGAGCACTTATACATTTCTTTATGAAGACTTTCTAAAATCCTGAATTATCAACAAAGTATTAATTTCCTCATTCAACAAGCAATTGCTTAGCTCCTTCTCTGTGCCCAGTATTGATATACAGAAAAGAATAATATTTACTCAGTGTTCACACAGACATTGGATTTTGGGGGAAAGAGAGACAAGTGAACAGGCTATTTCAATGCAGTAAAAAAAAAAAAAAAAATGAGTACTTTGATAGAACCAGTATAGGAGGCTGGGGTCCTGCATAAATTCTTCTTGTAACTGTCCTTTCTCTCCAAGTTACCTTATACTTCAGCAGGACTTGGACCTTCTCATCCGTCTTTCTCCTTCCCCCAAGGCATGCCTAACACAAGGCTGTGAGCAGAGGTGCCTTAATTAGAGCTGCTGGCCAATGGACTGAAGCTTTGGTTGGCACAGAATCCTGTATCCTTCTGGTCCACTGGCTGAGCCCAACCCCACCTGGGGAGGACAATAAGACCTGTGTTTAGAGTCACGCTGAATATAGAGTTCTGGACTCCACAGAACCCACTGCCTACTGTCTTGTCAAGAGCCATGAAGTCCCTATTGTTCACTCTTGCAGTCTTCCTTATGCTCCTGGCCCAGTTGGTCTCAGGTAAACAGAATCTAGGGGAAGAAGAAACATCAACCTGCACATATAGTCCCTATATTCAAACTCTCCATGGGAGTGGGGGCAGGGTTCCCATGGGAAGAGGACTGAGGTTTGTCCTATTTCTTCAGAACGCCTCCTTCTCAAAAGACCTCAAGACTCCCACCATAGAGCAGTGTCTATGACTGGAACTGAGGGAAGGTAATGTGAACCCTACAAAATCACCTCCAAGTTCAGAGAAGGCCCTGACATCCCAAACTTCTCTCTCGCCTTGCTTTTAGGACCAGCCCAGTCCAGCCTGCCCCACTTCACTTTGTGTGTTGTACGGTATCCCCTCATGCAGGAACAAGACTATACTGTTACTTCTCCCAATTGTCTTGGTCCTATAGAGACGATCTCTCTATTTTTTGTTCTGGGATGTGGTGAACAGGACAGGGAAGCCTGTTTTTAATATCTGTAGGACTGTGAAGTGGAAAGGGGAAGAAAACTCTTCTGGTAGACTAGTGGAAGTCCTATGTCAGATTTCAAATCTATTTGTGTATGCATTTCCTTTTCCTAATTAACCCTATAGTTTATGAAATCAAGACAGGAACACTGAAAGTGTTTTGGAAATAGAGAAATTAGCTATGATTTTATCATCACTTACATTTTTTAATTTTGCCCAAATGATATACATATTTATAGCTTTCTTTTATTTTTACTTAAGATTATATCCAGAAAATTTCTGCAGGTCTTTATTCCTTGAATATATAATTTTCAATATATGCTTATTATTCTGTCATATTTTGTACCAATATTAATGTGGAGAATCTCTCATTGTGTCATTTGGATTATTTTTCAATGTGTCACTATTATAAACAATGTTGTACATCCTTGTTAGTATATCATTGTGGGATTCTCTGATTGTATAAGTAAATTTAGGAACTCCATTGTTTGATCAAAGAGTACTATTGTTGTTAAGGGAACTGTCATATAGTGCCAAATGGTTACTATTAGCATATCAGTGCTTTGTTATTAATTTGTTAAAGCTTTAAAAAATTAATAAAACTTTTTAACATTCCATTTCATATTTATTGAAAATATTTCCTAATATATTGGTTGTTTATAAAAATTGTTATTGATTTATTTGAGGCAAAAATTTTCATTTTCATTGTGTCAAATTTATTGATAATTCCTTTGCATTCTTCCATTAGCTTAGAAAGTTTTCCCCCATGTTGAGAATTATTTATCTACCCATGCTTACTATTTTTTAGGATTTTTTACATTAGGCTCAATTCCATCTTTAATATATGACACAAATTAAGAAACTATCTTTTTGAGGGAGAACTTCCTAACAGATGAGGTTTGTATAATAACTTTACAGTCTTCCTCTAGAGATAGTAATTTCTGTTCTCTCGAAGTTACAGAACTGTTCAAATTGACAGTGTATATGGAGAAATTAATAATAGTATGAGGGTTGCTTCAAAATATGTTTCTGATCTATTACATCCTAGAAATAATTTTATGGCTTATATTTCATGGTTTCTCCCTCTTCTCTGAGACATTAATAGCACATATCACTTGGTTTACTCTTTCTAAACTGAAGGGCCCTGAGAAAATTCCCCAGCTTCCTTTCTAGACAAGCAAAAGTGATACAGAATTATTCTGAGATTAGCCAAGCCTACCCCAATATTTGGTGGCATTAGAAATGGAATACTTAAAAAGGACATTTGGGAGGAAGAATCAACAAAATGCCAAGGCCAAAGGAAAATCCAGATGCAAAGAAAGGAATCTTGATTTGAGGTCTCCATACACATATCCCAGCTGAAGGAAGACACTTGATTGACATCTCCATGGAGATTTTTTTTGGGTAGTGAAGAAGGAGGGGATCATAGAGGGAATGGCTGGAGAGAAAATTTAAGTCCAGGGATTATCATGTAGAGACTTTGAGAATGCAGAATAAGAGGAGAAGGAAGAAAATAGTAAGAAGATTCATGAAAACAATATCAGTCAAATAATCTTCCTGTTCCTCAGATACATCAAGCTCTTCCCCATCTCACTTCCTTTGTATATGCTACTCCTTCTTCTTTAAAGACGCTTCCTCTAGCTCTTCACAAAGCCATACTTCATATACTTTTCATACTTCATATTTAGGCTTGAATGACACCTCCTCAGGGGTGATTTCCTAGATCACCCCATACAGGATTCCAATCTCAGGAATGAGAGGCCCATACAGGTATCTATAGATCTATTTGTGTATGTACATAAAATTTCATTAAATCCTCAGAGGAGGCAAATTAAGCAACTGGGAAGAGATAATAGTAGTGGTAATTGTGTAGTACTCAAAAACAAGTGCTCTATTCTCTTACTTTCTATTACATCACATTATTTCTTTCATTTGTTGCACTTATCACAATCTGAAGTTATTTCATATATTCTTGTTTATTTTCTTTCTCTCCCTCTCCAATGTAAGCTTCCCAGACCTTGTCTGCCCTGTTTTTTTTTTATTCCCATCATCTTGCAGAGTTCTTGACATAGTAGGCACTCATTATATACTTATTGGTTGAATAAAGGAATGAATTAAGCAACATAGAGGCAAGGTAAGAAAGAGTTTCAACATTTCTTCATGGCTTTCTATGTGTTAAACCATATAATGGGAGATTTTACATGTATACAATATGTACACACACAGACACTCCTGGGAGAATGCCTCACTAATGAATGTATACCTAGAATAGCCTCTGTTTTCTTTCTCTCAAAATTTTGAAGAATGTGCATATATCTCAATATTATATTGATTGGGTAGATAGATATATGAAAAATTATATTTATATTTCCATAAATTGATACAACACTTTTAATAGAATGATATATAAGACAAGTCTAGAGTTACATTCCAAATACGATTTGTAGGACCTAAGAAATGTTCACATATTTTGAAAATCCCACAAAAGTAACAACAAAAGCCATGCATGTTTTAGATAATACTGAGAAGGCTTACAAAAATGATTTGAGCATTTCATAATTTAAAATGAGATTTTTTTTTTCACTTCTGGTTAGGCATTTAAGTGTGCTTGAGTTACATTTTAGAAAATTGATAGCGATTTTATGTTTGTGTGTAATAACATACTATACATGTTCCCATTTAAAATAATGGGAACTAGGCCCCTGGCGAGTGTTTGAATGCATAATTCTGATTTCAGGAATGAGACGTTATAGGTAGACTGGTGATAGATAGAAACATAGACCCTATCTGTGTATATATTTATAAAATCTCATTTAATCCTCAGAGCAAGTTTTCATGTTTAGGAAAAATATAGCAAAGCAAGGGCAAAGGACTTAAATAATCAGTTCTTGAAAAATGATTGCTATTTTTTTCTTTTCATGATAAATAGTTCTGGCTTAATGATTATATAATCCCTTTATGCAGGTGGTTGGTATGCGAAAAAGTGTGCACACAAAACTGGAACTTGCAGGAAGATATGCAGAGATGGAGAGCTTGAGACAGAGCCTGTTAGTGGGATATGCCCCAAAAAGAAATTCTGCTGTATTCTGGGTAGCAAAGACAAGCCTGCTTACCCTGGTTTCTGTGATGAAACCTCAAGCACAACTAGTGCACCGACAGCAAGACCTGAACCTTCAAGTTCAGAAACCACGACAACAGGGGGAAATGAAGTTTCAGAAACTACTGTTGCTAGTTGAACATTCTTGCCTCAGTCTCCTGACCTAGGATTCATTAAAGTAAATGGGGCTGATTCTGGTGTCAGTATTCTGTCTACACCCCTCCCCACTGTCTTTCCTCTCAATAATGTTTTGGAAGGGCATCACAGTTCGGTAGCACTGGCAGATCCAGGGTAAAGGTGCAAATAACGTAAAGAGCCAGGCATGGGTGAGGGTTAGTCCAAAAAATCCACTCTAGACTTACAAGATAGGTGTAGGGTCACCTTTGAAGATAGATCCCAGCTCACAGACCCACAATCTATCTGACTACAGCAGTGGTTATCAAACTTTAATGTGCTAAAAATGCAGATTTCCGGGTCTTCTCTCCAGGGTTTATGATTCAGTAGGTCGGTGGTCTAGTTTGAGAATCTGCATTTCCCACAAGTTCCTAGGCAACACTGATGGAGCTGGCCCAGGGACTGCACTTTGGGAGCCACTGGTCTATAAAAAGGAAATAAGGCAGGCCTCCCGTGGATGGGATTGTCTACAGATTGGAGGCTGCAATTCCTGTATGTTTTTGCAGTGTTTAGTAATACAAAAGCATCCCTACCGAGCGCTTTCATACCCTTTCCTTACTGGGCTTCTATAACTACCTTAGGATGTCGGTATTATGACCTCACTTCAGAGAAGAGGAAACTTCATTTTTAAGCATAAGAGAGACAGACAATTGATTGCTCTGTACATTCTGTCACTATGTCTTCATGTTCTCCAATTCTTTCCTCTCCCTGGAAATCCACATTCAGGTAAGTTTCCAATTAGAGAAGATGTAAGGGAGATCAAGGGCTCTGCAGTGTGAGCTGAGGGCTGGGCCAGGCACTCCCCTTCAGCCCTAGGACTTTCCCGTAAGGGCTGTGCCTGCATCAGTACAGAATGTGACAAGGACCATCACAGAGTCATCCCTTCATGCCTCATGCACTGGCCTTTATTTTCCTGGACACCTATAGCAGCCATGGTGGTCTTTTCAGCCTCAGTTTACCCACTTATGAAATGGTAGGGTCAGACCGAATGTCCTCTTCCTCCCCCTTGCCATACTGACATCTTCTGGATGCTGAAGGTTTGAGCTTAGCTTACGCCTGCAGAGTTCACTTCACCTTCCACATCAGAAGAAGCCAAAGATTTAGGGTAGGGACCTAAAAGGAGAAGAAAAGATTGGCAGGAGGGTTGTTATCTCCACTATATCCACGAGTCCATGAGTGCTGTCATAGAATCCTTTCCCTTCTTCACTTACTCTGATATCCAGTTATTAGTAGATCCATGTGCATTCTACCTCCTCTAGGATGTGCCACTACTTCTACCTGCACTGCTACTGTGCTAGTTCAGTGCTAAAATTCTTCCACTAGGACTAGTGCAACATCTCCATTCATAGCTTCCACACACATATCCATTCCTATTCTACATCTTCCTGAAACACCCATCTAACCGTTAAACCCCCTCTGACCTTCATTGCCCATCACATCCTAGTCATCAGTTCAGTCAGCCTTCACTGCTCTTCATGTTCAAATGCTCGATTACATCTCTAGTTTTATCTCCTGTCACTCTCCCCCTGGAATCCTAACTTCTGCCACATGTACTTATATGTGATTGACTTGAACGGATGGCACTGCTTCCTGCTTTTGAGCCTTGTACAACTCTTCTCTCTTCACTTACCCCTGCATGGTAAAATCCCTCTTTGTTTCCATCCTCTGGAAGACACTGAACTGCACTGCTCCACCCAAAGCAGAACGAATGCCACCTTTTCTGTTCCATTATAATGGCTTCTCCAGAATTTTATTTGACCTTGTCACATGCTGTATTCTAGATATCTACTTATATGTCTTCTCCCCCATTAGACTTTGAAATTTTACTCTAGGAAAGGAACCATTTTCTCTTTCTCTTTCCCTTATCGACCCTAAGTAAAGTCTATATTGACTCTTGTTGAATGAGCAAGAGGGATTCTTCAGGGCCTGGAACACTTTGGGGTGTACCGAAATCTCACCTTCATTTATTCTAGACCTTCCCCAGGAGACAGGCACCTGCTTCCAAAGACACATTTGTGATCTGTGTCATTATAGGGTAGAAGGGATTTAAATGATGGATCATCCCAACCAGCAGGATATTGTCTCCTCTTATATCCATGGCTACCCTTGTAGGCAGAACTTACGAACTCACACAGGAAGATGGATGGACAGAGGCGGGGCACTCAGCATAGTGGAAAGACCATGAGCTTTAGGGCCAGGCACATCTGAGGTCATTCGCAGTCCCACCATGTATTCACTCTTGGATAATGAGCAATTGATTTCGCTTCTCTGAGCCTAAGTTTCGGAATGTGAGTTATAGAGAAAACAGTGACTGGCATTCAGGGTGCTCTGGGGGTTGTTAGCGTAATATATTAGAGTAGGACATTAAAACGTTAATCACATTATAGGGACTTAGCTATAGCAGGTTGCTGATTTGCGGATAAAGAACAGAAAGGTCACATTTCCTTGGGGAATGCCCACTGGACCACGGCTGCTCTGCTTGGGGATGGGCGGGTATAGCTGAGTTTACCTGAGGGGAGGCTCATTACTATGCAGAGAGGAGTTAAGACAGAGGTGAGTTTCATGGGATCTCTTTGAACAGTCAGGTGGGGTTGTAAAGTCTCCTGCCAGAACTCACTGTGCTTTCTCCTCAGTAATCATCTTGATCACTGCCTTGGGGTAAGGAATGTAACCCTAGTGCTGCAGCCTGAAACTTTGCCCTCCTGTCCTCTTGCCTTACACCCTTCCTTCATCTCATGCTCAAACATAGGTGGCAAATAACCTTTCCCCACTTGGGGATGACTATGGAGCATAGGAGGGAGGGAGAAAAGGAACATCACTGAGAATCCACAATGTGCCAAGCACTTTAATCCACAATTTTACAAAACAAAAACATTTTATAAAAATTATGATTACATGATTAAAGCTGAGGAACCTGGTGCAAAACATATCTTGGTTTACATCTAGGTGCATCCCATAGCTTTTACCACTGTGTCGTCTCTACCTCAATTTTTCCATCTGTAAAAGAGATATAATCACACACACACCTCCTAAACTCACTCTAAGAATTAAATAAGGTAAGGCATATAGAATACTACAGTTAAAAATGCTATGTAACATAGGCTTAATAAAGATCTATCAAGTAGAGATCATTCCCATTTAAAAAGGAAAAATCTGAGGATCACATTTAAAAAAATGCACATTTGGGAGGGAGTTCTGACTTCTCCCAGATCACAATACCTCTAACCATTTAAAGCTAATCCTGAAGATATTATCTAGGTAAACTTCTTTCTCTTTAACTTGCCATCTTACATAGCCATACAGCCCTCAAGAATGAGCTATGCAAACAGTATATATTCACGTCTGTGGGCATTCAGAGTCTAGTGTCTGTGAATAATCCTTTGCCTTAAATAATTGAGATTTATATTTCAATGTCCATTGATACTTGATCCTAACTGAATATTTGTTCAAAGTTTGACTCCTCTCCTGAGATGAGAGTAGGATTCCTGGCCGCTTCTTGACAACACCTACCCTAGCCCAGCCAAATGCCATGGACAACTTGCCCCTTGTGGTGTCAGTGGAGACCAAGTGGGAAGTAAGAACTCCTGCATCCTGCACATGGTAGTAGACAGCCCAAGGTGGACTCATCTCCCCTGCTGGCGATGGAGACTTAATGGAAAGTCTGGACTTCTGCTCACCCTCCACCCAGCCATAACAAGCAGCCTAGGGCCTCACTCCCCTTGCTTGCTTGTGCAGTGGCAACAGAGACTAGTGGAGAGTCAGGTCTCTCACCCCCTAACCAGAGGGAACTAATGACACACCTTCCCTGCTGGTGTATATCAATGGGAACCCATTGGGAAGTCTGGACTTGTGTCCTCCATCCTCACTCAATAGTATAGACGGTCTCGGGCAGCGCTCCCCTTCCCGGCCAACTCATCAGTGAAGACCAAGAGGTGGTCTCAACTTCCACTCCCATTGACCCTCCTTTGTCTTCAACTAGAGAGTGGGAGGGGTTATGGGAGAGGGAGTCTTTGAAACTGAATAAGGGTCGCTCACAGAGCGGTCCCTGAGCGGGTGGGTTGTGATTCAGTTTCCATCACCGAGACCTGCAAAGGTCAGGGAGTTGATGCCAAGTCGGTCTCCCCCCACATGGTCGCGCTGGGATGGATTCCTCCTTGTCTTCCTCCGTGGTGGGTTTGGGCTCCATGGATCCGCAGCTGCAACGTTTCACCGAGGTGGAGATGCAGAAGCAGCACTTTCAGCAGCAGGTGCACCAGATGACTGAACTTTGTTGGAAGAAGTGCATGGACAAGTCTGGGCCAAAGTTGGACAGTTGGGCTGAGGCCTGTTTTGTGAACTGCATTGAGTGCTTCATTGATACAAGCCAATTCATCTTGAATCAACTGGAACAGACCCAGATATCCAAGCCAGTCGTCTCAGAAAGCCTTTCTTGCTTATCTTGGCATTACCTCTTTGGAAAAGGAAGGTAGTTCAAGAAATGAAGAGCTATTGATGGGACGGTTGAAGAAAAGGCTACAGGGAGATTGGTTCCAACCTTTTATCACTCTTGGGACATCCTGTCTTCTGAGCATGAACAGAGATCAGTTATTTTTGTGTGGGGTATGAGGGTCATATATGTATTTGGTTGTGTTTTTTAATGCTACTCTTGTGAAAAATAATTGACAGATGAATGGAAAACTATTAGATGCATATTACTGTATGTGGGACTGTAATTTTCTCAAAGTTCCATTAGCTGCTTCCTATAATTTGACGGTGGGTCTACATAGGTAACATCTGCCATTTGTGTGGATTCATTTCAGATTTCTCGGGACATTGGTACACATCTTTGTGTGTGTCACAAGGGCAGTGATGGGGGAGAGTAATTTGGTGCTGTAACTATAGGCCTCATTACCTAGTGTTTGACTAAGTGCTGGGAAAAAAATCTATGGAATGTTCAAACTGTACACCTCAGCTTTCTAGTTTATCTCCCTCTCCTATACTATGATTACTTAAAAACCTATGTAAAGTATGGTCTCTGGAGGCAGTACAGGCAGCCTGTGAGTCTAGAGGCCTTTAGTTAATAAGGGATCTAGCCAGTAAACGTAATTCTCATTACTAGACTGTCACAAGGAAGAAGTTAACTTACCCTGTATTTCAGAGTACAAAAAATTCAAAGATGTTCCTAAAGTAGTTGTGAAGATTTAGGCCAGTCAAAAACTTAAGAGTGGTTTCAGGTAGAGGTGCATGCCTAATGTTAATCAGTATAGATTCCATTTACTGCATTCTTTTCATCACCGAAATAAAAGCTTCTACAAGATTAAAAAAAAAAAAAAACTGAATAAGAACTCATGGACAGACCCCTGACTTGCCCACACATGAAACTGACCAGAATTAATATGCCAATGGGTTTGAGAATTGAACTACAATGTGGAATACTACCCAGGTTTTAGGAGCGGTCTCTGGGTATCCCACAAATGAAGCACACCAGAATAGCACTACGATGGCTCTAAAATGACATTTTTCACTGGGACCGCATCCCACAAAATTAGGCTAGGACCTGGGCTAAACCTAAACAGGGTGATTAACTCCTAAAATGGAAGCCTTAAATAGCATCCAGAGTTTGGGGACATAATATTCACAATATCCAGAGTATAACCAAAGATCATTCATCTTACCATAAACTATCACATCATTACTTAAATAAGAAAAGGCAATTAATAGACATCACCACTGAGATGACTCAGTGTTCAATAATTGGACAAAAATTTTAAAAGTCATTATACAAATTATTCAATGAACAATTATGAACACTTTGAAACAAATTAAAAACTAGAAAAATCTCAACAAAAAGTAGAAGATATAAAAACAACTGACAATTTTAGAATTGAAAAAATATAATAAAGAAAAAGATTCACTGAATAGATTCAATAGGACATTGGAGATAACAGGAAAGAATAAAACAGATCAATAGAATTGTCCAATCTGAACAACAGAGAGAAAATAGTCTAAAAAATTTTAACAGAGGCTCAGAGAACTGTGGGACAATAAAAAGATCTGATGTTTATGTAATCAGAGTTCCAGAGGAGATGAGAAAGAGAATGGGGCTGAAAGAATATTTGAAGAAACAAAGGCTAAAATATTCCCAAGTTTGAAAAAAAATGCATAAGCCTAAAATTCAAGAAGCTGACTGAACTCTAAACAAGGTAAGTTCAAAGAAATTTGCGCCAACATATATCATAATCAAACTTCTGAAACAAAAGACAAAGAAAAAATTATGAATGCAGTTAGAGAGAAACAACACATTACCTATAGGGGAAAAGTGATTTGTTTGATTGACAGTGGATTTGTCATCTGGAAGCCAAAAGGAAGTGGCAAAACAGTTTTCAAGTGCTAAATAAAGAATTGTCAAACCCCAATTTTATATCCAGCAGAAACATCCTTCAGGAATGAATGGGGAAAGAAAGACATTCTTATGCGTTCTGGTTTGCTAAAGCTGCCATTATGCAAAATACCAGAAATGGATTGGCTTTTATAAAGGGGATTTACTAGGTTACAAATTTACAGTTCTAAGGCCATAAAAGTGCCCAAACTAAGGCATCAACAAGAGGATACCTTCACTGAAAAAGGCTGATGGCTTCTGGAACACCTCCGTTAGCTGGAAAGGCACGTGGCTGGTGTCTTTGTGCCTAGGTTCTGGTTTCCAACTGGCTTTCTCCAAAATGTTTCTGGGCTTCTGTCTCTCTCATCTTCTCTCTCTCAGCCTCTGTACATCCTTGCTTGTACATTCCAGGGCATTTCTCTCTAAGCATCAGGGGGTCCTCTCTTAGCTTCTCTGGGGCAAACTCTGGGCTTCATCTCCTAGCTTAGCAACTCCAAACATCCTTCTGTCTGCATCTCCGACCGTCTGGGTCTGTATTGGCTCTTAGCTTCTCCCAGGGCAAAGTCTGGATTACATTTCTTAGCTGCTCTCCAAAACATCTCTCAGCTTCTCTGAGCTCCTTCTCTCCCTGAGCTCTCTTAAAGTACTCCAGTGAACTAATCACTGGATGGGTGGGGTCACACCTCCATGGAAATGATCTAATCAAAAGGTTTCACCTACAGTTGGGTGGGTCACATCTCCATGGAAACAATCTAATCAAAATGTCCCACCCCAATCAAAAGACTAATAAGTCTGCCCCCACAAGATTGCATTAGAGAACATGGCTTTTGTAGGGGACATAATAGATTCAAACCAGCATATCATGTGAAGAAAAATTAAGAGAATTTATCACTAGCAGACTTTCCCTAAAAGAAGCTCTCCTCAGAATATTCACTGAAAGTAAATGGTATGACAGAGGCTTAGAACTTCACAAAGGAAGAAAAATCAATGAAAGTAGTAAAATAGGGGTAAATATAATAGACTATCTTTCTCCTCAATAGTTTTTTAACTGTTTGATGGTTGAAGTAAAAATTATAACATCATCTGAAATGGATATGGAAGAAGTATTTAAAACAATTATATTATAAATGGGGTAAGGTAAAGGGATTGAAAGGGAGGTAGTTTTCTACACTTCACTCAAGCTGGTAGATGTTGCTATCAGTAGACCGTGATAAGTTACATACATATAATGTAATACTTAGAGCAACCATTAAAAATCTGTACAAAATTTACAATCAGAATCACTATAGAGAAATCAAAATGGAATTCCTAAAAAAAAAGATCAAAAGAGAGAGGAAAAAGAAAACAAAGAAATGTAAAAAAGGGAACAAACAGAAAACAAAATATGAAATACCAGAAAACTTAATACCTAACACCTACCAAATATATGCCTTGCAAATATCAATCAAAAGAAAGGAGGAGTGGCTATATCAATATCAGTTTGAATAGATTTCAGAGAAAAAATAATTACCGTAGACAGAGAGGGAAATCACAAAGTGATAAAAGAGTCAGTCAACCAAGGAGACATAGCAATCATAAACATCTACAAACTGAACAACGGAGCTTCAAAATACATGAAGCAAAAGTAATAGAAATGAAAACAGAAATAGAGAAATCCACAATTATAGTTGGCAACTTCAACAATTGATAGAACAACTAAACAGAAAATCAGCAAGGAATAGAAGAACTCAACACCACCATCAACCAAAAGGATCTAAACAATATTTATAGAACACTCCACCCAACAACAGTAGATTGTTGAGTGTTTATTCCAGAGAATTAGAAATGCTTTCCCCCACAAAACCTATACAAGAATATCCATTGCAGTGTTATTTATAATATCCCCAAATTGGAAATAACCAAAATTCCTTCAATAGGTGAATGGCTAATAGTGGTACATTCATATCATGGACTACTACTCAGCAATAAAAAACAATTATTACATGCAATATATTGAACGGATCTCAAAAACATGAGGCTGAGCGGTGGAAAAACACTAGCCTCAAAGGGTTATATTCTTTATGCTTCTATTCGTGTAATATTCTCCAAATGACAAAATTATGGAAATGTAGACCAGATTAGTTGTTGCCAGGGATTAGAGATGATAGGGGGAGGGAAGTGGGTGTGACTTTAATAGAGTAGGAGAGGGAGATCTTTTTAGTGATGAATAATTCTGGATCTTGATTTGTTGGTTGCTGCATAAATCTAAGTAAGGTCTGATAATCCAGTACTAGACCCCATAGTGTGGTTGTAAAATATTCACTCCAAAGTAGCAATCACCAGTATCTTTGCTGTATCTTATGGATTGAATTACGTCCGTCACAAAGATATGTTCAAATCCTAACCCCCAGTCCCATGGATGTGAACTCTTTTGTAAGATCCTATTAACATGAGGCCAAACTGAATTAGGTTGGGCATTAATCCAAAATGACTAGAGTTGTTATAAGCAGAGGAGAGTTGGACCCAGTAGTATTAGGCAACAGAAGGAGTTAGGTGGCCAGGTGACAGAGGAGGAGACTGAGTTATGGATTGCCGGCAAATCACCACCAGAACACTATGGACTTCAGAAAAAACAAGATCCTTCCAATACCTTGATTTTGGACTGCTAGCTTCCAAAACTCTGACACAATAAATTTCTGTTGTTTAAGCCAATTAGTCTGTGGTATTTGTTATAGCAGCCCTGGCAAACTAAGACACTGTACAATACAGTACTCACCAGCCACATGTGTGGACTTTGGGCATTTGTAACATGCTCTAAAACATTTTGAGCACTAAAATGACTGAGGAACTGAATTTTAAATTTTATTTACATTTAATTAATTTAAACTTAAGTAACCATATTGCTACTAACTACCATATTGCAAATTTAGAAGCTGGACTCAAACTCAGCTCCCTCTCTTTCTGGCACCATGATCTGTGCCTTCAAGTTCCCCATTTGTAAAATGGAGATAATAACATCTATCTTAAGGCTTTGCTGTGAGGATAAATGAGTTCATCTATGCAAAAAACCCAGAAGCGTGCCAGGCACATCAAATGTGCTAACTAAGGGTTGGCCACTGCTGTTGATGTCATTGTCATTGTGTGTTGCTTCTGTTTCTAATGTCTGGACTGATTCACACTAATGTCGACTGATTCACACTCATGGAGCCATATATCATTTTGCGTTTTGTGATTTTAGGCTATGAGATTCTCATTTTAATTGGAGCTTCCTATGTAGAAATTCTTGGGTGTTTTGGATGCCTAAAGTAAAGGCTCATATTTGCTTCTATCAATCACCTGGCTATACTAACTTATTGGGACCACTTTAAACTAAATGCTCTACTTGATTTTTTTTTTCTCCACAGAAGTAGCTGGAATTTAGATTGCAAATTGAGGTTGCTGCCTTTGGTTCCAGGTTTATATAAGGGTGCCAATTATATGCCTCACATAGGACTGGATCTTGGTTTTATGTCCTGTCTTTGACGTCCCACATAGTCATCAAAATCTTGCTCATTTACCTTCCAGGTTTTCCACTCTTAACTTGGCTTTTGGCCTCTGCAGATTTGTTCCACATTTGACACCAGGGCAGTGTGGTTAATAATTTGGTTTTTCATTTAATCCTACTTTTTTGGTTGTTTTCACAAGATGCAGTGTCCAATATATCTAATCTATCACATTTCCACTAATAAAAGTCCATTGCACATGTGTTTCATAGTCTGATATTACTGGAATTTTTTAATCTAATGATGAATCTCCATCATTAGATCAGTGAGGTTGAGTAGTACAAATGTATTATAATTACTGATATATTAGGACTTTTTTTCTTCCCTCTGGTTGTGCCCTATCTATTTCTCATTTCTTTCTATTGGATACATCATATTTTCTTCCTGCTGCTGCAAATCTTATACATGTTTTATTTATTATTTATTTTTTAGTGATTTGTTATCACTTATTGAGATCCATGCTTTTGTTTAGTTTTCCATTAATTTATCACCCAGCTTCTAAAATAAAACTTAAATGATACAGTTAAAGACCTTATCTACTTCCTCTAACTTAAGTTATTCTCTTTATTTGAGGCTCCACCAGCAAGTCACCTATAGACGAAATTCGTGTCCCAGGAAGACCATAATTAATCAAATCTGTTCCTTCATTAGGGTTTAAACCATGTAAAAGCTAGTGGCAAAAGTAAAAGAGGGGATCCTTGGGACCCAAGAGGGGAACCTCGCAGAAATTAACATTTGCCTCCAAAAAAGTTATTTTCCATGTCAAATTTCTTTCACTGTGAAAGATATTCCTGTGTAAAATCCCTGTGTGACCAGAATCATGGAGATAATGCTCTATGAAGCCAAATGGCTTATTTTTCCGCATGCATGTCAATGGTAAGAGGATTAAAATTTCTTGAAAAATGAAATCAATGTTCTAAGGAAAATTTATGTAAACACCTCCCCCTAGTGGAGACTGTCTTAGCAAGCACCATACCTAGAGTTATCCTATATCCTTACAAGACTCATTCAACACCTGCACACACACATACACATTTAAATAATAATGAAATAAATAAAATAATAAAAGTAAAGGAATCTAAAATATGTTCAAGGAAAATTAAAAGATCAATAAAATATTCTCAAAGAAAATGTACATCTGGCCAAAAAAGTACCCTCCTGCAGCTATTTTTTTTTTTTTTTTTTTTTTTGGATCCACAATTGACTAAAAGAGAAATGCCAGATCATGAAATGACAGAAAATATTGTAGACTTTTTTTTTCATTTGAAATATGACTGGGGAAAAAATCTGGTGTAGAAAAAAAGCAGGTAATGCTTTTCCTGTTTTCCTCCTCTCTTCGCCTTTTGTCCTTGTTGTGCTATACAGTCAATTTCTTATGGAGAATGAAACCCCCTCTTGGCTTCATAACCAGCAGAAAATTATAAAACATTGGTAACAGGAAATGTAAAGACTCCTTGGTGTGTCAAGCTCATAGGGGAAAAATGCAGGAGTGACCCATACTCCTGAAGTGTGGACAGAAACAGAAAATGTTGACAGGAATGAAGTTCAACAGTGGTGGAAAGTAGCAGCTGCCAGGAAGCCCTCATGCAGACTGATGGGGTCTGGAGAAAGTCTTTTTTTGTTGTTTTTTAATTGTTGCTATTAAAATCATAACAGCCAAGTGGAAGTGATGATAAAAATCCCTACCCTTTTAAGGAACCACCATTGGTCAGACACTATTTCAAAACAACCGCACAAATCAATGTATTTCCAATTTGGAGATATTTGTAGATGAGCAGATGCAAGCCGGGAGATTTTAGGTGACATGATGAAGGCTATATATCTATCAAATTGCAAGGTCAGAGAATAATAATATCAGTGTCAATTGGGTCAATTGACTTACTCTATTTAATCATCTCAATAAACCTAAATCCTAGCTATCATATTCTTTTTCTGAACATGAACACCTAGGTTCAGTGAGTTTAAGTAATTTGCCAAAGATCACATAGTTGATAAGTGTCAGGTTTAGGATTAGGATTAAGTATTAAATTCTGTATTCTTTCTATGACCATTGCTTGCTTATCACTCATTTCCTGAGGGCAATACCTAGGAAAATTGCTTCCCTATATGTCTTATCTTTAAAGAACAGCTATCTAAATCAAAGAGGAAAATTCACTTACAACAAAAATGTAATGATGTCAGGTCACAAATCATAGACTAAACTAGGCACCCCCCTCAAATAATGCAAATGAAGACCCACTTACCATATGTCTAGGTATTTAAAAGTTATCAATCATGCTCACAAATCATTAAATATAATGTATTCTCTCATTCTGCCCTGACAATATACCTTACAATGACCTGGAAGGTTAAGTTCAAATTTTATATTTTCCGTTTTCTCCAGTTTCACCCCAGAAACTTGGCATCCCAAAGACAGCCGACTTGAGCTTCCAGATTCCAGCCTACAGTTTGACCTCCTCTTCTCCCGCTCCACTTTTACCCACATGTGTAGATACCTAGACACTCAAGTCCAAAGATCCAATATCATTTACAGCCCCCACCCGCAACTCACCCAAACTGCTGCACCTTCGTATACACCAGCAGCAGGCTCTGCTCACCGAAGAAGCAGCCCATGCAGGCCTGGGGAGGAGGCTATGGACTATTGGGTAGGCCTTCCAGGATGCCCAATATCCAGAGAATGATCTAGAAGTTTAGAGCAATCTAGATTCACGTATCCCTCTGGCCCCAGAGACATTTTGCACTCTGTGGAGGATCAGACTAGGGCCCTCTAGAGCAAGAGGCCCACTGCAGGGGACCCCTTTACTGGGTCCTAAGGGCAGCACTTGACCAAGTTCAGAGAAAGCTCATCTATCTGACGAAAGAAGCAACACCTGTGGTTCTTTCATAATTGGTACTTACCCAGATTTGAATAATCAACCCATTAAACTCATTCCGGTCCTCAGAATTGGATTGGGTATAACTAAAATGGTTCTATGAAGAATCACATCACGGAAGCATACTTATATCTTTTGGCAGGAGCCTTCCACCCTAACTGATCTCAACAAATTTAGCCATTGAAACCTACCCGAGGCAAGTTAAAAGAAAAAACGAAGAACAGAGTTGGCAAGAAGGCTAAGGAAATTGACATCCTCTTCTGCTACAGAAAGGTTATAAAACGTGTTTTCCTCCATCTTTCCTGAGAAAGAGAAAAATCCCATAAGCTCATATTTGGGTTAAACAACAAAGTTCTTTTCATTTTATTAAAGAAAATATTTAGAATGGTATGCAGCAACATGTTTGCCAGAAAGCTACCAATTATTTCCTTTCTTCTCTTTGGTTGGTGTATTTTCTGATTCTTGTTACTAATGCACATGTTAGTCGAGTAATAACACGACTTTTTAAAGAGAGAAAAATAAAAACAAAACCAAAATCTTTCAAACAAACACAATTTCCCTGGCTGCCCCATTTAAATAATCAAATAATTTGCTCTCCTCACGCCTCAACTCAATAGAGCCTGGAAGGTAACTTATACAGAAATGCAGTTTCTACTTTTAAAGCCCCAGTGGGCTTCCAGGTACTTAGAATTAACAATAAGTGCTAATTAGTGCTTTCTTCCTCACTTTTTCATTCATCTCATCTTGCTCACGGGAAAACCTATTGTTTAGAACTAAGAGGACTTGGGAGAAAACAGAAAACTCTACTCTTTGAGCTCAGTTCAGCAGATCCTCCAGCAGCAAAGAACGGAAAAGACATACACCGTTCACACACACACACACACACACACACACACACACACACACACACACACACACAGGCATAGACACACTGGTGTGGGGGGAAGAAACCATTTTCTCTAAGATTCAGTGTTGATATCATCTGTGGGACATAAGAATGTGAGTTTTCTAATCAAGGAGTTGGTCTCTAACAGTCTTGTTGGCAAAGAAGGCAGTGCAGATGGGATCTAGCATGTCCTCTCCATCGCACAGGCAATGCATTTTATTAACAGAAACTCATCTTCAAGCTCAAATACTGATTTATCAATCCCATCCCGTTTATATGTCTCTCCCTATCCAGAATAGATTCCGTGATTTATGATATAGATAATGCTCTAATCAATAACTGGGACTCCTTTGTTTATCTTCTTTTAAACATTTAATTCCTTGGGCAACACAATGACCTTTTATTAACCCCACTATCTATCATGTACATCTCTGTAGTTGGATAGAGAGTGTTTCTTGGGTATATTACACAAAAGCCTAAATTGGTACCACTGTATATTCATAACAATCAATCTCAACTAGGCCATATACACTAGCCAAAGGCTATCACATACAGTTGTTTACAGCCAGATCCCAAGTGGTTGTCAAGCTAAAGGCTAGAAATGGCCTAATCCCCAAAAGCTTATTCTATGAGATGTTGGTCCCCTGGTGGGATCTAAAATCAATTGCTATGATTCAAAAGAATCTCTGGTTGTTCTTAGACATAAAAATAACTGAAAACAATTCAGAGGATAAACTGTTATGCTTTCAAACAAGTTGTAATGCCAGAGAAAGGAAAGTCTGGCTAGCAGAATAGTTCATATAGTTCCCTGAACCTATACTAATTGAAAAGGTGTTGCTAAAGGAGTACAGGCCCCAGAGGGACACTCTCCTCCCCAAAGCTCCTTCAAGATCCGGACACTGAGGACAATTGGCAAGGGAAGCCTTCCCAGAGAACAGAGCAGAAAACACCCAAATTGGCTAAGGAATTCTCTGCATTGGCAGGGAAGGGATCCTTACTATTATTGTCCATCAGGATGATGTTTTATGCTATGATGTTTTATACTATGTAATCTCTGTGTCTTTTTTCTACTTTTGCTTCTAAATGAATTTTTTATAGTAGTCATTGTTAGAAATTTTCGGGGTGCACAAGTCACAGAGGGTACGGAGACCAGTAGCCTTTCAGGCAGGAAAGGTTTATTCACGCAGTAGCATGGCAGGGGTCGGAAGGAAGGGTGCCGTCAGCATGGCAGGGGTCTGAAGTAAAGCTTCAGCACGCTCGAGACAAAGGGAGAGCTGTGTTTATGTCCAGCTACTAGGGGTGGTCAGTCGGTAAACATGGACAGGAGTTTAGCTGATGGGTCAAGTGGTGACTGGGCCTGGGGGTCTGCCGGGGTGGGAATTGAGAAGGAATGGTGTGGAGCCAATGGGTAAGTGAGTAGTGGGGTTTTTTGTCCTTTTAAGGATTGGACTGTATATAGCTGGGGAAGGGGGTTTGGGGCAGGATGCAGTGGCTGCAGTATGTTATTCTGGCTGCCAGGAAATTTAGCACAAAAAGTTTGTGTAATGTGCCGTTTGTGAAAGGCTGCATTTAGAGTGGAATTTTCCAACAGTCATATTATTATTCCTCCGCTATGATGCCTCCATTGTATATTGCTTGTCATTTGGGTAATTAAATGTATCACATATCCTTAGAGGATGGGAGTAAAGAGGCTGCTATTTGGACTGTAGGAAGAGGTAAACATAACACCCAGAGATCCCAGACTTAAAGCCGAACATAGTAAATTTAAGTTAAAGAACAAAATCTGGTCTTTAACATCATCTTTGAGCCCTACCAGGACCATTTGTTCTCTACCCGCCTCTCCAGTGTAGCCTCTCTCCTGCTCTCTGCCCAGCCTCATTTCTTCAAATATGCCATACTCCTCTCACCTCAAAGCTTGGGCATAGGTTGTTTCTCTGCTTTGAGTTCCCTCTCTGTATTCCCTCCCCACTGATTCCTTAAAAAACATTTACCTTAGGCTCAAATTTCATTTAATTGGTCAGTTCAAGCATGCATTAATGGCGCCAATAACCAGCAGCAAGCAGGAGGGAGTTTGGGTAGTGAATTATGCCTACACTTTTTGAAGCAAAGAAAATATTGATGGCAGTTGACATTGCATTATTTGAAGGTATCATGTGCAGACCATGGCGAGTTTCTCACAAAGTTTATATAAGAATGTGAAGACATATGTACATTTATGTGTGTGTGTTTATACACACACCAATGATTTCCTCTCAACTGAACTAGGTTAAATTTTCTTTTCTTGCTGAGTAGTATTTCCTAATGACTGTCATAATCCTGGCCAGATTCTACAAATTTTTGTCCACTTTGGTTACTAGAACCACTTGTTTTTTTAAAAATTCCAGTCCTGTTTCTGGTTCAAAAGTTTTAACCTCCCACTTCCCTTGGGCAGGTTAGCACTGTGACTCTAGGGACTCAAAATGGAGTGAGGGGCATCTCCTGACTCTCAGACATCTCTTAGCCCTCCAACACTACCTCATGTGGCTGTTTTTAACCCATCCTGGTGCAGATTCCCATACACACATTCAGGAGAACTTGCACACATTAACCTGCACACATATGTGTGCTTCAGCCCCCTGTCCTGACTGCACTTCAGGAATCTTCTGAGGTTGCTTCTTTCATCCACTCACTGTTCTTTGAGGCTTGATTCCCGACATCCCCACCAGACTTGTAACCTAACATAATTGCCTGATCTGGGGTGTGGGGGTGAGTGAAGATTGTGTACGCTTCCCACAACATGTGCACCCCAGCATCCAGGTTGTATTTTAAGTACAGCTAGCCTTGCTGTCTGTCAAGCTCTGGAAAGCTCCTTCAGTTGGAAGAACCAAGAGGGTATGTTCATGCAGCAGCATCTTTTCCTGTTTCTTAATGAACAGCATATGCTCTGGCTGTGGCACAAGGCTACTGGGCAGTGGTGTGCTGGTTCTGGCTGGCTAGATAGAGCTGATTGTGTACATCTTTTCCCAACTCCCATTCCGTGACTTCACACTGTAGCTTGAAATAAGCCGTGACAGGAGAATTTACACCAAGGCAATTGGCAAATACTGTGAATCAGGAAATCAAGGTTTTTCTTCCCAGGATAGCCAGTTTACTGGCCCACCACTGCTACTTCTTAGTTGTTCAGATTGTGCTATAAGGTACAAGAAATTTTTTTGACTTGAGGAAAGGTGACCCTTTTCTGATTCACATAACACTATTTTATTGGTCACTAGTGAAACTGTTGGACAGATTGGTCAGCCTTGGTGCAGGGAAGAAGGAGGTAAATTGTAATGAATTTAAAAACAGTAAAACCAGATATGTCAATTTGGCTAGGTCACAGGATAGTACACAAACGTTAAAAATTAATTGTATTTATATATTAGTAGCGATGAATGTGTGAACAATGGAATTAATACCATTTACAACTGCTCAAAAAAAAGAGAAACACTTAGGGTAATCTAACAAAACATGTACAGGGTTTGTATGCTGAAAGTTACCAAACGCTTATTAAAGAAATTTAAAATCTAAATAAATGAAAGGCATACTGTGCTTATGGCCCAGAAGACTCAATATAGTAAAGATGTCAACTTTCCCCAAATTTAATGCATTTCCTATCAAAATCCAAGCAAGATTGTATTTTTAGATATAGACAAGATTATCCTAAAATTTATGTGGAAACATGAAGGAAATAGACTAGCTAAAGTAATTTTTGAAAGAGAAGAATATCATGGGAAAAAATCAGTCTATGTTATGTCAATGCTTTTTATATAGCTATAGTAATCAAGAGTATGGTATTGGTGGAAACATAGACCAGAGTAGAGAACCCAGAAATGGACCCACACAAATATACCCAACTGACTTTTGACACAGATGCAAAAGTAATTCAATGGAGGAAAGATAATCTTTTCAACAAATAGTGCTGGAGCAATTGGACATACATAGGCCAAAAAAATGAATCCTGCCCTAAGTCTCACACCTTAAACAAATATTAACTCATAATGGATTATATAATATAAAATATAAAACTCTAAAACTTTTTGAAACAGATAGGAGAAAATCTTTGTGACCTAGAGCTAGGCAAAGAGTTCTTGGATTTGAGACCAGAAGCAAAAGTAAAAATTGATAAATTGAATTTCATCAGAATTAATAACTTTTGCTCTGCAAAATGCTCTAAGAGGATGAAAGGGCAAGCTAAGAAGTGAGAGAAAATATTTATAAACTGCATATTCAACAAGAACTAGTTTCTACAATATATGAACAACTCTCAAAATTCAACAGTAAAAAAATCAAACAATCAAATTATAAAGTGGGCAAACAATCTGAACACACGTTCACGGAAGAGGATGTACAAATGGCAAATAAGCATATGAAAAGATTTTCAGTATCCTTAACTATTAGGGAAATGCAAATGAAAGCCACAGTAAGATATCATTACACACGTATCAGAGTGGCTAAAATTAAAAATAGTGACACCACCAAATGCTGGTGAGGGTGCAGAGAACCTGAATCACACATACATTGCTGGTGGGAACATAAAATAGTCCAGCCACTCTGGGAGACAGATTTAAGCTTCTGAAAAACCTAAGAATGCAACCACTACATGGTCCACAAATTGCACTCTTGGACATTTATCCCAGAGAAATGAAAACTTATATTCACATGAAAACCTGTACAAAAATGTTTATAACAGCTACATTTGTAATCCCCCAAATCTGGAACAACCCAGATTTTCTTTAATAAGTGCAAAGCTAAAAATATGGTACATCTATACCATAGAATGTTACTCAGAAATAAAAAGGAACAAACTATTGATACATGCAACAACCTGGGTGAATCTCCAGAGAATTATGTTAACTGAAAATTGCAATCCCAAAACATTACATGCTCTATGATTCCATTTATACAACATTCTTGAAATGACAGTTACAGATATGGAGAACAAATTAGTGGTTGCCAGGAGTTAAGTGGGGAGGATAAGGTGTATGTAGCTATAAAAGGGTAACATCTCAAAGGACCCTTGCAGTGATGGAAATGTTCTGTACCATGACTGTATAAATATCAGTAGCCTAGTTGTAATGTTACCATTGCAGGAACTGAGTAAAGGGTACACAGGACCTCTTTGATCTATTTCTTACAACTGCAAGTGAATCTACAGTTTAAATATATTTAAATAAAAATATTTATTTAAAAATAAAATGTTTGATTAAGAAATAAAAAATGAAAACCTTGTTTATTCTACTGCAAGTGTTGTTATAGAGGCAAATGTGGAATGTTAAGTGAATTAGAATTTCCCGGAAATACAAAGATGAGTTGTGATCAGGACAGGTTCACAAAATATTTGATATAGAGGAGGTGATTTTAAAACTCAGGGGGGATATAAAAAGATCCTGTAATAGGAGTTTAGAGATTTTCATTCTGCTACATGCAATTAATATGTACTAGATACTTTCCGAATTTATGTTTTTTGCCCCAATCCACCACCAACAGCAAATTTTTTCCAGTATTCCTAGTTCAAACTCTCAAAGAAGGACGTATTATTGGCTCAAATCGTTTTGGGGAGCTAGACCATGTCAAAGGTTGATCTGTATTTTCTGCTCTTAGAGGATGTAAACATCTCAGCATCAAGGAATGGTAGTGAAAGTCACATGGTATAAACCATAAAAATCTAGGAAGCATATGATAATTTCCTCTAATCAGTGAAAATAAAGGTATCTCAGAATAGGAGGATGAAAAGGAAATTGAAAACTTTAAGGTCCATATTTGAAAGCCTCTATATCGATTATTACTTCAATTTCCATGAGTGGCTCTTGGTATATACTAATATCCTTGAATTTGGATATGATGGCATTGTGACAGCCTGATGTGGCTCTTGTGTTCACCCCTCTGACCAGGGAGGTAAGATCTATTTCCAAAAGGAGATCTGTTTTCAGATGTACAGGAATGAAAAACCTCAATATAGACAAAAACAGCTACTCTATCCACTGTACATGATTATTTCTTGTGATTTTAAATCCCAAAGTAACCAAATTGTCCAATGTAAACTTCTCTATATACATTTCTCCATTTACATATCTAGAAATTCCAAAGCCAAGAATGTCTCTAATTAGAATAAGAAAACACAGTTTGCATCTCTATATTTTCATACCAACAATTTTAAAAAACATTTTCTTTAAAATGAGTTTAGTATGTGATTTACTATTTTTTGACATCCCAGCTCCAGTCTGCATCTTAAGTGACATCAATATCCAATCAAACAACATTGGTCTCTCAGTTCCTTTACTTCCTCATTTACAATGACATGTTCCTCCATTTCATCTCAGTCAACAACTCTCATGGTCATATCTCGTACTTTGATAGTCCCTCAAAATTCTAAATTTGCTAATATTTCTCTCCCACACTTAAACCACAATTTCCTGCCCTTCTGATTTTCTTGCTCAACTACTCCCACCATCAATGTTTTTTGGCTCCATTGTGACCTCAAGTCAATTAACATCCCCACTTTGTCCTGGCTTGTCATCCTTCCATCTTCATTTCCCTATATATTACTCTATTGTCAATGTCCTAAAATCCCTTGCACCTTTGTCCTTTTCCCACACTTAGAACATGCTCAGCCCCAACCTAAGAGAATTAACCCAATGTCACCCAGTCACTGCATCCAGCTCAAAATCCAGGATGTCTGCATAAAACCAAGTCCTCTCTGTCCCATCTGGTTGTGGCTTCTAATGGCCTGGTAACCCATGAACTAACAGGCAAGGTATCTGTTCCTCCCCATTCCCAATACCCATTCCCAATACCCAATGTACAATGTTGGAGCAGGTACAGGATATTGAAACAAAAACTTCTGTTCAGAAAAGAGGAGAGCAGAAGGCATAGAAAGATGAGTAGTTCTTGGTAGTAATGAAAGTCTGGGAAGGTGTTATGAAGACCCCTGCTGCAGCCTTGATTAGATTCCAGTTCTATTGTCTGGGAGGAACCAAGTTGTCTGTTGTTTTCTGTAGCCAGGAAGTTTCCTCCTTCTCCATTATCCCTGACGGCCTCCTTCCTATGCCTGGTGCTTCTGCAATTTGGGGTTCTTTTAAGATCCTAGGATACTTTAGGTCAGGCTCTTGATTTCTTTAGAGAAGCAATACCCTCAAAACTTAGTAAGCATCTGATCATGTGTGTGTGTGTGTATGTGTGTGTGTGTTTAGTCCTATGCAATTTTATGACATGTTTAGATTCCTGTGATCACTGCTACAGTAAGATACAGAACAGTTCCTTCACAGGGATCCCCACTGTACACTTTTACAGTTACTGCATCCTCCTCCCTGGCAAACATGAATCTGTTCTCCATCTTAATAATTTTGTCATTTCAAGAAAACTATGGAAATGGAGTCACAGAGTATGTATCCTTTTAGACGGACATTTTTACACTTAGCATATTTCCACGAGATCCATCCAAATGTGGGCATGAAAATTTTGTTCCTTTTTACAGCTGAGAAGTATTTCATGTGGATGGACCACAGTTTGTTTAACATTGAAGGACATTTGGGTTATATCCAGTTTCTGGCAATTACAAATAAAGCTGCTGTGAACATCTATGTTTAGGTTTTTGTGAGCACATAAATTTTATTTATTTGGTGTAAATATCCAAGCATGTGATTGCTGGGTCATGGGTTAAATGCATACTTAGTTTTGTAAGAAACTGCCATATTCTTTTGCAAAGTAGCTGTGCCATTTTACATGCCCACCAGCAATGCATGAATAATTCAGTTTCTTCAGATCCTCGTCAGCATTTGGTATTATCAGTTTTTTTATTTTAGCTGTTCTGATAGATGTGTAGTGATATCTTATTGTGGTTATATTTTATATGATTTTATTTTTTTATTGAGATATAATTCACATACTATAAAATTCACCCTTTGAAATGAACAATTCAGTAGTTTTTAGTATATTCACAGAGTTATGCAACCATTGCCAATATCTAGTTCCCCAACATTTTCATCACTCCACAAAGAAACCCCATACCTGTTGTCAGTCACTCCGCATTCTTCAGTCTCCCCAGTCCCTGTCAACTACTAATATATGTTGTGTATTATGGATTTACCTATTCTGGATACTTCATATATACAAAATCATATCATATGTGTCCTTTTGTGTCTGGATTCTTTCTGTTAGCATGTTGTTTTCAAGATCCATCAATGTTGTCAGTGCTTCATTTACTTCATTCCTTTACACGGCTGAATAATATTTCATTGCATGCCATATTGGGCTGAATGGTGTCTGCAAAGTCATGTCTGATTGCCAACTCTGGAACCTGTGAATATGACTTTAATGGTAAAAGAGTGAGTTTACTTCATATGGTAAAAGATGTGATTAAGGGGAGGCGGGGTAAGATGGCAGACTGGTGAGCTGTATGTTTTAGTTACTCCTCCAGGAAAGTAGGTAAAAAGCCAGGAACTGCGTGGACTGGACACCACAGAGCAATCTGTCTTTGGGCATACTTCATACAACACTCATGAAAACGTGGAACTGCTGAGATCAGCGAAATCTGTAAGTTTTTGCGGCCAGGGGACCCGCGCCCCTCCCTGCCAGGCTCAGTCCCGGGGGAGGAGGGGCTGTCAGCTCTGGGAAGGAGAAGGGAGAATTGCAGTGGCTGCTCTTATCGGAAACTCATTCTACTGATTCAAACTCCAACCATAGATAGACTGAGACCAGACACCAGAGACTCTGAGAGCAGCCAGCCCAGCAGAGAGGAGACAGGCATAGAAAAAAAACAACACGAAAAACTCCAAAATAAAAGCAGAGGATTTTTGGAGTTCTGGTGAACACAGAAAGGGGAAGGGCGGAGATCAGGCCTTGAGGCGCATATGCAAATCCCGAAGCAAGGCTGATCTCTCTGCCCTGTGCACCTTTCCTTAATGGCCCTGGTTGCTTTGTCTATTAGCATTTCAATAACCCATTAGATCTCTGAGGAGGGCCGTTTTTTTTTTTTTTTTTTTTTTTTTAAATCCTTTTTGCTTTTTCTAAAACAATTACTCTAAGAAGCTCAATACAGAAAGCTTCAAAGAATTGAAATTTGGGCACGTCAAGTCAAGAGCAGAACTAAGAGAGCTCTGAGACAAAAGGCAATAATCCAGTGGCTGAGAAAATTCACTAAACAACACAACTTCCCAAGAAAAGGGGGGTGTCCGCTCACAGCCACCATCCTGGTGGACAGGAAACACTCCTGCCCATCGCCAGCCCCATAGCCCAGAGCTGCCCCAGACAACCCAGTGTGACGGAAGTGCTTCAAATAACAGGCACACACCACAAAACTGGGCGTGGACATTAGCCTTCCCTGCAACCTCAGCTGAATGTCCCAGAGCTGGGAAGGGGGAGCAGTGTGAATTAACAGAGCCCCATTCAGCCATCATTTGAGCAGACTGGGAGCCTCCCAACACAGCCCAGCAGCCCAGAACTGCCCTGGGGGGACGGCACTCACGTGTGACATAGCACAGTCATCCCTCAACAGAGGACCCGGGGTGCACAGCCTGGAAGAGGGGCCCACTTGCAAGTCTCAGGAGCCATACGCCAATACCAAAGACTTGTGGGTCAGTGGCAGAGACAAACTGTGGCAGGACTGAACTGAAGGATTAGACTATTGCAGTAGCTTTAAAATTCTAGGATCATCAGGGAGATTTGATTGTTAGGGCCACCCCCCCTCCCCAACTGCCCAGAAACACGCCCCACATACAGGGCAGGCAACACCAACTACACACGCAAGCTTGGTACACCAATTGGGCCCCACAAGACTCACTCCCCCACTCACCAAAAAGGCTAAGCAGGGGAGATCTGGCTTGTGGAGAACAGGTGGCTCGTGGACGCCACCTGCTGGTTAGTTAGAGAAAGTGTACTCCACGAAGCTGTAGATCTGATAAATTAGAGATAAGGACTTCAACTGGTCTACAAACCCTAAAAGAACCCTATCAAGTTCAGCAGATGCCACGAGGCCAAAAACAACAGAAAATTATAAAGCATATGAAAAAACCAGACGATATGGATAACCCAAGCCCAAGCACCCAAATCAAAAGACCAGAAGAGACACACCTAGAGCAGCTACTCAAAGAACTAAAGATGAACAATGAGACCATAGTACGGGATATGAAGGAAATCAAGAAGACCCTAGAAGAGCATAAAGAAGACATTGCAAGACTAAATAAAAAAATGGATGATCTTATGGAAATTAAAGAAACTGTTGACCAAATTAAAAAGATTCTGGACACTCATAGTACAAGACTAGAGGAAGTTGAACAACGAATCAGTGACCTGGAAGATGACAGAATGGAAAATGAAAGCATAAAAGAAAGAATGGGGAAAAAAAATTGAAAAACTCGAAATGGACCTCAGGGATATGATAGATAATATGAAACGTCCGAATATAAGACTCATTGGTGTCCCAGAAGGGGAAGAAAAGGGTAAAGGTCTAGGAAGAGTATTCAAAGAAATTGTTGGGGAAAACTTCCCAACTCTGCTAAACAACATAAATACACAAATCATAAATGCTCAGCGAACTCCGAATAGAATAAATCCAAAAAAACCCACTCCGAGACATATACTGATCACACTGTCAAACATAGAAGAGAAGGAGCAAGTTCTGAAAGCAGCAAGAGAAAAGCAATTCACCACATACAAAGGAAACAGCATAAGACTAAGTAGTGACTACTCAGCAGCCACCATGGAGGCGAGAAGGCAGTGGCACGATATATTTAAAATTCTGAGTGAGAGGAATTTCCAGCCAAGAATACTTTATCCAGCAAAGCTCTCCTTCAAATTTGAGGGAGAGCTTAAATTTTTCACAGACAAACAAATGCTGAGAGAATTTGCTAACAAGAGACCTGCCCTACTGGAGATACTAAAGGGAGCCCTACAGACAGAGAAACAAAGACAGGACAGAGAGACTTGGAGAAAGGTTCAGTACTAAAGAGATTCGGTATGGGTACAATAAAGGATATTAATAGAGAGAGGGAAAAATATGGCAAACATAATCCAAAGGATAAGATGGCCGATTCAAGAAATGCCTTCACGGTTTTAACGTTGAATGTAAATGGATTAAACTCCCCAATTAAAAGATATAGATTCGCAGAATGGATCAAAAAAAATGAACCATCAATATGTTGCATACAAGAGACTCATCTTAGACACAGGGACACAAAGAAACTGAAAGTGAAAGGATGGAAAAAAATATTTCATGCAAGCTACAGCCAAAAGAAAGCAGGTGTAGCAATATTAATCTCAGATAAAATAGACTTCAAATGCAGGGATGTTTTGAGAGACAAAGAAGGCCACTACATACTAATAAAAGGGGCAATTCAGCAAGAATAAATAACAATCGTAAATGTCTATGCACCCAATCAAGGTGCCACAAAATACATGAGAGAAACATTGGCAAAACTAAAGGAAGCAATTGATGTTTCCACAATAATTGTGGGAGACTTCAACACATCACTCTCTCCTATAGATAGATCAACCAGACAGAAGACCAATAAGGAAATTGAAAACCTAAACAATCTGATAAATGAATTAGATTTAACAGACATCTACAGGACATTACATCCCAAATCACCAGGATACACATACTTTTCTAGTGCTCACGGAACTTTCTCCAGAATAGATCATATGCTGGGACATAAAACAAGCCTCAATAAATTTAAAAAGATTGAAATTATTCAAAGCACATTCTCTGACCACAATGGAATACAATTAGAAGTCAATAACCATCAGAGACTTAGAAAATTCACAAATACCTGGAGGTTAAACAACACACTCCTAAACAATCAGTGGGTTAAAGAAGAAATAGCAAGAGAAATTGCTAAATATATAGAGACGAATGAAAATGAGAACACAACATACCAAAACCTATGGGATGCAGCAAAAGCAGTGCTAAGGGGGAAATTTATAGCACTAAACGCATATATTAAAAAGGAAGAAAGAGCCAAAATCAAAGAACTAATGGATCAACTGAAGAAGCTAGAAAATGAACAGCAAACCAATCCTAAACCAAGTACAAGAAAAGAAATAACAAGGATTAAAGCAGAAATAAATGACATAGAGAACAAAAAAACAATAGAAAGGATAAATATCACCAAAAGTTGGTTCTTTGAGAAGATCAACAAGATTGACAAGCCCCTAGCTAGACTGACAAAATCAAAAAGAGAGAAGACCCATATAAACAAAATAATGAATGAAAAAGGTGACATAACTGCAGATCCTGAAGAAATTAAAAAAATTATAAGAGGATATTATGAACAACTGTATGGCAACAAACTGGATAATGTAGAAGAAATGGACAATTTCCTGGAAACATATGAACAACCTAGACTGACCAGAGAAGAAATAGAAGACCTCAACCAACCCATCACAAGCAAAGAGATCCAATCAGTCATCAAAAGTCTTCCCACAAATAAATGCCCAGGGCCAGATGGCTTCACAGGGGAATTCTACCAAACTTTCCAGAAAGAACTGACACCAATCTTACTCAAACTCTTTCAAAACATTGAAAAAAATGGAACACTACCTAACTCATTTTATGAAGCTAACATCAATCTAATACCAAAACCAGGCAAAGATGCTACAAAAAAGGAAAACTACCGGCCAATCTCCCTAATGAATATAGATGCAAAAATCCTCAACAAAATACTTGCAAATCGAATCCAAAGACACATTAAAAAAATCATACACCATGACCAAGTGGGGTTCATTCCAGGCATGCAAGGATGGTTCAACATAAGAAAAACAATCAATGTATTACAACACATTAACAAGTCAAAAGGGAAAAATCAATTGATCATCTCAATAGATGCTGAAAAAGCATTTGACAAAATCCAACATCCCTTTTTGATAAAAACACTTCAAAAGGTAGGAATTGAAGGAAACTTCCTCAACATGATAAAGAGCATATATGAAAAACCCACAGCCAGCATAGTACTCAATGGTGAGAGACTGAAAGCCTTCCCTCTAAGATCAGGAACAAGACAAGGATGCCCGCTGTCACCACTGTTATTCAACATTGTGCTGGAAGTGCTAGCCAGGGCAATCCGGCAAGACAAAGAAATAAAAGGCATCCAAATTGGAAAAGAAGAAGTAAAACTGTCATTGTTTGCAGATGATATGATCTTATATCTAGAAAACCCTGAGAAATCAACGATACACCTACTAGAGCTAATAAACAAATTTAGCAAAGTAGTGGGATACAAGATTAATGCACATAAGTCAGTAATGTTTCTATATGCTAGAAATGAACAAACTGAAGAGACACTCAAGAAAAAGATACCATTTTCAATAGCAACTAAAAAAATCAAGTACCTAGGAATCAACTTAACCAAAGATGTAAAAGACCTATACAAAGAAAACTACATAACTCTACTAAAAGAAATAGAAGGGGACCTTAAAGATGGAAAAATATTCCATGTTCATGGATAGGAAGGCTAAATGTCATTAAGATGTCAATTCTACCCAAACTCATCTACAGATTCAATGCAATCCCAATCAAAATTCCAACAACCTACTTTGCAGACTTGGAAAAGGTAGTTATCAAATTTATTTGGAAAGGGAAGATGCCTCGAATTGCTAAAGACACTCTAAAAAAGAAAAACGAAGTGGGAGGACTTACACTCCCTGACTTTGAAGCTTATTAGAAAGCCACAGTTGCCAAAACAGCATGGTACTGGCACAAAGATAGACATATAGATCAATGGAATCGAATTGAGAATTCAGAGATAGACCCTCAGATCTATGGCCGACTGATCTTTGATAAGGCCCCCAAAGTCACCGAACTGAGCCATAATGGTCTTTTCAACAAATGGGGCTGGGAGAGTTGGATATCCATATCCAAAAGAATGAAAGAGGACCCCTACCTCACCCCCTACACAAAAATTAACTCAAAATGGACCAAAGATCTCAATATAAAAGAAAGTACCATAAAACTCCTAGAAGATAATGTAGGAAAACATCTTCAAGACCTTGTATTAGGAGGCCACTTCCTAGACTTTACACCCAAAGCACAAGCAACAAAAGAGAAAATAGATAAATGGGAACTCCTCAAGCTTAGAAGTTTCTGCACCTCAAAGGAATTTCTCAAAAAGGTAAAGAGGCAGCCAACTCAATGGGAAAAAATTTTTGGAAACCATGTATCTGACAAAAGACTGATATCTTGCATATACAAAGAAATCCTACAACTCAATGACAATAGTACAGACAGCCCAATTATAAAATGGGCAAAAGATATGAAAAGACAGTTCTCTGAAGAGGAAATACAAATGGCCAAGAAACACATGAAAAAATGTTCAGCTTCACTAGCTATTAGAGAGATGCAAATTAAGACCACAATGAGATACCATCTAACACCGGTTAGAATGGCTGCCATTAAACAAACAGGAAACTACAAACGCTGGAGGGGATGTGGAGAAATTGGGACTCTTATTCACTGTTGGTGGGACTGTATAATGGTTCAGCCACTCTGGAAGTCAGTCTGGCAGTTCCTTAGAAAACTAGATATAGAGCTACCATTCGATCCAGCGATTGCACTTCTCGGTATATACCCGGAAGATCGGAAAGCAGTGACTCGAACAGATATCTGCACGCCAATGTTCATAGCAGCATTATTCACAATTGCCAAGAGATGGAAACAACCCAAATGTCCTTCAACAGATGAGTGGATAAATAAAATGTGGTATATACACACGATGGAATACTACGCGGCAGTAAGAAGAAACGATCTGGTGAAACATATGACAACATGGATGAACCTTGAAGACATAATGCTGAGCGAAATAAGCCAGGCACAAAAAGAGAAATATTATATGCTACCACTAATGTGAACTTTGAAAAATGTAAAACAAATGGTTTATAATGTAGAATGTAGGGGAACTAGCAGTAGAGAGCAATTAAGGAAGGGGGAACAATAATCCAAGAAGAACAGATAAGCTATTTAACTTTCTGGGGATGCCCAGAAATGACTATGGTCTGTTAATTTCTGATGGATGTAGTAGGAACAAGTTCACTGAAATGTTCCTATATTATGTAACTTTCTTGGGGTAAAGTAGGAACATGTTGGAAGTTAAGCAGTTATCTTAGGTTAGTTGTCTTTTTCTTACTCCCTTGCTATGGTCTCTTTGAAATGTTCTTTTATTGTATGTTTGTTTTCTTTTTAACTTTTTTTTTCATACAGTTGATTTGAAAAAAGAAGGGAAAGTTAAAAAAAAAAAAAAAGAAAAGAAAAAAGACAAACAAGGAAAAAAAAAAAAAAAAGATGTAGTGCCCCCTTGAGGAGCCTGTGGAGAATGCAGGGGTATTCGCCTACCCCACCTCCATGGTTGCTAACATGACCACAGACATAGGGGACTGGTGGTTTGATGGGCTGAGCCCTCTACCATAAGTTTTACCCTTGGGAAGACGGTTGCTGCAAAGGAGAGGCTAGGCCTCCCTGTATTTGTGCCTAAGAGTCTCCTCCTGAATGCCTCTTTGTTGCTCAGATGTGGCCCTCTCTCTCTGGCTAAGCCAACTTGAAAGGTGAAATCACTGCCCTCCCCCCTACGTGGGATCAGACACCCAGGGAAGTGAATCTCCCTGGCAACGTGGAATATGACTCCCGGGGAGGAATGTAGACCCGGCATCGTGGGATGGAGAACATCTTCTTGACCAAAAGGGGGATGTGAAAGGATATGAAATAAGCTTCAGTGGCAGAGAGATTCCAAAACGAGCCGAGAGATCACTCTGGTGGGCACTCTTACGCACACTTTAGACAACCTTTTTTAGGTTCTAAAGAATTGGGGTAGCTGGTGGTGGATACCTGAAACTATTAAACTACAACCCAGAACCCATGAATCTCGAAGACAGTTGTATAAAAATGTAGCTTATGAGGGGTGACAGTGGGATTGGGAATGCCATAAGGACCAAACTCCACTTTGTCTAGTTTATGGATGGATGTGTAGAAAAGTAGGGGAAGCAAACAAACAGACAAAGGTACCTAGTGTTCTTTTTTACTTCAATTGCTCTTTTTCACTCTAATTATTATTCTTGTTATTTTTGTGTGTGTGCTAATGAAGGTGTCAGGGATTGATTTAGGTGATGAATGTACAACTATGTAATGGTACTGTAAACAATCGAAAGTACAATTTGTTTTGTATGACTGCGTGGTATGTGAATATATCTCAATAAAATGATGATTAAAAAAAAAAAAAAAAAAAAAAAGATGTGATTAAGGTAAAGGTCTTGAGAGGAGAAACTTATCCTGGATTATCCAGGTGGACCCTTGTAACCTCATAAGAGAAGGCAGAGGGAGGGTCACCACCATAAACACAGGGGAGATGATGTGAAGACGGAGCTGTAGGAGAGATGTGGCTATAAGCCAAGGAATGTCGACAGCCACCAAAAGCTGAGAGAGCCAAGGAACAGATTCTCCCCTAGAGCCTCCTGATGGAGTGAAGATCTGCCAACAGCATGATTTTGGACTTTGCCCTCCAGAAGTGAGAGAGAATAAATTACTATTGTTTTAAGCCATCAAGTTTGTGAAAATTTGTTACAACAGCCAAAGGAATCTAATACATATGGATATAGCATGTTTTGTTTCTACTTTCATCAGCTGATGCACATTTGGATTGTTTCTACTTTTGGACTACTGTACATGATGCATCTATGAGCATTCATATATTAAAATGTAGTTCGAAGTGAATAATAAAAATACTACAAATATAATGTAGTATGCAGCTAAATTAGTATAGAATGGCTTTATGTTATAGTCTTAAATACATATATTAAAATGAAGAAACTCTGTAAATGGTTGTCTTCCTTTTTAGATGTTGTGACAACACATACAGTCTTGTAATCACCACCACAACAGTCAAGAAATAGAATACTTCCATCACTCAAAATGGTCCCACGTGCCCTTTGTACGCAATCACTTCCCCTGACTCTAACCCCTACCAATTGCTGATCTTATTTCAGTTCCTATAGTTATGCCTTTTGCAGAATGTCATATAAATGGAAATAAGAAGTATAGATCCTTTTAGTTATGATTTCTTTCTACTTAGCATAACACATTTGAGATTTACCCATGTTGTGTGCATACCAGTAATTTATTCTTTTTTAATGCTGAATTGAACTCAATGCATCAGTTTGTTTATCTATTTACCACTTGATAGACATTTGGATTATTTCCCATCTTGGCATTTATGAATAAGTTACTAAAGACATTAATTTAGAGGTTTTCAAGTGGGCATGTTTTTATTTCTCATGGGAAAATACCTAGGAATGTGACTGCTGATCCTGGCAAGTACTTTTTTTAAACTTTTAAAAGCTGCCAATCTGCTTTCCAGAATAGCCATATTGCACACCCACTGTCAATGCATGAGATCCCCTATTGCTCTGCATCCTTGGTATTTCCGGTTTTTTTCTTGTTTGAAATTTGGTCATTTTAATAGGTATGTAGTGGTATCTCATTACTGTTTTCATTTCCATTTCCCTAACAATCTTAGGGAATCAGTCTTGTTTTCATTTGCCATCTGTGCAGGTTTGAAGCTGTTATGTACCCCAGAAAAGGCCATGTTCTTTTAATTGATTCCTGTGGGAGCAGACCTGTTGTGGGTGGGAAATTTTGGTTAGGTTATTTCACCTGAGATGTAAACCAGCCCATTCAAGATGGGTGTTCCGGTTTGCTAATGCTGCCTTTTTGCAAAATATCAGAAACGCATTGGCTTTTATAAAGGGGGTTTATTTGGTTACACAATTACAGTCTTAAAAGGCTGTAAATTGTCCAAGGTAAGGCCTCAACAATCAATCAGGTACCTTCACTGGAGGATGGCCTATGGTGTCCATAGCTGGGAAGGCACGTGGCTGGCATCTGCTCTGGAGTTCTGGTTTCAAAATGGCTTTCTCCCAGGACGTTCCTCTCTAGGCATCTGCTTGGTCCTAGGTTGTGTTCTCCAAAATGAGCTGCATCTCTTCCAAAATGCCCCTCTGTTGCTCTGAGCTGCTTCTGTCTGTGAACTCTTTTTATAGGACTCCAGTAATTTAATAAATTGAATGGGTGGGGTAACACCTCCATGGAAATCATCCAGTCAAAGGTCTCACCCAGTTGATTGAGTCACATCTGCACGGAAACACTCAATCAAAGATCCCAATCTAATCAACACTAATACATCTGCCCCCACAAGATTGCATCAAGAACATGGCTTTTTCTGGGGGACATAATATATACAAACTGGTATGGTAGGTCTTAATACTTTTTACTGGAGTTCTTTATGAGAGGATAAAGGACAGAAAAAGCCCAAAGAGCTCAGAGAGAAATACCCAGACAAGATTGGAGAGAGCTGAGGGAGAAAAGCCCCAGAGATGCCAAGAAAGGAAACACAGAAGCTCAGAGAGAGGCCACCGGAACCAGGAGCTGAAAGCAATGAAACCTGGCAGTGAAGGACCAGCACATTGGCCATGTGCCTTGCTAGATGACAGGGGAACCCCAGATGCCAGCAGCCTTTCTTCAGAGAAAGTATCATCCTATGGACATTTTCATGGCCTTAAAACTGTAAATTTGCAAGCTAATAAATCCCCATTATAAAAGTCAACCCATTTCTTATATATTGCACTCCAGGAGCTTTAGCAAACCGAAACACAATCCACATATTTTCTTTGGTGAATGGTCTGTACCAAACTTTTGCTCATTTTCAGAGGCTTATGTGATGATGATGGAGTATGAAGCTCTAGAATTCAGTCCCCCCACCAGAACAACGATTAAACAGGCAGGAACTGTCTGAAACAATTATTTTGAAACTCCAGAGTCCAGTAGAACACTGTACAGCATCCAGAGAAGAGCTAGAGGAAGAGGCTGGTAAATTGCGGTGAATGACCAGTAAATTGCTTTCTCGGCATGGTGGTTACCAGATCCCATCCCCCACTCTCACGGCAGGCCACTGTGGGGTCCAGCCCCTGGCTAGCTCACTGGTGACAGAAAGAGACATAAAAATCCTCTTCCCCAAGACCAGAGGTGAGCCCAGCTGATTGCTGATCATGGCTTTTGATTAGCAACTTTGGGTCACTGCAGGCTGGCTCTGAGGGCAGCCATTGTTCCTACCCTCCCGGACAAAGGCACAGCAGAGAAGGCTTAAAGATGCTAAGATTCCTCAAGGCTGAGGGGAACAGTTAGTTGAAGGGCTGCATTTGCTGAATGCAAGTCAAGAAAGCTGAGTCAAAAAAGCTCAGCTTTGGGGAGCCGTGGAAAAATTTCCTGGAGCCCTTCCTGATTCCCTCCCCAGAGCACTTTGGAGCCCGTCTGTGCACCCTTCCTGGGTCCCTGTCCCTGTTTCAGGTAGGAAAGTCTCACCTGGGAAACTCATCTCCTACCTCCCTACCAGAATTTATCCTCCAGGTGAAAGCAGCTTGAGACAACAAAAGAGCATAAGAAACTATAGAAGTGGAAAGTCTGGGACAGAGGAGGAAATAAAAGGGAGCATTCAAACTCATGTAAATGGGTCAACTCCAAAACAGCTAACAAGCACAAGCCCAGGACAAGACACAGGCCCAGAAAAGAAAGGGAGGATCCTGCACACTTGGGCAGACTGTCCTAATAGGAGGGCTGAAGCTCAAGAAAATCTCTGTCTTATCACCAGCCAGTTAAAAATCAAGGAACAGATATCTCAGGGAATACAACCCAGAGCTAATATATTAAATTATTAAGATGTACAGTGTGCACAAAAGAAAACAAGACAAAGAAATAGGAAATGATTGCCCATCCAAAGGAAGAAGATAAAAATCCAGAAATTACGAATGAAGAAGACCAGAATGCGGAAAACAACAAAGAAGACCAAACAAACACTTTTAAAAAAGGATCTTGAAAAAAAAAAAAAATTCTGAGCCTATCTAGATAGTGTACCCTGAGACTAAAGACAGAAGCAGCTCTAGCAGGGACCCCTCTGAGCTTCCAGAAAGTTAATCCCTGGGGAATCATGCTCCATATGGGGGTTTAACTGAACATGGAACCACTCAGCCCTTTCAAGGGAAGTCAGGATTGGAAATGCAGTTATCCAGGAAGGAGCTATGGAAATGCCTTTTGTCTCATTGGTTGGACCCCTGAGAAGTACATGCAAAGCCGATTAGTTTTTTGTGAGATTTTTATGAGTGGAACCACTACCAACCTGGACTAAAAGGGACAGAGAAGGGACAAATTAAGGAAAGAATGGCTTCAAGGACAGAACCATGGAAGCCAGGGTCTGGGTCAAAGGGATGTCCCCTGAACAAGAGTGCAGGTCCACCCGTGTGTGTAGAAAGGTCAGATCCACCCCTGCGCTTGGAGGGAGCAGGTCATCTGCCCAGCACTTGGAGGGAGTGGGCCTTCTGCCTGGTTGTTGAGGACGAGTGCTGCCACCTCAATGCTGGTTAGGTTCATGTGTCAACTTGGCCAGGTGATGGTGCCCAGGTGTCTGGTCAAGCAAGCACTGGCCTAACCATTACTGCAAGGACATTTGAAGACTGGTTAATAAACCAGAAGGCTGGGTTATTAAATCATCAGTCAATTGGCTGCATCTCTGACTGATTACATCAGTGAGGGGTATGTCTTCCACAATGAGAGAATGCAGTCAGCTGGATTTAATCCAATCAGTTGAAGACTTTTAAGCGAGACAGAAAGAGGACCTTCACTTCTTCAGCTGACCAGTGAAGCCTTTCCTGAGGAGTTCATCGAAGTTTCCAGTTCATTCCTGAGGAGTTCATTGAACATCTTCATTGGAATTGCCATTTTGCTGCCTGCCCTACAGAATTTGGACTCATGTATAACCACAGTTTCGTGAGACACTTTTATGAAATCTTATATTTATAGATATCTCTTGTTGATTCTGCTTCCCTAGAGAACCCTAACTAATATATCTGGGGACTGAAAAGACTCTGGCTGCCACCCCAATGCTTGGAGAAGGTGGAGCCTTCACCCCAGTATTCGGGGAGAGTGTGGCTGCTGTGCAAACTTGGAAGGGTGGGGCTACCAGCTCTATCAGGCCTGGAGGACAAAACCGCCATACATAGATGACTCTTGGATCTTGAAATCTAATGTAATTTACCCTGCTGGGTTTCAGAATTGTCTGGGACCCAAGACCCCTATTTTTCTTCCAATTCCTTCCTATTAGAATAGGAATGTCTATCCTGTGTCTGTCCCTCTATTGTATATTGGAATCAGATAAGCTGTTTTCTAGATTTCACAGGTCTACAGACCTCTCCTGGGGAATTGTGCCTCAGGACAGATCATACTCATAACAGAATTTGATGAGGCTTTGTACTCTGTATTGTTTCTGAAATAATTTAAGGCATTTGGGACACGTGTTGGAATTAATGTATTTTGCATGTAGGAAAAAAAACTGTCTTCTGGGGGTCCAGAGAGTGGTTTGAAGCTATATGTACCCAGAAAAACATGTTCTTAAACTTAATCCATGCCCATGGGTATAAACTCATTGTAAGTGGGACCCTTTCGTGAGTTACTTCAGTTAAGGTATGACACACCTCAATTGGGATGGATCTTAATCCTGTTACTGGAGTCCTTTATAAGAGAATGAAATTCAGATACATAGAGAAAAAGCCACAAAGGTAGCAGCCAGAAGCTAAAATCAACAGAACTCAGAAAAGAAGGGAGAGACCAGGAGATGCAGCCATGTGCCTTGCCATGTGACAAGCTAAGGGCCAAGGATCACCAGCAGGCAGACCCAGAACACCACAGTCTTCAGGGAGAAAGCTTCACCTTGATGATGCCGTGATTTGGACTTTTTCTTAGCCTCAAAACTGAATAAATTCTCATTGTTTAAGCCAAACCACTGCATGGTATTTGCTTAAGCAGTCCAGAAAACTAAAATAATATGTTTGTATTAAAAATCTAACATCTTGATTGGTACTTTGGGCACTTCATTATTGGGGTGTATAACTCTCATGTGGGACAGGGTTAGAAGGAATTGTCTAGAAAGTCCCAGAACTGTTGAGTTCATTTAGACATAATGGTCTTCAAATGGAATGTTGAATATTACTATAAACAGAGTTCAAAAAAAGAGAGTGATTCCATTTTCTCAAGTAGGTGAAGAATGACAAAAATATTAACCATTACAAGTAAATATACATTATTTATTTAAAAAGGCAACAAATAAGCAAACACCTTTTACATCTACCTACCAAAAAGAAAAAAAAACACATAAATGAAGGGAAGTTTAGATTCAGAGAGCGATAATAGAATAGACACATTCCCCTAGAAGACTACTGCCAGTTGAATAACAATAGCTATATAAAATATGAATTTGAGAATTGGATTATTAAATGGATACATGGGCATAAATGTAGTAATGACAAAGTTTAAACCAGTCTGTAACAAAATAAGAAAACCTAGAATAATGCAATAAGGTTCTAAGAAACCTGATGAATTTAGTTAAAAATCTGTCCTTTTTTCTAACATGTCATATATGCATTTTTGAGATTAAGATGTCTTTCACTTTTGAAACAATGGTGACATTTGATGATAAATTGATAATAAATAGTGGTGATAATTGACAAACTTATGCAAACTAAAAATATATTTTAAAAAATCTACTGATGCAGGAAGTCCAGGAATAGAAGAATCATAACAGTAGACAATATAAAATGAAAAATAAATGCCAGTTTTAATCCATACAAAAGTTGACAGCAAAACAGAAGATCATCTTGAAAAGTTTGTATGAAGAACAGGTATGTACAAAGGGTAAAGAACAATACTGACTGTGTTTTAAAACTTCAACTTCTGTGTGAAACCAAAGGAAGAGACATTTATTTGGTGCAAAATTTACATTTTCTGTAGTACACTATATAATTTAACTTGTATGGTCAGTTTATTCAAACACCATAATTACATAGAACCTTGCATAGGGTGTGAGATCTAGTTGGTTTGTACAGGTTAGTGTGAAACCCTGATAAATCCCAGAGTAATTTGGGCAGCAAATAAGTATTTGCAAAGCCCCTTTGAGGAACTGAGAAAAATGTGGAAATATTAAACAGCCCCACTTGGGGAATTCCTGTTATTCTCCCAAACATTGGGGGACTACCAATTTAACAGACCAAGCCCTTGATCATGGGGTTTGCCCTCATGAAACTTCCAAAGAAGAAGCTAAGCCTACTTATAATTATGCCTAAGAGTCATCCCCAGAGAACCTCTTTTATTGCGCAGATGTGGCCTCTCTTTCTAAGCCAACTCTGCAGGTAAACTCACTGCCACCCCCTACATGGGACATGACTCCCAAGGGTGCAAATCTCCCCGGCAAAATAGGACATGACTCCCAGAGATGAGCCTGGACCCAGCAGGATTGAGAAAGCCTTCTGGACCAAAAGGGGGAAGAGAAATGAAACAAAATAAAGTTTCAGTGGCCGAGAGATTTCAAATGGAGTTGGGTGTTCATTCTGGAGGTTATTCTTATACATTATACAGATATCCTCTTTTAGTTTTTAGTGTATTAGAATAGCTACAAGGAAATACCTGAAATTGTTGAACTATAATCCAGTAGCCTTGATTCTTGAAGATGATTGTATAACTATACAGCTTTTAAAATGTAACTGTGTAATTGTGAAAACCTTGCAACTGATACTCCCTTTATCCAGTGTATGGACAGATGAATAAGAAAATAAAGACAAAAGAATAAATAAATAATAGTTGGGGGGATGAGCGGTATGGGATGTTTTGGGTGTTCTTTTTCATTTTTATTTTTATTCTTATTTTTGGGGGAATAATGAAAATATTCAAAAATTGATTGTGGTGATGAATGAACAACTATATGATGATACCATGAGCCACTGATTGTTTACTTCAGATGATTACCTGGTATGTGACTATATCGCAATAAAATTAAATTTTTTTAAAAAAAAGGAAAAAAGAACAATTGTGTAAAAGTTTCTGCTTATATTTGATGTTTGTTTTCAAGTTTTGTTGTTTAGGTTTTAGTTAATATATTATCAAAGTAATCTTACTGTATATATAATTATAATTAATTGAGAAATTTGTATGATCAATATTCTGTTCCCATACTCTTAATATAATCTAGGTTCTATTTATGTGCTTTTATCTAAGAGAAGTGGGAAGCTTCCTAATATGATAATTAACATATTATAAACAGAGAATTTGTGGGATGCTACTTAAGCTGCCTAAGAGGAAAATGCACAGTTTTAAATGCTCATATTTGAAAATAAGAATGGCTGAAAATAAGAGAAATAAACATCCAACTATCAAAATTAGAAAAAAGAAAGCAAATTAAAGCAAAAAAAAGAAATAATACATTGCCTTATACACTTAAGCCTGTGAAATTTATGGCATATAAAGCTGTGGGTAAAGCAAGTAAAAATAAGATCAATGAAGATATGAAAGAAATGAAAAACTAAACTAAAAATTAACAGAAAAATTGGTTCTTTGACAGGACTGATAAAATTAATGAATGCCTAGTAATGCTGATAAAGAAAAAAGAGAAAAAAACGCAAATAACCAATGTCAGAAATGAAAGAGAAGGCATTGCTGCACATTTTTTAGGCCTAAAAAGAAAAAAAGACATTACAAAGTATTTTAGGCCAATAAATTTGAAAATCTTAACAAAATGGGCAAAATAGTAAAAGCAAAAATACAAAAGTTGGCTAAAGGAAATAGAAAGTTCATACTGTCCTTTAACTCTTAAAGAAATATGACTTAAATTTTTATCACTTCCCACAAAGAGAAGGTCAATCCCAGTTGTCCTCACTGTTGAGTTCTATGAAACAATTCATCTCTTGGTATATTGTGAGCATCCACTCTCTGGCTAAATAACAAATGAGTCAGGAAACCGGCAACAAGCTTTATTAGAATGTGCTTCAAGATCATTCTGGGGGTCAAGAACCAGAAGGGAAAAGATGTCAATCTCTTCATCTTGATTTATTGGAATAGATTTTAAAAATTAGTGAAAAAAATTGCACTGGATTTATGTAGCATCTCATTTTGGGGCTTGACAAGTTATTTCCTTTACTGATAATCTTGAGGAAAAGTGAATGAATATGTATACTTTGGACGAGGTGGCTTTGTAATTTTTTTACGTGCTTCCACTTTCAGGATATTGAGGCAACAATATCTCCCATTTTCACATAGTACTTCACGTATTTCAGTTGTTTTGCATATTTTCCTGCAGTGTCCTTGTACATAGTTACTCCAGCATCTTTTAAGTTGTTCAGTCACTGTGCACAGAAAAGAACAATAGGCAAGATCAATGCTTGAGAGTGAAAGATCATTTTGGTCATAGGGAAGGCAGAAGAGGTTTGTAGGGATGAGGGGTAGTGAATATACATAAGACACATCCCCATAATATCCCAAAGAGGATTCTCCAAGCAGGTGAACCTCAGTGTTTATGTCTAACTGGATCACTTATCTTTAGGTCCTCCAAGGTTTTGAGCTTCTCTCCAACATCTGATGTACTCCACCAAGAACATCAGCTCTTGTTTGAGGAAATAAGTAAGGGAGTTCAATCCTTGATTCCAGGTTATGGGAACCCCAACAAATATACCATCATCTGAACACTCCCAGAATACCATTGCTTTACCAATGCCCCATCCCTAATGCCCAGAGAACAACAGGTTGTTACTGTGTATTCATGTCTGAATCTAACTATGCTTTTTGGATCATACCCACTACCATGGTCAAGCATGAATTTCATCTTATCCAGTCAAGTTTTTTTTTCCCAATCATCCTCCTCCCCTATTAATTATCATCTTTCTACATTTTTGCCAATGCATCTTCTCCTTTGATTTATCACAATCTTCTGGATGTCTTTCTAATTCTTGGACACATTTTAACCCTCTCTCTACTCATTCTCCTTCCAGCTCCAGAGGCAAAAATTCCTCTAACATTTGGTCTTAGACCTTTGCTCATCTGTATATAGTTTCTTTCCTTTAGTGATCATAAATGCTTTCAATAGTCTAAAAGTTGGGATGTTCACATTTCTGCTTCCAGGCAGAGAATGAAGACAGAGAACAAAGAAGATCCTTCCAACACCCAGTCTAGAATTCCTTTGATTCTTAAGAATTTAGGGATAAGGGATAGGCCATTACTATTTCTATAAGACAAATATAAGAGATCTGGTTTTAAAAGAGGAAAAGAAACTCTCACTTTTAAGTTCTTCACGTGTGCAAAAACCTATACTAGGTGTTATATGTTATATCATTTTTTAAATGCTTTTTAGCCAGGTATTATTATCTCCACACTTGAGGAAACTGAGACAAGGAAAGTCCTTACCATTTATCCAAAGCGGACCAATGAATAGACATTGAAGGTAGGTTTCATAATTCTCAATGCTAACTCCAAAGTTTGTGCTTTTCCACTACTTCCACACTGTAGTATAATAGGCCAAAATATATATTTTCATGGAAGAAAATATAATTGGATATCTAAGTAAAAGCTGTATCCAAATAAATAAGGATATCCATGGATACTGGGCTCATCCTTTTCTCTAAAGAGACCTTCCCATGGGAAATTATGACCTCTTTTCTCCCTTGGAGAACAGAACCATGGTGGAATGTTGCAGGAAGAGGAAATTTCTGATGACATCGAGCAGTCTTCAGCCATCCCTGTGGACCCGGTCTCCCCCTACTATGGATTATGAAATCTTTGGGCTTTTGGAAGTATTCCCATCTCATTGTTGAGTGGAGTGAGCCCTTGGAAAGTTCTGGATTACCTGTGAACTTCTGAAACAGCAGAATTGCGATGATCAGGAAATGCCTCATGACCAGGCTTCCCAGAGGGGGTGGCAGCTGCAGCTCTTGGTCCAGTGAACTGCACACTCTATCACCTTCCTCAGAGACTTGGGCTCTTATGCACTGAATCAGAATACATGCTGTGATACAAAGTGTGCCCCCAAATTTCCAGACTCTGCACTTTGCACCATGTGGGCAGACACAGAAAATTTGAGGCCACCCACTCTTCCTCCCCATGGAATTCAGAGGCACGGCATGTTCCATCCCATCACATCTGATACCATTCTGTAAGCCATGGACTGCTGGTGGGAAGAACCTAATTTGGCTGTCTTCCCAGGTGGACCAAGGTAGACATATACTCACCTCCGGACATGAATAAAGTACTATAAATCAAGACAAGATTCCAAAATCCAGCAAGAAGAATCCCTAGAAATATGATGAGGAGTAGGTTTTTTTCATGCTTGGACAGAAGAGAAGGTATGATTTAGGTGGGTCTGATCCAAGGTCATCTGCTTGGAATTTTAGAATGCTTAAAATTCTTCAACAGCAAACCATGGCTGGAGGATAAAGCCTATGCTCTTTAGATTTCATCTGATGCCTTTTATGTTTACAGGAGAGAGAGCATGAGCAAGAATCATTACCTGTTTGTACATGATTGTCTTTGGAAAGTCTCATTACAGTTATATGTTCTCTCTTTTTTTGAATATTAGCTACTTAATGCCAGCAATGACACTGTTGTAGGTTTTTTCCCCCACAAAAAGATAAGTTGAAGTCCTAACCTCTGGTACTGTGAATGGGACCAAATAAGGAAAAAGGGTCTTTGTAGATGTAATCAAGTTAAGATGAGGTCATGCTGGAATAGGGTGAGCCCTAAATCTAGTATGACTGATGTTTTTATAAGGAGAAAGGGATTTGGAGAGACAGATAGAGAGGGAAGAAGGTCATGCAATGACAAAGGCAGAGGTTAAGGTGACACAGCTGCAAGGCAAGGAACATCAAGGATTGCCAGCAAACCCCAGACGCTGAAAAGAGACAAGGAGGGAGTCTCCCCTAGAGCCTTCAGAAAGAGATGGGCCTGCTGACTAGTTGATTTGGGACCTCCAGACTCCAGAATTATGAGTCAATAAAATTTCTGTTGTTTTAAGCCACCCAGTTTGTGATAACTTATTTTGGCAGCCCTAGGGAACTAATGCAGACACACAAGCACTAAAATATGCCATATCAATGGAAGATTTCTCCCTTGTCTTCCATCTTGACACTCCAGGTATCATCTCAAGTCTTTTTCCATGTTGAACATCAAACTAACGCTAACATAGATCATCTATATCAACTAGCAGAGAGGAGAGGGTAAAATGTTCAAAAGGAATAAAGATGGTAGCTATATTTAACAGAAAAATATAGTCTAAGGATGTTTCTATACTTAATCATGGACAACAAAAACAGAGGAAGTTTCTACCAAAGCAGATCTAATTCTGAACCCTACCACATAGTGGAAAGCCCAGTTGAAATCTGCTATATAGTTCACTTAACATAAATTATTAAACTTATTATGAAATGATACAAAGTATCTCTAAAGGAAATTTAAAGTTGTTCTTACAAAGGACCTGATTATAACCTTTTGACTAAGAAATCCTCACTTATGAAATAGTTATTGGGAGGTGGGGCAAGATGGTGGCACAGGAAGGTGTGGAATTTAGTCAGTCCCATAGAGCAACTCGTAAATAGCCAGGAAGAACTAGAAAATAGTCTGGAACAACTGATGAGGGGACATCTGTGACTGGACACACATTATACACCAGTATGGAATGGGTGGAATGGCTGAGATTGCAGCACAGAGCTGTAAGTAAAGCTCCCAAAACTGCAAAGCTGGTGCCCCTCCTCCACTGGCATGGCAGGCTGAGCTGGAAGACATCCCTGTGGGGGAAAAAAGTAATCTCTGCTGGGAACAAGGGAAGGTAGCTCATCCAAGATCCAATTGCAGTTTTAATTAACAAATGTGGACAACTGAATACAAGCTATAAGCACAGGTAAACCTGGAGCAAGCAGGAGAGGAACCCTGACATTTCTCCTGGCAGAGAGGAGGCAGGGCTGACAGGAAAATAAATAAATGGATTTTAAAAACAGAGGCTTTTGGAGTTAGCTAAGTTCAGAATAATGGAAAACAACTGTATCCCAGACAAGGGGCACATAGGAGTGGGTACGAACTCCAGTTAACCAGTGAAACTAGGGGGCTGGGGACTGATTCTGGAAAGGGGATTTCTTTCGTTTTTTCTTTTTTCTTTTTTTCCTCTCATTCTATGTAGCTCATTAGAGAAAGCCTCAGGCACTTTCAATTGTCAGTGCTGACCCAGGCAAAGGTGGAGTTGGGATAGTTAGAGAGACAGAGAAAGAAGTCAAATGAAGGAAATAAAGGGGTTATTTTTCCCAAGAAAGGGGGAGGTGGGCCCAGCTCAAGCAACTGTCCTCTCTCTGATACTTCAGATCCCAGGGCATGGATAAAAAGAAAGAAAACAGAAACAGCTTAAGCTTGGTTTCTGATTCACCCTCGGCTGCTGGCAGCAACAGGGTCTACTAAGAATTAAAGGCATGGCACCTCTTTATGCCAGTGGGGAGCTGTGGGCTGACAAGCAACACCTGCTGGGCAGGATAGGGAAAACACAGAGTCTAGAGGCCTTGCAGGAAAGTCTGACAATCTTCTGGGTCTCATCCTCAGGGAAATGATACTGATTACACCCTCCTCCTGAGACCTGCCTGTCTGGTCTGGGAAAATCTGTTTGGGGTAATCAAGGAAAACAGATGCCTAGACAGCAAAAAATTATGATTCACACAAGGAAAAATGAAGATATGGCCCAATCAAAGGAAAAAACTTACACTACAAGTGAGATACAAGAATTGAAACAACTCATTAAAGATGTTCCAACAAATATGCTATATAAAGTCAATGAGCTGAAGGCAAATGTGGCAAAAGAGATGAAGGATATAAAGAAGATACTGGATGAACATCAAGAAGAATTCATAAGCTTGAAAAAACAAATGGCAGAACATACAGGAATGAAAGGCAAAACAGACGAGATGAAAAACACAATGGAGACACACAACAGCAGATCTGAAGAGGCAGAAGAAAGCATTCATGAAAGAGGACAGGACATCGGAAATCTTACGTAGGGAAAAGAATGGGAAAATATGAGCAGGGTCTCAGGGAATTGAAGGACAACATGAAGTGCATGAATATACATGTCATGGACATCCCAGAAGAAGAGGAGGAGGGAAAGGGGACAGAAAGAGTAATGGAGGAAATAATTAGTGAAAATTTCCTATCTCTTATGAAATTAAGAGATCCAAGAAGTAATAATATTACAGATCCAAGAAGTGCAATATACCCCAAAACAGATAGATCCAAATAAACCTACTCCAAGACATTTAATAATCAGATTATCAAATGTCAGAGACAAAGAGAGAATTCTGAAAGCAGCAAGAGAAAAACGATCCATCATATACAAGGGAAGCTTGATGAAACTATGTGCAGATTTCTCAGTAGAAACTCTGAAGCCGAGAAGGCAGTGGTATGATATATTTAAGATACTGATAGAGGAAAAACTGCAAACCAAAAATTCTATATCCAGCAAAACTGTCCTTCAAAAATGAGGGAGAGTTTAAAGTATTTTCAGATAAACAGACACTGAGAGAGTTTGTGAACAAGACACCTGATCTACAAGAAATACTAAATGGATCACTACAGGCAGATAGGAAAAGACAGGAGAGAGAAGTTTGGAGAAGACTGTAGAAATGAAGAGTATCAGTAAGAGTAAAAAGGGGGGGGGCATAAAATAAAACATGACATATAAAAACCAAAAGACAACATGGTAGACATTAGACATTACATTGAGTGAAATTAGCCAGAAACAAAAGGACAAATACCATATGGTCTCACTAATATGAACTAACAATGATGAGTGAACTTTGAGAGTTAAAGTTGAGAACACAGGTTATCAGGAGTTAGAAAGAGGTTAAAGATCGGGCATTTGATGCTGATGGGGTACGGAAGGTTCAACAGGATTGATTGTATAGATACCAAAATGGATAGCACTATACCATGTGACAGTAGCACAATATTGTAAGTACTCTGAACAACAATTAGTGTGAGTATGGTTGGAAGAGCAAGGCTAGGGGCATGTATGACACCAGAAGGAAAGAAAGAAGATAAAGACTGAGATTGTATAACTTATTGAAACCTAGAGTGGTCAATGATCGTGATTAAATGCACAAAAATAAGAATTTTTTACATGAGGGAGAACAAATGAGTGTCAACATTGCAAGGTGTTGAAAATGGGATAGTATTGGGGAAAAATACAATCAATGCAAACAAAAGTCTGCAGTTAACACTAACATTGTATGATGTTTCCATTAATTGTAACAAAGGCAATATACCAAAGCTAAATGTCTATAAGAGAGGGATATAAGGGAGTGGTATGGGATTCTTGTGTTGTTATTGTCTGACCTTTTCACTGTATTTTATTTTATTTTATTTTATTTTATTTTATTTTATTTTTTATTTTCCTTCTATCTTTTTTTATTCTTCAGTTTTTTTCTCCTCTTCCTCTTTTTAGTGAAAGAAATAGACATACAGATTGTGTTGGTAAATGCATAACTATGTGATTATATCAGGAATCATTGACTGTTTACTTAGGATGGATTGGAAGGTGTGTGAAGAAAACTGTTTAAAAAATAAACAGAGGGATATAAGTGCTGGAGAAAATGTGGAGAGAGGTATGCACCTATTCCCTGTTGGTGGGGATGTAGAATGGTGCAGCCCATCTGGAAGACCATGTGGTGGTTCCACAGGAAGCTAAGAATGGGGTTGCCATATGGTCCTGCAAGCCTGTTATTGGGTATATACTTGGAACAACTGAGAGCAGGGACATGAATGGACATTTGCACACTGATGTTTATGGTAGCAGTTCATGATTTTCATGGATGGACATGGCCTAAGGGTATATCAACTGATAAATGGAATGGTGAGCTGTGGTGTATACATACAATGGAACAATGCATGGCGGCAAGAAGGAATGAAGTTGTGAGGTATGCAACTAGGTGAATGGAACTTGAGGACAATATGTTATGGGAAATAAGCCAGAATTGAAAAGACAAACATTATAACGCCTCACTAGTATGGATTAACTATAATGTGCAAACTCTGAGAATTGAATCTAAGAACATAGGGTGTTGTTCCCCCACCAAGCCTTTGAACAACTAGCAAAAACAGGCAGAGCCATCTTCCTCAAAACTTCAGAAAAGAATTAGAGGATTGAAGTAACTGGTTGAGTGTTGAATCAAAAAAACACACAGGAAAAAAAAAAACACAGACACAATTTTTAAAATGGTAGGAGAAGCACATAGTGCACTTGCTGAGCCCTCCCTGACTTCCTCCCAGGTGTAATGTGGAGCCTGCCCCCTCAATGTGGGTCTCCAGCACTGTTGTGGTGGGGGCATAGCAACCCCTCTGTGTATACTGGGGTGCCTGTAGTGCCAGTCTATCAGGTGGCAGGATGAAAGTCTGAACCAGGAAACTTGCCTCAGGCTCACCCTCCCAAAATTTGCCCTGCAGGCAGGAGAGGCTGGCTGACAGCTAAAGCAGTATAAAAAATAATTAAGTCAAAGTTGCCTGGGGAGAAAGAATTACCTTCTTTTAAGTCATACAATATAGCAAATGATGGAAGGTGATAAGGGAAGGTCTATTTCATAGGGAATAGACAGCATTTTAACTCCTGTAAATGGGGGATTTCTTAAGGTCACAAGCAAACAAAAGCCCAGGACAGAAGGCAGACTCAGAAAAGATGGAGAGGACACTGCACTTCACTTTGCCTCCAGCTGGTCTTCTTGACAGAAGGGCTAATTCCAAAAGATAGCACCAGCAAACGCAGACCCAAGATGTTTTGCATTGGTTTCCTTGTTTGTGTTATATCCTGTCACTCAAGAAAAATCTCTATCATATCATTAGCTAGATACAAAGTTAATGAGCAGACAGCTCAGGGACTAAATCCCAGAATAGACACTTAAAAATATTAAAATGTACACTGTGTAAAAGAAAAAGATTACAAGACAATCAAAGAAACAGGAAATGATGGCTCATCCAAAGGAACAAGATAAAAATCCAGAAACCAGCAATGAGGAGGACCAGACTTTGGATTTACTGGACAGAGACTTTTTAAAAAATGATCCTCAATATCCTCAAGGTCATAAAGGAAAATATAGAAAAATAATTAAAGAATATCAGGGAAACAATGAATGAACAGTGAGAATCTCAATAAAGAGATAGAGATTTTTAAAAGGAAACTAATGGAAATGCTGAAGTTGAAGACCACAATAACTGTAATAAAAAGTCCCTGGAGGATTTCAATAGTAGATCAGAACTGTCAGAAGAAAGAATCATGAACTCAAAGACAAGACAATTGAAATGATTCCAGCTAAGGAGTAGAAAGAAAAAAGAACGGGAAAAAAATGAAGAGTTTAAGAGACCTGTAGACACTATCAATTGTTACCAATATACGCATTATGGGGGTCCCAAAGGAAAAGAAAAAGAAAAGGGAACAGAGGCATATTCAAAGAAATAATGGCAGACAACACCCCAAATAAAACAAAAGACATAAATATGCATGTTCCAGTTTGCTAAGTCTGCCATTATGCAAAATACCAGAAATGGATTGGCTTTTATAAAGGGGGTTTATTTGGTTACAAAGTTACAGTCTGAAGGCCATGAAAAATGTCCAGATTAAGTCTTCAACACATGTATACCTTCACCAAAGGACGGCCAATGGCGTCTGGAGAACCTCTGTTAGTGGGAAGGCACATGGCTGGCTTCTGCTGATCCCAGGTTGTGTTCCAGCTCCTCTTTCAGCTCCTGTGCATTCTTCAAAATGTTGCTCCTGGGGCGTTTCGTCCTCTCTTAGCTTCTCCAGAGCAAACTCTGGGCTAGCATCTCCAAACTGTCAGCAAAAGTCTGCTTTCAGCAGCCGTCTCCAAAATGTCTCTCTAAGCTGCTCTCCAAAATGTCACTCTTAGCTGCCCTAAGGTCCTTCTGTTTGTGAGCACTTTTATAGGACTTCAGTGATTAAACCAAAACCTATGCTGAATGGGTGGGGCCACACCTCCATGGAAATAATCTACTCAAGAGTATAACCTACAGTTGGATGGGTCACATCTCCATGGAAAAAATCTAATCCAAAGGTTCCAACCTAATCAAGACTAAATACATCTGCCCCCACAAGATTGCATTAAAGAACATGGCTTTTTCTGGGGGACATAATATATTCAAACTGGCACAATGCACATTAAGAATCCCAATGAACCCCAAACAGCATAAACTCAAAGAAAACAATGCCTGGACACCAGTCAAACTCTCAAATGCTAAGGACAAGAAAAAGTCCTGAAAGCAACGTGTTATGTAGAAAGGAGTCCCAGTAACATTGTGCCAATTTCTCATCAGAAACCATGGAGGCAAGATGACAGTGAGATTAAATAGTGCTGAAAGAGAACAATTGATAAACAAGAATTTTATATCTGATGATACTGTCTGAGGGAGAGATTAGGATAGTCCCAAATAAGCAAAAACTGAGGGAATTCATCACTACTGGATCTGCCCTACAAGCAATGCTTAAGGAGTCTTTCAGACTGAAAGTAAAGGACACAAGACAATGGATCAAAAAGGTAAATTGAAATGAAGACCTCCATTAAAGATAGCTACATGAGTAATTACAAATGCCAGTACTACTGTATTACATTTTTTGGTCTGTAACTGCACTGTTTACTCCTTACATGTTCTAAAATGAAAATGTATAAAAACTAATAAGAATTCTATGGATTTGGACATACAACATATGGAGATATAATTTGTAGCAAGTACAACAAAAAGGTGGGGAACAGAGTGGCAAAGGAACACTGTGTATGTATACTATTGCAGTTAAGCTGGTATCAAATAAAAATTAGGATGTTACATTTTAGCCTCAAGTTAACCACAATGAAAATATAAAAGAAAGAAATTAGAAGGGACTCAAAATGGTGCAATTCAAAAATCAAATAAATATAAAAGTAGGCATTAACAGAAGAACTGAGGGACAAAAATGTTATAAGATTTACAAAGACCATGAAGCAAAATGGTAGAAGAAAGCCTTGCATTATCAGTAGTTGGTTACTTTAAATGTAAACAGATTAAATACATACCATGGAATATTGAGCAGCAGCAAGAAGTAATGACATTGTGAAGTATGCAACTAGTTGAATGCACCTTGAGGACAGCATTTTGAGTGAAATAAGCCAGAATTGAAAAGACAAACATTATAAAACCTCACTAATGTGGGCTAACTATAATGTGCAAATTCTAAGAAATTGAATCTCAGAGCATAGGTTATCAGGGGAAGGCTCATTGTAAACGTTCCTAGATTGTAAGCTCTTAACAGCAGTCACATCCATTCATGAGTTGTAATGGTTATTTCTAAATTCTGAGATGCTGAGCTGTTAGTGTTATAACCTGGTCAGTCCCTGGAACTTCAAGTATCTGTGTGACACCTGAGACTCAGAGCCAGGGTTCGGCAGCTATGAATGTCAGCATTACCCCATAGAGCAACTGTTTTAAAAGCTGAAAAAGAGATCAGACTTCAATTAGAGATATGAATGAAACAGATTTGGTTGGGACTAAGGTAAATCAGACTAAAGGGTAAAGGATGATATCAACTGTGTTCTAAAACTTCAACTTTTGTGTGAGACCAAAGGAAGAGATGTTTATTTGGTGCAAAAACTATATTTTCTGTAGCACACTGTATAATTTAACTTGTATGATCAGTTTATTCAAACACCATAATTACATGGAAACTTGCATAGGGGGTGGAGATCTGGTTGGTTTGTACAAGTTAGTATGGAACCCCGATACACCCCAGAGTAATCTGGGCAGAGAATAAAAGCACCCTTCAGGGACTGGGGGAAAATGTAGAAATATTAAACTTCCCCACTTGGGGAGTTCCTGATATTCTTGCAAGCATTGGGAACTACTAGTTTAATAGGCTGAGCTCTTGATCTTGGGGCTTGCCCTTATGAAGCTTGTCACAGCAAAGGAGAAGCTAAGCCTATTTATAATTGTGCCCAAGAGTCACCCCAGAGAACCTCTTTTATTGCTCAGATGAGACCTCTCTCTCCAAGCCAACTCTGCAGCTAAATTCACTGCCACTCCCCTACATGGGACATGACCCCCAAGGGTGTAAATCTCCTTGGCAACATAGGCCATGACTCCCAGAGATGAGCCTGGACCCAGCATCAAGGGGTTGAGAAAGCCTTCTGGACCAAAAGGGGGAAGAGAAATGAAACAAAATAAAGTTTCAGTGGCCAAGAGATTTCAAATGGAGTTGGGTGTTCATTCTGGAGGTTATTCTTATGCATTATATAGATATCCCCTTTTAGTTTTTAGTGTATTAGAATAGCTACAAGGAAATACCTGAAATTGTTGAACTGTAATCCAGTAGCCTTGATTCTTGAAGATGATTGTATAACTTTATAGCTTTTATGGTGTGACTGTGTAATTGTGAAAACCTTCTGACTGATACTACCTTTATCCAGTATATGGACAGATGAGTAAGAAAATAAAGACAAAACATACATAAATAATAGGGGAGGGAAGAGGGGTGTGGGTTTTTTGGGTGTTCCTTTTTATTTTTATTCTTATTTTTATTTTGAGAGAGAACAATTAAAATGTTCAAAAATTGATTGTGGTGATGAATGCACAGCTATATAATGGTACCATGAACCATTGATTGTACACTTTGGATGATTATTTGATATGTGAATACATCTTAATAAAATTGTATTTTAAAAGAATAAAGTATATAATACACACACACACACACACACACACACACAAGAATAATATACCATATCAAGTGGGATTTATTCTAGGTATGCAAGAGTGGATCAACATAGAAAAATCAATTAATATAATACAAACACATTAAGAGAACAAGGGACAAAAATCTTGTGCTCATCTCAATTGGCACAGAAAGGGCATTTGACACAATTCAGTACCACTTCCTGACTAAAAAAAAAAACACACTCAGAAAACTATTAATAGAAGGAAATATTCTCAACATGATAAAGGGTATATATGAAAAACTCACTGCAATCATGATACTCAATGGTGAAAGACTGAAAGATTTCCCCCTAAGATCAGGAACAAGACATGGATGACTCCCCACACCACTGGAAGTTCTAGTCAGAGCTATTAGGCAAGAAAAATAAAATAAAATTACCAAATAGGAAAAGAAGTAAAACTTTCCCTATTTGCAGATGACATGAACCTATACACAGAGAATCCTGAAAAATCCACAACAAACCTACTAGAGCTAATAAACAAATTTAGCAAAGTGGTGGTGTGCCGATTTGAATGTATTATGTCTCTCAGAAAAAGCCATATTCTTTGATGCAGTCTTGTGGGGCAGACGTTTTGGTGCTGATTAGATTTGCATGGAAATGTGCCCCATCCAGCTGTAGGTGATAACTCTGATGAGATATTTCTATGGAGGCGTGGCCCCACCCATTCAGGGTGGGCCTTGATCAGTGGAGCCATATAGATGAGCTGATGAGCAGAGGGAACTCAGTGCAGCTGCAGCTGTGAGTGACATTTTGAAGAGTAGCTACAGCCAAGAGGGACACTTTGAAGAAAGCACAGGAGCTGCAGATGAGAGACAGTTTGAAGAGAGCTGTTGGAAGCAGACTCTTGCTCCGGAGAAGCTAAGAGAGGACAAATACCCCAAGTGCAACTAAGAGTGACATTTTTGAGGAACTGCAGCCTAGAGAGGAACGTCCTGGCAGAAAGCCATTTTGAAACCAGAACTCTGGAGCAGATGCCATCCATGTGCCGTCCCAGCTAACAGAGGTTTTCCAGACACCACTGGCCATCCTCCAGTGAAGGTACCCGATTGTTGATGTGTTACCTTGGACACTTTATGGCCTTAAGACTGTAACTGTGTAACCAAATAAACCCCCTTTATAAAAGTCAATACATTTCTGGTGTTTTGCATTCCAGCAGCATTAGCAAACTAGAACAGGTGGTGTACAAGATCAACATGCCAAAATGAGTAGTGTTTCTATACACTACTAATAAGCAATCTGAAGAGGAAATCAAGAAGAAAATTCCTCTTACAATAGCAACTAAAAGAATCAAATATCTAGGAATCAATTTAATCAAGGGTGTATAGAACTAATACACCAAAAACTTCAAAGCATTGCAAACAGAAATCAAAGAACTAAATAAATGGAAGGGTATTCTGCATTCAGGGATTGGATGACTAACAAGAGTTAAGATATTAATTCTACCCAAAGCAATTTACAGATTCAATGCAATCCCAACCAAAATTCCAAAGGCCTTCTTTGCAAAAATAGAAAAGCCAATCATCAGATTCATATGGAAAGGTAAGGTGCCCCAAATAGCCAAAACCATGTCCAAAAGAAATGAAGTTTGAGGACCCACATTTCCTGATTTTAAAACTTATTAAAAACGACAGTAATCAAAACAGCATGATACCAGCATCAGGACAGACATGTAGACCAATGGAATTGAATTGAAAGTTCAGAAACAAACCCTCACATCTATGGGCAATTGATTTTTGACAAGAGTGCCAAGTCCACTCAACGGGGAAAGAAAAGTCTCATCACAAGTGATGCTGGGAAAACTGAATATCCATATACAAAAGAATGAAGGTGGACCCCTACCTCACACCATAGGCAAAAATTAACTCACAGTGGATCAAAGACCTAAACAAGAAAAGCAAAACTATAAAACCCCTAGAAGAAAACACAGGGAAGCATCTTCAGGACCTTGTGTTAGGCAATGATTTCTTAGAATTTACACCAAAAGTATGAACAACAAAAGAAAAAACAATAGACAAGTGGGACTTCATCAAAATTAAAAACTTTGGCGCATCAAAGGCCTTCATCATGAAAGTGAAAAGACAACCTACCCAATGGGAGAAAATATTTGGAAACCATATATCTGATAAGGATTTAATATCCAGAATATTTAAAGAAATCCTACAACTCAACAACAATAACAACAACAACAAAAAAAGACAAATGACCCAATTTTTAAATGGGAAAAAGACATGAATAGACATTTGCCCAAAGTAGATATACAGATGGCCAAAGAGTACATGAAAAGATGCTCAACATCATTAGCCATTAGGGAATCAAAACCACAATGAGATACCATTTCACATCCACCAGAATGGCTATAATTGAAAAAATAGAAAATATAAGTGTTGGAGAGGATGTGTAGAAATCAAAACCCACATTAATTGATGGTGGGAATGTAAAGTGGTATAGCTGCTGTGAAAGACAGTTTGTCTGTTCCTCAGAAAGCTAAGTATAGAATTACCACATAACCCAGCAATCCCACTTCCAATTATATACCCAAAGAATTGAAAGCAGTGACTCAGATATTTACACACTGATGTTCCTAGTGGCATTATTCACAAATGCCAAAATATGGAAGCAACCCAAGTGTCCATTAACTAATGAATAGGTAAACAAAACGTGGTATATACATACAACGGAATATTACTCAACACTAAGACACTAAGAAGGAATGAGGTCCTGAAGCATGTGACAACATGGATGAACCTTAAAGACCTCATGTTGAATGAAATAAGCTGAACACAAAAGGACAAATACTGTATGATCTCACTGATATAAAATAATTAGAAAAAGAAAATTCACAGAGTCAGAAAATAGAACACAGGCTACCAGGAGCTGGGGTCGGTGTAAGGAATGGGAAGTTAGTGCTTAATTGGTACAGAGGTTTGGGGTAATAGAAAAGGCTTGATAATGGATAGTGGTGAAGGTAGAACAACACTGTGTGAATGTATTTAACACCACTGGATTATATATTTGAATGTGGCTAAAAGGGAAAATTTATGTTACATATATGAATAAGATAGAATAAATTTTTAAAAAAAATCAATAGACTGTACAACAGACAGTGAACCCTAATGTAAACTATGGACTATAGTTAATGGTACAATTATAATAGTGTTTTTTCATCAATTGTAACAAAGTTATCGTACTAATGCAAAGTTTTAATATGGAAAACAGCGTGTGTGAGGGGGATATATGGGAGCTCTGTATTTTCTGCATGATTTTTTTAAACCTACTACATCTCTAATTAAAAAAAAAATTTAAGAGAAATAAGGTAGCAATAATACTGCCTGTATCAAAAGAATGAATAATCACAATATGGGGTTTCAATTTAATGTTGTATATAATAATAAGGTGGACAAATAAACATGCATCTAACAATACCGACCACACCCACTTCTCTTATGAGCGTGGTGGGGATACTAAAAGGTTAAAGGGAAAAATCAAAGCAAAGATTAGAGCCCTCCAGTTAAAGTATAATTCAGGGATTATTTTATCTGTTCAATTAATTATACCTCTCTCCTAACCCAAGAGGCACTTCCCTGGTTGATCTGACACTAAACCAAAATGGATCCTTGTATCTAATTTATTGATGGATTGGTTTAGAGTAGAGCATGCATACTAATTAAAAACAGTAAGCCAGCCCCATCTGCATGTCACAGTGACAGAACGGACCCTCCCTAAAAGTACCCCTGGGGACCCACAGTGATGGGAGCCTGAAACAGAGGGTTGTGAAATGTTGCAACAAAGTAAGGGCGTTCTTATGTGAGCATTGTTCAAAACCCCTTTGAGAATTAGGTTGAAAATAGTCATACATTAATTTCCATGCTGCTGAAGTCATCCACAAAAACAAAAATTCTAAAATTCTGCAATCTAGTTTAGTTCTTGTTTCCTATACACTTCTCCAGAATTCTCAAAAGCCACAATAACTAAAAGGAAAGTCCTGTGTGCTCTTAAAACTTTAATATATCATCTAAATATTTGTTTCCCTGTCCTCCTGGAGGAATAAGTCCCACTGATTTTTTTTATCCCAGATGAGAAAATGTCACAAAAGTTCTTTATGACCAATACTTTTAGCCAAGCAGCATCAATGAATGTCACCACAAAATTTTCTGCTGTTCATCTGGAGAATATTTCCTACCATCACCATCCTACTGAGATTTTATCCAGCTCATGAAGAATTTCTTAGATGTGTTCTCCTCATTTATAAAGCCTTAAATTTCACACTATTGAAGCAAACAGAATATGCAATGTTTTGAAAGATCCTAAGAGAAAATTGTGTCCAAAAATTTTGTCAACTTTATGTTCAAATTGCTAATAAAAAGGGGATGGGGCATGTCCTTTAAATGAGCTTGAATGGTGTTTTGGAATTATCACTAGATGTCATCACTGCCCATCAGCCCTGCCTCAAGAAATGTTATGTTATGAAAATGGTCTAACTTCTTGCCTCCCTCTAATTAATTCTTGGTAGTTAGAAAAGCCCTCCGAATTCATCAGAGGTGGGGGGAGGGAGGGAGAGAGGGAGGGAAGGAGAGAGGGAAAGAGGCAGAGAGAGGGAGGGAGAGGGAAGGGGGGCAGTGAGTGTGTGCACTGGGACATTTGGATCTGCTTAGACATAAGAAATCTCATGAAAAGAGAAATAACACCTAAAATGTTGTCAAATATTGTCTTGCATAGAAAATAGAGGCTAACATCCGTCTCTACCAATGTGTTCATTTCATCTCTGTATCGCTCATTTTACCTAGTGAAATGCCTGGAACATGTTCAAAAAAAGGAGTGAATACATCAATAAATAAATCCAGGAAAAAAGCTAGACTTTATTTGGAGGCTCAAGTCCACAGACGGAAGTAGATAAATTTCTTGCCTCAATCTGCTGGATTAAGCGGCACTTTTGATTTACAAAGAGTGGAGATCAGTGGAGCAAGCTCTTGATTTATGGCTGGACTGTCACAAGTGTGACAGTGGGTAAAACAAGATAATCTGTAAATTTCTCAGACTGTTTTGTAGGTTGAGGTTGCTTGTGGGCTTCCAGGTATCTTCTGTTTAGTTCTTCATTCACACAACATAATTTTCCATTTAGACACGATACTTCATATATTTCCCCCATTTCGCATTTCTTCTTGCAGTAGCCTGCTATATTATTAAAGCATTTTTTGGGTCGTGCCCCCTCTGTGCACAGGAAACAACATTGAATCAAGGTTAGTTCTTGAGGCAGAGGGATTACACCAGTCATGAAAAGGCAGTAACCATTTGGGAGTGGAAGAGATGTGTGGTTCCCCACAAGCTATGGCCTTTTGTGTTCTCAAAGTGAGCCCTATTCTGATAAGAGGAACTCAGAGTCCCGTCCTTGAAACTCATCTGAAATTAAGGACATCCATGATTCCAGGCTCCCAGTCAATGCCCAGCTGGCTCTGAGAATGTTAGAACTTATAAGTGAAGAGAGAGGGGAGAGCTCAATTCTAGGAGCTGGCACTGATGACCTCTCCTCTCCTCCATGCTCCAAGTCAGCACTCCTCAGGCCTAACCTAGTCCAGGGTCCCCAGGGAGAACCAACATTATGATCATCCTTCTTTTGAAAGAACATCACAGACAGGATGTTAACAGTGTAATTGGGTTTCACATTCACTGACAATAGCAGAAATCTCCCTTTGCCAGGACACATCCTCAAGGGTCTCAGCAAAAATTGGTTTTGAGAATTCCTTATCTTTCTCAATGATCCTCTCTCTCCCTCTCTCTCCATCCTCTCTCTCTCTCTCTCCTCCCTTCCTCCCCCCCCCCCCCCCCCCCCCGCTCCACCCCTCATCCTCCTTCTGATCCCAGATAAATGTGCTTGCCAGGGATCAAACCCAACTCCGTATATACCTGTCTCCAAGATCCGACTTGTCACCATCTATTTAGGTATTGCATTTAGGTCCTAAATCTCCTGTTTCCAATCCTTTATTTGCCCCTGCATGCAAATTTGGATAAGCCTATGCAATAAAGGTGGAGAACAGAGACATGTTCTCCCTATTCTAAATTCCAGAACCAGAGAGCATGTTTGAAGGCTAAAGAGGAAATTTTAGGGTCACAAAAAAGAAATATGCCTTCCTCCAGCAACAACGGAGAAAGGAACTCTCTCGGACAGAGCTCCTACCATGAACTTGGTTCTTCACTTGTGTAAGATCATGTAATCCTCACAGTAACCCTATGAAAATAGAATCATTATACTCACTTAACAGATGAGAAAACTGAGGCTCAAGGGGTATAATTAGCTCAATTCACACAACTAGTAAACAATGAGACATGTTTTAATCCCAGAACTACCTGACTCTAAATCGTATGCTGTTCACATCATTTTCACACTTTTGTAGTACAGGATGAAAATGAAAAGGGGATGACTAAGTTCTTGAATGAAAACTGTGTTCTAGATGTTGGGTTCATTCCTACCTTTGGGGAGGACTCCTAAGAGGACAGCTCTGCTCTCTTCTGACCTCCATGGATGCAGTCTTCCCAGGTACAGACTCAATTCAAGCACCCAGGAAAGTGGTCATTTTTTCTGATAGAAGGCCCCTGAAGGCCCCTCCCCATGCCTATGGACAGTAATATCTCCTAGGGTTTCATGAGACATTTGGACAAATTACCTGTGGGTACCTCAAAGAGCAGAACAATGAGAACCAGAATCAGCTTCATGCTTACAGTCTTCCCACGAGCAAGAGGCAGCAAAATTTTTGTCCAGTGATCCGTGTTACACAAAGTCTTTCAAGGTGAGCCAGAACTTTGGGTGCTGTCAACCTTCTGAACTCTCATTTTAACCCACATGGACGGAAAGAAAATCCAAGTCCACACCCACCTACATTCCCAAATATGGAGTTCACGGTCACAGAATGTTCCATCATGTATCTACTCCCCCTTCTTTAGGACGTCAGCTCTTAGAGACAGGAACTATGATTTCCTCACCTGGGCCATGAGCCCGTTTGGGTCACAGTTGGGTCATACATCCTGGTTTGCCTGGGACAGTCCTGGTTTATCTCCATTGTTTCAATATCCCATCTAGTTAGTATTACCTTTCACTCTCAAATGTAACTCAATTCAGAAAATAAATTAAATCATTAACTAGTCAATAATAATTTTTAAAATATATGAAACTTCCAGATAGTCATTCTAGGGGTAAGATTGCCTTTAGGTGTGGCTAGATAAACTGATATTATTTGAGTTTCCATAAAGCCGTACCTATCCATTACTGCTCTATTCTACAACTGAAATCTTTCTAAAGACAAAATCTCTTTAGCACAGCACTTAACTCATCATGAACTGGCCCCTGCATACCTTTCCAGCGGTGTTTTCTTTTTTCATCAAGACATAAAATTATTTACTATTGAACATTTGCTAATAAAATATTTTAATAAAGATATTATCATGAACATGCTTTAAATATGTTTTTATCAAACTCTGGAGTAGCATTTTTTTCTCATTAATTTAGAGGAAAGCCTGTCACCTAACCTCACTGCGAAGCCCATTGTATCTCGGGATGAAATCAAATCAGCCCCAAAACACTTTCCTCATCAAAAGCCTGACTTGATTTTCCATTCAAATAAATTGACTAATGCCCTGGTTGCGAGAAGCATCTCACCGCCAAAGGCTGCCTGAGATAAATAGGTAAGGCACAGAGCCTTGCGGTGAGTTTCTCTCTAGACGCGCTGAGCCACCTGGCTCACAGCTTTGCTCCTTTGCCCTCCAGAGGCGTTTTATATGTTTCTCCCAAACTAGCTGTGGTGCCCAATCTGACTTATTTCTTCCATAATCTGTTTCTTTGCACATTTAAATCCCTATTCCTAACTTATATTACTGCTCCCTATCCCCTCCACCTAACTGGCCCTGTCGAGCTCCTAACTTTCCTTCAAAACCAAGTTCAATTATCTCCACGTGTGTGAATGGTTCTCTGACCAAACTAAATAGAGCTGTAAACTCCCTACTTTTTGCCTGCACTGTACCTTGTATATATTTTCATTGCTGGCCACACCATGTCACAATCCAATTATGTGTTTATCTGCAATAATCTGTGAGTCCCTGACGAACAGGCTCTGGTCTTGCTCAATTTGAAATTCTTAATGCTCAGCACAAACCTCATGCTACATGATCAGTATATAATTACTGAATGAATGATTGAAAAAATTCAATTAATCAAGTACCCCAAGACAATAATATATTTAATTTAGACAACATTTCCTAAGGAATGCTGTTTACTTCATTTTGTAATTTCTGGACAGCAGAATCTTGAATTTATAGTAATTAGGGCCCACCAAATATCTTTCTGTAACAGTACCTGGAAGAATTTTGAAATTTGTGAAATTATATAAAGATCTGCTGCTGATGATTAAACTCTTACTGAGAAATAAATATTATGTAGCATTTGCTATGTTAACCAGTAACCAGAGCCCTTGTCCTCCTCAGTTAGTAGCTGTAGTCCCTTGTAACCCTCAAGTGGTACAGAAAATAGAGACTTGTCAGTTTTGCAAAATCTCATCATATTGTATTGACCACATGATGACTGCTAAACTCACGGGTGCAGAAAATGTAGCCTCTCAAAGATCAGATGTGTAAGTATTTACAAGCTTTAACAGAGTAACCTCCTCCACTGCCCACACTGTACAATCACTTTTCAGCTTTTTCTCTTCTCCCTTGACCCAATAGCAACCCTCATTCCATTCCAAGCAACTGGGTTTTTATTTTTAAATATTGAAGACTCAAACTTCATATTGATTTATGCTGCCAATTTGGAAATATTTGACCTCGCCCTTCTCTCCTTGGAGGTTTAGGTATTTTGTGGTATACAGAGTTTATCTATTGGTAGTAAATAGTTTCCACCCTAACCTGTATTTTCAATATTTGGAACCAATGGTATCACCTGTATAGTGTTCATATCCAACATCAATTGATCAGCTGAACATCAGCATTGTATAATTCCTTTACATCAACTAAGAGAAACAGGAATGCAAATTGTTCTACATCAAGAAGGCATGCCCAAAATCTATGTGTAATCTTACAAAAAAGATAAGTAAATTCAGGTGGTGAGAGGAGATGATCATTCATTCACTCATTCATGAATTCATTCATTCAACAAACAAAGTGTTGAGCTCCAGCTTTGTGTGCCAAGCATTGTATTAAGCCCTAGAAATAAAGCAGAGAATAAGAGAGACAAAGCCCTGTCCCCATGGAAATTAACTTCTACTGGGGGAGAGAGCACCAATTCATAAACGAATAATTTAAAATACTGCAGCTAGAGACAGACACTGTGAAGAAAACAAAACAGGGTTATTCGATAAATTGTGCCTGGGACAAAGGCAGAGTGGTCTATGAGGAGATGACAAATGAAGTAATACTTGATGGGTATGAGAGAGCCAGCAATGCATGAAGATCTGGTGGAAATATTCCAGGAAGAAGGAACAACAAATGCAACAGCTTTGAGAGAGAATTAAACCTGAGTTCTCTGAGGGAAAGAAAGAAGGCCAGTGTGGCTGTGTGCAATGAGTAAGGAGGCCAGTATTATAAAATGAGGCTAGATAAGCGGGCAGGATACAGATCACACAAAGCCTAGGAGATTTTATCATTTGAATGGGAAGCTTTTGAAGAGTTTTAATCAGGTGAGTCCCATGGTCTGATATATATTTTAAAGGAGCTGGACTGACTACTGAATGGAAAACAGATGGAGGGGAAAAAAGGGTAGAAACAAGGAGACTTGTTAGGAAGTCACTGCAATACTGGGTTAGAGATGACAGTGTCTTGGAATAGGGCAGCAGCAGTGGGCAATGGTGCAGAGTTGTGGATTCTGGTTCTATTTTGGAGATAGATATGAGAAGACTCGTTGGTAGAGTGGATATGTGGAAGATGGGAAGGAAAGAAGTGCAGTAGTGACTAATTCTGGAAAACACTACCTCACTGCCTGATTCTGGGAGGAAATTTTACCTCTCAAATTTAACTGCAGTCTTTTAAAATGAAAAATCCTTCCCCTAAACTCTAATTGAAAGCTCAGTTATGCATAAATCTTTCCAAAAAAAATATAAATGGGATAAAGAAGAAAATTGTGGGGTTTTTTCCCTAGGTCTTTGTCACTAAAGAGCTGTGGACCAAGGGATGTCTCACTTATTCAAAAATCATACATTTTAAAAAATCATGCACTAAGTGCCTGTTATGAACACAGGAAGCCAAAGCACTAGTGGAATCACCTGGGGATCAAAGATCAACATCAAAGCCACATCTCTGGAGGATAGCTAGTGGTTTGCTTGTTCTATAATTCACTTCCACTCATTGGAGTAGGAAAGATAGTTCCATCTCCAAGTAAATGAAATGGGATAATCTAAGGAAACAGGTTGAAAGAATATGAGTGGATCATGATTTGCAAAGGATGAAGGTGGCCTAAGGGTACATCAACTGATGAACACAATGGTGAACTGTGATGTATGAATACAATAGAATATTGAGCAGCTGCAAGAAGGAATGAAGCTGGGAGACATGCAACTAGGTAAATGGATCTTGAGGACAGCATTTTGAGTGAAGTAAGCCAGAAATGAAAAGACAAACATTATAACACTTCATTAAAATGGACTAACTATAATGTGTAAACTTTGAGAACTGAATCTTAGAGCACAGGTTATCAGGGGAATGCTTATTATAAAGGTTCATAGGTTGTAAGCTCTTAAAGTAGTCACATCTGTTCCTGAGTTGTAATAGTGATCTCTAAATTCTGAGATGCTTAGCTTTTTGTGTATAATCTGGTCAGTCTCTGGAACTTTTGGTGTCTATGTGACACCTGAGACTCAGAGCTAGAGTTCAGCAGCTATAAACGTCAGTATTACCTCATACAGCAACTGTTAAAAAAGCTGAAAAAGAGTTCAGACTGCAATTAGAGATATGAATGAAGCCAATCTGGTTAGGACTAAGGCAAATCAGGTCACAGGGTAAAGGATGATATTGACTGTATTTTAAAACTTCAGCTTCTATGTGAGCCCAAGGAAAGAGATGTTTATTTGGTGCAGGATCTATTTTCTATAGCACACTATATAATTTAACTTGTACAGTCAGTTTATTCAAACACCATAATAACATGGAACTTTGAATAGGAAGTGAGATCTGGTAGGTTTGTACAGGTTAGTGTGAAATCCCAATACATCCCAAAGTAATTTGGGCAGAGAATAAAAGTTTATTTGCAGGGCCTCCTGAAGGACTGAGGGGAAAATGCAGAAATATTAAACTTCCCCACCTAGGTTATTACTGATGTTCTTGCAAGCATTGAGGACTACCAGTTTGATAGGCCAGGCCCTCAGTCTTGGGCTTGCCCTTATGAAGCTTGTTACTGCAAAGGAGAGGCTAAGCTTACTTATAATTGTGCCTGAGAGTCTCCCCCAGAGACCCCTTTTGGTTGCTCAGATGTGGCCTCTCTCTCTCTAAACTCACTCAGCAGGTAAACCCACTGCCCTCCCCCTCTACGTGGGACATGACTCCTGGAAGTATAACTCTCGCTGGCAACGTGGAACATGATGCCTGGGGATGAACCTGGACCTGGCATCATGGGATTGAGAAAATCTTCTCCACCAAAAGGAGGAAGCAAAATGGAACAAAATTAAGTTTCAGTGGCTGAGAGATCTCAAATGGAGTCAAGAGGTCATTCCAGAGGGTATTCTTATGTGCAATATAGATATCTTTTTTTAGTCTTTAGTGTATTGGAATAGCTATAAAGAAATACCTGAAACTTCAGTTGGTGAAACTGTAACCCAGTTGGTAAAACTGTAACCCAGTTACCTTGCTTCTTGAAGATGATTGCATAACTATGTAGCATACAGGGTGCGACTTTGTGATTGTGAAAGCCTTGTGGCTCACTCTCCCTTTATCCAATGTATGGATGGATGAGTAGAAAACTGGAGACAAAAACTAAATGAAAAATAGGGTGGGAATAGGGGATGGAATGTTTTGGATGTTCTTTTATACCTTTATTTTTATTCTTATTTTTATCTTTTTTTGGAGCAATGAAAACATTTAGAAATTGATTGTGGTGATGAATGCACAACCATATGATAGTACAGTGAACAACTGATTGTACACTGTGAATGATTGTATGGTATGTGAATATATCTCAATATAACTGAATTTAAAAAAATTTTTTTAAATGTATTTGCAGGGACCCCCTAAGGAACTGGGGGAAAATGCAGAAATATAAAACTTTACCACCAGGGTTATTACTGATATTTTCACAAACATTGAGGACTACTCTGTTCTCTTCCCACCTGCTCATCCCAACAAGTAAACCTTTAAAACAGTCTGTTGGACCATTTCAGTGTCATCATCTCAAAATAAGCAGTGCTCTCTAAGAGTCTTCATCCATCTTTATAGACCAGTATTCTAAGAGTCATCTGCTGCTATTCTACCACCCCACTTCTATGCATCCTGGGTGCCAACAAACCAAACTAGGGTGATGTTCAATCAAACTCTATGCTCTTTCTTGCCAAAACTCAGGAAGGTCTCCTCGGATATCCTTTTCGTCTTTCAAGCTCCAGATAAAATAAGGCCTGCTCTGTAAAGCTTTCTCTAACTCCCTCTGATAGAATTAACTCTTATTCTGAACCCTCACAGCTCTTTCCATTTGTACATATAACATTAATCACATTCTTAATGTGGATTGTTTTCATATAGCTGTCCTCCTAAGAATTCTATTTTTTATTTCTTTCCAACATCTAGAATTATGCCTAAAATATAGTGGGCATAAGAAAAGTTCAGGGGGCATAAGTAAATGTTTGCTGTAGAACTGGAATTTAAGAAGCCTGTTCCCCAGTGGCTTGGGTCATCTGTTTAGAAAAGAAAGTCCATGTAAGTTTGAATGGACATTGCTATCAATTTCTGATGACAATAACTTTTTAGTTAATAATAATTAAAACCAAAATGTGTGCTACTTTTAATAGTTGCAAAAGAATTTCATACTAATCTTCTTTAGTAATAATAGCTAACCATTTATGAAGATTTTACAATATATCAGGTACTGTTCTAATCCACATTATTAAGCTTCTCATTGTATGCATGAGGAAACCAAGGTATAGAGCTGCTAAGTAACTTGCCCATAGTCACAGACCTTGTGGGATTTGAAGATCCAGAGTTCACGCTTGTAGTCACCATACTCTGTGCCCCCAGAGACTAGGAGCTATTTGAGGCACCATGTTTTAACTATGGAAAGAAGTTTTTTATAAATAACACTTAATGAAAACTCCCTAGTTATGAGATAATCACAGTACAAAGGGAAGGTCTTATTATCAGATGTCTTTATGGGCAGGAGGCCCAGGAATACTTGAATCCATCCCACCTTCCCATGAGGTCCTTCAGGTAGTTAGTACACAAAGGAGAAAACTCCTTGGTAAAGAAAACTGGAGCACATGGCATACCTAAGCGGGCATTTCCCCACCCTATACCCCTTCGTTTAATCCCAAACTCAAATTTTACTACATGCTGGCTCACCACATGGGACATAAGACTGAAGCTATGAGAGATTTTGAAAATAATGTGAAAGAGAGCAAGTTGTCTTGGCCTTCTCTTCATGACATGGGCCATTGGCCTTATTGCCAATTTAGCCAAATAGAGCAAGGAAAGGAGAGGAGACCACGAAGAAAATTAAATGTGTGGCTGAGTCTAAACCCATCTATGGGTACTAGCTTACTCAAAAAGCTGTAAAGGTAGAAGAGAAAGAAACAAGAACAGTGAAAGAGCCACACATGAGACAGAATGGTCTTTTAAAAGACAATAACCCACCCATTAGTAACTATGGCCCAGTCAGTGTCCTGGAATTTGACCAAACAGATTAACAACCCTGACATGGAAAGAGGCTCAAGAAGGGGATTTGAAGAAGGGAGAGTTCCCCTGGGATGAAGAGAAGAACAGAAATCTTCCAGCATCCCAGAATTCCTATACACATTAAGTATCTGGCCCTGTTTGTATTTGATGCCATTTAACCCTGAAAACAGTCAAGGTAGCAGGGGCTTTTCTGAAGAGAAGTGACTTGTCCAAGTACACATAGTTGGTAAGTGGCAATCAAGAGCTATAATATAATTATCTATTTCTCTCAGTCCTACCCCTTTCTAACTCACCCTCTTGTCCCCCCTGAAGGACTAATGAATACCCTGTATTTCAAGGTAGAGAGCCATGACTTGAAAAACCTATCTTAGTGTTGATATCTGAGTGTATGAGACACGTGGTACTTGAAGGTGATATTTCACCTCCATTTTACCAGTTCCTTCTGTGACAATACTGATTTTCTACTAGAGTTCAAACTCCCATAGTTACCAGAGAGGCAGAGATTTGAGAGGCCAAAGGGCACCAGTGTCCCTTCAGTCCTGTACACTCAAAAGCTGTTCTCAAAGCCTCATTCTAGGACCTCAGGTCTCACTAGTCTTTCCCAAAAACAGCTGCTTCTGCTTCTGCATTTACCTCCATCACCTCTTTCCATGAGGATTCCCATTTCAGTTTCCAGGAACCCATGAATTAAACTCCCTTTTACAGTACTTTTTCACTCTGTCCCCCTTTCCTGCCCCTTGCAAATCAACTCATTTATTTATTCCATAAATAATTTTTAAGTACCTGCTATGTTCCAAGAACTCTTCTGAGTTCTAAAATTACAGGTATACATTCATGGAGCTTACATTCAAGAGTCAGGACAGATTAAAAAACTATATAATAATAAACTATACATAAATTTAAAAAGCTGTGTAAATAATAAATAGTACATAAGTGGTTATAAGGGCTCTGAAGAAAAATAAGATATGGAAGACAGATAAGAAATACTGAGCAGAGAGAGTATAGCTCTAAATAAGGCATTGTCATTAATAAGGTGACATTGGAGCAAAGACTTGAAGGCTCTCTGGTGGAAGAGAACGTCAGGCAAAGAGAACAGCAAATGCAAAGGTCTTAAGGTGGGATCATGGCCAGCGTGTTCAAGAAACAACAGGAGTCTACATGGACAGGATAAGGAGATCAGGAGAGAGGAGAGGGCGATGTGTCAGAGACATGGGGCAAGGGGGCACACTTAGAGCCATAGCAAAGGGTTAGGCTTTTACTCCAAGTAATACGGAAAGTTGTTATAGGATTCTGACCAAAAAAGTAACATGATACAACATATATTAAAAAGACGCCTCTGAGAGGCTAAACCTGCTTGTAACTGTGCCTGAGTCTCCCCCTGAGTACCTCTTTGCTGCTCAGATGTGGCTCTCTCTCTCTCTCTCTCAGCCAACTCGGTGGGTAAACTCACTGCCCTCCCCCCTACGTGGGATCTGACTCCCTGGGGTATAAATCTCCCTGGCAACATGGGATACGATTCCCAGGGATGAATCTGGACCTGGCATCATGGGATTGAGGACATCTTCTTGACCAAAAGGGGGATGCAAAATGAAACAAAATAAAGTTTCAGTGGCTGAGAGATTCCAAATGGAGTTGAGAGGACACTCTGGTGGGCATTCTTACATACTATAAACATAACCCTTTTTAGGTTTTAATGCATTGGAATAACTAGAAGTAAATACCTGAAACTATCAAACTGCAACCCAGTAGCCTTGACTGTTGCAGCCAATTGTATAACAACATAGCTTATAAGGGGTGACAGTGTGAATGTAAAAACCTTGTGGATTGCATTGCCCTTTATCTGGTGTAAGGATGGATTAGTAGAAAAATGAAGACAAAAACTAAATGAAAAATAGGGTGGGATGGGGGGGGATGATTTGGGTGTTCTTTTTTACTTTTATTTTTTATTCTTATTTTTGTTCTTTCTGGTATAAGTAAAATGTTCAAAAATAGATTGGGGTGATGAATGCACAACTATATGATGGTACTGTGAACAGTTGATTGTACACCATGGATAATTGTATGATATGTGAATATATCTCAATAAAACTGAATTTAAAATTTAAAAAAAAGTCTTTGCTAGAAATGCCAATGAAATGCTTAAGTGTGGTTGCATCCGGAATCATCAAGAAATGTGAATCTATCCCCTTTTCATTTTATTAGTTCTTGAGGCTTCTCTTCTCTTTGCAAACTCCTAAAAGCTAATACAGGTCAAAGTCTCATTACCCAAGAATCTAAGGAAATGTTCAAATTTTCTCATTCTGGGGTTGGTTCTGTTAAATATTGTTTACAACAAGTTACCACCATCTTGGACTCGGAAATCTTCAGTGAAATGGAGATTTCTATTATTGGTAATGGAGAGAAAGCATCAGATTTTAGGCTTTGGAAAGTCACATTGTATGATATTGATCTTAGTGTGAAATGTTCGATTATAGAAATGAAATGATTATTCCATACTTCAAGAGTATTCTTTACTTTAAAACAGGGATGCCCTTTGTTAATCTCTTCCAATTTTTTTAGCTGATACCCTTTTGACTTTCATAATGGAACACCGCATTTTTACATATTGAATGACAAGCATGTTTTTGTTTCATTGTAAAAAAAAAAAAAAAAAAGGATGCCTCTGGCTTCGTCTTCAAAATAGACTGGAAGGGAGAACAACAACTACAAAAGAAGGAAACATACAGGCAATGCAATAATCTAAAGGAGAGCTCATGGATAGCAGAGAAGATGGTGAGAAATGGTGAGATTCTAAGTATCTGTTGAAGGCAGGATTGACAAAATGTACTCACGGTTTGAAGAGAAAGGAAGGAGTCAAGATGACTCCACTGTTTTGAACCACTGAAAAGATGGAGTTGCCATTTAAAGACATAAATAAGACAGGAAAGTTCACATTAGCCCTTTTTCAGGATAGTAGATAAGAATGTTTATCTGGGATGTGTTAGTTTTGAGATATTTAATAGACATGTAAGTGGAACTGTTTGGTAGACAGAGAGACTTTAAGCCAGGAGACTGAATGGAGTTCCCAAGGCTAAGTGTAAGGAGGAGTCCAGTGACTGATTCCTGGGACTTCCCAATGTTGAGAGTTTTGAGAAATTAGTAGGAAGCAGCAAAGGATCATCTCAGTGAAGTAGGGGGGAAAACAGGAGAGTGAGATGCTCTGGGAGCTAAGTGAATTAAGTTTGTCAAGGAGGCGGGACGTCAAAATCCCTGCTGATTTGGCAAAATGACCAGTGGATTTTGCACTAGTCTCCCCAAATTCCTACCTTATCTCAGCTGGTCTCTTAGCTGAAGTATAAATGAGGTAACTAGATGCCTGCCTGCTGCTTGTCTTGGATTTTATATGCATTTCTTCCATTAATCTTCAGAAGAACCCTATGAAGCAGAACTTAATACATCTATTTTTCAAATCAGAAAACTTTTTTAGCTGGTAGATGAGGTACTCAATGTCATACAACTAGTAAAGAATGAGCTAGGTCTATAAGAACCTAGAAGTAAAGGCCTTAGCCGTTGCACTATAGTGCCTCTCCAGATGCCTCCTGGAAGTGATCAATCTTTGGGAGACTGAGGACAAAATATTCAAATATAGGATGTTGCTCTATTCACAAAATTTATTGGCATGCACTTTGATGGATATCCTCCCCCCAGTTGCCCCCTTATATCCTACGCTCCACTCAGAATCATTCTCATATTGAGAGTATTCACACTTCCGTTTTCCACAGACCATATTATTACATCCTGGAAGTAATACTGACTGCCCACTTTGATGGATTTCTATGTCTGTTTCTTTGTCTATTCATCTGTGACAACTCTTTAATATCAGAGAGCCTTTGTACTAACTTGGGCTAGGCCCAAGAAGCACACAGTCTCCTCATTTTCAAAGCATTTGGTGGCTAAGCAATAGATTTTCTCTTAAGTAGAGTTGGATGGATAATGAAATGTTTTTAAATCATGATCAGTTTAAAAAATCACTCATTTGTTACTGCACCTCCCACTGTGATTCATAGTAGAACAAATTGTTTTTAATACCTTACTTATAAGTAGACTTTAAATTTGTTTCTTTTCTGAGAAATACACTCTGAATTCTACTTAAGATGTTATCTTTCCAAGGTGCCAGGCAAGATAAATCCTGTCTGTCAGGAGAAATGGAATAACTAATTCTTTTTTACCAAAACTTGAGTAATCAAGGCAATATTCTTTTGCTGTTATTTGTTTAGGGGTGAGAAGTTGAATTAACTTTTTATGCTTGAAAAATCAGAGATACAGATAATCAAAAAGGAGAAAAGAAACCACCCATAATCATACCTCTTTCTGTTAAATTTTTGGTATTTAGCCTCTCAAATATTCTGTCCCAAAAGTAATACATTTTGACAACTAGGGAGGAGGTAAGAAGAAGAAAAGTGAGCCTGGTTGCTTTTCATCCACATAGTTTAAAATAAACCCTGCCAATCAATAACCCCCCAAAATGCATACACACATGCATGTCCACACACACACAAACACACAAAAACACAATGCCCACACTCATCCTTCCAACTCAAGAAAGAGATCTGTTGGAAAAAGAGACATCAACCACTGCAGAAGAACGCTATATCAACTTTCTCTACTAATCAGCCTTTATGCCTAAATGCATGTCACCAGATGGTTTCAAGTAAATAAATCACATAAAAGAGAGGGATTTAGATGAACAATAAGAATAAATGAGCTCAAAGGAAATAAAGCTAATATTAAGAACAGAAGAGAATTATAAAAAAGGACAAGTGACAGATTTGGCTATGCAAAAAGTTTAACATCTTCATAACAAAATGCATGCAGGAGATGTTAGAAGCAAGTATAAGGTTAAAAAACAGAGTAGAACAAAATTTGTATATGTATTATATACCATCAAATGATTAATGTCTATAATAAAGATTGTCCACAAATCAATAAGTAAATGACAGATAACATAGTAGAAAATAGGTAAACTATACCATGGTAACAAAACATGTAAGAACCTCTTCAGAAAATAGATATAAATTCATAAATATATCCTCATTAAGAGAATATGCTTTTAATCCATAAATTGTCTTGAAAGCTAGATTTATTAGGCTAAGAACCCAATTAGGATATCCAACTTGTACTAGTAGTGTGTCTTATATTTTCTGAAACGGACATTTGGATCCCTATTTTTGTGTTTGGAGAATAATTGTAAAATACTATGTAAAAGCATTAAATGGCTAGGGAAATCGTTAATATTGATTCATAAATTGTATTTTCTTAAACACTGAAGAGTAAGTGAATTAGCTGTATGTATGCCATTTGATTATTGCTTTCCTTTTTAATCCAGAGCTATGAAAGATTAAAGTATTTGAAATAAGCAATGCCATGGTTTTGTCTCCCTGCTGAAGAGTATTTCTGATCATTTTATAAAATGAGCTCAAAGTTTGATTTGTTTGTTTTTGTCATTTTTGATAATTAAATAATGCCATAATAGGTAAATCTAAAACAGAAGAGGTAGGACCTGGGGCTTCAAGGTTGATTGCCAAAGCCTGACAAAATGAGAATTTTCTCCAGATGGGATGTGTGTGTATGTGTGTGTCAGTCCTAAACAGGACTGCCTGATAGCCCAGTCTTTTGGTGAAAATTGCCATAGATGAGTACTACATAAGACAAAGGAAAAGATTATATGTTAGTCATGAGAAATAAATGGTTAATTCAAAATTACTGAATCTGGTTTCAGTGGACTGGTCTTGGAAGTGATCAAAACAGGTCTCCAGTATGGATTAAGCACTGAAAAGATTAAAGTGATTCATAAATAAATAAATAAATAAATAAATAAATAAATAAACTCAAAGAGTCTTTTGGGTGACTCAGATGGCTATGTTTCTTATATCACGTGGATAGAAAATAACCTAAGGAACTGTGATGGGCTGTGCTCAAGCATGGTTAGTCAAAATGTCCTTCTATTTTGGACACTAGGTAATGATAAACATGAAGAAACAAGACAGTCAATCAGCAAATGACATGGCCAATGCCTCCATGTTTCAACCTCAATATAATCTAAACCCAAGTTGATCTTCATTAAAGAGTTCTCTTTTCCTTCCTCAACAACAAAAAATTTACAATCATGACACAGGTATGATGTGTGTACATATATGATATGTGCATTTTGAGCCAGTTCTAATGGTAGAAAAAACAAAGTGTGTTAATAATATTTGTGGTAGGCGGAATAATAATCCCCCAAAAGGTCCATGTTCTAATTCCCGGAAACTATCGATATGTTAGGTTGCATGGCAAAGGAGAAGGAGATCAAGATTGAAAATGGAATTAAGGTTATTAATCAGCTGACCTTAAAATAGGGAGATTATCTTGGATTATCTGGATGGGTCCAATGTAATCACAAGAGTTATTTAAATGTGAAAGAATGGCAGGGGAGTCAGAGTCAGGAGATTTGAAGATGCTGTGTGGTTGGCTTTGAAGATGGAGGGAGAGGCCAGGAGCCAAGGAATGTGGGAGGCCTCTAGAAGCTAGAAAATAAAGAAAAGGGATTCCTCCCTAGAACCTCCAGAAGAACACAGCCCTGCCAACACCTTGGTTTTAGCCCATTGATAAAAAACATATTTTGGACTTAGAGAATTGAAAGATAATAAATTGTGTTGTTTCAAGCCACTAAGCTTGTACTAATTTGTTACAGCCCCAATGGGAAACTAATACAAAATTCGATTTCATGTCAAGATGTCAGAACTCTTTATAGTAATCTAGAAAAATTCCATGACTGGATCAAGCAATCATAACAAAACATATGCGATCAGAAAAGGACATACGTTGACAATAAGCTTCCACATGTGAACTGAGACTTTATTCACACAGGATAATTGAAATCTTGTAGCCCACAAATAAACCCTGTAAGAACTCAGTTTCAGGGATTTGACTCTGAGAGGCTCCCAAAGTTTTAAAATTTGAATCAAAGGTAATTCTCATCCTTTGGGAGGATACCTCAGAGAGATGAGTGGTATCTATAGGGTGACTCACAGCCAGTGAGGAAAGCTTTTGATTCCAGAAGAGAAACTCAATATATACCTCTAGAAGTTCTGAAAAATGAAGACAAGTTTTTCTATCAAAATAATTTTGTTTTTAAAAAATATTTTGAAATTCTGACTAATGGACACAAGCACTTAAAAAATCCCAGCATTCTAGAATCCTTTGACATATGAAGAATCATCCCAACAAACTAATATGGCCTGGAATTTGTGGTTGCATCATTCTTGGTATAAGAACAGATCTGAGCATGAGTAGAATATCAGTGTTCCTCAAAAATTATATAAAAATAAAAGGTCTATAAATTAAAAAAATATATTTTGAAAACCTATTTATTGAGAAAAAACTGTATGTGGGTAAAGGCTCAACTAAGTGTCAATCTCATTTAGAGTTACTCCTGATTATTTTAGGTATAAAAATTTTAGATTAAAAAAAAGTATGGATAAACTGTCAAGTATGATAAAATTGTGTTCTTAATCCATTCTCTTTATATCTGACCAAGAAGCAGCCAAAAATATTAGACATATTTTTAGTTGAAATACTCCATTCAACAAAGTGCAGCCCTTGCAAAACCCACTGCAGTCAAACCTCTTTGCCCTTTTCTCCAATCATACAGTCCCTGGATGGACAGCCCACCCTTCTCAATGTCTTCCATGCAAGTGCCAAATTCAGGTATTCTGGATTTCAAGTACCACCTACTGGTCAAACCAAATTCTCTTACTAGCTGCCCAAACATCCCAAATTTCAAAACTTCAAAATACCTCCTCAGAAATGATGAATGCAATGCTTCTGTAATTGTTCTGAATTTCCCATGGACATCTAGATACCTCGAAATATTAGCAAAAGAATTCTCCAATACCAGGGTGAGACTTAAAAAATAAAAAAAAATTAAAAACTAGAGACTACTATTGACCCATGTGAGCAACTCTCAACAAATTTATGTACACAATTAATACTTTCTGAAATTAAAAATAACTTCAATGGAGAGGCAGATTGTCCTAATTAAATCCTTAGCATACTCTTGCTGGGCAGATGCTGTATTAAGAAAAAGCTCTAAAATGACCAACCCTGGAGGGAATCTTAGTTTGGACAAACGACTTGTAAAAAACATTTTGGAACATTATGGATATTTGAAAATGGCCTGAGTAGTAAATGCTATTGAGGAAATTTTATTAATTTTGCTAGTATGATGATATTATATTGGCTATACTGAAAAATATTCTTAAATTTGCTAAGATAGGCAGAGATAGAATGTCACGATATTTGCAAATTACCTTAAAATACTTCAACAAAAAATAATGAGATGACTCGGCAGGTGAACTCACTGCCCTCCCCGCTATGTGGGATCTGACTCACAGGAGTGTAAATCTCGTGGCAAGGCAGGATATGACTCCCAAGGATGAATCTGGACCTGACATCATGGGATTGAGAACATTTTCTTGACCAAAAGGGGGATGTGAAATGAAACGAAATAAAGTTTCATTAGCTGAGAGATTCCAAATGGAGTTGAGAGGTCACTCTGGTGGGCATTCTTACGTACCATATACATAACCCTTTTTAGGTTTTAATGCATTGGAATAGCTAGAAGTAAATACCTGAAATTATCAAACTGCAACCCAAAAACCTTGACTCTTGAAGACGATTGTAATGCAATGTAGCTTACAAGGGGTGACAGTGTGATTGTGAAAGCCTTGTGGATCACGCTCCCTTTAACCACTCTATGGATGGATGAGTAGGAAAATGGGACCCAAACCTGGGTGAAAAATAGGGTGGAAGCAGGGGATGATTTGAGTGTTCTTTTTTGCTTTTATTTTTTATTCTTAGTCTTGCTTTTTCTGGTATAAGGAAAATGTTCAAAAAATAGATTGGGGTGATGAATGCACAACTATATGATGGTACTGTGAACAGTTGATTGTACACCACAGATGATTATATGATATGTGAATATATCTCAATAAAACTGAATTTAAAAAAAACACCCTAAGGGTAATAAAATTAAATCTAAGAAGGGATCAAATTTTCAAAATTTGTTATTTTAAGAAAAAATAAACCTTTGAAGAAGCATGAACACCAATTGTTGAAAATATGCATTATTATTCATGGAAATAACAATAATCTTGTGTTACATTGAAAATCAGGAATTAAAATTTAAAAAGTAAAAATATTACTGAATTGTACTATATCAATAAATAAATAAAGAAATAAATAAATAATGAGGTGAAGTTCGGGGGAGGACTTCCAGGGAAGATGGTGGAGTAGGGAGCTCCAGGACTCACTCCTCTTCCAAAAACGGCTAGTGGGCAGGCAGAAACTGTCTGAAACAACTGTTCTGGGGCTCCTGAGGCCATGGAAGCCCTGTACATCATCCAGGAAAAAGCAAGATGAGAAGGCCAAGAAAGAGCTGTAAAGAATTGTGAGTAGCTTGTTCTGCAGGCTTATGGTGTGCATCCCCCATTCTCTAGGCTGATTTTTGATAAGGCCCCCGAATCCACTGAACTGGGGCAGGACAGTCTCTTCAACAAATGGTGCTGGAAGAACTGGATATCCATATGCAAAAGCGTGAAAGAGGACCCCATCTCACGCCTCATGCAGAAATTAACTCAAAGTGGATCAAATACCTAAATATAAGAGCCAGAACCATAAAACTCCTGGAAGAAAATGTAGGGAAGCATCTTCAAGATCTTGTGGTAGGCAATAGTATCTTAGATTTTACACCCAAAGCACAAGCAACAAAAGAAAAAACAGATAATTGGGACCTCTTCAAAATTAAAAACCTTTGTGTTTCAAAGGACTTTGTCAAGAAAGTGAAAAGGCAACCTATACAATGGGAGGAAATATTTGGAAAATACATATCTGATATGGGTTTAATATCCAGAATATATAAGGAAATCCTACAACTCAACAATAAAAAGACCAAAAACCCAATTAAAAATGGGCAAAAGACTTGAATAGACATTTCTCCAAAGAGGAAATACAAATAACCAAAAAGCACATGAAAAGATGCTCAACATCACTAGCTATTAGGGAAATGCAAATCAAAACTACAATATCATTTCACACCTACTAGAATTGCCACAGTTAAAAAAAAAAAGAAACAGAAAACTACAAGCCTTGGCCAGGATGTGAAGAAATAGAACACTCATTCACTGCTGGTGGGAATGTAAAATGGTGCAGCCACTGTGGAAGACAGTTTGGTGGTTCCTCAGGAAGCTAAATATAGAATTGTCATATGATCTGGTGATCCCACTACTCAGTATATACCCAGAAGAACTGAAAGCAGGGATTCAAATAGACATTTACACACTGATATTCATAGCAGCATTATTCACAATTGCCAAAAGATGGAAAGCAACCCAAGTGTCCATCAACTGATGAATGGATAAACAAAATGTGGTGTATACATATGATGGAATATTATTTAGCTATAAAAGGAATGAAGTTCTGATGTATGCATGCTACAACGTGTATGAACCTTGAGGGCTTTATGCCAAGTGAAATAAGCCAGACACAAAAGGACAAATACTGTATTATCTCACTGGTATAAACTAATTATAATCAGTAAATTCATAGAGTCAGAATCTAGAATATAGGTAACCTGGGGGTAAATTGGGAGTACGGAATAGAGATCTGATGCTTAATTTGTACAGAATTTCTATTTAGATTGATTGTAAAGGTTTGGAAATGGATAGCGGTGATGGTAGCACATTATTGTGAGTGTAATTAACATCGCTGAATTATGTATGTGAATGTGGTTGAAAGGGGAAGTTTTGGGTCGTGTATGTTACTAGAAGGAAAGTTAGAAGATAAAACATGGAATTGTATAACATAGTGAACCCTGTGTAACATAGTGACCCTGTTGTGGACAATGACTGTGGTTAATAATACAAATATAAGAATGCACTTTCATGAATTATAACAAATATGCATCACTATTACAAGGTGTTAATAATAGGGTGGTATATGGGGAAAATGCACCTAATGTAAGCTATGGCCTATAGTTAACAGTAATATTTTAATATTCTTTCATCAATTATAAAAAAGGTAACACACCAATGCAAAGTGTCTACAGTAGGGAGGTATATGGAAATGTTGTGTTTTTACATTACTTTTATGTAAACCTACAAATCTTCTAATTAAAAAAAAAAAACAATGATTTTTAAAACATTATGCTAAGTGAAAGAAACCAGACACAAAGTACTATATCTTGTATGATTCCATTTATTTAAAAAGTAAATATAAATAAATCTATAGAGACAGAAACAGATTAGTGGTTATTTAGGGCTGGGGAAGGAAAGGGGGATTGAGACTTGATTGCTAAGGGTTATGGGTTTTTCTTTTTGGAGTAATAAAAATGTTCTAAAATTGTGGTGATGAATGCCCAACTCTGTGATTATACTAAAAGCCACTGATTGTACAATTTGGATGTACTGTATTCAGTGATATTTAGTACATTCACAATGTTGTGCAATCATCATATCCATCTAGTTCCAGAACATTTCATCATTCCCAAAGGGGACCCTATATTATTAGAAGTCACTCCCTATTATCCTTTCCCCTTAACCCCTGGAAACCATTAATTTGCTTTCTGTCCCTATGGAATCACCTATCTTGGATATTTCATATAAATGCAATCATACAATATGTGCTGTTTTGGGTCTGGCTTATTTGATTTAGCATAATGTTTTCAAGTTTTATACACATTGTAGCATGTATCAATACTTCATTTCTTTTTATGGCTGAAAAAACATACTATCATATAGATATATAACATTTTGTTTATCCATTCATCTCTTGATGGACATTTGAGTTGTTCCTATTTTTTGACTATTGTGTATAATGCTGTTAAGAACAAGCTGCTAGATACACTATTCATGTAGAAGAATTTGTTTGAATATCTGTTTTCAATTCTTTTGGGTTGCTGGGTCACATGACAATTTTATGTTTAGCTTTTTGAGGAACTGCCAAACTGTTTTCCATGGTGGCTGCACTTGTTTTTTACAATTTCAGCAACACCTGTCATTTTCTATTCTGTTTTTTTTAAATCATATCCATCCTAGTGGTATCTCACTGTGATTTTTATTTGCATTTCCCTAATGACTAATAATTTTGAACATCTTTTCATATGCTTGTTTGTCATTTGTATATCTTTTTTGGAGAAATGACTATTCAAGTACTTTGCATATTTTTAATTATATTGCTTGTCTTTTTGATGTTGAGCTTAAGTTTTTTTATATTCTGGATACTAGACTCTAACCAGATATATGACTCCCAAATATTTTATCCCATTCTTTAGGTTGCCTTTTTCTTTCTTGATAATGTCCTTTGATACCCAAGAGTTTTTGATTTGGTGGAGTCCAATTTATCTATTTTTGTTTTGCTCTTAGGCTTTTGGAGTCATATCTATTCATTAGTTGCCAAATCTGAAGACTTGAAAATTTACCCCTATGTGCTGTCTAGTGTCTTTTCATTTTAGTCTGAAAGACTGCCTTTAGCATTTGTAGGGAATATCTACTTGCTATGAGCTCTCTCACATTTTGTTTAGCTGGGAATGTCTTAATCGCACCTTCATTTTTGAATGAGAGTTTTGCTGGCTATAGAATTCGAAGTTGTCAACTTTCTTGTTTCAGCACTTTCATATGTCATCCCACTGGCTTCTGAATCCACAATTTCTGATGAGAAATCACCTGTTAATCTTATTAACGATCCCTTGAATATGATGAGTTGCTCTCTCTAGCTGCTTTCAAGATTCTCTTTGGCTTTAGATTTTGACAGTTTAATTATAATGTGTCTCAGTAAGGATCTCTTTGAATTTATCCTACTTGCAGTTTGTTGAGCCTTTAGGTGTGTAGATTCATGTCTTTCACCCAATTCCAGAAATTTTCAGCCATTATTTCTTCAAATATTTTTTCTGCCCCTTTCTCTCTCCTTCCAGTATGTGTGAGGGTGTCTCACATGTCTCTGAGGCTATGTTCATTTTTCTTTCTTTTTTTTATTTTCTGTTACTCAGATTGAATATTTTAATAGACTTATCTTCAAGTTTGCTAATTCTTTTTTCTGCCTGTTCAAATCTGCTGTTGAAATATTACAGTGAATTTTTCCTTTCTGTTATTTTACTTTTAAGCACCACAATTTCTATTTGGTTCCTTTTTAACAGGTCTTTGTTGAAATTCTCTATTTTGTTCAGACATTGCTTTCTTGGTTTCCTTTAGTTCTTTGCCCATGGTTTCCTTTAGCTCTTTGAGCACATTGAAGATAGTTGATTTAAAGTCTTTGTCTAGTAAATCCAATGTCTGTACTTCCTCAGGGTCAACTTATGTTAATTTCTTTTATTCCTGTGCATAGATCATGTTCAATTTTTTCTTTGCATTACTTTAAATTTTTGTTGAATACTGGAAGTTTTGAATATTACATTGTGGTCCCTCTCTTCCTCAGTTTGTTGTTGCTGCTGCTTGTGGGTTGTAGCTGTTTGTTTATTTAGTGACCTTTCTCAACTTTTTTGTAAAGACTATTCTTTGTCATGTGTTGTCTCTAAAGTCTCTATTCCTTTAGTTTAGTGGTCAGCTAATGGTTTGACAGAGATTTCCTTAAATACCTGAAGCCAAAAACAAAAACAAAAGAGCAACAGCAACAAACAAAAAGCAACCTCACACATGCATAATAGGAAAAAAAGAAAAAAAAAAACCTGCCCTGGTCTTTTATACTGGCTCTGTGGTGGGGCACTCCTTCAATCTTCAGCCACTTTGTTCTCTACTCTGTCTTAGCCCCCACTTCTTGCTTGTGTTGAGCCTAGAGAACAGCCAGAGGTGAAAGTCTAACTCTTCTGAGGTCTTTTGTATGCTTGTGTCATGCCCCAAGCATGCATGTGGCTTCTAGATTGCCCATTACATGTGGAAGCACTTCAAGGCCCTAATTTCCCAAAGCAACTCTCTCCCCAGCTTTTCCTTTCTGGCTTTTGGTGGTCTATTTTTGCCCCAACTGTAATGTTTTGTCTGAGGAGGCAGCAATTTGTCATTTGCCCTTCAATGTTTTTAAGGAACGCCCTCCACTTAGCCACCTTTCTGCCCTAAGAGAGTTCCAAATAAGTAGAAACAAAGGCAAGTGCCTTGCATCAGTCCTTCAGATAACCTCAAGACAGGTCAAAACAGACAAACACAGTTCCTTGGAACAAGGTCTACTCTGTTCCATCTGGAACCAGGTACCCATACCTGGAACATGGGCTGCCTTCTTCAAGACTGCTGAAGCACTGGGAAGGAGGGTGGAGCAAGGCTAAATTGAAACACCACGAAGTCCTCCTGACATGTTTAAATTACCTTTCTCTTGATTCAGCATTTGCTTGGTTGAAGTAAACTTTTGACTACTTTCAGGAGTTCCTACAAAGATGATTCTGACAATTTTTTTAATCATATTTTCAGTTTTTCTGTGGAGGGACAGGCCCTTGGAGCTCATTACTCTGCCATTTTTGCTGAAATCACTCCACTGCTTTGTGTCTGATTAGCAAAATATTTATCTTTCATCAAAGTTTGGAGTTTTTTAGCCATTATTTCTTCAAAATTTTATCTGCCTTATTATTTCTTTCTTCTACTTCTGGTATTCCAATTATATATGTTTATTTGGTATCATCTAACAGGTCCACAAGCTCTGTTTATTTAAAAAAAGAATCCTTTTTCTCTCTGTTGGATAATTTTTATTCACCTATCTTCAATTTCACCTCTCTTTCCCTGTCATATCTATACATCTGTTAGATCCACTCAGTGAATTTCTTTTTCAAAAGTTGTATTTTTAATTCTAAAATTCCATTTGATTCTTCTTTGTTGTTTCTATATTTCTGTTGAGACTTGCTGTTTCTTGGCTGAGATTTTCATTAATTAAAAATATATTTTGTTTCACTTCATATGATTACCTATTATAATTATTTCAAACTTCTTTTGTATTAGTTCTAACATGGTTCTTCTCATGTTGGTTTCAATAGATTTTTTTTTCTCTTGAGAATGTGTTCCATTTTATTTGTTCTACATAAACTGTGTAATTTTAGATTGCATAGTGGCTATCATGTGTATAAAACACAGATTCTGGATTCTGTCATTTTTCTCCAGTGACTACTGTTTCCTTTAATTTAGCAGTAATTTTTGTGGCTGGACTTGAACTACAAACTTTCTTGGCGGCAGCTCTGCTCTCTCCTCTCTGTCTCTCTCACTCTCACTCTATCTCTTTCTCTGTGCATTTTGTATTGTGTTTTGTTTTTCTTCTTTAGCTGAACTTCTTTGAGTATGTTCCACACATGTATGATTCAGGGGACAATCAGAGTTTGAGGATCCCCTCTCTGGATGTTTGTATCACGGAATCTCCCACTCTCATCAGTATTCATATATTTTGGCTTTACTTTTTCATTATACATGCCAGAAAAAATTGTTATTTTTTTCCATATGCACTCCTGCTGCTGCTGTGCCCACCACATGGAAGGCATTTAGCTCCAGGATTGAAAAATAATACAGAGCTGGGAACTCCTTGGAGGAGGGAAGATGTGGAGTTATACATGTTCCCATCTGTAACATGTAAATGTTGGAATACATGTCCACCAAAATCACTTGTACTCTAAGCTATGAGTTCAGCTTAGCCCCAGGAATGCAAATTCCCCATAACCCTTTAGGAGAGGCTTACTTTATAATGGGTGAGTGCAAGAAATAATTTGTTGAGAGGGATTTTAGTGTCTCCACCATGTACACTGGTGACTAAATCAGATACTTGAAAGTTTCATCCTCAGTTTTTCCCTCTCCTGGCCACTCTGACCCCTCCGCAACCCCTCCCCATTCTCCATGCCTACTTTCTCCTCTCTGGGTCATCCTTCATTATCTCCTGGTTCTTATAGAAGTCTCTACTCTGGCCTCTCTGCCACCAGTACTGTAACCTAACAATCAGAGGATTCTTTTCAAATACTTTTATATAGAATTCATTTTACTTATAGACCAGCAAAATGCAATATAATATTGTATAAAAATTGAACTAACATAACTAGGAAAGTGAAGGTCAAACACACATGATCCTTGGGAAAATGATATCTATAGTAAACAGAAAACTGGGCCTCACCCTACAAGACAGGTGATGGGTAGGCCTGTAAAGCATCCCATAACTCCTCTAGAGGGTGCTCACAGGCAAGACATCCATGTGCACCTTGATGTGCCATTAGATTAAAGCATCATGTTCCTATAAAGTGCATCATGTCACTCCATTGCCAGAGGCAAGAGTCTCCGCTGATCTGTTCTCATAAGCATTATTATGATGTGCAGAAGGACAGGGACTGGGCTCACATTAGCAGAAAGACATTTCCAGAATTTCCTGTATAGAGGCCACCAGCATTTCCATAAGTGAGCCTTCCTACCTGGCATCACATCTCCCACTGTAAAGAGACCTTAACTATAATCATTGAACAACCTCATACACTTGTTTTGTGTTTCTCTCATGAACATAGATCAATGACACACTTCCCCTTGAGTTCCAGACTATTGGCACTGATGTATGAAATCACAAGGAAGTCATATCTCATTTTTAAAAGCTTAATCCAGGAAGCAACACCCATCAGGTCACCTCACATTTCATTGCAAGAACAAATCACAGGACCACACTTAGATGCAAGGGTAATGGGATATTAGCAGCCAATTCCCAGTGACAACTTTATATTATGAGTGGGGAGCATGAATTTGAGGGGAAAGTTGGTCATCTCTGCCATAGATGTGGAATTATGTAATATAGGAAGGGTGCTGGAAGTTGCTGGGCAGCTAAAAGAAAGTGCCAAATGTCCATCACAGAAAGCCCAGGCATCAAAAGATATATCAGTAAACACAATTTTGTTGTTTCAAAAATAGCAACTGTCAAGAAAGAAAACACAAACATTTCTGTTGGATTTATCCAACCAATCAACAAGAAGAGACATTTTTGTACCAAACTTGGTACTACATGAATAAGTAATTTTGCGGCTAGGTAACTAGGACTCCTGCTAGTTTGGGATTACATAATTGAAGTGTCAATGTATATTGTATTGTACTGAACTATTGTGTTTTCTTTTATATTTGCTGTAGCAATAAAAAGTACATTGTTTATTGTCCCAGAACAAATAGAACTGTTACCTGTATTCCTATCATTCATGCTGCTATTTCTTATTTCTATAAATTAAAATATCTTGTTTCTGGCACTTATGCACAGGATTTTGGCACACTGAAGGCTGATGCCCCGTCTTGGCTGGGGGGATCAGAGGAAGTCTCTCCAGTCTTTGCTCTCTGGACCATGACAGAAGTGTGTGGACAGGAGTGGCTGAAGATCGTGTTGTGCTTGGAGCAGGGGTCCATAACTAGGACTGGGAGAGATAAGCCACAGCTTCAAAGAGTTTGGGATCTGTCTGCCACAGCCAGAGGGGTTATTAGAGGCTCCCTGAAGAGTTCACTGTGCTTTCCATTCTGGGTCATCTTGATCACAGAAATCACCCTACAGCCATATAACCTAGATGAAGGAACCGACCTGGCTGCTAAGCCCTCTTCCTTGAGTCCTTTTATCTCCTAGTCTGTTATCCTGCTTTCTCCAGGACAATTCCTTGCTTTAAGGGAACAATAACCCTCCTGGGGTCTAACAATTGGGACAAGAGAGGGAGAGAATAAATGAGGAAGGCAAGGAAGGATCAAGCAGAGGTGAACTAACATTCCATGGGCACCCCACAGGTGTCAAATACTTTCACTGGTGACCACACTTTAAACTCATCATTGCCAGCATTGTTAAAATTTGAAAACTGAGGTCTAGAAAGTGTGATATAAGTTTTCCAGTGTCTCATTCATGCCTCAGCAATGTTAGGTAAATTGAATTCAGTTCTGCCTCACTGCAAAAAAAAAAAGATAAATAGAGAAAAATGGAATAAATGGAAAGCATGAAGTAAATAATTAGCAGAAATAAATTCAATACATATATTATAACCATAAATGTAAATAGACTAAATTATAAAATTAAACTATTGAGATTGCCAAACATGGTTCTACAAAACCTGCATAAATACTTTTTAATAAAGACACATCTAAAACATATGGATTCAGAGGCTGAAAATAAGTGAAAAATATATAAGGCATGTAATATTTAAAAGAAATTTATTACAGCTATATTAAGATATTAAGGCAAAAAAATCTCATTTATCAAGAAAGTTATTATGATAATTTATTCAATTTATTAGGAAAATTAACAATTCTAAATATCAATAATCAATTATATAACCTTAAAATATATAAAGCAAAAAGTAATAGAAATACAAGGAGAAATAGATGAGTTCACAATATATAGGAGATTTTAAAGCACCTTGCACCATAATTGATTTATCAAGCCCACAAAATCAATAAGGGTAGAGAAGATTTGAGCAATTAACAACTTTATGGTCCTGTTTAAATAATGCACTTCACAAATGCAGAACATATGTTCTTTTCAAACACATATGGAATGTTTTTAAAACTAGATCAACAGAGGAGATGGAAAAAGATGGCAGCATCGTGAGAAGTGGAAGCTAGTTTGTCCCCCTGGAACAACCAATAAACAACCAGGAACAACTAGTAAATAATCTGGAATAACTATGGGGGAGACAAATGAGACTGTCCACTCATCATACACCAAGCTGAATTGGGAGGAATGCCCAAGATTGCAGCATAAAATCTGTAAGTAAAAACTGCAGATCCAAGCCAGAGACCCCTCCCCCCATGGCCCAGACTGCAAAGCCTCGCGGCGCTAGAGAGCAGCACTCTCCCAGCAAGCAAATATAGCTCAACTGAGCTCCAACTAGGGTTTTAATTAACAAGCATGGACTGTTCAATACAAGCTATGAATCCCCAACAAGCAGACAGAGGCTTTTGGTGATGACTGACCTTGGACAGCCAGAGGGTGGCCACAGACTGGCCCTGAAGGGGGCTTTCTGTCCTTTTTTTGGCTCAGTGGAGAAAGCCTCAGCCATTTTCAGTTTCCAGTGCTCTGACCCAGACAAGGGTGGAGATAGCATGAGCAGAGAGACTATTCAAATGCTACTGACCTCTCCCTTGGGCAGGTATCTTCCCTAAGAGGAAAGAGGTGGGCCCCAGCTTTACTACCCACCTTCCATTCAGAACCAGACCCTAGAGCCTGGAGGAAAACAGCCACAGGCCACACCTCCTTACACCAGTCTGGAGCTACAGGCTGACAGGCGCCACCTGCTGAGCAGAAAAGCACAGTGACTTGAGGCCTCACAGGGTGAATCAATCTTCTAAGACACCCACAGGGAAACCAGATACTATTCCCTCCTTCCAAGACCTGAGCCTGTTCTGGTCTGGGAAAACCTGCTTGGGGTAACCAAGGAAACCAGATGCCTACACAACAGAAAACTACAACCTACAATAAGAAAAATGAAGTTATGGCCCAGCCAGAGGAGCAAACTTATACTTCAACTGATATACAGGAATTTAAACAACTAATACTAAATCAATACCAAAAGTTTAGGAAAGATATGGCAAAAGAGATGATGTGTATAATGAAAACACTAGGCATACATAAGGTAGAAATCGAAAGTTCGAAGAAACAACTGGCAGAAGCTATGGAAATGAAAGGCACAACACAAGAGATGAAAGACACAATGGAAACATACAACAGCAGATCTCAAGAGGCAGAAGAAAATGCTCAGGAACTGGAGAACAAGTCATCTGAAAGCCTACACACAAAAGAACAGATAGAGAAAAGAATGGAAAAATATGGGCAACATCTTCTGGAACTTAAGGGCAAAATGAAATGCAGGAATGTATGTGTCATTGGTGTCCCAGAAGGAGAAGAGAAGGGAAAGGGGCAGAAGGAATAATAGAGAAAATAACCAATAAAAATTTCCCATCTCTTACGAAAACATAAAATTTTGGATCCAAGAAGCCCAGTATACCCCAAACAGAATAGATCTGAATAGGCCTACACCAAGACACTTAATAATCAGATTATCAAATGTCAAAGATAAAAAGAGAATCCTGAAAGCAGCAAGAGAAAAATGATCCATCACATAAAAGGAAGCTTGATAAGACTATATGCAGATTTCTCAACAGAAACCATGGAGGTAGAAGGAAGTGGGGTGATATATTTAAGATACTGAAAGAGAAAAACCACCAACCAAGAATCCTGTGTCTGGCAAAACTGTCCTTCGAATATGAGGGAGAGCTTAAAATATTCTCTGACAAACAGACAATGACAGAGTTTGTGAACAAGACACTGGTTCTACAGGAAACACCAAAGGAAGCACTGCAGACAGAAAGGAAAAGACAGGAGTTAGAAGTTTGGAACACAATTTTGGGAGATAGTAGCACAGCAATGTAAGTACACTGAACAAAGATGACTGTGAGCATGGTTGAAAGAGGAAGGTTAGGACTATGTGGGACACCAGAAGGAAAGAGGAAAGGTAAAGACTGGGACTGTATAACTCAGCAAAACCTAGAGTGTTCAATGATTGTGATAAAAGATACAAATATGCTTTTACATGAAGCAGAACAAATGAATGTCAACATTGCAAGGTGTTAAAAATAGGGTGGGATTGGGGGGAAAATACAGTCAATGCAAACCAGAGATTATAATTAACAGAAACATTGTATTATGCTTCCTTTAATATAACAAAGGCAGTATACCAAAGCTAAATGCATATGGGGGCAGGAAGTGGACATAGGGGAAGGGTATGGGACTCCTGGCATTGGTGATGTTGTCTGACTCTTTATTCTACTTTAGTTTAATGCTATCTTTCCTTTTGTTGCTCTCTAGCTGTCATGTGTTTTTCTCTGTCTCTCTCTTTTTCTTTTTCTTTTGTCCCTCTACCTTCTTTGACTCTTCCTCCTTCTTTGTGGAAGAAATGGAGATGTTCTTATATAGATAGTGGTGATGGTGCTGAATATATAAATACGTGACTATAAAGGGAACCTACAATTGTTTACTTAGGACAGAATGTATGGTGTGTGAACAAAATCATCTTTAAAAAAAATGGGTTGATGAAGAAATCTTGAGGGCACTATATTGAGTGAAATAAGACAAACACATAAGGACAAATATTTCAGGGTCTCACTGATACGAACTAATTATAATATGTAAACTCATAGACATGAAATATAAGTTAGCAGGATATAGACCAAGGCTAAAGAATGGGGAGTGGTTGCTTATTATGAGCAGAATGTTCAACTAGCATGAACTTAAGAATTTGGAAATGGACAAAGGTGATGGTAGCATGTTGTGAGAATAGCTAATAGTGCTGAATGGTGTGTGAAGGTGATGGAAAGGGTAAGCTCAGAGTCACATATGTCACCAGAAGGAAAGTTGGAGGTTAAAGGATGGGAATGTATAAAACAGTGAATCTTGTGGTGGACAATGTCCATGATTAACTGTACAAATATTAGAAATCTGTCTCATGAACTAGAACAAATGTATAACACTATAACTAGAAGTTAATAATAGAGGGGCATATAGGAAAAAAATACATACCTATTGCAAGCTAAATACTACAGTTAGTAGTATTTTAACATTCTTTCATCAACAGTAAACTGTGCTATACCAAAACTATGAATCAATAATGCGGGGGGTGGGGGGAGGGTTAGGGGTATGTGAGGATTTGAGTTTCCTTTTTTTATCTTTATTTCTGTTCTGGAGTAATGAAAATGTTCTAAAAATTGAAAAAAATTGTGGTGATGGATGCACATCTGTATGATGGTACCATGGGCAATTGAATGTACACTTCAGATCTTTGGCTAATTGTATGGTATGTGAACAATCTCAATAAAAATAGAAAGGAAGGAAGGAAGGAAGGAAGGAAGGAAGGAAGGAAGGAAGGAAGGAAGGAAGGGAAGAAAGAAAGAAAAGAGAGGAAGAAGGGAAGTAAGGAAGCAAAGGCAAGGAAAAAAAAGTATAGCAAGGCAAAGGAATGTGCAATGAAAAGAATAACATCTGATTTGAATAAACATCAAAATTTCCTCTGCAAATTTTGCAGAACTTTGAACTTTAGGAACTGGTAAATTGGAGGTGGATTTGTGATACTGTCTAGATTAGAAAGAAAAGCTTAATAAGTATATTAAATTTAAAACCACAAGGCTGTAATTTTATGGTGAACATGTGTGTATTGGAGAGAAAGAAAGAGGGAAAAAATATTAAAAAGTCTTGTGATTCCCCAAATACTTATGAATGATTAATAATCAGAGAAATAGAATAATTAAAATTTCTGATAATTTTGATAATTGCATTGCCAATAAAATTTATTTTAAAAACTAGAACAATAAAGCAGTCTCAACAAATATCAAAGAATAGTTTATCATCCAGACATTATTTTCTTCCCAAAATACAGAATTACTTCAAAATCAGTAACAAAAATATAACTGAAAACTCCTCACTTGTTCAGATAAGAAACACATTTCTAAACCAGTTCTTTGTTCTCCTCAAATTTTAATGTGAACATAAATCACCTGGGGTCTTGCTAAAATGCAGATTTTGATTCCAAAGATTTGGGATGAGCTGAGATCCCATATTTCTAACAAGTTCCCAGGATGTGTTGATGCTGCCGGTCTGTCTACCCTACTGTGAGCAGCAAGGCTCAAGCTAATTCATGGGTCAGAAGATGACACAGAGGAAACCGCACAGTGTTCAAATACTTCAAATACTTCAAAGTGAATGATTATGATAATAAAAATATTACATGTCAAAGCTTGTGGAAAGCAGTTAAAGCAATATATATAGGGAAACTTAGAGTCTTATCTACTTGATTTGAATGAGGAAAATATAAAAATTCATGAGATAGAAACACAAAATAAAAATTTAGAAAAAGAAAAACAGAATAAAACCAAAGAAAGTTGAAGGAAAGGAAGACAGAGCTGAGAGGAGAAAATAATTACCTAAAAAAACAATCATACAATATAAAGGATAAACCATACCAAAAGGTAATTCCCTGAAAAGACCGATGAAATCAATAAATCTCTGATGAGAATAACCAGAAACAACAGAAAACACAAATTATGCATATGAGAAATAAAAAATGTGGACATCACTACACTCTATAGACATTAAAGAGGTCACAGAAAATTTGTGAACAACTCTATGCCAAAAATTAAATTTAGAAGAAATAAACAAATACAATACTGGTCCAAGAAAAAAACTGAAAATCTGAATAGTTCTAAATTATTAAAGAAAATAAATCTGTAAATTCTTCCCGAAAAAAGAAAATTTCAGGCCAAATGGCTTTCCCTATCAAACATTTAGGGAAAGGTAAAACTTAATCAAACTTTTCCAGAGACTAGAAAAGAGAGAAAACTTCCTAAAACTTTTTATGAGCCAGCAAAACATTAATATTAAAACCTGATCGTAACATTACAAGAACATGAACAAAACTTTTTAAAATTCTAAAAAAAATTAGCAATTCATATCCAGAAATATTTAAGTGGAATAATACATCTCAACCAAGTTAGATTTATTCCAAGAATACAATGTCAATTTAACATTTATAATGTGATTCTACACATTAAAAAAAGACAGGAAAAAGATGGAAAACTCGATTTGAAAAAAGCATGAACTTAACACTAATTTCTGACTTTTAAAACTTCTTAGCAAACTGACTATTGAAGGAAAATACCTTCATCTGTTAAAAGATATCATCAAATTATATAGCAAATATATTTAATTATAAAATTCTAAAATTATACCCTCTAACATAAAAACAGGACAATGATGACTGTTGTCACCACTTCCATTCAACAATAGAAGTGACGTAGTGAAGCTGTTAGCTCTTAGCCAGTGCAATAAGGAAAGTAAAAGAAAATAAAGGCATAAGGATTATGAGTTTAGCATAAGGATTACGAGTTTAATACAAAAAAAAATCAGTTGAATTTCTATATGCCAAATAAATAAATAAATGTATGTTTTAAAATATCATTTAAAATAGCATCAAAATATTATATAGCAAAGATAAAACTAGTGAAACATGTGCAAGACTTCTACAGAGAAAACAACTAATATTGAGAAATGAATAAGGAATATAACATATTAATGGATTGGAAGATGCATTACAGTAAAGGAGTTAATTCTTCCCAAATTAATCCCATCAGAATTTTAAAAATCGATGACATAAAAAACAGAAAGCAATAGAGAAAATCATGAATCCAAAATTTAGTTCTTTGAAAAGATTTTGACAAGCCTTTAGCTAGACCAACCAAGATAAAAGAAGACAAATATTACCAAAATCAGAAATGAAAATGGTGACATCGCTACCAAATCTTGAGAAATGAAAAGGATTAAGACTAAATACTATGGACTCAAGATAGAAACCTTGTATGAAAAAGACAAACTCCTAGAAAGATAGAAAATATTAAAACTAACCCAAAAAGAAAGTGAAAATCTGAATACATCTTTGACAATAAAGAAATTGAGTTAGTAAGTTAAACTCACCCCACCAAGAAAAATGCAGGCTAAGGTGACTTTACCAGTGAATTCTATGAAATGTGAAAAGAAAAATAATACCAACCGTTCACAAATTATTCCAAAAAGTAGAGGAGCAGGGAACACTTTCCAATTCATTCCGAGGTCAGTATTACCCTGATGCCAAATCCAAAGACATCATAAAAAAAGAAAACTACAGGCAAATATCACTTATAAATATATATGCATAAATCCTCAACACAATATTAGCAAACCTAACATCAAAAGATATAGAAGAATAATTATACACTATGCAAAACTGGAAGGATATTCCAGGAATACAAAGTTGACCTGACATCAGAAAATCAATTAATTTAACATACCATATAAAAGAGTAATGAACAAAAACCACATGATCATTTCAGTGAATGCAGAAAAAGCATCTGAAAAAATCCCAATATCCATTACTGATAAAAAGTACCAACAAATTAGGAATGGAAGAGAATTATGCAACATGGATAAGGCATGTATGAAAAATCCACAACTTACATGATGTTTAGTGGTAGACTGTATTATTTCTGAAAGTAAGAATGCCTGTGTTTTAGTTTCCTGGACTGCTCAAACAAATGCCATGACATGGGTATAGCTAAACAATGGGAATTTATTTGCTTACGGTTTTGAGGCTAAAAGAAAATCCAAATCAAGACAATGCTTTCTCCCTGAAAACCACGGCATTGGCTTCTGGCCATCCTTGGTCCTTAGCTCGTCACATGGCAAGGCACATGGCTGCATCTCCTGGTCTCTCCCTCCTCTTCTAGATTCCATCGATGTTCAGCTTCTGGCTGCTCCCTGTGTGACTTTCTGTCTCTCTATCTAAATTTCATTCAGCTTATAAATGACTCCAGTAGTAGGATTAAGACCCGTCCTGATTGAGATGTGCCACACCTTAACTGAAGTTACCTCATCAAAAGGTCCTACTTACAATGGGGTCACACCCACAGAAATGGATTAGATTTAAGAACGTTTTTCTGGGGTACATACAGTTTCAAACCATCACAGTCTGCTTTCAATACTTCACTGCAACATTGTTCTAAGGTTCAGGTTATTGCAATAAAGAAAATAATAAGCACACAGATTGGAAAGGAAAAGGAAAATTTTCTTTATGTGGGGATGACATGATCCTTTATCTAGAAATCCCAAAAGGATGTATGCTCACTTGCACACATGCATGCACACACACATACACAAACAAACCTGCTAGAACTAATGAATGAGGGTGGTAAGGTTGTAGGATAAAGAAACTAATATACAAAAATCAATTGTATTACTACATATTAGCAACAATCAGAAGACGATATTAAGAAAAACTTCTATTCCATTCATAATAGCATCAAAGAGAGTAAAATACTTAGGAATAATTTAACAAAAGAAGTACATGACTTTGTACATTGAAAACTACACTGCCCACAGAACTAAGATGATTTAAACAAATGGGCAGACATTTTAGGTTCATGGATTAGAAGACTCAATATTTTCAAGATTGCAATTCTCTCCCAAACTGAGCTACAAATTCAACACAATCCCTATCAAAATTCCAGTAGGCTTTTTGTAGAATTGACAAGCTGGTCCTAAAATTTATATGGAATTGCAAAGTACATAGTATAATCAAAACAATTTTGAAATAGAATAACAAAGCTGGAGAAATTACACTACCCGATTTCAAACTTACTATAAAATCATAGATCTCAAGAATGTATTGTATTGGCACAAGGATAAGCAGTAGACTAATGGGACAGACATGAGGCTTCAGAAATAAATCCTGACATTTATGGTTATTGATTTTCTACAAAAATGCCATGAAAATTCAATGGAGAAAGGATAGTTTTTCAACAAATGGTGCTGGGACAATTGGGTATCTGCATGTAGAAAAAAAGAAAGAAAGAAAGAATTTAGACCCTTACCTCACACCATACATGATATGCTTATGATTTATGAATTTTTTGTATATTCATTAAACTTCAATAAAATTTTTTAATGTGGGAACTAAAAGCAAAGTATATGTACACATATATTCCAATTTCTTTTTCCCCACTCTCTTTTCTCCTGTTATGTTATATAAGGTTGAGTGGTTAAATTTTTAAGATGTTCTAAAAGTTTAATGATAGTGTTGTGACTCAAGTAGTGGACAATTAAACATCACTCAGAGATGGATACTGAAACTAATAGGTAGAGAGAGTAACCAAGTTTTCATTTGTTCAAAGAATAATTGCATCATATTACACTGTAATATAGTATTAATATTCCTACTACTTGGAACTTAAAATATGGGTGGAATGGTAGATATGGATTTTGAGTGTTCAAAGAGATAAACTGTAATGGACATGAAGAACTGATCCACTGAATTCATTCAAAATCCTTATAGCGTGCCTTCATATAATACAGAGACTAAAAGGCAAGAGCTCCATTTCCATTGCAGTTAGGAAACTGGATATGAATTAAATTGTACCAATTACATGAATGTCTATTTTTTTTTAAGGCAGAAGGGAGAGAGAGACTATCTTCCCGATGCTTGAGTTATTGCTGTTGGCAAACAAGGCAGTAGAATTTTTCTGCTGCAGCATTCCAACAGCTGATAACTCTATGAGACAGTTACAGAAGCAGCAGCAATATATCCTCATTCTTCTATTATAGCTACCTTAGTGTGTTCTTGAAGTCAACAGGCCCAGTCATGGGCTTCTGATCCCCTGCTTTGCTGATTACAGCAGAAGTAGCAGCTTCTGTGCTGGGCCAGTTTGCTGAAATTGCTCTGGAAGTCATTCCTGCAGACCCCTCCTAGAATCAGCTTCACGTGATTTTGTAAGCACCTAACTTGACGTATTAAATATATTTCTTCTTAAAATAACTAGTGTTTTCTATTTCCTGCAACTGAATCCTAACTGATACATTTAAGTACAGCTCCTTGCCCATAATTTATCTGTTTTCAGAATTATTCTTTAATGATGATTAATTCATCCTATATACACATACAACATATTTAATATTTTCAAAACTTTTTTTATTAACTCAACCTTTGGTTCCATAGCAACTATACTTTTCTTCTTACTGGCTGTTCTAGTTTGCTAATGCTGCCAGAATGCAAAATACCAGAGACAGATTGGCTTTTCTAAAAGGGGGTTTATTTGGTTACACAGTTACAGTCTTAAGACCAGAAAGTGTCCAAGGTAAGTCATCAACAATCAGGTACCTTCACTGGAGGATGGCCAATGGCGTCCGGAAAACCTCTGTTAGCTAGGAAGGCATGTGGCTGGCATCTGCTCCAGAGTTCTGGTTTCAAAATGGCTTTCTCCCAAGACGTTCCTCTCTAGGCTTCAGCTTCTTTCCAAAATGTCACTTTCAGTTGCTCTTGGGGCATTTGTCCTCTCTTAGCTTCTCTGGAGCAAAAGTCGGCTTTCAAAGGCCGTCTCCAAAATGTCTCTGTAAGCTGAAGCTCCTCTCAGTTCCAGTGCATTCTTCAAAGTGTCCCTCTTGGCTGTAGCTCCTCTTCAAGATGTCACTCTCAACTGCAGCTGCACTGAGTTCCTTCTGTTTGTCAGCTCATTTATATGGCTCCACTGATCAAGGCCCACCCTGAATGGGTGGGGCCATGCCTCCATGGAAATTATCTTGTCAGAGTCATCACCCACAGTTGGGTGGGGCACATTCCATGGAAACACTCAAAGAATTACAATCTAATTAACATTGATAGGTCTGCCCACACAGGATGACATCAAAGATAATGGCATTTGGGGGACATAATACATTCAAACTGGCACACTGGCATTCTCAATACTCTGTTGCTTTTGCACTAACAAGACATGAAGAGGTTAATAATGTTATTTTAACACATCTTAAGACACAAGAAACCAATTAAGATGTGATAGCCAGGATCAACTGATCACCCAGGGTTGCTAATTCCACCTATTTATCTCAAGGCAAGTAAATATGCCATATCTTGAGTATTTTGTTATGTTCATAGAAATGAAATATACATTTCATAAGTTGAAAGTTCCTAAAAGGAACTGCTTCTAGCTTTTAAAAAAACTTACTCAGCATACATTAAACAAAACAGAGGGAATCATTGGAAAGATACTCTGGTAGCTACTGAAACCCTACAAAGACTTGCACCTCCAGAAGGCAAGGAACAAGGAAAGTTCTTGGAACCCACGCCATTAATGAGAATCAGAGCCAATGACCCTAGATATCTGAGTGTCTCAGAAAAAGTTACAAATTAGCAGGAGAAAAAATCTGATTGGTAGACTTGGTTCTACTATCTACTCCTAGATCAATCAGCAATGACTGCGAGATCAGGCAGTATACTATAACACTGCTGCTTTTGGAGGAAGTGAGAATCGTTGTAAAGTCAGAAGTTAAAGTTATGCCAAGAGCTGCCTTCCAGAAACTCATTCAGCAAATCTGTACTGGGTTCCTCTGTTGAGCTGCACCTGTGCTGGCCACTGGAGATACCAGCACCAAGAAGACAGGGTCTCTCTCCTCCGGGAGTCCACAGTTACAGCTATTTTTGCTGTTCTGATCCTTACACACCAAGTGCCAACCTTGGCAAAACTATGCTGACAAGTAGTGAAGCAAATAAATTGCTCTTGCCCTGGTCCAACATTAAGAAGGAGAGGTACAAAGGGCCTGTTCTTTTTTACTATGTTACACATCTATGTTCAGGCATTCAGGAAAGGCCATTATCAAACAGAATCAAAGGAAATACAACTGTTGTGAGCAGCACACAAGCCCGCCTCCGCTGCACTTCACTGCCTGTGGCCTAAGGCCATGAAGAGGCCAATAAAGGCTGGAGCTCAAGAGCACCAACCCAGATCCAAGGCTCCTCCCTGGCACCCAGCCATGAAGCTCCTTTTTCCTGTCTTTGGCAGCCTCATCCTACAATCCCATGTGAATACAGGTAATGTGGACTTAAGAGGGGTCAGTGTCAGGAAGAGGGATTTGACTGCCCTTGACTACAGGAACTGAAAGAGATGCTGAAAGATGAGATGCCCAAAGAGCACCAACTTCCATGCATTCCCATTGCCCGCTATGCCTGATGGGGTCACCCAGGGAGCTATCGAGAAAGTAAAGAATGTTCTTTTTGTGTGTACTTAGAAACTATCTGTACTGGTTTGGATGTATTATGCTCCCCAAAATGCCATGTTCTTTAATGCAATCTTTTGGGGGCAAATGTATTAGTGTTGATTAGGTTGGAATCTTTGGATTAGACTGCTTCCATGGAGATGTGACCCACCCAAATGTGGGTAATCTTTCTTTGATTAGATTATTTTCATGGAGGTGTGGACCCACCCATTCAGCGTGGGTCTTGATTAGTTTATTGGAGCCCTAAAAATGATCACAAACAGAAGGGCCACAGAGCAGCTGCAGCTTAGAGAGACATTTTGAAGACAGCCGACTTTTGCTGATGCTTGGGAGATGATAGCAAGAGTTTGCTCCAGAGAAGCTAAGAGAGGACAAAACATCCCAAGAGCAACACTTTGAAGAATGCACAGGAGCTCTCTCTTCTTTGTGCAGAATTCCTTGGCTTGAAAAAATGTTTAATGGTGTTGGGAGATACAAGGACCACTGCAACATGGGTGAAAAAGAGGTAGAGAAGTGCAAGAAGAAAAAATGTTGTATTGGACCACAAGTGGTTCAATTGATTAAAAAAACACTACATCCAATCTGAAATGTCCCACATCCTTGAAAAGGGCTCCCCAAAACATCTAAATATTTCCAAGTATTCTAGTGCTGTGATACAAGCAAGATATCATATTGTTATCTCTTCCCCCCAAAATCAAAAGCATCAACCCATCTGCCAGTATCAACACTGTCCTCATCATTGTGAACCCCACCACCAGCATGTAACGCCAGAAGATATCACAAACCCTGCTACTTCTACCAAAGGGACACCACAGCAAGCAGAGATTCCACACCACCAGCAGCACACCCACCGCCGTAAGCACTGCCAGCACTATGCTGGAGCCGGAAGAAGCTGATGGGCGGTGATGCACGTCTTCCCCTTGGAACACCAAGTTCCTCTCAGTTACTTCAATCTATAGAATGAGACATGCAACTGTTTCCTCTGTTGTCAATCATTCAATAAATGCTGTTTAAGCACCTACAGTTTACATAATGTTATCACTCTCACACGAGCCTCCAGAGAAGGTAGCGCTGGGAATGGATGGACTCGTAAATGTAGATGCCCAGGAAAAAGCAGACAGGAATGGTGACTTCAGCATTGAATTTGGCCCATGAAACCCCTGTAATAAGCATTTATGGCTCTTACATATACCTTGGAGCAACAGGAAAAGAAAGGGTCATGAGACATGTTTTCTTTTTTCATAGATTTTGGGGGTCCATTTGCAAAATTAATGTCAGGGACCAAGCCTATCTTCTAGACTGAAAAACATACACTAATTCATGAAGCCATTTAAGATAAGAACACATGGGAAGGGAGGGAGGGTGGAGTGTGTGGGATTCCTATCTCCGGGCCAAGAAGTTTTCAACAAGATTCCCAAAAGGACAATACGTGATAGGTTAGACAGTGCTTTCCCAACAGAAACAGAATATAGACCACAAATGCAAGAATGTAATTTTTAATTTCTGTAGCCACATTTAAAAAGTTAAAAAAAAAAAACCACACCACAAGGTAAATCAATTTTAAAACATATTTATTTAATGTAATAAATAAATCCAAAATGTCATATCAATATGCAATCAATATAAAATATTTATGCAATATTTTACATTCTTTTTTTGTACTAAGTCTTCAAAATATCATAAGTGTTTTACACTTACACCACATCTCAATTCAAACCAGCCACATTTCAAGTGCTCAAAAGCCATATGTGATTAGGGGCTACCATATTAGATGCTACAGTGTTACAAAGTTTTGAGGGCACAAGTAGCTATAGGACCCTCAGGTAAAGGGGATGATGTTCATCCAGAGAAGGCAGCTGTATTTCTGAAGGCTATTTTATAGAATTTAAGAGTTTAGAAATCTGGGTCTGATACTACTGAGTTGGCATTCTGGTTTGGGTACTTTTAATTTGTGTGGCCTCAAACAAATCACTTATCCAGATATGAGAATCAGTCCATTCATAAAATAGAGATGTAAACATTATATCCAGAATTCGGCAATCTTCAAGTCACACTTCCTTTTAATGATTAAATTACAAACACTTGAACCCCTATTCTAGTTTTTTAATATATTCCTCTCTGCTACATATCACTTCCTTCCATTTGACACCTTTTCTTAGCCTACATTGGAGAAACTAAGACGGCGGCTAGGTGAGACAGGGCAAAAAAAAACCTCCATGAAAAACACTAGATAAAAACCAGAAAGTGACCCAGAATACCAGTCACAGTGATGCGCCAGCCGGATGAGGTCTTCTAGTTCCACAGAGGCCGTATACTTGGTGAAACTGGGAGTCTGCATTCTGAAACGAGTGAGTAAGCTGGCTGGAAGACCCGCAGCCGCGCGGCGGTCTGGGGAAGCCAGGGTTTGGCGTTTGGAGACTGACGGGCTCTTTTAAAAAAAAAGGAAAAACCCAGGAGCGGCTGCAGGTGCGATAGTGGGAACCATGAAGTAAAACACAGCAAGAGGGGGCTGGGCCGGCCTCTTGGTGTCTGGCCTGGAAGATAGCCCGCTGCAGATACCCTTGGGGCCGGGGGAATGGAGGGGAGAGCCGGAAGCAGAAAGAAACCTCGCGGCTAGCAGCTGGCTCCCCAGAAGGCTGGACAAACTCCTGCCTGGGGCCATGCCCACAGCCCAGAGCCCCGCCAGTTGTCCCGGAGCTGGGAAGGAGGAACTGTGCGAGGAGGGGGGTGTGGAGACGCCCCATTCGGCCATCTTTGCATCAGGCTGAAAGTGCCCCGGCACGGCCCAGTGGCCCGGGGCTTCCCTTGAGGTACGGTGCACACTGGTGACATAGCATGGCATTTCCTTGGCAGAGGTCCTGGAGGATCGCAGCTAGGTGTGGAATCATTGGACCCTTGAAGCAGCTGCATTTCTAGACCCCTCAGAGAGTGCAGATGACAAATGACTTCTTGTGCCTGAGTTGGTTTGACTTGGTTTTCTCTCTATTGCAAAGGGTCCCTAACTCAATATTTAGAAAGGCTCATCTGTGATACTCAGTGCTAACACACACACACACACACACACACACACACACGTGCGTGCAAGCATGTGGCAGAAGCCTGTTCCTGCTTCAAATGCTTATCCCAAAGATTTGGGGATCTCCAAAGTTAGCAACCACCTGTAGTAACCTGAATTGCCCTCAAGGCTTCCAATCAGACCCTTCTTGACTTTCACACATGACAGCTTTGGCTTTTTCAACAAGTAGTAGTTTCCTCTTGGCTTTGTTTAACTTTTTTTTTTTAATTTGGGAGGAGGCACAGTAAGTTGATCCCAACCCTGAAAGGGCTCTGTGGTGGTAGAGCCTTGTGATTTCTTGTACAGATCTGTGATCCGTGTCGTCAGCCCTCTCAGTCTTTGTCTTTCTAGGTAACTCACAGATGGCCACCATGGGTGATTATGAATGATCAGGGAAAGGCTCACAAAACTAACTGAAAGAAACCGGCAGGGCAAGAGACATTTTTGGAGGAAGTTTTACATCAGGAATAATTTTTTTTGTGGGAAACATGGAGACTCTGTGGTTTTAGCTTGTTGATGGAGGGATCTTTTTAAAATATCCTTTAATAGATTAAAGGGGTTATATTCTATTTCTAGTGTGTTAAGAGTTGTTTGGTATTTTTAATCGTGGTGGATGTGTTTTAAAACTTTGCACAAATGTTAGCACAATGCATGCATCCTTATATAACTCACTTTTCTTGTTTAACATTAGGTTTTCAGGATGTATCATTCATTTACACTGTGTATCATTCATTCATTCATTTTCACCATCGTTTAATATTGTAAGAATTAACTCAGTGGTTTATTTCATGAAAATTGCAAATAGTACATCAAAGAACATCTTTGTGCTTTCCTCTGCCTTCCTGTGCACATGTAGAAGTACTTCTCTATAGTAAACAAATAGAAGTGGATTGCTGGGTCTAGGTTTTGCATATCTTCAGCTTTACTAAGTATTGTCAAATTATTTTCTGACATGATTGTGCTGTTAATATGGCTACCAGGATTGAATAAGAGTCCTGTTTCCCCACATCCTTGTCACCACTTGGTGTTAATAGAGATTTTAATTTCTTCCAATCTGATGGGTGTGAAATTATATGTTGTTGCTTAACTTTAATTCCCCAAATGGCTAGTGAAGTGAGCATCATTTCATATGTTTCATAGCCATTCATGTTTCCTCTTCAGGGCATTTCCTGCTTATATACTTTGCCTATCTTTTACTGTGGAATTGTTCTCTTTTTAGTTAGTTTACAAATAACTGTGGTAGTTATTTGTATATGTGAATATTAATCCTGTCTCAGTTACATGCAATGTAAATATCTTCTCCTACTCTGCAGCTTATCTTAAGTTTGTTTAGGGCTTGGGCATCATTTATCGAAAGAAAATTCGTTTTAATTTTGGTAGTAAAACTTATGGCTGTTTTCTTTATGAATTTCGTTCTGTGCCTTGTTTACAAAATCCTTCCCAGTTTCAATATTATAAAGATATTTCATTGCATCTTTTCCAAAAGTTATACATCTTTTCTTTTCACATATATGTTATTAATCCATCTGGAATTTTCTTTTGTATACACCATGAGGTAGGAATCTACTTTTACCTTTTCCCTATGGACACCTATCCCATCATTGTTTACTGAGAAGTCCATAAATTGGTTTTATCAGCTCTGTGTCATATAGCAAGTTTTAATATACACATGATTCTCTATTCTGTTGTTGTAATTCTGCATAATTTATCTCTCTCTGAAACAGTACTGCACTGCTTAATATACTATAACCTTGTGGTATCAGATAGATCAAGCCCTTCTCTTAACTCTTACTCACAATTTTCTTGGTGATTTTTGCCTCTTTACTCTTCCATATGAATTTTAGGAAGACTATGACTAAACTGTCTTGGAATTTTAATGTCATTGCACTGAATCTATGAATTAATTTGGAGATAATTGGTATATTTATTATACTGTGTTTTCTCATCCATAAATATCATATAGTTTTCTGTTTATTTAGGTCTTCTTTTATGTTTTTCAATAAAAGTTTCATAACTTTCTTTGTAAAGGTCTTACACCTCATTTGTAAGTTTCCTTCCAACATACTTTATAAATTCAGTTGTTGTTGTAAAATATATCTTTTTTAAGTATCTTTTGTAATTCTCCTTTATATTATTTTTTGTGTATTGATCATCTCATTGATTTAGTATTCATTATAAGAGGTTATGCAATTTCTCTTAGGTTTTCTAGGTAGACAATCATAACAGCAGCAAATAAAGACGGTTTTGTATTTTCCTTGAAGTGTCAGTACCTTTTGTTTCTTTTTCTTCTCTTACTGTAATGAAAAACAGTACTGAGTATTAAGTAAAGACAGGAATATTATGTGTCCTTTTCTTGCTGCTGACTGAGATAGATTGTTATGTACCCCAGAAAAAAAAATGTTCTTTATGTAATCCATTCCTGCTGGTGTGAACCCACTGTATACAGGACCTTTTGAAGCTGTCACTCAGGTGTGGCCAACTGAATCAGGATCGGCCTTAATCTCATTCCTGGAGGCCTTATGGAGAAGGCCACAGAAAGAAAGCCAGCCAGGAAGCCAGGAGTCAACAGAGCCAAGAAGAGAAAGGAAAAGACACCACCATGTGCATTGCCAAGTGACAGAAAAGCCAAGGACCAAGGATCACTGGCAGCTAGGCCCAGCATGCTGCAGTCTTCAGGAAGAAAGCTTCGCCTTGCTGGTGCCTCAATTTTGGACTTCTCCTAGCTTCAAAACCGTGAACCAATAAGTTCCTGTTGGTTAAGCCAACTCATTGTATGGTATTTGTTTTAGCAGCCAGGAAACTGTGCCACTGATTGAATGGGCTAGTCCGTAACAATTCAGCATCAAGATGATGCTTGATGAAGAGATTAAGTAGGTAACTGTTTCTAATGGAGAAATTTCCACATTATGGTCTGATAAACACAGGGATTTGTTTTTATTTTTTTTAATCATGAATTGATATGAATTTTATAATCTGAATCTTTTGAATCTTCTGAATGACAAAAAAAATTTCCAATATTAAAACATCTTTACAATCCTGAAAATACTACTTGATGTTGATGTATTTATTTGATATTCTCCTTTTTTTCCCTTTACTAATATTTATAAGTGAGATTGAAATATATATATTTCATTCTAAAATTCTCCCCTCTGTTTTTTGTATCAAGATTATATTAGCCTAATGAATGAGTTGAAGAGATTGCCCTCATTTGCTAGGGCAATCTCTAGATTATACCTTTATGATATAGAGATTGTACCTTTAAAGGTTTCAAAGAACTCACCTAGAAAACCACTGGGCCTCAACTTTTTTTTCAGGCAGGAGGTATGAGAAAGATTTTTAAATTTCTGATGCCATTTCTTTAATGATTATATATCTATTCAAGTTTTCTATATTTTGAGTAAGATTTAATTACAATTTTCCAGAAAATTGTCAATTTCCTAAAAATAATTTAAATTTTTGGCATAAAATAGTTTAGGATATTCTTTGTTTAACCTCTATCATTTATTATTTATTTGCCTAATAAACAATATTATTTTTATTTGCCTCCACTTTTTTCTAGATTAATCTTACCAGTTTGTCTGTTTTATCAGTCTTTCCAAAGGTTTTATTGATCCTCTCTAATATACCTCTATTTTCTGTTTATTAATTTATTCTTTTACCATTATTCTTTTCTTCTTTCGTAAATTTACATGTTTTTCTAATTTCTTGGGCATTAATTTTCAACCTTCCACCTGTTAAGACTATAAATTTCCTGTCTGAATTGCAGTCTTACTGATGTCATTTAGTTCTAAATATTTTCTAATTTTCATCTTAATTTATCTTAATTTATTATTTGATGCATACAATATTTTGTAGTTTCTTTTTTAATTTTCTAACTTTAGGTGGTGGAAGTGGATGTGTTTCATTATATTTGTTACTAATATCTAATTTTATTGCCTTGTGATCTGAGAAGTTAATATTTGTTGAAACTTGCTTTGTCATCTTCCATTTTGGTTGGATGTTAGTTATGTAAGTAAATTCAATCATGCACCACGTTTTCAAATCTCCTGTGCCCTTATTAATTTTTTAATCTGCCTTATCTATCAATTACTGAGAGATATGTTACAGTATTAACTGTAATTTTAGTTTGTTGGTTTTTCCTTGTAATCCTGACAATACTTATTCAATTTAAGATTATGTTATTTGGAGGCACATAAGTTCAGAATTGTTTTATCTTCCTGTTGAATTGTCCCTTTTATTGCCATGTAATAGCCATCTTTATAGACAATATTACTTTTTCCCATAATATCTATGGTTTTTTTGTATTAATATAGATAGCTACACCAGCCTTCTTTTGGCAACCATTTCCTTGAGTATCTTTTTCCATCATTTTATTTGAAATTTCCTATACACACCTAGATTTTGTTTTGTTTTTTGTTCATCCAATCTATGAGTTTCTATATTTAGGTGATAAGTTTATTGGCTTTACATGTATTGGGATCATTGGTTTATTTTGTTTTAGTCTCACCATCTTATCCTGTGCTTTCTATTTATTTTGATTTATATTTACCTCTTTTTTCTTTATTTCGTTTTTCTGTTAAAATAATTAGTTTTAATAGATCTCTTTTATACTTTCTTCTTGTTTGAAAGCTATATTACTATTATTATTATATTATTTTATATTATATATTCTTGTAGCAGATGACTTTTAATGCTTAACATGTATATTTATAACATCTAAAGTTATTAATATTACTGCCCACTTCCAAAACAATATAAGATCATAGAATCCTTTTAAACTAATCATTTCTCTAACCATGCATATTACTATTGCCTAGTATTTCAGTTCCACCTTGTTTTCAAATTCCCCAAATTATCACTGTTTTGATAACTACTAGTATGTTTAATTTAATTCAAGATTCAATCAATTGTAAGATGTACCACCAAGGGAAAAAAAAATTTGCCAAATAACTTTGCCACATTATTGATTGTAGGAGGCATCCCTATTTCAGAGATGTTAACATGTGAAAAGCATGTGTCATACAACAGATGTAGTGTATTGATCATATTTTTATAAATATTATCAGAAAATGCTTTTAAAATTTATCTGTATGCTTATTGTTTCCTTTTCTTCCTTTGCTTCTTGAATATTCCTGATTTCTGAATTATAGCCTTCAGTGATTATTTAAGCTAAGATCTGTAAGTAGAAAATTCTCTCAACTTTTACCTAAAAATGTATTCACATTTTTTCCTCACACTTTAACAATAATTTTGCTAGGCTAAACTAGCTCAACACTTTGAAGATATTGTGTCTTTGTCTTCTAATCTCTAGTTTTGCTATTTGTAAGCCTGGTGTCAATCTAACCACTGTTCCTTTGTGCTTCCCCAGCCCTTCCAAGGGATTGGTAAGTTTATAATTCCCTTTGTTAAATCACTTTCTTTTCCTGAAATACTTTGAGTGATTTCTATTTTTCTGACAAAACTTAGACTGATAAAGTCAGACCAAAAGCTCTTCTTCCAATCTTAAGTGTTATCTTCCCAAGAGGCCTTCCTAATTTACCACCTTATATAAATTAATCATCTTTTCATTATTCTCCATCTCAACTACTGTATTAGGGTTCTCTAGAGAAACAGAATCAACAGGAGATATCTGTAAATATGAGATTTTATGAAACTGTCTCACACAACTGTGGTGATGCATGAGTCCAAATTCCATAGGGCAGGCAGCAAACTAGCAACTCCAGTGAAGATGGTCAATGAACTCCTCAGGAAACGAACGGGCAACTTCAATGAAGGCCTTCGACAAACTCCCCAGGAGGATCTGGCTGGCTGAAGAAGAAGTGCAAATTCTCTCTTCTCCCTTAAAAGTCTTCAACTGATTGGATTAAATCCAGCTGACTGAATTCTCTCATTGTGGAAGACACACCCTTCATTGATGTAATCAGCCACAGATGCAATCAATTGATGATTTAATAAACTAGCCTTCTGGTTTATAACCAGCCACAAATGTCCTCGCAGTAATGGTTAGGCCAGTGCTTGCTTGACCAGACACCTGGGCACCAATACCTGGCCAAGTTGACACGTGAACCTAACCATCAAGGTACTCATTGGTTTCCTAAACAACACCAGAAAATTATTTATTTAATCGGTTTGTCTGTTTACTTGGTTTTATCTCTTCGAACTTGGACAAGCATGGTACGCTAGAACTGAGATATAAAGGTACAAAGAGGTTCAGTTAACTTCTGTTTCTCTCTTGCACTTTTCATTGATCCCTCCATAGGGACTTCTGTACTTCAAAGTAGACTCAGGAAGACATTGGAAAAAATGAGATGAAGAGCTTGGCATATAATTTTTGTGAAAGGCAATGATAAAACTGAACAAATTTGTCAAAAGCACCATTTTAGATCTCTGGAAATTAACCAAAAGCATGAAAAATTGAAAATCATTTATTGAAGAAAAACTACAGAACCTTGATAAGAATAGGGGATCTCTGGTGTTCCACCCTGGAAATATTCCCATTCCTACACACACGAACAGCACAATGGAACAGTAGCTAGGATGACTGGCAGCCAAAACTGATGAAAAACATTAATCTATACTTCTAAGAATCTCAACAAACTCCAAGGATGATAACCTCAAAGATATCAACAACTATACACATCATAGTCTATGTGTTGAGAGACAAAGAGAATATATAGAAAGCAGAAAGGCAAAAATAATTCACAATACACAAGAACCTCAAAATGATAATTACCTGATTTCTCATCAGAAAAAAATGGAGGCCCCAAAAGAGTGAGATGACATATTCAAAGTGCTGAAAGAAAAAACATTCGACTAAGAACCATATTTCCTGAAAAAATTATCCATCAAAAATTAAGGTGAAACAAAACTTGTACAGGACTTGCATGCTGAAAACAATACAACTTTAATGAAAGATCTAAATAAATGGAGAGACATACTATATTCATGGGCTGGAAGTAAAGCTGTTAATTCTCCACAAATTGATACACAATTTTAACACAATTCCTATCAAAATTCCAGCAAGACTTGTTGCAGATATAGACAATAGTATTTCACATTTTACGTGGAAATCTAAAGGAATTAGAATAACAATTTTGAAAAAGAAAATTAAATAAAAGGAATCATTCTACAAAATTCCAAGACTTATTATATAGTTACAGTAATCAAGACCGTGTGGAGGGGTAGGCACATAGATCAATGGAAGGAAGAGAACCCAGAATAGACCCACCCAAATATGCACAACTGATTTTTGATAAAGGTGCAAAAGCAATTAAATGAAGGAAAGATAGCCTTTCAATGGTGCTAGAGCAAGTGGATGTCCATAGGCAAAAAAGAAAAAGAAAAAAGGAACCTAGAATGAAGTCTCACACCTTATACAAAAATTAACTCAATATGGATCATGGACATAAATGTAAGATATAAAATGTAAAATTAAATTTTAAAAATCATAGGGTTATTTTTATTTTTTGGAGTAATGAAAATGTTCAAAAATTGATTGCGGTGATGAATGTACAAGTATATGTTAAAACTGAACAACTGTACACTTTGGATGATTGTATGGTATGTGAATATATCTCAATAAAATTGCATTTAAAATAAAAATAAAGGCATTTTGTAAGAGTCTCCTCCTTAGTGCCTCTTTGTCACTCAGATGTGGCCCTCTCTCTCTCTAGCTAAGCCACCTTGGCAGGTGATCTCACTGCCCTCCTCGCTACATGGGACCTGACTCCCAGGGGTGTAAATCTCCCTGGCAACACAGGATATGACTCCCAGGGATAAATCTGGACCTGGCATCGTGGGATTGAGAACATCTTCTTGACCAAAAGGGGGATATGAAATGAAACAAAATAAAACTTCAGTGGCTGAGAGATTTCAAATGGAGTCGAGAGGTCACTCTGGTGGACACTCTTATGCACTTTATAGATAACACTTTTTGGGTTTTATTGTATTGGAATAGCTAGAATTAAATACCTGGAACTGCCAAACTCCAACCCAGTAGCCTTGCCTCTTGAAGGTGACTGTATAACAACGTAGATTACAAGGGGTGACAGTGTGATTGTGAAAACCTTGTGGATCGCACTCCCTTTATCCAGTGTATGGATGGAAGAGTAGAAAAATGGGGACAAAAACTAAATAAAAAATAGGGTGGAATGGGGGAGTGATTTGGGTCTTCTTTTTTACTTTTATTTTTTGTTCTTTTTCTGATTCTTTCTGGTGTAAAGAAAATGTTCAAAAATAGTTTAGGGCAATGAATGCACAACTGTATGATGGTACTTTGAACAACTGATTGTACACCATGGATGACTGTATGGTATGTGAATATATCTCAATAAAACTGAATTTAAAAAAAAAAAAAAAAGGCATTTTGGCACACAAAAAAAAGTCATAGGGAAAGTTTTAGGGTAGGCCAAAGAGTTCTTAGATTTGACACTGAAAGCATGATCCATAGAAGAACAAAACTGATAAATTGGACTTCCAAAAATTAAAAGGTTTTGCCCTGTGAAATACACTTAATAGCCTCTAAATAGAGGCTGAAATGACAAATACATTTGGGAGAAAGTATTTGCAAACCATGCATTCAATAAAGAACTAACATCTAGAATATATAAACATCTCTTAAAACTTGAGTAAAAAAACAAACCAATTAGAAAATGGGCAAAAGATATGAAGATAATTTCACTAAAGAGGAAATACAGATGGTAAATTTGTACATTAAAAAAATAGTTCAACATCATTAACTATTTGGGAAATCCAAGTTAAAACTATAATGTGATCTCACTACCAGAATGGCTAAAATAAAAACAGTGACAACACCAAGTAGTGACAAGGGTATGGCAAAGCCAGATCACTCGTAAATTCCAAAAGGGATATAAACTGGTACAGACACTCTAGGAAACAATTTGGCAATTTCATTAAAAAAAAAAAAAACAAAAAAAAAACTAAAAATGCAGCTATCATATAATCTAGCAATTGCATTATTGGGTATTTATGCTACAGAAAGAAACCCACATGATCACGTCAATTGACACAGAAAAGGCATTCAACAAAATCCAGCACCCCTTATAATAAAAGCACGTAGAAAACTAGGAATAGAAGGAATCTTTCTCCAAATGATAAAAAGCATATATGAAAAACCCACTGCTGACATCATGCTCAATGGTGAAAGACTGAAAGCTTTCCCTCTAAGATCAGGAACAAAACAAGGATGCCCATTGTCACTACTATTATTCAACATTGTACTGGGAGTTCTTTCCAGAGTAATTGCAAGAAAAAGAAATAAAAATCATCTAAATTGTAACAGAAGAAGGTAAACTTTCACTATTCACAGATGGCATGCTCCACATAAAGAAAATCCTGAAATATCCATGACAAAGCTACTAAAGGTAATAAACAAATTCAGCAAAGTGGTGGGGTAAAATATCAGCACCCAGAAGTCAGTAGTGTTACTAGACACTAGTAATGAACAATTTGAAGAGGAAATTAAGAAAAAAGTTCCATTTAAAATAGCAACTAAAAGAGTCAAATATCTAGGAGTAAATTTAACCAATGACGTAAAAGACTTGTATACAGAAAATTACAAAACATTGCTACAAAAAACCAAAGAAGACCTAAATAAATGGAAGGACATTCCATGTTTATGGATTGGAAGACTAATTATTGTTAATTGTCAATTCTACCCAAAGTGATTTACAGATTCAGTGCAATCCCTTCAATATTCCAACAGCTCTTTTACAGAAATAGAAAAAGCCAATCATCAAATTTATATAGAAGGGAAGGGGCTCCCAAAAGCCAAAGCCATCTTGAAAAAGATGAATGAAGTTGGAGGAATCACACTTCCTCATATTAAAAGTTACTGCAAAGCCACAAGAGTCAAAACAGCATGGTACTGGCACAAGGAGAGACAGAGAGACCAATGGAATCAAACTGAGATTTCAGAATTAAACCCTCATATCTTTGGCCAATTGATTTTTGACAAGGATCCCAACTGGGAAAGAACAGTCTCTTCAACAAATGGTGCTGAAAGAACTGGATAGCAATAAGCAAAAGAATGAAAGAGGACCCCTATCTCACACCTTATTGAAAAATTAACTCAAAGTGGATCAAAGACCTAAATATAAGAACCAGTACCCTAAAACTCCTAGAAGAAAATGTAGGGAATCATCTTCAAGATCTTGTGGTAGGCAATGGCTTCTTAGACTTTACACTAAAAGCACAAGCAATGAAAGAAAAATAGACAAATGGGATCTCCTCAAATTATAAACTTTTGTGGTTCAAAGGACTTTGTCAAGAAAGTGAAAAGACAAACTATACAATGGGAGAAAATATTTGGAAATATCCAATAAGGGTTTAATATCCAGAATCTATAAAGAAATCCTACAACTAAACAATAAAAAGACAAACAACCCAATTTAAAAAAAGGGCAAAATACTTCAATAGACATTTCTCCAAAGAGGAAATCCAAAGGCTAAAAAGCACATGAAAAAATGCTCAACTTCACTCCTATTAGGAAGTGCAAATCAAAACCACAATATCATTTCACAACTACTAGAATGGTCACTATTAAAAAAACAGAAAACTACAAATGTTGGATAAGATGTGGAAAAATAGGAACACTCATTCACTACTGGTAGGAATGTAAAATGGTGCAGCCACTGTGGAAAACAGTCTGGCAGTTCCTCAGGAAGCTAAGTATAGAATTGTCATATGATCTGACAATCCACTACTAGGTTTATACCCGGAAGAACAGAAATCAGGGACTTGAACAGACATTTGCACATCAATGTTCATAGAGGCATTATTCACAATTGCCAAAAGATGGAAGCAACCCAAGTGTCCATCAACTGATGAATGGATAATCAAAATGTGGTATATATATGATGGAATGTTATTCTGCTATAAGAAGGAATGAAGGCCTGATGCCTGGGACAAGATGGATGAAATTTGAGATCATTAGGCTGAGTGAAATAAGCCAGACACAAAAGGACAAATATTGATATGATCTCATTGATATGAACTAATTATAATAAGCAAACTCAGTAAGAATCTAGAATATAGGTTACCTGGGGATGGAGGGGTGTGCTGGTTTGCATATATTATGTCAACCAGAAAAAAGCCATATTCTTTAATGCAGTCTTGTGGGGGCAGACGTATTAGTGTTGATTAGATTGGAACCTTCTGACTAGGTTGTTTCCATGGAGATGTGACCCACCCAACTGTAGGTGATGACTCTGATTAGATAATTTCCTTGGAGGTATGGCCCCGCACATTCAGCATGGTCTTGATTAGTTCACTATAAAAGCTCACACAGAACAAACACTGCTAGCTGCAGCTGAAAGACGCATTTTGAAGACAGCCGTTGGAAGCTGACACTGACACTTTGGAGAATGCCATTTTGAAACACAACCTGGGAGCAAGCAGATGCCAGCCACGTGCCTTCCCAGCTAACAGAGGTTTTCCATCGCCATCAGCCATCCTTCAGTGAAGGTGCCCTATCACTGATGCCTTACCTTGGACACTTTATGGCCTTAAGACTGTAACTTTGTAACCAAATAAACTCCCTCTATAAAAGCCAATCCATTTCTGGTATTATGCATAACGGCAGCATTAGCAAACCGGAACAAGGGGGATGTAGAGAATGGGGAGCTGATGCTTAATTTGTATAGAATTTCTATTTAGGTTGATTGTAAAGGTTTGGAAATGTAGTGGTGATGGTAGCACATTGTTGTGAGTGTAATTAACATCACTGAATTATGTGTGAATGTGGTTGAAAGGGGATGTTTGAGGTTGTGTATGTTACTAGAATGAAAGTTACAGGATAAAACATGGAACTGTATAACATAGTGTACCCTCTTGTGGATGATGGACTAGGGTTAATAGTACAAATAAAAGAATGCTCTTTCATGAATTATGACAAATGTAAGAAACTAATACAAGGAATTAATCTTAAGGAAGTATATGGGGAAAAATACACCTAATGTAAACTATGCACTATCTTTAATAGTACTATTTTAATATTCTTTCATCAGTTGTAACAAAGGTACCACACTAATGCAAAGTGTCAACAATTGGGGGGGTATATGGGAACATTGTATTTTTTACATGACTTTTCAGTAAACCTGAAACTTCTCTAATTAAAAAATAATAATTTAAAAATATATATTATGCTAAGTGAAAGAAACCAGACACAAAGAACTTCATATTGTATTGTTCCATTTATATAAAATGTAAATATAAATAAATCTACAGAGACAGAAATAGATTAGTAGTTACATAGGGCTGGGGACAAATAGAGGTATTGAGAGGTAACTGCTAAGGGGTATGTGGTTTTTCTTTTTGGAGTAATGAAAATGTTCTAATATTGATTGTGGTGATGAATGCATAACTCTGAATATACTAAAAGCCACTGATTGAATACTTTGGATGGATTATATTGTATACAAGCATATCTCAATAAAATTGCTTTAAAAAATGTAAAAAAAAAATGAAAAAAAATACACAGATGGTAGAAGTAAATGGATAGAAAATGATAGAGTAGGCAAATACTGAGCAAAAGAAAACTAGTATAGCTATATTAATACAAGATGATATACATGTTCTGGCAAAAAAAAAAGCATTATTAAGGCAAAAGAGGTTTGGACACTGAATAATGATTAAATGTACAATTCATTAAGAAGATAGAATTGTTTTAAATTTGTATACATCTAATGCTATCATCTCAAAATACATAAAGTAAAATGAAGGCAAATATAATGTTATTTCTAAGGACGAAGTTAGATAAAAATGTGAAAGTACTTTGTCCCTGACTAGGATATTTATTGTTTTATTTTCCCAAATGTTCCACTTTCCTGGAAATTTAGAAATTAACCTCAGAAATTGGTATCAGAAATAAGGTATGATAAATAAATGCTCTAAAATGATGGCGGAAAGGGTACAGGGAATTAGAGCTGGTCAAATTACAGCTTTTTACCATTTTCTGGGGGAGGGAACTTTCTTTTAACCCAGAATTGGAATGATAATTCAACAAGTTTCCTGAAATTATGGAGAGGGGAAAAGAGAGAAAACTAGACCAAACTATAGAATGATATTTACTATAGTAAATCAGTCATTTAAGGACTTCCTTCATTAGCATTCTGGAACCCCTTTTACCTAAAGCTTTCCACTGTCAATCCTCTACCACATTCTTGTTAAAAGTATCTTTAGAGAAAGTCACAGTATAAAGATCTGACCTATTAATGGTTTTACTTTCATTAAGTCCTTAGGCCTGCTTTAAAATCCTTGGATTTATCTTATTGTTTCCATATCCAATTGCCTTCATTGGCTATTCCAATTTCTCCTCTCTTTAAGTCCTCCATTGCACTCTACAACCAGCAAATGATTCCATTTCCAACTTCATGGAAACCAGGACCTGCTTTCCTTCCTTCTTTCTCTTTCTCTCCTCCTCTATCTTAGCCTTTGCCTTCGCTTAACCTTCCCTCCAGGTTCGGGCTAAAGCTCCTTCAAGATTAAACAACTTCTAATTGTGCTTTTCAGCATATCCTCTCCCAGCTCTGGAATCTTTCCAGGACTCTGTTTCTCTCTCTCTCTCTCTCTCTCTCTCCCCCCCTCCCCCCCGTCTCTCTCTCCCCCCCATCTCTCTCTCTCTCTCTCTCTCTCTCTCTCTCTCTCTCTCTCTCTCTCTCTCTCTCTCTCTCCCCTTTCTCTGACTTTTCATCTTTGGCTTTTTACAGAATCTACCTTTCAATATGTATTAGGTCTCTCACAATCCAAAAAGTATTCTGTCTAACCTTTACCATTCATCTTTTAAATAAAATCAGTCAAAATTCAGAGCCCCTCCTTTTCTTCCACCACATGTTCTCTCCTTAATGCTCTGCAATTTTTTCCAAACTCTACAGAAAATGCTGTTAAAAATCACAGACCCAAAACAACTGCCTTCAAGCCACATTCTTCTTTAACCTTTCTGCAACATTTGTCTTGCTGACATCCCCCAACTTTTTGAACTTCTTTCCTCTCTTGGCCGCCATGTGAGCACATTAGCAACCCCAGGTGCATTGATTAAGCATTTTACTATACTCAAAGCTTGTCTTTTGCTTCCATTCCCACCTGGTGGATCATCATAAGAATGGCTCCTGCTGGACCCTGACCCCAGCATCCACGCCCCTTTGCAATGTGATGCAGCTGCTCTTCCCATCAAAAAGTGGAGTCTGTTTCTCAACACCCCAGGCTGGCCTCAGGAATGAGGCACAAGGTAAATGAGAGTTCCAGAGCTGGAGAGTCAGGGATCTTAGCTCATCTGGAATCCAGCTGTCAGGTAGCAGTAGCTTGTGCTCAAATAATAAGATACACCCTAGACCATGTGTAGTAAAAAACAGGCTATGGTACTGCAATTTCTCTCTGTTGAGGAGAATCACAATATTTTACTGCAAGTTTCAAGGCTTCTCTTTGTTATGCTGTTGCTTTTTTTTTTTTTTTTTCCTAATAAAACTAGATGTTTAAGAAAAAAGATGCACCATTTCTAGCCCCATCAAGATCCCAGACATGTGGGTGAAGACATCTTAGATCCTCTAGCTCTCGCCAATCTACAGGGCAGCCATAGAGTAAACCCAGAAGAAACCATCCAGCAAACATATGGAATCATGACAAATAAATCATTTTTTTTTATTGCTTTAAAAAAAAAGCGTTGAAGTTCTGGTAATTGCAACAAGATGGAAGGATCCTTGAAAATATCATGTTGACTAAAATAAACAATACATAAAAGGATAAATATTTTATGATCTCACTGATCTGAAATAATTAGAGTAAGCAAACTCATAGAGTCAGAAATTAGAATACAGGTTACCAGGAGCCAGGGTGGGGGTAAGAAGGGGGTATTAGTGCTTAATTGGTACAGAACTCTATTTGGAATATCAGATGGAAATATTTGGTAACAGATGGTGGTGATGGTAGCACAACATTGTGCATGCAATTAACAGGACTGAATTATATATTTGCATGTGGTTACAAAGGGAAATTTTAGGTTTTATATAGGTTATTAGAAAAAAAAATTTTTTAAACCATAAGACTATACAAAAGTGAACCCTAATGTTAGCTATGAACTATGGTTATTAGCACAATTTTAATAATATTCTTTCATCAATTGTTACAAAGTTACCACACTAATGCAAAGTGTTAATAATGGGATGGGGGAATATGGGAATTCTCTATTTTCTGCATGATTTTCCCATAAATCTACAACTTTTCTAATTAAAAAAAAAAAAACTATGTCAAAAAAAAGCAACAAGGACATAGGGCAGTAGTCTAACATGCAGGATGCAGTGAGATTTACATAATTTTGAATTATGGATAAGCCCACCTTTGGGGCTCCTAGTCAGCACTGCTCATCTGGATCTTTACTAGGCTTATAAATGGTTCAGACCCTGCCCCTTACCCCAGCACCTGTCTATCCGGAGCATAAAGTAGTTGATTGCTCATTATTTTCAACTAGATTTCTCTCACCAAAACTGGATGCATGGAGTGGAGGGACAGGATGGAGGAATGAAAAAGACACAATAGCATAAAACAAGATCCATAAAATTGAGTTGTGACTACTGTATATAGAGATATATTTGAGAATAATGGCACAAAGGAAGGAGAAGGGAAGAAATCTAGAGAGGAGCACAGAAGTAACATCAAACAGTAACTTGATCTGCAGAAAGAAATGAAGGTTGCCAGAAATGCTGAACAGTTATTTTAAAAACTCTAAATGTAGTTTAAAATTTAGATTGTTGGGATTGTTGTACAACTCTGTAAATATACTAAAATTCATTGATTTGTATTTAAACTGAGTGAATTTTAAGGCATATGAATTATATATGGTGTTTTTTCTAAAACAACCTTATGAAGGACATAACCTCACCCAGGGAGAAATCTACTAGAAAAATAAACCAAATTGAGCAGAGAGAGAGAGAAAAAAAATTTTCAAATGGTAGTGGGTGGGACCAAGAGCAAATGAATCAAAGAAAGTATACTATGACAGAAAAATATGATCTCTAAAGCTTAGGACGCTGACTTTGAAGGCAATAAGCATGGAATTCTAGGGGATAAAAGGTTGGAGGCAAAAATCTTCCTGAACCAGATTTGGGTCCAAGAGAGACAGACAGCTGTTCAGATAGGTCAGAGTTTTTCAAATTTCATTGGTCTATTTATCTACCCTTGTATCAGTCCCATAGTGTCTTAATAATTTATAATAGGCCTTAATATCCAAAGAAATCATATTTTGAAATCTTTATGATAACATCAGATGAGGGAACTCTCAAACTGCAAATCAGGAAAAGTTAAAGTGATGCTTGCTCATCCTCCCAGAGGTTACATCCTCCTAGTAGATACTGAAAACCCACACAGTCCAAACAGAGGAAGCAATAAAGGCATACAATCTAACCACATGCTAAAAAAAAATAATTACAAGGAAACATAATATTCTGACAGTCAGTGAGAGCGTACCAGAGAAATGTAACCACAAAGCTGATGAAACTCTAACCAAATATTTCTAAATAATTTAAGTGCTTTATAAAGCACAGGTCATAAAGAGAACAGTTTAGAAATCGTGTGCCTGGGCAAAATCTGAAATTATAATTATCTAACCTCATGAAAGAATAAGAAAAAAATTAAATTTAAAACATTAAAGGTACATGGTAAATGAACTCAAAAACACAGGAGTGGAAAGTAACAAACATCAACAAAAATTTTAAAGCAATTAAAAAAGAATTCAAGGGAAATTATGGATAAAGAAGACTAGCAAAGAAGATCATATATATAATAAGGAACAAGCCAAAGCAATAAAAAAGAGCAAATGTTAAATGTTCAAATCAAGAGAATTTTCTGAAATAAAAGATTTACATGTAACTATATAATGAAAGGGCTCAGCATGTGCCTTAGAAAGTATGCAACACCAAAATAAACTTTTGGAAAATTAAAGGGCTTTATTGAAAAGAAAAAATCTTGACAAATGTCCAAGTGATGTCTTTTTATTTTAGCTGAAATATTTCTTGAGGAAAAATTTTTTTAAAAATCTAAATCAGCCCAAAAATAAAGACAAAATTGTAAGGCAGAGGAGGGGCAAGATGGCGGCATAGAGAGGAGTGGAAGCTAAGCAGTTCCCCTGGAACAACTACAAAAAAACAGAAACAACTAGTAAATAATCCAGAATAACTGCGGGGGGACAAACAAGACCATCCACTCATCATACACCAACCCGAATTGGGAGGAATGCCCGAGAACACAGCATAAAATCTGTAAGTAAAACCTGCGGAACCAGGTCGGGAGACCCCCTCCCCCATAGCCCGAGCTGCGGAGCCGCGTGGTGCCAGAGAGAAGCTCTCTCCCAGCAAGCGAATACAGCTCAGCTGAGCTCCAACTGCGGTTTTAAGTAGCGAGTGTGAACTGCTCACTACAGGTATGCAGCCCCAAAAAACAGACAGAGGCTTTGGGTGACGACTGACCTGGGAGAGCCGGAGGGTCACCTTGACTGGGTCTGAAGGGGACTATCTGTTTCTTTTTTGGCTCAGTGGAGAAAGCCCCAGTCATTTTAAGTTTCCAGGGCTGTGACTCGGGGAAGGGCGGAGACAGCACAAGCAGAGAGCGAGACCATTGAAATGCTAATGACCTTCACCTGGGGGGTCTGTCTTCTCTAGGAGGAAAGGGGTGGGGCCCTTTCCATTCAGAACCAGACCCCAGAGCCTGGGGGAACACGGCCATACCTCCTCACACCAGCCAAGAATTATAGACTGACAGGTGCCACCTGCTGGGCAGAAAAGCACAGTGACCCGAGGCATCAAAGGGTGGAGCAATTTTCTAAGACACACCCTCAGGGAAACCAGATACTGAATATTTCTTCCCTCTGGGACCTGAGCCTGTTCTGGTCTGGGAAAACCTGATTTGGATAACCAAGGAAACCATGCCTAGACAACAGAAAATTACAACCTACACTAAGAAAAACAAAGTTATGGCCCAGTCAAAGGAACAAACGTACACTTCAACTGAGATACAGGAATTTAAACAACTAATGCTAAATCAATTCAAAAAGTTTAGAGAAGATATTGCAAAAGAGATAGAGGCTGTAAAGGAAGCACTGGACATGTATACGGCAGAAATCAAAAGTTCAAAAAATCTACTGGTAGAATCTATGGAAATGAAAGGCACAACACAAGAGATGAAAGACACAATGGAAACATACAACAGCAGATCTCAAGAGGCAGAAGAAAACACTCAGGAACTGGAGAACAAAACACCTGAAAGCCTACACGCAAAGGAGCAGATGGAGAAAAGAATGAAAAAATATGAGCAACGTCTCCGGGAACTCAAAGATGAAACAAAGTACAATAATGTACGTATCATTGGTGTCCCAGAAGGAGAAGAGAGGGGAAAGGGGGCAGAAGCAATAATAGAGGAAATAATTAATGAAAATTTCCCATCTCTTAAGAAAGACATAAAATTACAGATCCAAGAAGCGCAGCGTACTCCAAACAGAAGAGATATGAATAGGCCTACGCCAAGACACTTAATAATCAGATTATCAAATGTCAAAGACAAAGAGAGAATCCTGAAAGCAGCAAGAGAAAAGCAATCCATTACATACAAAGGAAGCTTAATAAGACTATGTGCAGATCTCTCAGTAGAAACCATGGAGGCAAGAAGGAAGTGGTGTGATATGTTTAAGATACTGAAAGAGAAAAACCACCAACCAAGAATCCTGTATCCAGCAAAGCTGTCCTTCAAATATGAGGGAGAGCTCAAAATATTTTCTGACAAACAGACAATGAGAGACTTTGTGAACAAGACACCTGCCCTACAGGAAATACTAAAGGGAGCACTGCAGGGTGATAGAAGACAGGAGTGTGTGGTTTGGAACACAATTTTGGGACATGGTAGCACAACAATGTAAGTACACTGAACAAAGGTAACTATGAATACGGTTGAGAGAGGAAGATGGGGAGCACATGAGACACCACAAGAAAGGAGGAAAGATAATGACTGGGACTGTGTAACTTGGTGAAATCTAGAGTATTCAACAATTGTGATAAAATGTACAAATATGTTCTTTTACGAGGGAGAACAAGCAAATGTCAACCTTGCAAGGTGTTAAAAATGGGGAGGCATTGGGGGAGGGATGCAATCATCATAAACTAGATACTGTAACTAATAGAATCACTGTATTATGCTTCCTTTAATGTAACAAAGGTGATATACTAAGGTAAATGCAGATAAGAGGGGGGGATAGGAGAGGCATGTTAGACACTTGACATTGGTGGTATTGTCTGATTCTTTATGGTGGGCAATGTCCATGATCAACTGTACAAATACTAGAAATCACTTCATGAACCGGAACAAATGTATGACAATACAATTAGAAGTTAATAATAGAGGGGCATATAGGAAAGAACTATATACCTATTATAAACTATATACTACAGTTAGTAGTATTTCAACATTTTTTCATAAACAGTAACAAACGTACTATATCAATACTAGGAGTCAACAATTGAGGGGGGTTGGTTAGGGATAGGGGAGGATTAGAGTTTCCTTTTCTTTTTTTTTCTTTTTTCATCTTTCACTTTATTTCTTGTCTGGAGTAATGAAAAGTTTCTAATAATTGAACAAAAATTAAGTGTGATGGATGCACAGCTGTATGAGGGTACCCAGGGGCAAGTGATTGTACACTTTGGATCTTTGGATAATAGTATGGTATCTGAACAATCTCAATAAAAATGAAAAAAAAAAAAAAAAAAAAAGACTGACCATACCCAGTACTGTTGATGATTTCCACAAATGGAAAGGAGAGATGATGAAGGGGAATGAGGAAATTTGAGGGGTTGATAGATAAAATGCCCTTATCTCAACTTACTAAAAACTGTTTAAATGAAACTTTTAGAAAGCTGTGAATCATATATTACTTAGTTTCAGAAACTAAGTGAAACAATGTTTCACTCACTTCTATGCACTTTTCTTGACTCACAAAACAGTTGAAATGAAACTTCCTCTTAGAAACCTGTGAATCACATATATGACTTAGTTTTACATTTGTACTTGTCTTGATTTACTAATTTGCCACAAGTGGGAAGGAAGGATGATAAAGGGGAATGGGGAAATTTGGGGGGGAGGTTGATAGATATGTTCATTATCTTGTTTATGGTAATAGTTTCATGGCTGTATATCTGTGTCAAAATTTTCAAATTGTATATTTTAAATATGTGCAGTTTATTAAATGTCAATTATATGTCAATAAAGTAAGTCTATATTCTATAACCATTCTCTAATTGACAGTAAAAGAATATTCTATGTAAACAGAAATATGTATGTTTTAAACTGGTTGTTTTCAAAAAAAAAAAAAAAAATTGTAAGGCATACATCAGAAAATAAACATTTTTTAAAACACACAATAAAAGTGATAAAGGATAGCAAAAGGAATCATGAACAAATTTATTATCTGCTGCTGCATAAAGGCATCCTAAAATGTACAACTTAAATAACAATGATTTATTGTTTTTCCCAATTTCCCATTAGCCAAAAGTCACATGGCCAAGGATGGAGTCAGTGTTGAAGGGACAATGCAAGGATGTGAACATGAATATTTGGAAACATGATTCTTTAGAGAGCCTCCAATGTAACAGTCAAACACAATTCTTCCTCCAGATCCTAATAATTCATAACCTTCCCATATACAAAATACACTCACATCCTCCCAAGACTCCCACATTCTCATCATATTATGACATCAAGCTTAGATTGTTTTTTATTTTATTTTTCTATAAATAAGAAAAGTAGTGGATTTACAGAACAATCATGCATAAAATGCAGGATTCCCATATAACACCCCACAACCAACACCTTGCATTGGTGTGGAACATTTGTTACAATTAATGATATCACATTTTTATAATTGTACTATTAATTAAAGGCCTGAACTTAGGGTTCACTGTTTGTGTAGCATAGTTGCATTGATTTAAATTTTTTTTCTTTTTTCATATATACACTCTAAGAGTTCCCCTTTTAATTAGATTCAAATACATATTTCAGTGCTGTTAATTGCATTCACAATGTTGTGCTACCTTCACCATCATCCTTCACCAAAACATTTCCATCATTCCAAACAGGAATCCTCTATACTTTAAGCCCTAACTTTCCATTCTTTATCCCTATCCCATCCCCTGGTAACCTGTATTCTAGATTCTGACTATGAGTTCCCTTATTCTGTTTAAAATCAGTGAGATCATACACTATTTGACCTTTTGTGTCTGACTTGTTTCACTCAACCTAATGACCTCAAGATTCAACCATGTTGTCACAGGTACAAGGACTTCATTCTTTTTACAGCTGAATAATATTCCATGTATATATGTTTACCACATTTCTTTTATCCATTCATTGGTTGATAGACTCGGGTTTGTTTCCGTCTTTTGGAAATTGTGAATCATGCCACTATGAACATCAGTGTGCAAATACCTATTCAAGTCCCTGCTTCCATTTCTTTGGGGTATATATCTAGAAGTGGGATTGTGGGGTCATATGGCAGGCAATTCTATACTTAGCTTTCTGAGGAACCACCAAACTGTCTTCTACCACTGCTGCACTATTTTACATTCCCACCAGCTGTTTCTCCACATCCTCTCCAATACTTATTATTTTCTGTTTCTTTCTGTTTTTATTTTCTGTTTGTTTTTGTTTTTTGTTTTTTTATTTTTTTTAGTAGCAGCCATTCTTATGTGTGTCAAATGGTATCTTATTGTGGTTTTGACTTGCATTCTCTGATGGCTAATGATGTTGAGCATCTTTTCATGTGTCAAGCTTAGATTTGAAGAATAAGACCTCATCATCTAAACTGGGACTGGTTCCAAGAATAGATGAGGCTCTTTCAACTTGACCCACTTGATCCAGAAACTCACGAACTAAAACCTGTAAGTTATCTGCTAAACCTACAAACAATGAAATACAATGGCGATACAAGGATGAGGTAGCTACAATAGACACTCCTGTTCAAAAGAAGGGGGAGGCATTGTTCAGATGTGGCCCTCTTTTTCTAGCTAACCCGACTCAGCAAGTGAACTCACTGCCCTCCCCTCTATGTGGGACCTGACTCCCAGGGGTGTAAATCTCCCTGGCAACGCAGGATATGACTCCTGAGGATGAATCCGGACCTGACATGGTGGGATTGAGAACATCTTCTTGAAAAAAGGGGGATGTGAAATGAAATGAAATAAAGTTTCACTGGCTGAGAGATTCCAAATGCAGTCAAGAGGTCACTCTGGTGGGCACTCTTATGCACTATATAGATAACCCTTTTTAGGTTTTAAGGTATTGGAATAGCTAGAAGTAAATACCTGAAACTATCAAATTCCAACCCAGTAGACTTGACTCTTGAAAATGATTGTATAACAATGTAGCTTATAAGGGGTGACAGTGTGGTTGTGAAAGCTTTGTGGATCACACTCCCTTTATCCAGTGTATGAATGGATGAGTAGAAAAATGGGGACAAAAACTAAATGAAAAATAGGGTTGGAGAGTGATTTGGGTGTTCTTTTTTACTTTTATTTTTTATTCTTATTTTTACTTTTTCTGGTATAAGGAAAATATTCAAAAAATAGATCGGGGTGATGAATGCACAACTATATGATGGTACTGTGAACAGTTGATTGTTCATCATGGATGACTGTATGGTATGTGAATGTATCTCAATAAAACTGAATTTAAAAAAAAAAAGCATGGGGAGCCAGATTGGGAAATATTCAACAGTCACTGGTCCACAGTTATTCTGAAATTTAGTCAGGCACATATTGACCATTCCTTCTACTCTAGAAATAGGGATGTTCTTTGATTACTAAGAATTCCCATGCCCTAGTTATTCCCTAGCCCATTTTTAATATTGCTTTCGGCTCTACCCGCTGGGCACTGGATCCACCCTGAGACATCAGTCCTGATGAATCCTAAGAGATGGTCAGTGTTTGCAGCAGAGTGGCTTGCTTATGCTGCTCCTTCCAAGTCAAAAATTAAAGTCCTAAAGGACTCTTCATTTTGAACTTTCTCAAGTGTCTTTTAGTCCCTGTTTGTGGTACTTTTCTAATAAAATTATGTTTAAACTTGGTGGACCTTCATGAATTTGACTGGCATTGGCATCATGGCCCAACAAACACAACTATAATACTTTTCAAGGCAGACCTCTCTCCTTTCTCAATCAAACATTTTAGGTGTCTTTCTTGTATGTGGCATAGATTTGGGTTTGCTTTAGGATTCAAGAAATTTTTATGGGATTATTTAAGCATTTACATATATTGGTAGGGCAGATAAATATTTACTCTGAATTCTGTAACATTGTTTTAAATTATGTACTTAAACAGTATATTTTTTAATATTCATTAGGTAGTCTGTGTGGTTGTATGTATGTTTTGCTTTCTGATATTTAGGTTTCAGATATTTAATTAAATACAGCCTTTTATTTTAGTGGTCATCTTTATAATTATAACTTTTTATAGTACCATTAGATGTCATTCTCTCTTATAAAGTATCTACTAGTTCCCTACTAGAACAATGTTGCAATTATCATATTTTCTCTTTCTCTCCCTTCATATCAGCATCCAGTATAAGTCAATACAATTTTCTTTATTATATCACCTCTATATTTCCAAATTTATCAGCCTTCCCTGATGTTCTTTGACTCAGAGCTAATAGAGATGAGGCAATTGGCAAAAGTTAGTCTACATGTCATCCCCCCACCCCACCCCCCAATTCCCATTCCTTTTAATTTAAGACTGAGTTTTCTACTTCTTGTCTTTTGGGATTTTTACCCTTAGAACCCAGGTATCATTCTGTAAGGAAGCCCAGCAGCCTGTGGAGAGGCCCACATGTAGAAGCCCAAATGAAGAGGAGCCAAGAACCCTGGCCCTCATGCTGAGCTGAGTCTCCAACCAGCAGTCAGAACCAACTTAGCAGCCATGGGAGCATCCACGGTGGAAGTGGCTCCTCCTGCCCCTGGTCAAGCCACTGCTGGTGACACCATGTGGAGCCGAGATGAGTCTCTCCTGCTGAGGTCGCCCAAACTTCAGATTCATGAGCTAAGTGGAGGATTGTTGTTGTTTGAAGCCATTAAGCTATTTTGTTATGCAGCAAGAGATAAATGGAACAATAAGTAGCACTTGAAGCTTTCTTCTAAACCAAGGTCTTAGGATGCCCAACCAAGCCAAGAAAAGTGGTTCCCAGGGTGCTAAATGGCAAGCCAAGGACAACAATTCTACCTACTCCTGCACTCAGGGAACTCCTCATTCTAATTCAACCACTGGTGCTGACTAACACAAAACAATATATTGCCTAATATGCAGATGGCCTGGATAGCACCTGGATACTGTTTTCTTGGTTCAGAGAGAGAAATAGAGAGAGGGTGAGAATAAATGATAAAGTAAAGGAGGGAAAGTGTTAACATGAAGTAAGAAAGGGGCACAGGTTTGTTACTTGTACAATTATTATTTTGAGATTTACTGTAACTTTTAAATTGCTTCCAAATAAAAAGATTTTTTAATGGATTGGAGAAATTGGGGTGGCTCAAATTGATGATGAGATCCAGTGCTGGTGCGTGCTCCATAGAAACAAAGGAAAAAGCATCATTGTTTAACAAGTGAGAGATACAATGGCAATTACCTTGTGGAAGAATATGCACAAAAACGCAGAAGGCTGGGCATCAACCTGGCGGCATAAGATATCCCCTGGAAAAGTCTCCCCTTAGAAACAATTAAAGGACAAATCCCACTTGCTTGGAACTCTGGAAGATGATAGAGTCTGGAAAAGGACTCCAGAATTGCTGAATTGAAAAAAGGGGGGTGGGGGGGAACCACCATAATAAAAGGTAGGAGATCCACCACCCGGACCTGCCAGTCTGGACCCCTCTCCCTCATTGGGTCCCTCGGCTTCAAAGTCTCACAGAGGTGGCATGGCCTGGGAACCCCCTGACCCGAGGCGGACCACAGAGCCTCTCTGAGCAGGGAGTCAACACCCCCCGCATATCCAGGCACAGGGACCCAAGGCCACAGAGACCGGGGCAGAACCTATGTGGCTGGCAGATGTGTCTGTACAAAGGACCCCCCAGGAAACAAAAGATACCAGGGCAGAACTGTTGGCAAGAGGTGCACACATCCTACCCAGTCTCTGATTGCTGGAGACCTAAACCGAAAACAGGCCTTTTTGAAGATAAAGCCATCTGGCTCCCTGGGATGGGAAACCCTAATGGGAAGATGCCAGATGCAGAAAAGCCTCACAGGGATAAAAAATAATAATAATAAAATTTTTAAAAAGCAGAGGAAACTGAACTGCTGTAAAGCAGGACAGGTCCAAGCACTGCAAAGTGTAATGACAAGTGAGAGAGAACAGTTAAACAAATCACAGGAGCTGGGAAGAAAATTCTGCACAAAATAGGTACAGAAGACCCGAGAAAATCTGAAAAGTTAAACACGGGCTGCTCTAAAGAGTCAGTATAAGCTGGACCAAGAGTAAAAGAATTATCTTAACACAGAGCCAATCTATAATAAAACACTTGGCAAGAAGGAGAAATTGACCTTCAGAGTAAACACATCAAAATAATCAGATGTCCAGAGATCAAAAAAGTACAAGCCATACTAAGAAACAAAAAGATACGTCTCAGTCAAGGAAAAAAACTAAAACTTCAAAGGAGACATAGACTTTGGAGCAACTAATCAAAGAAGTTCAAAAAATATCTCCTAAATCAATTCAAGGAGATGAAGAAAAATATGGATAGAAATATACTAAATATGTATATAGAGCTAAAGGATATTAAGATGATAATGTGTGAACAAAAAGAAGAATTAGAAAGTTTAAAAAGAAACAACAGAAATTATGGGGATGAAATACACAAAAATTGAGATTAAAAATGCATTAGACACATGCAGCAGAAGTCTTGAACAAGCAGAAGAAAGAATCAGCTGCGATGGTCCTGGTGACTGAAACGTGCCTGATAATATAAAACTGGCAAAATCATATCAGAAACGTGCGTGGAAACAAGTACAAATAACAGAACTTCTATTTGTTTAATCCAGCACACTTTACTTCTGGGTTTTATCCATGGCAAACTAACCAAAAGACCCAAAAAGGTATGGGCAGATCCCTGGCAATGTGGAATATGACTCCTGGGGAGGAATCTAGACCCGGCATCATGGGATGGAGAACATCTTCTTGACCAAAAGGGGGATGTGGAAGGAAATGAAATAAGCTTCAGTGGCAGAGAGATTCCAAAAGGAGCCGAGAGGTCACTCTGGTGGGCACTCTTATGCACAATTTAGACAACCCTTTTTAGGTTCTAGTGAATTGGAGTAACTAGCAGTAAATCCCTGAAACTATCAAACTACAACCGAGAACCCATGAATCTTGTAGACAATTGTACAAAAATGTAGCTTTTGAGGGGTGACAATGTGATTGGGAAAGCCATATGGACCACACTCCCTTAGCCCAGTGTATGGATGGATGAGTAGAAAAATGGGGGGGGGGGGGGGGAGGCACCCAGTGTTCTTTTTTACTTTAATTGTTCTTTTTCACTTTAATTTTTATTCTTATTATTTTTGTGTGTGTGGTAATGAAAATGTACAAATATTAGTTTTGTGATGAACGCACAACTATATAATGGTACCGTGAACAACTGAATGTACGCTTTGTATGACTGCATGGTATGTGAATATATCTCAATAAAAATGAATTAAAAAAAAAGATACGGGCAGAAAGGTACTCAAAAAAACATTATTTAAAATATTGAGAAAATGGAAAAGGCCTAAAAGTTCAATAGTAAAGTACAGCTCAGGATGAAATAGTGTATACTAGATAAAATGTATAATTATGTACAAATGGAACTGCTTGTGGAATAATGATACATGATAATCACATTATTCAAAATTGCATCTATACTGTGCTAGCTTTTATGCAAAAAAAAGTCTCTTCATTGACATAATGAAACATAGGAAAATGATGCCTTCTGTACGTGGCATTTCCTCCTTTCATTTGATGCCCATTAATTTTGTATAGCATTTTTTGTGACAGGTACCAAGTTCCAACTAAGAAGAAAAGGTCAGAACACTCAAGGCCTAAACAATTAAAAGCAGCCCTGGAAACCAGCTATCCGTACAAAAAAATTAAATGCCAATTCCCTACCTCATTCCTTGGACCAAAATTAATTCCAGGTGGTTTAAAATAATTACAATGTGTAAAAGCAAGAATGAAAAGATTATAGAGCTTTGTATGACTGCATGGTATGTGAATGTATCTCAATAAAAATGAATTAAAAAAAAAAGATATGGGCAGAAAGGTACTCAAAAAAACGTTATTTAATGTTAATTAATGTTGAGTTGAGAGCCAGGAAATATATTCCTGAACATGGCAATAAAGGTAGAACTACGGAAGAAAATATTGAATAGGCAGCATTAAATGTTTAATGTTAAACTACTGTGTGTCAAAAGATATCATTTTGAGTTTATCCCTATTGTTGCACATATCAATAGTTCATTCCTTTTATTTATGAGTACTGCTCCTTTGTACGGATATATCAGCCATACGTTTATCCATCCACTTTTTGATGGGCATTTCAATTGCTACCATTACTAATACAGCTGTTCTGAACACTCAGGTACACGTCTTTGTATGGACCTGTGCTTTCATTTCTCTTAGGTAAATACCTAGGAATGGAATGGATGGATTATGTGGTGGGTGAATGTTTAAGAAAATAGCAAATTGTTTTCCCAAGTGGTTGGCCGTTGCACATTCCCACCAGCAGTATGCGAGGTCTAGTTGTTCCACATCCCACCAATATTTGGTATTAGTCACTCTCTTTAATTTTAGCCATTCCAATCAGTGTAGTGGTATCTCACTGTGGTTTAAACCTGCATTTCTTTAGAACTATTTTCCAAAAAATAAATGCTGTATAATTCCACTTACATGAAATTTTGGAAAATTCAGAGTAAGCTCTAATTACACAAAGCAGATCAGTGGTTGCCTGGGGATGTAAGGGGTGGATGGAGAGGCCAGAAGAGAGGAATTTCAAGGGAGCTTGAGGACACTTTGTGAGCTGATTGATATGTTCATTATGTTTATGGTGATGACGGTTTAATGGGTAAACGCGTAAGTAAAAACTTACCAGATTGTATACTTTAAATATGTTCAGTTTATTATGTGATTATACCTCATTAAAAGCTTAAAAATAAAATAAATCCCAAAGTGAAATAGAAAAATAAAGGTATTATAAATAGTTAAAAGACAAGTGACAAACCAAGACATGTATGAGAAAGTACTGATACTTTTAAAATATAACAAGTTAAATTCATTAAGGAAAATATGAAACCTTTAGTAACAAATGGACAAATGACATGAACTATCAGTATAACCCCTAAAATGGCCAAAAACATAAATGAAGATTAAAACTACAATGAAGTATGGTTCTTAACTATCAGATTTTCGCAGATGAAAAGATTACCAAATCCAAGTTTGACAATGTATAAATAGAAACAAGTCTTGTCATCAGACTCTCCTGTTAGGACTAAATGGGTAAATTTTGAAGACACTAAGCTATACCTTTCAGAAGCCTTAGAAATGTTCATGTTCTTTGACTCAGAAATTCCACTTTTAGGAATGTATGCTGAGGAGATAACCAAAATCCATAGCAAAAAGATTAATGTATGCACAAACATAATCATAGCAGCATAGTTTAAAATAATGAAATCCTGGAAACTACGTAAATGTCAGAAATGAGGGAATGGTTAAATAAAGTGGATATTTTCATAAAGTGTAATGCTATGTCACCCTTAAAAATGATAAGTGTATTATTTTTCAATAATAAAACATGAGTCTAATAGTGTATTATTCACTCAAAGAGCAATTTAAGAATCTTGTATATATGATTGAACCCATTTTGTAACAAATACACACACAAATAGGTAATCCCAAAATATTGCGGTCCTATCAACAGCTGCTATATTTGCTCCATCTGCTGAAAGCGTAAATTCAGTGCTTCCCAAAATACAATGCAGTCATGAGGCATAAATATTTTACTGAAGACTACATGGGAAGATGTAGAAGTCTGCATCACTGCTATGCAGCAAATCTTCATAACAGTTCCCTTTAAACATTTCTGATTTTCTCTCAGGTTCCTTTTCAGCCACCTGCCACCCCACCCCTGCCCAGCTCCCAGGCCCCGGGCCTCCAGTCATTCTAGTCTTCCACCAACTCCCACCTCCTCCAATTCCCACCCTTCCTACATGAAGACAATTTGCTCTCTCCTCTCGTATTCACATTCTTACACTCATAACCAGGTCAGCGGGTAATAAAGTTTCTTAGGATTTATTGTCCTCAGACAGCAGCATGGGAAAATAGCAATTATTGATTTATTGTCATAAATGCTTTTTTGATAATGAGATACCCTAAAAGGTTATACAAAGATATGTGATTATGGATGATTTTTTAATACCTATTTTTTCTACTTCCTAATTTTTTCTACAATAAACACATTATTGAGAAATATTAATATTCTAACAGAGGCATGATAATTATAAAGCATGCAGACTCACACTGGAAAAACATTTTCCAATTTTCTACTCATTTCCCCACTCTCTGTCGAGGATTCACAAGGATCCATGGAGCAGAATGGCTATAAATGGCCCAAAAATGATTAATAGTTTATTAATTATCCTTCTGCTATTCCAAATAATTGATTAAGAATATAACTATAAAAAGAAACAGTTCTGTTAATACACAAATTTAGAAAAGTTGCTTCTTGAAGAAACAATACCAAAATTTTGTCAATCATGAACCATCAAGAGATGAGAAATGAGCCCTGGAAAATACAAAATACCACCTCCCATGCCCAACCCCTCCACCCACAGTGAAGGGAGCGGGACAGAAGTGGGAGGATACTAAAGAAGGTATTGTAACATTTCTGTTTATAAAGTCTTTTTGAAAGATTTTTCCCAGTCAAAATCTCTCTTAAAATTTCTTCCAGATAAATGACCTCCACCTCTGTCAGAAAGCAATAAATCAAGTACAAACAAGAAAAAATAAGGACATAGGGAAATTTACTAAACAGTTAACAAACCTGAAGTAATTAATACAGAGAACATTCTAGAAAAAAAATTCTCTCCAGAATCTATGGAAGAGTCACAGAAACTAACAAAGATTGAGTTCACAATCAAAATTTTAAAAATAAAATTAAAGCCAGAAATTATACACTCCATACTCTTAGCCCAAAACAAAATATGAGAAAGTAATATAAAGAAAAAAACAAGTATTTACTCTCTAGAGAATTCATACTGAACACCATATTAAAATAGTGGGATAAAACAAAACACAAAAAATACCTGCTGAGCTATAAGATACTGACTTACCCCTCCCCTCTCAGCTTCCGCTGATCTGTCAGCTAGGCCAAGACTTCCAGGGCAGGAGGTGGGAAAATTCATTTCTGATGTGGTGCAGGAGACCAAGAGAATTTTAAGAAGTGATGGAGTTGACCTGTATCCTGATTGTGGTGGCATTTAATGGGTACAGAGTTTCTTTTTGGGGTGATGAAAAGGTTTTGGTAATGGATGCTGTGCTGGTTTGGATGTATTATGCCCCCCAAAACGCCATGTCCTTTAATGCAATCTTGTGGGGGCAGACGTATTAGCATTGATTAGGTTGGAATTTTTGGATTATGTTGTTTCCATGGAGATGTGAACCACCAACTGTGGGTAATACCTTTTGATTAGATTATTTCCATTGAGGAGTGGCCCTGCCCATTCAGCATGGGCCTTGATTAGTTTACTAGAGCCCTATAAGAGCTCAGACAGAAGGAGCTCGGTGCTGCGGCCAAGAGAGACATTTTGAAGATGGCCAATGAGAGTAGACTTTGCTACTCCAGAGGTTGCCTTGGAGAAACTAAGAAAATACCTCCAGATGCCTGGAAAGAAATGTCCCTGTGAGAAAGCCATTTTGAAACACAATCTGGAAGTAAAGGAAGAAGACACCAGCCACGTGCCTTCCCAGACAACTAAGGTGTCCCAGACACCACTGGCCATTCTTCCGTGAAGATACCCTATTCTTGATGCCTTAGCTTGGAAACTTTCATGGCCTTAAGACTGTAACTTTGTAACCAAATAAACCCCCTTTATAAAAGCCAGTCCATTTCTGGTATTTTGCATAAGGGCAGCATTAGCAAACCAGAACAGATGGTGTCACTGATAGTGGCACAATATTGTATATGTGATTAACATCATTAATTGTATGCATGAAAGAGGTTGTGACAGGAAATTGTGCTGTATATGTAAACACAATAAACATATTTCTTTAAATACAGGCAAGCACAGTTTTGTGTTGTTTGATTTTGTTTTAGGTGTCGAACATACATTAACAAATTGCTCTTCAAAATATGTTGTATCAATTTAAGCACACAGGAACAGTACCCTTTTATCCCTGTTTTGTCTCTGCTTTGCCAACAGTACCCAGGAAGCATATTTCCAGATCGGGTGTCATTTTCCATGTACTCAGCCAATTTATGCAGCAGCCAATTAGATGGTCTGACCAAATCTGTTCACCTGATGACAGAGATTCCTGGGTTTTCTCTAGCTCACTGCCCAAGTTCTGACCTCATTTGAAGTCTAATATAGGTTAGAGCTCCAGGCAAGTGGCACAGGTAGCTCTGTCCCTGCCCAGCCCACTGCACCGCCCCAGGCCATGTCCTCAGGCATGACATTTCTACCTATGGCTTTTGTTGTACCTGGTTCCTGGCTTTGATGACCTTGAGTAACCTGGACTCCTCCACACTAAGAAGAGGGTAATGTGGAGAGGGGAGGCAAAACCAGAAGCATTAGGTACATCTATTTTTTAAAGGAAGGAAAATTTTTTAATGGATTTCTATAAAAGGGGGGAGGAAAGAGAGCGGAGGGGACATGTATAGACACTAGGCTTCTCTGAACATATCCTGTTTTGTAGATTAAATTTTGGTATCATTTAGATTTTTATCTAATATAAAAGTATCACAATTTAAAACATAATCCCTAAAAATTAAAAGCAAAGGAATCAAATAAACCTGTATCTTGGATTGGTGGTATAATCACTCAAAGAGGAGCTATCTGAATGGGCCTTAAAAAGAGTAATTTGAGTGAATATAGCCTAAGGACAAAAATAACTGCAAAAATGTTTAACTGTTTTCAATAATCATATTGATTTTTTTATGCATGTGTTGTGGGATAAAGCAAATGAATGTTAGTGTCATTGATGGGTATAAAAAAGATAAGGTTTGGTTAAAGTCCTGTGGTCCTAAATTTGAATTGGAAGTTTTAGTATAAACTCACGATGTATATTTTATTTTTAAAATGTTTTCTGCCTCTGTCCACTGAAAAGACCTAGAAATGCTGATCACCAACCTAGTAGCAATGATTGCTCCTAGCGCCCTTATTGTGGTCTCTAGATACCATTTTCCAAAGTTTCCTTGAAGAAATTGCTGTTTTGGGGTCTGAAGGAAAAATGTCATACCCGGAATATTTCATCGCACTGAAAAAAGGTAACCTATCAAAGACTACTGGGGTCATGTTAATTGAGAATCAACCTGAAGAGGCTATTTCTTGACAAAAATGGGGAAATGTGAGCCTCAACAAAAAATAACTGCAAATAACTGAGCCTGAAAACACATTTAAAACTGGTAAATGCAGGTAAAGAATTTATCCTCACTTTCCTGCATAAAAACTGTACCTCAGATAAGATACTGTTGATGAGAGGGAGTTTCTCTTTTTAGAACTATTTCCAGCTAATAATGAAGAGAGAATAATAGAACTTAAATATCACCATTTTGTAACCTGCAATGCATCAATAGATCTAGGCAGTGTCATGTCTGCCAAAATCACAATAAAAGGACAATAAGACATTTTGACGGAAGTACACACCACCACCTTCAAAGTAGTTTTGACCAAAAAAAAAAAATCAAAGCTGCATCTGATCAAGCTCACACTCTGTCAATCTCTAGGCTATACTAGGACAGAGGAAGACTGTTAGATACCACCATGCAGATTCAGTGAGCAAATTCTGAAATGTGGGAAATTCTACAGGAAAAATTAATGTGAATCTTCAACCAATACAATGCAAGGAAAATAAAAACAGAGGGATGGTAGGGTAATGTAGCTTAAGAGACTTAAGAGATATATCTACCAATTACAACATGTGAAATTTATGTGGATTCTGATTCCATGATTTTGTATAAGAGAGGGAAAGAGATTTGGAGAAATTTGAATAGTTACTGTATAGCTGATAATATTAAGGAAATATTGTTAATTTATTAAGTTTGATAACAGTATTATAGGTGTGTTTTTTAAAGAGTCCTTATCCCCTAGAGATTTCCATTAAAATAAATGTAGGTCATCAGTCACCTTGAGCAGGGCAAGTGCCTTGGTCCGAACAGGTGGACCAGGGCAGTGGGAGAGCAGACTGAATAAATGCAGATCAGTGGGTTCTACTCATTCCTCCAGCTCTGATCCACTCTTGTAGCAGGGATCTAATCAGGCTTGTGTCTTCCTTGTTCCTGAGTAGCCAGAGATCCCATATGAACAGCCTTTCTGCAGCAGCTCCCTGCTCCACATGTCCAGATGGGAATTCCAGACCAGTGTTGTCTCCCAGGATACTGACACAGCATCCACGTTTACTGGTGCTGGGGCCACCACAGTTGGTGTGACTGCCTCAGAGGCTGGCATTGGGACAGTGTTTGGCAGCTTGATCATCAGCTATGCCAGGGACATCACGTCCGTTTATAAGGAGCCTCCTCCAGGAATGTTTGTTGACCCTGATACTGTTGACATGACTAAGATTCATGCATTGCTCACAGGCCCATCTGACACTCTTTGTGAAGGGGGCTTCTTCCTGTTCGTGTTTCTTTGTCTGCCTGACTATCCCATCCACCCACCTCAGGTCAAACTGATGACAACAGGCAAGAACACTGTGAGGTTTAACCCCAACTTCTGCCGCAGTGGGAAAGTCTGCTCAAGTATTCTAGGTTTGTGGACTGGCCCCGCCTGGAGTCCAGCCCACAGCATCCCTTCTGTGCTCATCTCCATTCAGCCCCTCATGACTGAGAACCCCTATCACAGTGAGCCTGGCTCCAAACAGGAGAGAGATCCAGGAGAATGCAAAAACTACAATGAATGTATCTGACACACCATCAGAGTGGCGGGCAGTCTGTGACCTGATGGAAGGAAAGTTCCCTGCCCTGAACCACTATGGTGGGTGACGGAGAAGTCCTTCCCGGAGTATTATGACTTCTATAAGGTGGCTTGCAAAGATCTCCTACATCTTCAAGACCAGACAATGCATGACCCTTTTGGAGAGAATCAGGGCCACTTTGACTATGAGCCCTTCTTGATGTGTCTGGAATGATTCTTCCAAGACTGCTGGAGAAGCTCCATAAAGAGGACCCCGAAATGGACTTTGATAGCAGCTCCTGGGGACAGAGACAGATTTGCACAGGAGACTGAGCATTTAGACCTGATCCCCCCAACTCGAGAGTCCCGGCAAAGTCCTCCCCCCCGCCACCCCATCACCCCCAGGGATGGAGAGGCACTGTGTATCTCCCTCCAAACGTGACATCATCCCGCAAGATAGCAAGAACCAGCAGGCTTGGACCCCAGGGTGTGGGAGTGGGCGCTATTCCCAATCTGACCTCCTTGGTTCTCGAGCCTCTGGGGCCATGTTCATCTGATATCAAGGGACAAGTTACCTGTACAGGAGCACCTAGCACAAGGACCTCCGGCAAACAAAACAACCAACACACCTGTCCACAGAGCCAGCTCCTTAGGGACGGGTGGGAGACAGAAATTGCAATTCTAAGAGGGAGTGTGCCGAAATGGTTTTGGAGAATAACTGGAAGGGAGCTTGGGGTGGGAGCTGTCTGTGACACTTACCCAGTCTGGGTGGTTGTCTGTCTGTCCGTCTGTCTTCTGTCTTGACACAGGACTTTCCAATGCTGTGTTGCTCCCTGCCTCCCTTCCCCATTTCCCACAGGCCAGCATAATCTTGTTTTTCCTAATTTATAGTCACTGTTCTTGACCGAAAAAGAGAAAGAGTCTAGGCTGCTGTATCAGTAAGCTTCACCCAGCACCTGAGCACCTTTCTCCCCTGCCCCCCAGCTCTTCACCCTTTTCTCGGTGGAAGACAGGAGGCAAATGTGACTGGGACTGAACCAAACTCTTGGTGAAACCTACCCAGGCACCATAAGAAGCTGCAAATACTATTTGTTTCCGCAATCGCTGATTTGAAAAGTTCCCAACACAGGCAGCTGTTGTGTGTATGGGATTAGAGTCACTACATAGAATAGTCTCTTACGGATTTCCCTAAATACTAGTCGGAATGAGGATATTTCTTTTGGGGGTGGGGCAGAGGGGGAAACTGTTGCTACTGCGATTGTATTTTGTTTGGCTGTCCTGCTGTGCTTTCACCCCAGCCTGCATACCCCCTCCTCATGGGGAGCAAGGGTAGCCAACGGCAGAAGGGGATTGGGGCGGGGACTCTGGAGACTCCTCCCCTTTTCTCCCCTCCCCCACTCCCTTCCAGCAGCTCTTTGTCCCTGGCTCTGATGGAGCTTCTGGCTGTGTCACTTCTCTGTCTGCCTTTAGCTGCCCTGATCCTTCAGCTGGTTGGCTCAGAAGACTGTGCTTTAGGTGCTGGGCATCCCAGGACTCCATCCCTCCCCTTTCTGACGTGTTCTCCCCAGCACTTCCCCGGTTCTTCCTGTTTTATGCTCCCAGCGGGGTAGGGTGATGCCTGTGAGCAGGGCCTGTCAGTATCCCACCACCTGGGAGGGAGAGAGTAACTGCCAAGCGCTGCTACGAAGGTCTCCGCCTTGTGGCTCAGGGGTCTCCCCTGGGGGAGGAGGGGCTTGGGGAAGGCAAGTTTATCTCTGACCCCTGAAGGCTCGGTCTGTTCACGTGAAAGGGACCCTGCTTCCAATTTCCCTCTTCCATTTCCAGAGCCAGTCCAGGGCTTAGAGGAATGCCCTTGGTCGGCGGGTCCAGTGTGGTCTGTCATCCATTCTCAGCGTTCCCATTTTCAAGCGACCGTCCTGTCCTTGGTCCTGCCATCCCCAGAGCACGTCTGGCACAGTGGCCTGACTTCAACATGGTTAATCTTGGGTTGAGGAAGTATATGCACAGAAGTCAAAGAGATTTCTTTATATCTGACTGGACATAAATGAATTTGTTTTTGTGTGTTTTTTTTCTTTTTGGTGCACTAGAGTTTGTTTTGGGAAAAAATATATATATACATAAAATATATATATATATGTAGGTGAAATGTTATGATATCTGGGATTTGTTTCAAAGGAAGGAAAATCCAAGGAGGAGAAAATAAATGGATTGGCCATGGGTTGGCAATTGTTGGATCCAGATGACAAGTACATGGGGGCTCAATATATAACCACCTGGCTTTCACAGACATTTCTATGTTCCATAATAATAAGCTAAAAAAAAATACTGCTTATATAAATATCAATGTTGACACTACATAAAAATAATGACAAAATATATATGATTTATCCAAAGCAGTATTCACAATACTTGAAACTGTAGATTTAAATGCATCTTTTGACAAAGAGGAAGAGTGAAATAAAAAACTGCGATGAAATCAAAATAGCAGACTAAACCCACAGATTTTTTAGAATTATTTAAAGAAATAAAACTGCACCAAAAAAAAATGTAGGAGTTCTTGTGTATCAGTTAGCTTCTGCTATATAATAAACCACTCCAAAATGTAGTAGCTTAAAACAAAAAACATCTATGTCACAATTCTGTGAGGCAGGAATTGGGTCTGCATTCAGCTCAGATGTCCTCTTCAAAGGTCGGCTCCCTCACATGTTTGCAGTCAGTGGCTGGGTTTGCTGCAGCAGGAAGGTCTGGGGTGTGGGCTTAGCTGGAATGGTTCGTCTCTGTTCCAAAGCTAGCCTGGGCTTGTTCTCATGGCAGCAGAGCAGGTTCTAAGAGACTACAGAGAATGTAAGTTCTCCTGAGACCTAGGCCAAGGTTCAGAACCAGCAGGTAATCTCTTCCACCACATTCTGTTGGCCAAAATAAGTCACAAGTCTAGATATAGACTTACTCAGAACATCAACCCATCTCTCTGACCCCAATCCCTACGGTTCTGGCTAAAAAGACAGACTGACATAAAGTTGGGTTTTTCTACTGATAAAGCCTATAATCCATGGAAAAGAAATAAAATTAATAAATTTTCAAAAATACAAATCAAAATGTATAAAATTTAAAGCTGGTGGAAATATAAGAAGAAATGAAAACACCTACAATTATGATGGGAATCTCTAATACCTTGCTCTCGGGAATCATTAAAGTAAACAAAAAATACACAAGCACACTGTCTTAAAGGATTAGAAAGGCATTTTAAACATCTTGATTTAATACACATATAGAGCTACTAACAATTAAAATATATACATTATTTTAAAGCATATATGAAACATTAATATAAAATTGATCATTTATTTTAATGCATGTATATTTCAAATATTCCAAAAATAAACCAATTCAGCCACATAAACTAACCACAATATAATTAAATTATTGCTTAAAAAAAAGGATATTGTTTTTATGTGGAGTGGGTTAAAAAAAAATAACTTCTAAACAATTTATGGGTCAAAAAAAGAAAAAAATTAAATTGCAAAATTTTGGAAATGAACTATAATAAGAGTTCCACATATACACATAAAAATACAGTGGGAATTAGATGAAAGATTATATTATTAAAGACATTTCTTGGAAAACAAGAATGTTTAAAATTATATAAACTAGGAATTAAACTCAAAAAGCTAACAAAACTTGTCCTACAAGCATTGCTAAAGGCAGTTCTTCAGACTGAAAGGAAAGGACATTAGACAGTGGATCTAAGGGGTATAAAGAGAAAAAGACTACTGGTAAAGGTAGCCATATGGATAATTATAATTCAAGCAATGTAAAGAAAAGGCTATCAACCAAGAATCCTATGTAAATGTCAACCAAGAGTCTTATATCCAGCAAAACCCTATTTCAAAATGAAAGATAACTGAAGACATTTCCAGATAATCAAAGACTGAAAGAATTTGTTGTTAGCAGTCCTGCCTTTCGAGAAATTCCAAAGGGTGTCTTTAGGCTGAAGGGAAGAGAAAACAGACAGTAATTGAAATCCACATGTACAAAGCAAAGAATATGGGAATGGCAATTATGTGGTAACTGAAAAGAAAGTATAGTTACATATTTCTTCTCTTTTCTTCTCTTAATTGATTTGTAAAAACAATGGCATAAACTGGACCCAGCACTGTGTGACTGAGAGGCTCTTCTTGACCAAAAAGGGGAACAGAGATGAAACAAAATAAGGTTTCAGTGGCTGAGAGATTTCAAATGGAGTGGAGAGGTCACTTGGGAGGGTATTCTTATGAACTATATAGATATCACTTTTTAGTTTCACTAAAAATGGCTAGAGAGAAATGCCTGAAGCTGTCGAACTGCAACCCAGTGACTTTAATTCTTGAAGACAATTGTATAACTATATAGCTTGCACAGTGGGACTGTGTGATTGTGAAAACCTTGTGGCTTGTACTCCCTTTATTCAGTGTATGGACAGATGAGTGGAAAAATGGGGACAAAAATTAGATGAAGAATAGGGAGGAATGGAGGGGATGGAAAGATTTAGTTGTTCTTCTTCACTTTTATTTTTATTTTTGGAGTAAGGAAAAAGGTTCAAAAATTGATTCTGGTGATGAACGCACAAATATACGATGGTGCTATGAATAGTTGATTGTACACTGGATGACCGTGGGGTGTGTGAATATATCTCCATAAAGCTGTATTTAAAAAAGCAAATGAGCAACGTGGGAGAGGAGGGGATTGGGATCTTTTGAATGCTCTTTTTTATTTTAATCTTTATTTTATTTTTTGGAGTAATGAACATGTTCAAAGTTTGATTGTGGTGATGAATGCACAACTATATGATGATACCGCGAACAACTGATTGTACACTTTGAATGATTGTATGTTATGTGATTATATCTCAATAAAATTGCATTAAAAAAAAAACAACAACAAAGGCATAAAACCCTCATCAGAGTTTGGTGTTCCAGGACAGGTTTAAGAACTTAAGGAATTGGAATATAATTTAGAAGGAGGAACAAGTGTCGAGTAAGCTAAAAGAACAAAGATGAGTTAGTCTGGAGGACAGTAGGCTGGTGAGTGACTTAATGATTGCATTTTTCTTCCCAGAATAGTGACTAAAGTGAATCAGTGCAGCAAGAGGGATTTAGGTTAGACCTCAGGAAATCCATCCCTCTAGGTAGATTTGTGAGACGTTAAAACATGTAAATGAGCACTCTTGTAGCATTCTTTCCTTGAAATCTCTTTAAATGAGGAGCCCATCTATTTGAGCCTGTATATGCTCCCCTGAAGGGCAGGACCTCCCCACAAAACCTCTGGATGACTACTGGCTACAGAGGGGATCTAGGATTTTTGATAGTCTGGAGGTAGACTCTGAAATGGCATCTGGGCAAGGGCCTAGGGCAGGATTAATATAAACACCTACAGGGCTGAATGAGCAGGGGGGTCGGCAACGGGGGCAAGGGGCAGGATTCTAACAAGAAGGGCCCAGTGGCATGTACCTAACTTTCAATAATGCCTGAGCCCAGCTCTGGGGCTGTGAGTCAGCACTGTCCATCTGCATTTTCATTAAGCTTTATAAATAGTTCTGACCTTACCTCTAACCTCCAGCCCTGGCCCATCCTGCCCCAAGCATCAGGGTAGTTGATTGCTCATTATTTTAGACTGGATTCCTTTCACCAACAATGAGTGAGGCATGGAAGGGGGACATAGGAGGGAGGAATGAAAAAAAAAAAATCAGCATAAAACAATACCCATAAAATTGGATTGTTTCATGGAAATGTTTGGTGATGTTTATAAATAAAAATAAGAGTTAACAATTAAAAAAAAAGAAAAAAAATTGGATTGTTGGGCCTACAGTATATAGAGATATATTTAACAACAGCACAAAGGAAGGGGAAGGGAGGAACTTTACAGTGGAGCAAGGAAGCAACATCAGACGGTAACTCAAATCCTCAGAAAGAAATGAAATTGCCAGAAATGGTAAATAAGAAAATCATTTTAAAACATTTTAAATATTTTTAAATCAGATTATGCTGATTGTTATATAACTCTGTTAATATACTAAAGTTCATTGAATTTTACTTAAAATGAGTGAATTTTAAGGCATGTGTATTGCATCTGAATAATACTGCTTTAAAAATTCCCTTACAGAAAATAATAACCTCCCTCACCTTGGGAGAAATCTTCTAGAAAAAGAAACAAAATTATGACAAGCAAGAACACTAGGGGTGAGAGAGAAAGAGAGAGAAGAGACCAAGGGAGAGAGAAACTTCAAATGGTAGGGGTGGAATCAATAGAATGTGAAGCACAGGGAGTACTGTAAAAGAAAAATACAACCTCTGAAGCTTAGAGCACTCGCTTTGGAGGCAAGTGTGTGGATCTCTTGGGGGGACAATGGCCAGAGGCCAAAAAATCTTCCTTAACCAGCCTTATGTCCAAGAGAGACAGACTTAGCTATTCAGATAGGTCAGAGTTTTTCAAATTTCATTGGTCTATTTATCTACTCTTGTGTTGGTCCCATAGTGTCTTAATAACTACAACTTATAAATCGCCTTGATGGCTAGAGAAATCATATTTTGAAGTCTTTATGCTAACATCAAATGAGGGGACTCTCAAGCTGCAAATCAGGAAAAGTTAAAGCAATGGTTGCTCGTCCACCCCACGGGTACATTCACTTAACAGATCCAGAAAAGCCACATAGTCTAAACACTGGAAGGAATATTGGCACACAATCTAACCACACTCTAAGAAAAGAATTAAAAAGGAAACTGGGAATATTCTGACAGTGAGAGAAATCAAGAAAATGTAACCACAAAGTTGATGAAACTCTAGCCTAATATTTATAAATAATTGAAGTGCTTTAAAAAGTCATGAGGAAAATAGCTTGGAAATGATGTGCCTGAGCAACAGGAGAATCAAAAATTAGAAGAAAAAAAATAATAAGAAAAAAATTTTCAATAATTTTGGAGATGCCCTTTAAATGTACGATAAAATGAACACAAAAATAAAGATGGTAAGTTCTAGAAAGTAACAAACTTCAAGATGAATTTTTAAAGCAATGAAAAAGGATTCAAAGGAAAACTATAGATAGAGAAGACCAGCAAAGAAGATCCAGTATATGTATAATTATGGTCCCAGAAGCAATAAGACAAAGCAATAGAAAATGTCAAATTTTTGACTTTTAATTCAAGAATATTTCCTGGAAGAAAAAAAAAAAAAAAGAAGAAGACATATAACTATATAATGAAAGGATTCAGCATCTGCCTTAGGAAATGACCAACATCAAAATATACCCTAGGAAAAATTTAGAGCTTTATTGAAAAGGAAAAAAATCCTTTGAACATCCAGACAAAGCTCCAAGTGATATCCTTTTATGTCCAGCTAATGACTCAGGAAGAAAAATATAAGAAAAACTAAAGCAGCCCAGAAATAGGATGAAGTTGGAAGGTTTACATCAAAAAATACACAATACGTTTTAAAAACACAATAAAAGTCATGAAGTATAGCAACAGGAAGCATGAACAAATCTATTATCTATTGCTGCATAACAAACCTCCTAAAGCATAGGGCTTAAATAACAACTTATTATTTTTCACAGTTCTGAGTACTCTTTCATGGATCTCACCTGGGCTCATATGGCTGCATTTAACTGGTGGCTTGGCTGAACTAACGGGTCCAAAATTACTTCATTTGCAGGCATAGAGCCCTGGTGTTGGTTGATAGACAGGTCCCTTCCATTTGACCTCTCATCCTCCAGTAAAAAAAGCCCAATTTATTTATATGGTGATCAGATTCCAAGAAGGCAAACCCCAATGCACAAGCACTTATCAATTCTCCTTTGGAATCACACTTGTCACTTTTCAACTGGCCAGAACAAGTCACATGGCCAAATGAATGATTGTTGCTTTAAGCCACTCTGCTAGTTTATTATTCAGCAACAGATAACTGGAAAAATAAGTAGTACTTGAAGCTCTCTCCTACTAGGGACTTAGGGTGACCAGACCAAGAGAAATGGTTCCTAGGGTGCTAAATAGCAAGTCAAGGACAATTATTTTATATATTCCTGCATGTAGGGAACTTTCTATTCTAAGTCAACCACTGGGATTGACTAATCACAACATGATATATTGGCCTGTGTGCAACTGGCCTGGACAACACCTGGATAGAATTTTCTTGTTCCAAAGAACAAGAGATTGGGAAGGGGAAGGGAGGGGAATTGGGGAGTTTGATGGGAAAGAGGAGTAAATCATAAAGCAAAAGAGGTAAAAACTTAACAATATGTAAAACAGAAAAAAGGGTATGGGGCTCTCCCTTCAACAATTTTTGTTTTATAATTTATCGTAAATTTTTAATTCTTTACAAATAAAAAGTTTTTTTGAAATAGATTGGAGAAATTTGGGTGGCTCAAATTGATGAGAACCAAGGGACTGTAATGCTAGATGGAAACAAAGAAAAAGGAAGTGGCATTATTACTTAACAAGTGAAAAATTAAAAATGCAATTACTTTGTGAAAGAATATGCACAAAAACACCAAGTATTTAGTTCTATATTTATAGGTTTGCCAGGGGCATGAAGGGGATTACATACATTAATCTAATTGAAGAAATTACAGAATATAACAGATACTTACAAATTTGAGCAACTGCTGGAGTCTAGAGGCATTTTCTTGCCACGTTCTGGGTTTGGGATCAGGAAAAAGGGAGATGCTAGAGCCCGTCAGCTCCGTTGGCCATATCAACACATACCGGAATCATTCCTTTATATTACAGGTACCACACTGGATAACCGGTTTAAGAAAACTAGAAATTGGATACAGAGGTTAATCTGGAGGATAAACAGACTCAAAAACATGCTATGAAAAAAAAGCATTTCTTGAGAGGAATGTGGAGATGACAAACTCCCTATCCTCCAGAAATCATAAACACTAAGAGAAGAAAGCAAAAATTGGGAGTGACAGTGTTCATATTAAAATTCAAATCAAAAGTGATTTTCCTATAAAAACATCTGGTCTTTTTCTAATCATGAAAGTCCACATAATCTTACCCCCATTAAAAAAAAAAACCTCAGACATTATACATATAGACATATAAATGTTTCCTTTTCAAAGATTAAATCAAATTTATACAGTTGATCATCATTCTTAATGATGGCAAAGTATTCTCTTATATTCTATATATATTATGTTCTAATATATCATGCTCTATCATCATTTAGGTTGCTTGTGTTTTCTGCCATTGTAAACAATGTTGCTACAAACATATCTGTGCACTTCTCTGATTATTTCCATTAAATACACATCCAAGAAATAGTTTCTGGGTCAAAAGGTAGCCATACTTTAAGACTTCTGAAGTATATTGACAAATTGTGCACCAAAAGCAAAATTGTACCAATTAACAAACCCATCAACGGTGAAAGACACTGCTCATTTCCCCACACCCTCACCAACTCCGGCTAGAAAGTACAGTTTCAAAGATGGGTGGTGTGTACTGTTGCTTGCTTTGTTCTGTTCTCCCCCTCCTGACACACTAGATCACAAGGTACTCAATAAATCAATCCAGGCTACAGTCCAGTAGACATCTGTGAACCTTGCTGCTCTGGGAGACAGAGAGCTCTCCCTCTGGTTCACTGCCCAGTATCCTGGCATCCTGTGGCGCCTATAAAGGTAGGAGCTCCAGGCGCATTACACAGAGGGCTCTCACCCCAGCAAACCACCACTGTGCTCCAGGCCACCCCTTCAGTCATGAAGTTCAGGATCCTGGTCTTTACTGCCCTCGGATTCCTGGCTCAGGTAACACCAGGTAAGGAGAAAGGAGAGCTTAGGGCTGAAAGCACTACCAGGTATGGTTGCTATGGTGACAGGCAAACCAGCCTGGGCGGAAGTAAGGTTCACCCCACTGAGTTCCAATCTAAAGTGAGTTCCACTGGCCTCAAGACCTCATACAACCAGCCACAATCCTATACAATCCTGTGCAAAATCCAGTCCCAAAACTTGTTCCATATTCTAAAACTACAGTCAGTGTCAGCTCGGGCCCAAAATATCTGTTTTACTTTTTATGCGTTATACCTAAATTCCTAAGACCACTGAAACCACTCCTCTCTTCACCATCTTCATCCTTTGAGCTCAGCCCTGGGATATGTTCAGAGGAGATACAGCCCAGAAGGAAGAGATTTGGGGGTTCCATTCCCATGCTCACCAGAGGGCAGGCAGATAGGGTGAGGGGAGAGGAACCCCAGAGGGCAAGTTCACAGAGGAGGGCAAGCAAGGTGCTCAACTGGAACCCTAGGGTGAGGAGAGAAAGCAGAGGTAGGGAGAGAGGCTGAGAGGATGGAGGAGGTCCCGAAAAATGGATGTGAAAAAGCAAGGAATAGGGACGGGGGCTCAGAAGAGGCCGGTGCTATGAGCACTGAGGTAAAGCTCTTGGCATTGACTAGAAGGTAGACCCTGGTGCCCCCAGCAGTGTCTGAATGCAAAAACACCATCGGTGGCAACCATTACTGTCCCCCAATGATTTGGGGGATAAATCAGTTCATACCCCCTGAAAACAAATGAGGCATAAGCACCGTAGGAGGGGAATCTATGAGGTGAGTGAGAAGAGTTCCAATCCCCTTTTCAAGTGTTCAGTCTCCTCCCAGACAATGAAGACCTGGATCCCCATCCCTAGTTTCACCAGCACATCCGATTCTGCAGTATCAAATATGGCAAAATTATAGAACTTCACTAGTTCCAAGGGTGCGGATACTGAATGAAGAGAAAGCGCTTCTCAGAGTTCCCAAAGGCCATAATCCAGGGAGACATTGTCTCCCTTTCCCTGTCCTCCCAGGTCTCATTTGTCCCAGTATCTTAAGTATAGTTTCTGAATAAAAAGATAATTGCACCCACCTGGCCCCTACCCCTCGGGAGTCCCTGTGCTGTTTCTAACCTTACTTCTTGGTCTTTTCCTCCCCGTGCAGCCAGTGGGGGTGGGACGAGATGTGGGCGTGTCTACCCAGGACACTGCAGGCTGATATGCAAAAGAGATGAAACAACATTGTTCATGTGTGACTTATATAGAAATTGCTGCGTCAAGGGTCCTGTACTGGCAGAACCTATCGCGCCACCACGTAGCAGGAAATCTAAGACCACACGCAGCAAACCCACAGGAAAGCCAAGTCGAGGAAAAGTGACTCCGAATCCACCAAAAAGTCCATGATGAACAGAACTCAAATCAACATCATGTCCAATATTTTAAACTCTCCCAGAAATTAATGACAAATAGCCAAGGCTTCCTTCTTCCAGGTCTTCATTGTATAAATAACCCCAAATCTCCTATCATCTACAAGACTATGTCATTCATTAAATAAATAATTTGGGTTCTGTTTGCATCCTCTATTAACCACTGTCATGTCAATGTGTATCCAAGGGGCATGTATCAGTGTGGGTCCTCCAAACAGCAGATGCACAAAAGCTTTATTGGGGAGAGATACCTGTGGTAGACAGAGGACAGGGAGCAGGAGGAGGTGGAAAGAGCCTGCAGGTTGCACTGCAGGTCTGAGAGCTATGAATATGGAGAGAAGGACCAAAGGAGGATTGGATAGGAGGATCCTAAGACTGCTGTTCTAAGAAAGCCTTTTCCAGGCCAATGGGGAGGACCAAAGCACAGGGTGTGGCTCAGAGGCATCCCACCTAGGACTAGGATGGCCAGGCCCTGGAATCCCACTGGGTTCATTCGTTGGCTGGAAGCAGCCCCAGGAGGACAGGGCATCAGAGTGAATGTGGTGGTGGTTGTGGAGAAACCAGCCCCTCCCACAGCAGTTCACTTGAAGGGAGAGAAGAGTGGACCCCCCGTGACTGCCATAGAATAAAAGGAGACGGAGAAGAAAGAGCTGAAAGAGGATGTTTGGCTTTTCAGGAAGACTGACTAATGAAGTATTCATTTATTCATGTGTGCAATAAAATGGACAGAAACACACAGACCCAACATTGGTAATAAGCCTGAAAGCAAGGCCGCCATGGTCTGCTGACTGACATGTGCCTACTCATGCTATAAAATTGGCAAAATCATATCGGAAATGCTCATGGAGAGAAGTACAAATAACAGAACTTCTATTGTTTAGTCCAGTATACATTACTTCTCGGTTCTGTCCATGGTAAATTATCCAAAAGAAGCAAAAAGTATGGGCAGAAAAGTTTTCAATAACATGTTTCCCATTTTAAATATGGGAAAAGCCCAAAAGTTCAATAAAGTACAGCTCAGAATGAAATAATATATACTAAATAAAATGTATAGTTATGTAAAAATGGAACTGCTTGTGGAATAATGGTACATACTAATTACGTTATTTAAAATTGCATCTATACTGTGGTAGCCATTATGCAAAAAAATGTCTCTTCATATGACACAGAAAAATGATGACTTCTCTACTAGGCTGGAAAATAAGATCATTCATGCATTTCCTCTTACCATTTGATGCCCATTAAATTTGTATAGCATTTTTTGTGACAGGCACCAAGTTCCAACTAAGAAGGAAAGGTCAGAACACTCAGGCCTAAACAATTAAAAGCAGCCCTAGAAACCAGATATCCACACCAAAACATTAAATGCCAATTCCCTACCTTTGGTCTACCTACCTAGACCAAAATTAATTCCAGATGGTTTAAAATAATTACAATGTGTAAAAGAAAGAATGAAAAGATTATCAAGGCTAAATTTTTGAGTTGAGAGCCAGGGAATATATTCTTAAATATGGCAATAAAGGTAGAACTCATGGAAGAAAGAAAATATTGAATAAGTAGCATTAAATGTTCAATATTAAACTACCATGTGTCAAAAGAGATCATTTTGAATCCATCCCTATTGTTTTGCACATATCAATAGTTCATTCCTTTTATTTATGAGTATTATTGCTTTGTACAGATATATCAGCCATACATTTATCCAACCACTTTTTGATGGACATTTTGATTGCTACCAGTTTGGGGCCATTGCTAATATGGCTTCTCTGAAATTCACATACGAGTCTTTGCACAGACCTATGCTTTCATTTCTTAGGTAAATACGTAGGAGTGGATTGGATGGATTATGTGATGGATGAATGTTTATTTAAGAAAATAGCAGATTTCCCAAGGGGTTGGCCATTATACATCCCACCAGCAGTATATGAGAGTTCTAGTTGTTCCACATACTGTCAATACTTGGTACAATCACTCTCTTTAATTTTAACCATTCCAGTGTAGTGATATCTCCTGTGGTTTAAATCTGCATTTCTTCAATTTCTTTAATTCCCCCAACACTTTTCTTATATTCACATCCTTATATCCATATCCCTTATCTCTTCTGCTAATGTCTACTTTCTTTGCTTTTTTCCCCCTGGAAAGACTGTTCCTTTTAAGAAGAAAAATAATTTTGAACTTGTTTGAAAGACAATTGTATGATGATTGCATCCTTGGCCAGGAAGGAAAGGAGGGAAGGAGGGAAGGGGACAGAGAGTGGGGAAATATGTTAAGAAGTTGTACCATTAACCTATTTCAAGATGGATTTTAATCAATAAACCTAAAATGCTATTAGGAAATTAAATTGTCCTTAATATTCTACCTTTCAGTATAATCGTATACTCAGAGGAAAATTGAACTTGTAAGCCAGCAGGTTGCAAATTGGCAGCAAGCCATGAAAATGACAAGACTATATTTCCCATGGCATTATGCCCAGAACATGGCCTAGTAACTGCTTATAAGATGTTCTCTTCCAAGGCTAAAGGTTTATTTTTCCTTTTCTTAAGCCTCTTTTGGCCCTGATTTTTAAGCTGAAAAGAAGAGAATGAACCACCACTCCTCCAATACAGCCTACAGAAGTGAGGGGAAGGAGGAAGTATTGCTTAACAGATGCAGAGTTTCTGTTTGAGGTGATGAAAAGTTGGGGTATTGGATGTTGGTGACAGTAGCACAACACTGACAATGTAATTAATATCACTGAATTGTACACTTGAAAGTGGTCAAAATAGGAAACTTTGGATTGTTTCTCTGTTATTACAATAAAAAGTTTTTTTAAGATACTAACAGGATGTTATAAGTGAGAGGAAGAATGAAGAAAAGAGAAAAAAAATAATTGAAAAGCTTTCATATTTGGAAAAGAATTTTAAAAATTATAACCAAAAATTTGGGTACTCCTTTTTTAAGGAAAAAATGACAAGCCTTTACATGGAACAACTACAGCTGTCTACAGCTTCTGACCACATGAAATGTCATCATCTCCATATCTTACTTTCTCCAGGTACAACCTTAGTCACAGGACAGCTGAATGTGAGATTACAATACCTGTAGCACAGAGAACACACTACCCCTCTTCCCTACTAAAAGAAATGACATTCAGTATTTTTCCATAGGAAAATGTGACAGAAACAGGTTAGGTGCTCATTGAAGCGAATTACTTTTTCTCCTGGGTACACACCTAAACTACATATCACAGCCTTCTTTGCAGCTAAGGATGGTCATGTCACTGAATTCTAGCCAACAAAATATAGGTAGAAGTTACCACTTACAGCCAACTATAAATTCCCCCCGGGGGTATCCCACCCTCTTCTATCAAGTATCCTTCAGAAGGATGCTGATACCAGGGAAACCGGGGAAGCCACGTGTTGAAGACGACAGAGCCTCCATCCACTGGGGGCCATCCATGGAAAACAGAGAAGCAAACAAATACCCACACTCTGGATTGGAATGTATGTGAGAAATAAACTATTAGGTTGAACTGCTGAACTTGATGATTTGTTTGTTATGTGAGTTAAGATTACCACAACTAATTTAAAAAAAGACACAAAATAGAGACAATAACATTTACAGTATAGCTTCTCCTCCGTCAAAGAAAAGATCTTTCAAATAACAGTCTATGATTGTGTGGACATAATAGGAAAAGAGTTACCCTGATAGTCTAGTTCCTAGACTTGTATCTAATTATGCACCTGAGGGGCTGGTTTGCAAAAGCTGATGAAATGCAATATACCAGACATGGGTTGGCTTTAACAAGGGGGATTTATTAGCTTACAAATTCACAGCTCTAAGGCCTTGAAAATGTCCCAGTTAAGGCATCAACAGGAGGATACCTTCTCTGAAGACCCAGAGCTCGAGCTGCTCTGTCAGATAGCAAGGCACATGGGGACGTCTGCTGTCCTGCTCTCCAGGGTTTCATTGCTGCAGCTTCTGGCTTCCTTATCTATGGCTTTTTCTCTTAACTTTTCTGAGTATGTCTCTGAGTTTCATCTCTTAGCTTCTGTTTATGTTTTATCCTCTTATAAAGGACTCCAGTAAGAGGATTAAGACCCTTCTTGAATGGGGTGGGTCACATCTCAATTGAAATAACCTAATCAAAAGGTCCCACTCACAATAGGTCTGCACCCACAGGAACAGATTGAAAGAACATGGCCTTTTCTGGGGTACATAACAGCTTCAAACCACGACAAAGGGCAATTACAAAGGTTTTCCCTGGAAGGCCTCACAGGGGAGAGCTGCCCTCCCCACATAGACTTGGCACAACCAGGGCACTGCATAGGTCCGTGCAAAGACTCGTATGTGAAGGGTGCTGCAGGCAAGGACTCAGGCCCCCCTGGCCTGTCATGGTCTTATGCATGTGTTGGGGATTGGATCATGTCCCCCACGAAAGGGTACGTTCAGATTCCAACCCCTGGTCCTGTGGGGTTTTGTAAATAGGACCTTTGAGGATGTTATAAATTAAGGTGTGCCCAAATAGAATGAAATTGGCCTTAATCCAATATGGCTTAAGTCCTTGCAAGTAAAGGAAATTGGACATAGGAGAAGATGCTATGGGAGCAGGCAGAAGCTAGAAGTCAACAGAACCTAGAAGAGTTAAGATGCCACCATGTGCATTACCATATGACAGAAGAGCGAAGGAGCCCCAAAGATTGCCGGCCAGCCAGAAAATACCAACCCCAAGAGGAAGCAAGACTTCTAGCCCGAAACCAGGAGCCAGCAAATTCATGTTGGTAAACGAACACACTACATGGTATTTGTTTCAGCAACTAGGAAACTAAGACTAAGCTTTCCTAGCCCTGGCCCCTCCATTCAGAGGCCTCCCTGTTAGGGACTTGAAGCTAAGGCCTTCCTCAGGCTCCTCTGCTGAGAATTCTTCATGGGTAGAGGATGGGGAGGCCTTGAAGACACTTTTCCTCACTTTGACTCCATAATAAGTACTTTTCCACACCTCGCCCTACCCCTTCTCCCTATCCCCAGACCCCAAGTCCATAAAGCAGCAGGAGCCTTTTATTCAGGGTTAGATGCTTCCCCATGTCAGATCCATCTGACCTTCACTCACGCCATCCAATGGGGGCAAATGAGACAAAGGGGTCCCAGCTCTACTGCTTTAACCTCTTGCTTATACTATGACTAGAAGTGATCCAAGTCTGGACTGCTACCTTCAGCTTGGACTGGTGTGTTAATTGGCTACTCCAACACCTGGCAGCTCAGCTCCCCTTGCTCAGCTCAGCCCTTTACAGTACTTATGTGTAAGTAATATAAAGACTTAAATCAGAACCTCTTACCCTGTTTTTTCCTGATGGTATTATCCCCTTCTAACAAAGCCATAATTTACTCACTTACAATGTTTATTGTTTATTCTCTATCTCCCCCTACTTAATAAACAAGCTCCCCAGGGCAGGGATCTTTGTTTCGTTCACAAATATATCTCAAGAGCCTAGAACAGGGCCTTACACATGGTGTGCCCAGCACATGTTTGCTGAATGAATGAATGCTTTCTTTCAACTATATCATCCATATACAAAAGACCTTAATGTTTCTCTAAATACTGGATCTGCTCTCACTTGCCTCATAAAACTGAAGAATAAATCTTCATAAGAATAGTAACTGCTTTCTGAGATAATATGAGTAATAATTAAATAGCCAGAGATAAGCATTATGTCTCTTCTTAAAATGATATACACCAAAATCCTTAGTAAAATAGCTTTCATCTACCCAATTTACATCAGAGAAAAAGGTAGGATCCAATATCTAAGTTCGGTAGATGAGGAAAAAATACTGGTAATAAATTATCCTATAATGCTGCTGACCATAAACCAGTCCGGCCACACTGGCCTCCTAGTTAGTTCCTAAACATACCTCAGACACGTTCGGCTCAGGGTCTTTGCACTTGCAGTTGCTGATTCTAAGATACTCTTTCCTCAAACATCCACCTGGTTCCCCTCCTCACTTTGTTTAGGTCCATGATCAAGGGTAACCTTGGCAAAGCCTTCCCTGACCACTCTATTTAAAATTCAATGCATTTTCCCCAGGCATTCCCTGGAATTACATAGCATGTAATCTTTTGAGACTGGCTTTCTGTTTTTTCCTCACTCAGCATAATGCCCTTGAGATCCATCCAGGTTGTTGAATGTGCATCAACATTTCCTTCCTTTTCATTTAGCTGAGTAGTATTCCACTGTATGGAAGTATCACATTTTGTTTAGCCATGCACCCAGTGAAGGGTTGTTCCAGGTTGGGATTATTACACATAAAGCTGCTAAGAACATTCATGTACAGGTTTTTTTAAGAACCTAACTTTTCTTTTCTCTAGGGAAAATATCCAGGAGTGTGATTCCTGGGTCATTTGGTAAATGGATGTTTAACTTTCTCAGAAACTGCCAAACTGATCTAGAGTGACTGTACCATTTAACGTTCCCACCAGCAACGTAAGAAAGTTCCAGTTTCCCCATGTCCTTACCAGCATTTGATAGTATTTTTTTTATTTTAGCCATTCTTGTATGTGTGTAGTGGTATATCATAATTTTAATTTGCATTTCCCTAATGGCTACTGATATTCAACATATCTTCATGTGTTTATTTGCCATGTGTATATCTTCTCTGATGACATCTTTTAAGTTTGGTTTACGTGGGTGTATGCATTTGTCAAAACCAAGTGAATGTACACTAAAGATTTGTGCATTTCATTGAATATAAATTCAAGTCAAAAGAAAAAACATTATTTTAAAAGTCTCAAACTGTAGTTAATGACATGCATGCTGAAGGATTTAGTAGGGAGGATACTGATGTCTACAATGCGTAGAATCTGGGTAGTGGGGAAACACAATAAGGAAAGGGTGTTCGTGGTAAAATTCTTTCAATTGTGTTGTATGTTTGAAATTTTTGTTAACATGTTGGGAAAAAATTATTCTGTTCATGAACGAAGGCTTTGAACCACTTAGGTTTCTTCCCACTTGGAGTGTCTTTTCCTTTCAAGTCAAAAGCTGTTAGCTGTCCTGTGGCATTTCCCGCTGCCTAATGGACAGCTGCCTCTGACTATTATCCCTCCAAAACCTTGTTTAATTTAAAGATGTCATGGCTGTCAAAAACAATTCTGTGAAGGAGGTGAGCTGCTTGGGGAGGTCCCTCCAACATGTTTTACAGAGAGAACCTTTCCGTCACCTGGCATTCAACCTCTCCCAAGTCCAATTCTTGGTCCCATTATATTTAAACAAGGAGCTCCTCTAAGGAGCATCCAACTCCTGACCTGTGAACTAAGTATGTGCTTCTGGATATTTTTAGCAAAAACACTGGGCCTAATTTTAACACCCATGACTCTTTGGCTCTATCAGTAAAGAATGTTTAACAATTTGTCATGCTCCTGGGGAAGAATCTAGACCCAGCATCGTGGGATGGAGAACATCTTCTTGACCAAAAGGGGGATGTGAAAGGAAATGAAATAAGCTTCAGTGGCAGAGAGATTCCAAAAGAAGCCGAGAGGTCACTCTGGTGGGCACTCTTATGCACAATATAGACAACCTTTTTTAGGTTCTAATGAATTGGAATAGCTAGCAGTAAATACCTGAAATTATCAATCTACAACCCAGAACCCTTGAATCGTGAAGACGATTGTATAAAAATGTAGCTTATGAGGGGTGACAATGTGATTGGGAAAGCCATGTGGATCACGCACCCCTTTGTCCAGTGTACGGATGGATGAGCAGAAAAATAGGGGCAAAAAAAAAATTGTTATTAATTGTGAAAAGGCTGAGGTCACTATAGCAATAAAACACAGAAGAGAATGTTCCAGCAGTTTTTCAAGTCCTGCTTCCACAGCATCATCTTTTATCAAACAATAAGAGGGAGGAAATGAAAGACATTGTGACATTTCTCCATGCTCGTGCCTTTATCATCTGGTGTACCCTGTGTCTCTAAAACACAGTACTGAAATTCACTTGATTTCATAGACTCAGATAGTAGAAATGCAAGCTGGTGATATAAATCTGCTGAAGAATACATTGAGCTGCTTCTGCAAATCCAAAAAAAAAAAAAAACTTGGGATTTAAGGAATCTGAATTTCAACTTGTTGGACTTCTATCAGTACCAGTACTACACCCTGTGGCTTAATTATAAAAAGGAGCGATTAAGGATATGGATCAATCAGTACTCTTCAGATGATCTCTTGGCTCACACAACTGAAAGGCCATGGACAATTTTCAAGGGCAGTTGGATTCAGGCCCCTATTATGTCATCAGAACCTGTCTTCCTTTCATCTCCAATGGTTACAGGCTACCTTCTGCTGTATTTGATTCAACATCAGACTATGCATGACGGTTTAAAGCAACTAGCAGAATACATCAACTCAATACCAAATCCAATGAGAAAAAGAGCTTACTTACCACCCCAAAGCACAAAATGAAGTTCAAGACCTGAAGCTCTGTGGCCCTGATTGGCCTGATTACGGTCATGTACTATGTACGAGCCAATCAGCGTTCTGATTTGGCTTATTCTAGGTCATAAACTCCACCTCCAATCCAGAGATAGACTCCACTTCCTGAGAATGGGGTTGAGGTGGATCCACAAATGGAAATTTAGAAATTATCACGAGAGGCAGAGTAGATGCTGGACAGAAACAGCAACACACATCACAAACAGAAAGCAAACTACCCCAACAAAGAAGATTCTGTGTCTAAAGAAACCTGGAGACAAGAAGTGAAGTCAAGTACCATCCAAAATCTCTGGCTGCGTTTCAGTCTTCTGGGCCTCAGATCCAATTAATTCTCAGAAAGAAAAGTTAACAACTGAAATCAAATCTGAGCCAGCATTGAGAACATGAGTCTAGGTGATGCACCGTATGAAATACACCCTACAGTTCTGAACAATGATTCAGGACTGTGGACACTATTTGTTCAGATGTCCACATTCTATCCCCGGAACCTGTGAGTATATGACATGATACAGCAAAGAGGAATTAAAGTGGCAGATGAAATTAAGGTTGCTAATCAGCTAATCTTAAAATGGGGAAATTATCCTCATTTTCTAGGTGGGTCCAATGTAATCACAAAGGTCCTTAAAGTGGAAAAGGGAGGCAAAAAGAGGGCAAAGTGATGTGATGTGAGGATTTAACTACAGTTGCTAGTTTTGAAGCTGGAAGGTCAAAAGCCAAGGAGTACAGGCAGTCCCTAAATGCCGGAAAAGTCAAGGAAAGTGATTCTCCTCCAGAGCCCCCAAAAAGGATTGCAGGCTTGCTGATCCCTTGACGTTAGATCAGTAAGACCCATGTCAGACTTCTGACATACATAGCTGTAAGATAAAAAATTTATGTTGTTTTAAGCCACTACGTTTGTGGTAATTTGTTAAAACAGCAATAGAAAACTAACAGAGGCAGAGAAGTATGATAGTCTAGGTTATTGTTCAGCAAATATTCACACTCACACCCCGTCCTACCACTGTGGTTGGAGTGTATTTCCCTTTGACCAACAAAATACTAGCAGAGGTCTTAAGTAGTTAGATTTGACTCTCATGCTCCAGTGATCCTCCTTGAGAAAAGCATTCCTCAGCTGGCCCCAGAACAAAAGGGGTACCTCTGAGCTTAACCCACAGTCTGGAACCATGACCAGCTGATCTGTAACCTGAAGCAGGCACCTAGCCAAGCCAATCCTAGTCCAGCCAAAGTACAGCTGACCTGCAGACTGAGTATAAGAATAAATTCTGTTGTCTGACTCTTCATTCTACTTCAGTTTAATGTTATCTTTCCTTTTTGTTGCTTTCTTGCTGTCATGTTTTGTTTTGTTTTTTTCCTCTTTCTTTTTCTTTTGTCTACCTTCTTTGACTCTCCCTCCTTCTTTGTGGAAGAAATGGAGATGTCCGTATATAGATATAAGCGAGGGTGGTGAATACATAAATACACAACTATACAGGGAACCATCGATTGTTTACTTAGGATGGAATGTATGGTGTTGGAACCAAACTGTCTTAAAAAAAAATGGGTTGATGAGGAAACCTTAAGGGCACTATATTGAGTGAAATAAGTCAGACACACAAGGACAAATATTGCAGGGTCTCACAGACATGAACTAATTACAATATGTAAACTCATAGACATGAAATGTAAGTTACCAGGATATGGAACGAGGCTAAAGAATGGGGAGTGGTTGCTTATTATGAGCAGAATGCTCAACAGGGTTGAACTTAAGTGTTTGAAAATGGACAGAGGTGATGGTAGCACTTTGTGAGAATAACTAACAGTGCTGAATGGGGTGTGAACGTAGTGGAAAGGGGAAGCTGAGAGTCATGTATGCCACAAGAAAGAAAGTTGGAGGTTGAAAGATGGGAATGTATGAACAGTGAATCCTGTGGTGGGCAATGTCCATGATTAACTGTACAAATATCAGAAATCTCTTTCATGAACTAGAACAAATGTATGACACTGTAACTAGAAGTTAACAATACAGGGGAATATAGGGAGAAAAGTATACCTACTGCAAGCTACATATTATAGTTAGTAGTACTTTAACATTCTTTTATCAACAGTAATAAATGTACTATACCAAAACTATGAGTCAATAATGGTTGGGGGGGGTGGTTAGGGGTATGGGAGGATTTAAGTTTCCTTTTTTTTTTTTTTTTTTTTTCTTTATTTCTTTTCTGGAGTAAAGAAAATGTTCTAAAAATTAATTGTGGTGATGGATGCACAGCTGTCTGATGGTACCATGAGCAAATGATTATACACTCTGGATCTTTGGAAGGTGAACAATCTTAATAAAAAAATAAATAAATTCTTGTTGCTGCAAGCCACTTAGTTTTGGAGTTGTTATGCAACATTATTATTGGAGATATAGAGGACTAATACAAAGAATTCCTGACCACAGAGTGTTGGAACCCCTTTATTAAGACATGAATGGAAGTATGTCTGTGCATATGAGGATTACCCACAGATGGCTTTGAGCAAATAGGAAAAGATCTATATACAGCTGTGTACATGTGTGCAGTTTATCTCTTGTATCTAGAGGCATTATGACTGTGTATAATGTGAGGGAATCTATATGATCAGGCTTTACTTCTTAGTTTGCCTCCAGAACTCCTTCATGCCTTCATTATATGTACAGTGGCTAAGAGAAGATTGCCTCCACGAACGACTATCCTTGTGACTTTGAAAAAATCACTTTATCTTTCAATGCTTTGGTTTCATCTGAAAAATGGATAGGAATACCTACCTCATAGGGTTGTTGTGAGGATTTAATGAGTTAATATATGCAAAACATACAGCAAGTTCTATTTAGCTGCTTGCTATTATTATTTCAAACATTGCTGATATCTGTTTAGAGCTCCAAGTTGTTCTTGAGAGTGCCTACTGGCTCAGTCCAGGTCAAGTGCTCCACCCAGCTACCCCCTACCCATTCCAAGGACTGGGAGCCTCCTGAATTAGTTCAAGATAGGCATGTGATATTAGCTGGTCCAGTCACAAGGAATCTTAAGCCTTTGGCTGGAAATTCTGGAACATATACACTCTTTCTGGAATGACATGAACAAGCAACTGCACAACCCCAAGAGATGATGGCATTCCCTTACATAGATGGGGTAAAGCAGTGGAAAGATAAATGGCTGGACTGGGAGAAAGATGGCCATTAGCAATGAAGGTCAAGCAAGTTCCCAGGTGCATTAAACTCAAGGAATCTCCTCTGTGGCCTTGGCACTGGTTTCTTCGTATCTGGGAACAAACTGGAAGGAAGCTGAGCTCCCACTGCAGCAGGGAGGTAGAGGCCCAGAGCCACAAAGCCATGGAGACTCGAGCAGGGAGGTCCATTCAACACTTTTGTTAGAGAATATTTGAGCCCCAGATTCAGTCATCACAGCTGCCCACCCCTTATCCTAAGATGAAGTCCATTCAGATAACATCTTCTGTAAGGGTTAGCTGGGGATCACCCCAAATACTGGTAAAGAACAAATCCAGCTTTATTGGTAAACAGGAATAGCACAGTTGGCTGGGAACTCTCGCCGGACTCAAGCAGCAGCAACAACCTGTCCAGAAAGAAGGGAAAGAAAAAAATACAGAGAGAAAGAAACAAGACGACAGAAAGAGGAAGGAAGGGAGGGAAGGAGGGAGGAAGGGAGGGAGGGAGGGAAAGACGGAGGAAAAGAAAGGAAGGAAGGAAGGAAACTGCAGATCAGGGGGTCTGGATGGGAACACGGGGCTTAGAAGTAGACAATTCAAGGCCCCATGTGCAGGAAAAGGGGCGGGGGGCATGGCACTGCCATCTAGAAGGGTAGCAGCTCTTCCACAGGGATGTTGAGGATGACGTCCATGTCTGGAGTGCACCTGGTGGGAAGCAGGAGGAAGTGGTATGAGAAGCAAAGATGGGGTGCCCGAGTTGGGGGATACAGGGGTACACCCTCAGGGTAGTTCTTCTCTTTAGGGTAGTCCTACTCTTAAGTACTGGGGTAGCCCCATTCCAAACACAACCCATGAACTTTTGCGCATCAAAGGACATTATCAAGAAAATGAAGACAATCTACAGAATAAGAGAAAATAGTTGCAAATCATATATCTGAGAAGGGCTTAATACCCAGACTATATAAAGCACTCCTACAACTCAACAACAAAAAGACTAAAAAAAAAAAAATTTTTTTTAACGGGCAAAGGACTTGAATAGGCAAATCTCCAAAGAAGATAAGCACACGAAAAGATGCTCAACTTCATCAGACTTTGGGGAAATGCAAATCAAAACTACTACGAGATGACTTCACATCCACTAGGATAGCTATTATTTAAAAAACAGAAAATAAGAAGTATTGTTAAGGATGTGGAGAAATTGGGAACTCTTGTACATTGTTGGTGGGAATGTAAAATGGTGCAGCTGCTGTGGAAAATAGGTTGGCAATTCCTCAAAAAGTTAAACATGGAATTATCATATGACCTGGCTATTCCACTTCTAGGCATATACTCAAAAGAACTGAAAGCAGGAACTCAAACAGATAGTTGTCCACTCATGTCCACAGGAGCATTATTTACAAGAGCTAAAAGGTAGAAACAGCCCAAGTGTGCATCAGCAGATGAATGGATAAACAAAATGTGGTATATTCATACAATGGAATATTATTCAGTCATAAAAAGGAATGAATTTTTGATAAATGCAACATGAATGAACCTTGAAGATATCATGTTGAGAAAAATAAGCTAGACACAAAAGAACAAATATTGTATGATTCCGTTTGTATGAAATATCTAGAATAAGCAAATTCAGAGACAGAAAGTAGTTAGAGGTTACCAGGGGTTGGGGAGAAAGGGTACAGAGGATTACCGCTTAATGGGGACAGAGTTTCTCTTTGGGGCAATGAAAATATTTTGGTAATGGGTGATGGTGATGGTAGCACAACACTGTAAATGTAATTAGTATCACTGAATTGTACACTTAAAATGGAAAAAAAGGGGGGGGGCAATATTTTATGTTAAATGGGTTACCACAATAAAAAAAACTTGTGACCCCACAGCCCACAAGTGCACACATATATACAGACACACATATATGTACAGACAAAAAAGTCAAAAATGGAAAAGGAATGAGTTTGGTGGGACTAATGTTTCCCTAAAGAGGTCTGAGGTAAAGAAGGAGCAACAACTCAGCCTGTGAAATATGGAGCCCTTGGAGCCTTCTCTGGAGTCAGGACAACTGGGTTGGCAACCTGGCTCTGCCCCCCGAGCAAGCTGCTCCTCCTCTCTGACCCTTCCCCTTCAGTTGGCACCTACTACGTGCCAGACCCCAGGCAAGCCTCAGTTTCCTCAACTATTAAATGAGCGTTAATAATGGAACTTCAGTCATTGGTGGGGGTTAAATGAGACTGTGTAGACATGAAACACGTGCTCAGTAAAAGACAGGCATTCTTCTTTTCATGAAAGTATCAAGAGGGCTAGGTTCTCATCTGCAACATATTTTCTGTCTCGGTGACCCGCATAATCATTTAAGAGGCTGCAGGATTAAATTCACTCTCTAAAATTTTTCCCAAAGGATCTCATCCACTTGCATGTCTTCAGTAATCAACTGATGCACACTGACATTTAGGGGTGAAATGTCAGGATGCCTGTAATTTAAAATGCTTCAGCCAAAAAGAAAAAGGAAAGAACACAAAGATGAAGAAACTAATATGGCAAATAATATAACTTTCTTTCTAAATCTAGGTGATGTGCAATTGGGTATTCATTTTTACATTCTCTGTACTTTTCTGAATATTTGAAATTTTTGTTAATAGTAGGAAAAATGCATCTCTTTGCTGGCAACACCCAAATTTCCATCTCCAGGAAATACCTGTCCTCTAAGATCTACAATCATAGACTCAGCTGCCCATCTGATGGCTCCGCATTGATGTTTTCAGTAAATCAAACATAACATGTCCAAGTCCACTCTTGACCGCGCCTACATATGCATCCTTCACCTCCATCCCGTCTTCCTTCTGATTTGGCACCATCACCCACCCTGTTACAAAAGCTAGAAGCCTGGGGATTGTTCTCAACACCTCCCTCTCCTGTACCTCCCAAATCCAAACATCACCAAGTCCTAGAGATTCCACCTTCTGAAATATTTCTCTAATCCATCTATATCTCCTGTCTCTTCTGCTACTCACTTTGGCCAGGCAGCTCCCAACTCTCCCTGGACAACTGCCACTGCACCCAGCGAGACCCAGCAACCACTCTGGCTCCTCTCCAGTCTCTTCCCCATGTTCTTTTCAAAGTGACTTTCTTGAAATATAAATCTCAGCATGTCACCGGCTGAAAATCCTTTGCTTTTAGGATCAAGCCCAAAACCCTCACCTTGGCCTATGGGCACTACATGGAGGAACCCAGGAGTCGAGCCCTCCTGCCTCTTCCCAACTACTCTCCCCATCGCTCACATTCCAGTCACACTGGCCTGACTCAGGTCCACATAAACATCAAGATCCCTCCTGCCACACATCCTCTACAGCCTCAGTGCTCAATGTGCAGCCACAACCAGCAGCAGCGGCATTACCCAGGAGCTTGCTAGAAATGCCGGCTCTTGAGCCCTGCTGCAGACCTACTAATTTCAAATTTGCTTTTTAACAAGATTTCCAGGTGATTGCTTTGCATGTTCTAGTTGGAGACACCCTGCTTAGCAGCATGCTATTCCCACATTTTAGAAGGGAAAGCTTCTCCCCCACTCCTGGTGCTTCCTTCCAGGTGGAAGCACATCAGTTGGTGTTTCTGGCCTCTCTTTGCCCCTTTACTCACTCTGCCCCTGGAAAGGGGCCCAGCTACCTGAGTAGGGAAGCTGGAGGGAGGAATCGATCAGCCCACAAGGACCACACACACTCCTCTGCTCCAGGGGCTGGCCCCACCCCCGCCCAGCTCCACCATGACCAGGTGGCTCAATTTGCTGAATTCTGAGTTCAATATTCAGAAGTCAACATGCCTGGAAATATGACCCACATTCTCTAAAATCACCTTATCAGAATAAAAGTGATAATCTGGCCCACATCTGCCTTATCCCTTTCAGTCCTATTTCAATGTGTTCAGAGCTCAGGTAGGTATGGGTGCCTTTTTATCATGTCCCCAGAGACCCCAGCACTGCCACCTAGAAATGCTCTTTCTTCAGCTCTCCCTCCGGCCCCCCTTTGCCCAGTGAACTCCTACACATCCTTCAGATCTTAGCTCAAATATTACATCCTCAGGGAACTCTTCTTTGACTGCCCCAGACTCATCACTGTCCTGGGATACACTCTCCCAGCACCATGTACATCTCCTTCAACAATTTTTATCTCAATTGCAACTTTATATTTATTTGTGGCTCATCATCAATGTCTAGTACCCTCCTTGGCTCTATAGTGGATGGTAGGAACAGGGTTTGTTTTCACTCACACAATGCAGAGCACTTAATAGGCACTTCATAAATTTGATAGTATTTTTCATGAAAGAGAAGAGAATACGATGGTTGCTGATGTGCTCACAGACATTGGGGATTGGTAGTTTGATGGGCTGAGCCTTCTATCATGGGACTTGCCCTTGGGAAGACTGTTGCTGCAAAGGAGAGGCTAGGCCTACCTATAATTGTGCCTAAGTGTCTCCTCCTGAATGCCTCTTTGTTGCTCAGATGTGGCCCTCTCTCTCTAGCTAAGTCAACTTGGCAGGTGAAATCACTGCCCTCCCCCCTGTGTGGGATCTGACACCCAGGAGTATAAATCTCCCTGGCAACATGGAATATGACTCCCAGGGAGGAATCTAGACCTGGCATTGCGGGATGGAGAACATCTTCTTGACCAAAAGGGGGATGTGAAAGGAAATGAATTAAGTTTCAGTGGCTGAGAGATTCCAAAAGGAGCCGAGAGGTCACTCTGATGGGCACTCTTATGCACAATATAGATAACCCTTTTTAGGTTCTAATGAATTGGAATAGCTAGCAGTAAATACCTGAAACTATCAAACTACAACCCAGAACCCTTGAATCTTGAAGACAATTGTATAACAATGCAGCTTATGAGGGGTGATAATGTGATTGGGAAAGCCATATGGACCACACTCCCCTTTGTCCAATGGATGGATGAGTAGAAAAACGGGCAAAAATACAAAAGCACTCAGTGTTCTTTTTTACTTTAATTGTTCTTTTTCACTTTAATTTTTATTCTTATTACTTTCATGTGTGTGGTAATGAAAATGTTCAAAAATTAATTTTGGTGATGGATGCACAACTATATGGTGGTACTGTGAACAACTGATTGTACACTTTGTATGACTGTATGGTAAGTAAATATATCTCAATAAAATTGAATTATTAAAAAAAAAAAGAAAGAAAAAGAAAATGAAGAGGATAATCAACTATGTGGTACTGGCCTAAGGACTGACATGTAGATCAATTGAATAGATTTTAAAGTCCAGAAATTAACCCACGTGTCTATGGTAAACTAATCTTCTTCAAGGGTGCCAAAACCATTCAATGGAGAATAGTCTTTTCAACAAACAGTGCTGGGAGAACAGGAGATCCATGTGCAAAAGAATGAAGCTGGATCCCTATCACATGCCAAACACAAAACTTAATTCAAAATGAATCAAAGGCCTCAACAAAAGAGCAAAAATTCTTAAAAGAAAACAAAGGGGTAAATCTTCATGACATCAAATTTGCCAAAGGTACAGAAGGGATGTACCTTGAAAACATTATGCTAAGTGAAAGAAGCCAGTAACAAAAGACCATGTTATATGATTCTGTTTATATGAAATGTCCAGAATAGACAAATGTACAGAGACAGAAAGGGGATTAGTTGTTGCTTAGGGCTGGCGTATTGGGGGCGGGGAGTGTTGGCAAGAAGGGGAGTGATAACTAAAGGGTATGGAGTTTCTTTTTGAGGTGCTAAAAATCTTATGAAATTGAGTGTGGTAATGGTTACCTAACTCGGTGACTCTACTAAAAACCATTGACTTGTACACTTCAAATGGGTGAAAAGTATGGTATGTGAATTACATCTCAACAAAGCTGCTTTTAAAAAAAGTAAAAGAAGAGGATAATGAAGAAAACGAATCAGGGGAAAAGGAAGGAGAGTGAGTGGAGAAGAAGGAGACAGAGAAAAAGATGACGATAAAGAAAAATGTTTAATTCACAAATGCCAAGATCTGCCACAGATGGAAGGCGGCATTCCAGAAAGCCATGGTGCTGTCACAGAGTGGCCTACTCTGGTGGAGTCTCCAAGCCAAAAAACTGGTTTGGGAAGGAAGTGAGTCCTTCCTTTGGGCCCTGAAGCCTGCAAAGCAGAGCAGACACACTTCTCTCCCTGCAGTGAGTCTTTCCAGCCATTCTTCCCCAGAGCCAACCACCCACTCAACTCTGTCTTTCTGAACAACCTAGGAGCTTAGGGGTACACTGCTTTGGTTGAAACATGGAACCTGGAAACTGAAAGGGTCCTCAGAGATCACCTATCCCAGCATGCTTGCATGCAGATGGGAAACTGAGGCTCAGAGATGGGAAGGGACTTGTGCATGGTCAGTAGCAGAGTGGAGGCAAAACCCCAGGTCTGCCTTCTACAATGGCTGCCTTCCCTAAGAATGGGGGGCTCTACAAGCCCAGAGCATGGTTAGTCTAAGAGACAGCTGCAAAAAGAGCACATACTTGGGTCTCCGAAGCAATACATCCTGAAATATGATCTCTCGGGGTTTCTTGAGCTGGGCCTGGAGCTCTTCCACCTCGGCCTTCAATGTGGGAATTTCCTCCTGAAACTGGTCAATAAACTGAGGAGAGAGACATAGCAGGGGAGAAATGAGAAGCCAAATGTCCCCCAAAGGGAGAAAAGTGAAAAATGGACTAGGAATAAAGACATCTGGGAAAATGTCACGGGCTTCATCAGTGGGCCACTCCGGACTCTGGAGAGGAGCGTCCCTGGGCAGGGCAGGGCTGTCTCAGGACTTAGTAACAATGTTGGATGATGCCGATAAAGGTGAAGGGATTATGGAGAATGGTGACAGTGTTGCAAAGGATGGCATTACTTGATGGTGAGAATCGTTGGGGGCTGGTGGAGATGATAAAGGTCCCTCACACTGATAAATGAGAAAGTTGCAAGACGGTGAAAATTCAATGGGAGCGGAAGGTGATGGAAATGTTCATTAACAATGATAATGAGTGATGGTCAAGACAAGAATTAAGGGGTGAAGATGGTGATGGTTAATGGCAGTAAAATGAATGTTGGTTGAGTGGGTGATGCTTGACGACATTGCTAACAGGTCATGAGCAATGATGTTGGTTAATGAAGCCAGGCCTAGGCCAGCATTAAACCCCTTCCCAAATAAATGACAAGTGACAGCAATGGCACTGGCGAGGAGGAAGGCCATCACCAGAACCGGACACTTCCTGAGCACCACATCAGGACAAACCTGCCTCCCACAGGTGCTGGGGACCACCCACTCCTGTGCTGCCTCACAGAGGGGCTGTGCCGGTTTCAATGTATTGTATCCCCCAAATGCCATTATCTTTGTGGTCTTGTGGGACAGACGTTTTTGGTGCTGGTTAGATTTGCTTGGAATGTGCCCCACCCAGCTGTGGGTGATGATTTTGATGGAATGTTCCCATGGAGGCGTGGCCCTGAGCATTCAGGGTGGGCCTTGATCAGTGGAGCTATATAAATGAGCTGACTCAAAGAGAGGAAACTTAGTGCAGCTGTGAGTGATGTTTTGAGGAGGAGCAAGCTTGCTGGAGAGGAACATCCTGGGAGAAAGCCATTTTGAGGCCAGAGCTTTGGAGCGGACGCCGGCTGCCTTCCTAGCTAGCAGAGGTTTTCCGGACAACATTGGCCATCCTAAGGTGAAGGTGCCCGATTGCTGAGGTGTTGCCTTGGACGCTTTGTGTCCTTAAGACTGTAACTGTGTAGCGAAATAAACCCCCGTTTTATAAAAGCCTATCCATCTCCGGTGTTTTGCATTCTGCAGCATTAGCAAACTAGAACAGGGGCCATCACCTTCCTTGCCTACTCACTGCTCTGAACTTGTCTATGCATTTCACCAGGTCCTGGTTATCCCGGATCTTCTGTAGAAGGGCCTCCTGATGGGGCTGCTGGGCTTTCTGTGGAGAAAGGAGAGCTCTGGCCCCAACAGTCTCTTCCTGGGCAGCAGTGCATGGTGAAGACTGGTGGGGTGGGGGGGCCTAGAGGTAGAGGATGGGGAAGAGAGCAGGGCTGGGAACAGACCCACATACCCACCACAGCAGCCTGGCTACCCACCACAACCAGAGACTTCAGAAGGTTTATTTTCTTCCTCTCAATCTTGTTGGACAAATACGCCAGGATCATTTTGCGCATCTCATTAAGGTCATCCAACTCATCCTGGGGACCAGCAGGAGGGCACTGGTCACCAGCCCTGCCTCTGCATGGGCCAGGAGGGCAGGGGCAGAGGCTCACCGACCTGCTGTCTGTCCTTCATCTGCTGCAGCTGGCGTTCAAGGTTGGCAATCTGGACCGACCTGACAGGATACTCATGGTCCATGTAAGTGCTCAGGAAGTTCACTTCCTCCTGGATCTTCTTGATCTTGGCATTCAGTTGCTCCCCCTGCTGCTTCAGGTCTGGGGGTGGGGGTGAGAAGGTGGGAGGTCAGGAGGGAGAGGAGGCAGGATCCTCCCTCAATGACCCCTCCCAGGAAGCCTCAGAGACCAGGCTCTCCTTGGCCATGGATTGGTGTCTGGCTGAGGCAAACTCACACAAGGCTGGGAAGTGGTGAAAAGTTAGGCCCTTAGAGAGTCCTCCACCCCTGGAGGAGAAGAGGCAATACTGGGAAGGTAAGAGAAACTAAACTGGGTGCCAGATATGCCCCAGCTCTGCCCCTGACTTGCTGCATGACCCTCTCCAAGACCCATCCCTCTCTGGACCTGTTTCCTCACACACACACTCCCAAGGAAATGAGACTGGGGAGATGGGCAACCCTGGCTCCCAGGCACAACCACAGCAGAGTTAAGATAAAGTCTATCCTGCATCCCTCCATAGAGAGGATCTCCAAGGTCAGAGGCTACCCAACATGCTGTCCCTCCCCTCAACCCCTCAAAAGGCTCAGTCTGCTCAGGGGAAAGAGACCACAAAGCCTGGTGAGAGGGAAGCCAATAAACTTGGGTCCTGGCCCAGCCACTGACTCCCTGAGGAGCCCTGGCAGGAAATGTAGCCAGGCTGGGGTTGGATTCTGGCTCCTAGCTGTGTAACCTCGGGCAGACTACTTTGCCTCCCTTAGCCTCAGGTTCCTCATCTGTAAAATGGGGGAATGGCCCCTGCCTTGGAGGTGGTTGTACGGACTGAGTGAGAGTGTGCCATTAAAAAAGCAGATATGCAGGGCCTGGAAAGCGTCCAGTGCTCACTAAGTAAGCTACTAGATTTGCATTTTAGCAATTCTTTTCTGAAAGGTACAGGGTGAATGCCCTGCAGCTGACCTCCTGGAAGGGCCAGGGGTGAGGGTCTCGGAGTCTGCCCCAGGGATTCTTACTGCTTATCTTATTTTCCTCTTTCTCCTCCCACTCCTGAAGTTCACGCGTCAAGTCCTGCAGCCTCTTCTTGTTCGAGTACTCCAAGATGTCCATGACGGTCTGCAGGAGAGGTGGGGTCAACATCCTCCAGCCTCTGCCAGCACTGCAAAAACGCTGGTTCTCGGGGAGAAGGGCAGTGCAGCCTGCCGTGGTCACTCAGCACTTCCTCAGAGGAGACCCCAAACCAGCCCCACACCCAGGCAAGGCAGCCAAACTAGAGGGTGGAGAACAGTCACCTACCACCCCCCATACCCTGCCCTCTCCTCCTACCCAACCTGAGCTGATCACACAATCCCAGTCACACAGGCCGAACCCAGGCATCAGTTCCTACTCCCCTCTCTCATCCGAAATGTCTCCACGTCATACAGATTTTACCCCCAAACAACACTCATACTCATGCCCTTCTCTCCATCCCCACTGCCACTATCTCATTCAAGTTCTCTTTGCTTCCCATCTGAAACAGTACAAAACCTACTTCCCACTGCCCTGCAGATAAGGTGCCACCTCCTTACCTTGGCTGACCAGGACCTCCCTAATCTGGCCTATGCTAACCTCTCATTTCTCTCCAATCCCATCCTCATCCATTATCATTCAGTCACTCTAAACAACATGTGGCTCCCTGAACCAGCTATGCTCCCTCTTACCCCAGGCTTTCTGCAGTTTTCTCTGCCTGGAATACTCTCCCATTCCCTACCAGTTAACACGTACTCCAGCAGGTTTCAACCCAAGCATCACTTTCTCTGGAAGACTTCCTGATCCTCCCCCTCTGAGCTCCCAAGCCTCACCCCCATGAGAGTCCTAAGTGTCTGTGACCCCACTGAAATGTGGGATCAATGTGGACAATGAGGGTGTCCTGCTGACCACTGTTTTCCAAGGACTCAGCCCATTAGCGGCACTCAGAATGAACAAAAAAAGGGTAGATGGACCCACGGGGAAAAATCAGAGAACAACCTTGTCTAAGTTTGGAGAATGTTCTAATAACTTTCCTTGGGCAGAATAACTACAGATCTTTTTGACCTCTGTCCCCCCAAGAAGTCTGAATTTTCCTCTCATCTTGCAGGCCCTGGGTGCACTCAACCCCTCACTCTCTGGGAAGGCTGTGCAGTCAGAGGAAGCTTACTTCTCCAAATTAAACCATATTCTCTGACTCTTCTCCAGCCCAAACTCCTAGGTTCCCTGTGAACCTTCAGCCCTCTCATCCAACATCACCAAGCCTCTTCTATAGGATGCTTGCCAGGTCCTCTGCAAAATCAACCTTCAAGCACAACTACAGGTGCCACCAACGGGATGAGGTAGTAATAAATAGCACAGTGGAAAAAGCCAAAATCCTGGCAGCTGGGTTCAAATCCCAGCTCCGGAACTTGCTAGTCAAACTGCCTGTGTTTCCATTTCTTCATATGTAAAATGAGGATGATAGTATTCACCCCATAGGGTTGCTGTAAGATTTATACAGATATACAGAAATCACTTAGTGTTACACTGCATACATGTTTGCTAATGGTGGTGGGTAGCAGCTTTACACCTACTGTGTGCCAGGTACAACCCACCTTTGGAGTAGGTGCTATTGAACCGCATTTTACAGATGAGGACACAAGCTCAGAGAGGCCAGGTTAACTCACTCAAGTCCCCGTTAGTAAGTGGTGGTGTTGGGATGGGACCCCACTTCAGTCTGATTTCAAAGCCCAGGTGGGTGGGGTGAAGGGTGGAGGGTATGTATTTTCCTGATAGAGGAAGCAGCGTGTGTCCCGGAGAGAGCAGGAGAGGGCGCCCGAGCGCTCAGGAAGGTAAGGGGGAGTCGCGGGCACGCAGGCTGCCCAGAAGGCAGAGGCGGGGCTGCGGGGCCACGGTGCGGGGCCTCACCCCGAGGATGCTCTGCTCCTGCAGCATCTTCCGCACTTTGAGGGCCGTGCTGTCCTCCATCTCCTGGATGGTCTTGACCAGATCCTGGTTGAGCTTAATGAGGAAGTCCTCGTGTCTGCGCAGCTCCTGGAGCGACGTTCGCCGATGCCTGAGCATCATCTGCGGGCGGAGGGGAAGGAGGTGGCACTGCCCCGGGGCCCCGCGGGAGCCGCCGAGAACCAGGAGGCCAGTTTCTTCCAGCCGGACACCCGCCCCCTAGTGGCCATGACTGGTAAATGAGGCCCGAGTGGGCGGCGGTTCCCCATTGTCTGCACCTCGAAATGGGAGCGCTCCGTTACTGTTTCAACCATTCTAAACGCAGATTTTTTCCCGTAATTTTACATCTCTTAATCTTAGCATCTTAATTGTTCACAGTCTAATTGACAAATATTTTATTTATTAGGGGGTAAATAAAAGTGTATCTTATCAATGGAATCTTAGAATCAATGAAATACAGTCATAGTAATAATATAAAAGGCCCCAGGGAGGTAAGAAAGTGGCAGAGATGGCTGGCCATGACTGGAGGAGAAGCGGGGATAGAGAGTGAATAACAGCCACCATTTCCTGTCAGGCAGCGGAGCTAAGTACTCCCTCATTTAAGACAACGCCCCTATGGAAGCAATGAGGGCCTGAGGGGTTAGCTGACTTGCATGAGGTCACACCCAGCAGCACCATAAAATTTACAATAATAACTAATGATTGTTGAGGGCCTATTATGTGCCAGGCACTGTGCCTCATTCAGCATGTGGTATCAGTTAATCCTCCAAAAGCTCTGTGTTTATTAACCCTATTTTACAGATAAATGTCGGCACAGAGAGGTTAAGTGACTTGTCCAAAGTCACGCAGCCAGGAAGTGGTGGCCCTGGGATTGGTAAGCCAGACTCCTGACTCCTACTGTCCATCTTGCCACCTCACTAAGGCAAGGAACTAAAGGACTTATAACAACAGGGCCTGGCTGAACAACTTAATGATTCAGACTTGAAAACCAGGCCTAGAGGCACCTTGGTTCAAATCCCAGCTCTATCACTTACCATTTAAGGTAATCTGGACAACTTAACCTCCCAAAGCTCCCATTATACTCTTCTAAAGGTGAGTAAAGTAATACTTGCTTCAGAAAGCTGCTGTAAAAATGACTTGAGGTAATATTCATGATCAAGCCACCCCGTGGCATTGCCTTGCACACTCAGGGTCAGCTCAGTGAACACTAGCGGTTACTACTCTGGCTGTAACCCTTCACCCCACCACATCTTTAACTCTCTTTATTCCTTCTGTTCTTCCTTCATTTCTCTGTCTCTTGTCAGCAACTCTGGCTCCCTTAACCATTGGCTCCCTTATTCCTCCCATAATACTAACATTAACAGCAAAAATGTAGTGAGTGTTTCCTACAGGCCTGACACCGTGCCAAGCACTTTGCATGCATTACCTCATTTCGCCCTCAAAGAAACCCTAGGAGTGGGGCACTATTATCAGTCCCATTTTACAGAAGCAGAAACTGAGGTTTGGAAGAGGTTCCATGACTTACCCAAGGTCACACATAACAGGAAAATGGCAGAGCTGTTGTCATCATAGCCCAGGCTCACAGCAACTCCACTATCTTGCCTCCATATCTCCAGACCAGATTATCTCAAAATATGGCCAAGGGAGAAACTAGACACATTTTGTGGAAAATGCCAGTCTCCAGGTCCCAGGCCCACTACCAGCATCACTGGGGCCGGTACCAGAAATCTGTTATCATAAACACAAACCCCAATCCCAGTGATTCTGATAAACAGAAGTTAATGACCTCTTCTCCAGAAATGGTTCTTCCCCCGACCACCAGATCTAATACAGAAACCCTGCTTTGTTTCCTTCCTGACCCTTACCCCAATTTGGAATTACGGTCTCCCTCTTTCCCAATTTATTTTTCTTCTAGACTTATGACCATCTAACATAATAGACATTTTTCTTATTGTCTTCTTTCTTGACTGTCTCCCCCCACTAGAATGTCACAGCCAGGAGGTCAGGAGCTTTGTTTGTTTGTTTTGTCACAGCTGTATCTCTAGCACATAGGCAGTGCCTGGAGCTTGATAAATATCGGTTGAACAAATGACTATTTTTTGGGGGGAGGGGTAATTTATTATGTGTCTCCCCACTAAGGTGTAAGTTCCATGACAGCATAATACTGGAGACAAACTCTGAGTGCCTTGTTCATGGCTGTATCCCTACTATGTGCCAGGAATTCAGCAAAGTTCCTGGCACACAGTGGGTGCTCTCTCAAGAGTGGTAGATCAAATGGACAATAGTCCTGAGGCTGAGGGGCAGTCAGGACCCTACTCTATTTCCAAGAATGGACCAACTGGATAGTTTCTGCTCCTTTCCCTGTTTCCCCCTCAGCCACACGGTCCATTCTCCACGCAGCAGCAGCCACTCCAGGACTTCTGTGAAAACCTGAGTCAGAGCATGTTCCTGCTCTGCTCAAAATCCTCCAGAGTCTCCTAGTCTTAGCGTAAAAACCCAAGGCCTTAAGAATCTCCCCCTGAGTACCTCTTTGTTGCTCAGATGTGGCCCTCTCTCTCTCTCTAACTGAGCCACCTCAGCAGGTGAACTCACTGCCCTCCCCCCTACGTGGGACCCAACTCCCAGGGGTGTGAATCTCCCTGGCAACATAGGTTAGGACCCCTGGGGATGAATCTGGACCTGGCATCGTGGGATTGAGAATATCTTCTTGACCAAAAGGGGGATGCAAAATGAAATGAAATAGTTTCAGTGGCTGAGAGATTTCAAATGGAGTCGAGAGGTCACTCTAATGGACATTCTTATGCACTATATAGATAACATCGCTTAGGTTTTAATGTATTAGAATAGCTAGAAGTAAATACCTAAAACTATCAAACTCCAAACACAGTAGTCTGGACTCCTGAAGATGATTGTATAACAATGTAGATTACAAGGGGTGTGTTCTAGTTTGCTAACGCTGCCGGAATGCAAAACACCAGAAATGGATTGGCTTTTATAAAAGGGGGTTTATTTGGTTACACAGTTACAGTCTTAAGGCCATAAGATGTCCAAGGTAACACATCAGCAATCAGGTACCTTCACTGGAGGATGGCCAATGGTGTCCGGAAAACCTCTGTTAGCTGGGAAGGCACGTGGCTGGCGTCTGCTCTGGAGTTCTGGTTTCAAAATGGCTTTCTCCCAGGACATTCCTCTCTAGGCTGCAGTTCCTCAAAAACGTCCCTCTTAGTTGCACCTGGGATATTTGTCCTCTCTCAGCTTCTCCGGAGCAAGAGTTGGCTTTCAACGGCCATTTTCAAACTGTCTCCCATCTGCAGCTCCTGTGCTTTCTTCAAAGTGTCCCTCTTGGCTATAGCTCCTCTTCAAAATGTCACTCACAGCTGCACTGAGTTCCCTCTGCCCATCAGCTCATTTATATGGCTCCACTGATCAAGGCCCACCCTGAATGGGTGGGGCCACGCCTCCATGGAAATATCTCATCAGAGTTACCACCTACAGTTGGCTGGGGTGCATTTCCATGCAAATTTAATCAGCACCAAAACATCTGCCCCACAAGATTGCATCAAAGAATATGGCTTTTTCTGGGGGACATAATACATTCAAACCAGCACAGGGTGACAGTGTGATTGTGAAAACCTTGTGGATCACATTCCCTTTATCTAGTGTATGGATAGATGACTAGAAAAATGGGAACAAAAACTAAATGAAAAAATAGGGTGGAATGGGGGGGTGATTTTGGTGTTCTTTTTACTTTTATTTTTTATTCTTATTCTGATTCTTTCTGATGTAAGGAAAATGTTCAGAAATAGATTGTGGTGATGAATGCATAAATATATGATGGTACTGTGAATAGTTGATTATACACCACGGATGACTGTATGGTATGGGATATATTTCAATAAAACTGAATTTAATTAAAAAAAAAAAAACCCAAGGCCTAACCATGGACTACAGGGCCATACACAAGCTGCTTCCCCCACCCTCCCACACCCCACCATCTTTCTTCCTCACTCACCTGCTCCAGACACACAAGCCCCAGGGCCTTTGCACTTGTGGTTCCCTCTGCCTGGAAGGTTGCTCCCTTAGGTGTCCACATGGCTGCTTCCTCGCTGCTTCAGGACTTGACTCAAATAGCACGCATTTCCTGGTGGCCCTTGTCTAAAACACTCTCTCCCACTCTCTCCTCTGTGCCTCTCTAGCCCCTTAACCTATAGTCTTCTTCATATCTCTTATCATCATCACAAGTCTATATATTTATTTGCCCTGTTTGTTGTCTGTCTCCCCAATAGAACTTGAGCTACCGTATAAGGTCAAAGCCACATCACTGCTGAATCCCAACAATCAGAATTGAGCCCAGAGGTAATAACATAGGTCAGTTAACTAAACAAATTAACGATTATAAAAGACAGAATTAGGAACCAGTTAGAAGCACACACTTTGGAGTCAAATTGTCCAAGTTCATGTTCTGTATCAAACAAAAACACACAAACCACCCTTCTAAAGCCAGGGGGAGAAATAACATCAGAAACATGAATTCTTCCATTAAGAATGCTGGGTAACCGCTAAGCCATTTTGCCAGCAAAACTGAAGATTTAAAGGAAAAAAAGAAAAAGTTTTCAAATCAAATGAATTTTCCTATTTCTTTATGTAGTAGTCATTGTTCATTGAGCTAATAAAAAATTAAAGTGAAGAATTTTTCTATAGTATTTTATAATATTTACAGTATTTAGAATTTTACTTTCTGCTATGGATACCAAAGAACTTGTGTCTTTAAGTCATTTCAAATACTTTGAAATATTATTCGGATAATTACAGAAACCATGAAGCAACAGATGGCAAGACAATTAATGATCTAAAATTGTATCAGTTGGAGAAGGACTGTGGGAAGATGTTGGCGTAGGAGGCTCCAGGAATTAGTCCCTCCACCAAAACAACTATTAAACTGGAAGGAATCATCTGAATCATCCATTTTGAAACTCTGGAGTCTAGTGAAACATATGCAGCATCCAAGGAAAAACCGAATGACAAGGCTGGTAAATTACAGTAGACATTGGTGAATTTCACCCTCTGTGCAATGTCCACCATTCCCTATCCCCCAGCCATGTGGCAGGCAGCAGTGGGGACTGCAGTCCTGGGATCCTGGTGCAGTGTGTACATGTCAGGGTGGACTATAAGCATCTCCTCCTGCAAAATCAAGACTGGGGCAGGGGTAAGACTGGATCACTAATCACTGTTTTAGGTCAGCTACTTCAGATTGCTGGGGGAAGGCCCTAAGGGTGGCCACTGTTCCAAACCCCTCAGGCAAAAGCAGCAGAGGAATCTTAAAATGACAGTATCTATTTTTTCCTCTTTTCTATTTCCATTCCCTGTTTGGGAGCAAAACAGTTTGGAAATTCACAAATTGGCAGCTCCAGTCAACAACATCAACATCAACAACAAAAACTGACAGTCTCAGAGGAGTGGCAGAAATAGATTTCCAGAGTTAGGACAACATAATACTCAGTTCTCAAGAAAAATTACAAAACACACAAAGAAACAGGAAAGTGTGGCCAATTCATAAGAAAAAAAGAATTTGCCAGAAACCATCCCTGAGGAAGTTCACACATTGGAACTATTAGTCAAAGACTTTAACTCAACTGTCTGAAATATGTTCAATGAGCTAGGAATCCATATACAAATTACTAAAGGAAATTAGGAATACTTTGCCTAAACAAAAATAAAGATACAGAAATTATAAAAAGGAACCTGGGCTGGTTTGGAAATATTATGTCCTCCCAAAATCCATATTCTTTAATGCAATCTTGTGGGGGCAGACTCCTTAATCTTTTTGATTAGGGTGTGACCTCTTGACTGAATGTTTTCATGGAGATTTGACCCCACCCATTCAGGTAGGCCTAGATTAGTTCACTGGCTACTTAAGAGAACTCCAGGCCCAGACGCTTGCTAAGGCTGACACTTAGAGATGCTTGGCGATGCAGACAGAAGGTTGCTTGGAGATACTAAACTAAGGATGCATAGGAGCTGAGGGAGGAGCTGAAACACAACTTGTGACAAGCAGACACCAGCCATGTGCCTTCCCAGCTGACAGAGGTGTTCCAGATGCCATCGGCCTTTCTTCAGCAAAGGTATCCTCCTGTTGATGCCTTGATTTGGACACTTTTATGGCCATAGAACTGTAAATTTGTAGCCAAGTAAACCCCCTTTTATAAAAACCAATCCATTTTTGGTATTTTACATAATGGCAGCTCTAGCAAATCGGAACAGAACCAAACAAATTCTGGAGCTGCAAAGTACAGTAATTAAAATGAAATTACTCATTAGTCAGCAGATTTGAACAGGCAGAAGAAAAGATTAGTGAACTTGAAGACCAGACAATTAAAATTAATCAGTGTGAGGAGCAAAAAGAAAAAATTAAAAAAAAAAAAATAGCGCCTGAGGGACCTGTGGGATACCATACCATCAAGCTTACCAATAAATGTATCACTGGAGTACCAAAAGGACAAGAGAAAGGGGCAGAAAGTGTTTTGAAGAAATAATGGCTGAAAACTTCCCAAATATGATGAAACACAAGAATATACAAAGCCAAGAAGCTCAATTAACTCCAAGCAAGAGATCTATACCAAAATACATTATAGTGTCTTTGTCAAAATCCAAAGACAAAGAGAGAATTTTGAAAGCAACAAGACAGGAGCAACATGTCATATACAAGGGATTCCCCAATAAGAGCATCAGCAGATTTCTCATTAGAAACCATGGTGGCAGAAGACAGTAGAATGGCATATTTAAGGTCCTTAAAGAAAAAACTGTCAATCAAGAATTCTGTTTCTGGCAAAATGACCTTTCAAAAATGAAGGAGAGAAAAATGGCCGCTCCTTAGCACAGCGACAGGGGTTTCCCCTCAGCCACTGCTGCAGCTGCTGGCCAAGCTCCACCATACCCTCAGCCCGCAGCCACAATGCAGCTTATGTTGCCTTTTAGTCATCAGGGAAAAGCTTCAACTGCAGAAACTGTATGTCCCACTGTCAGACAAAAAGAAGAAAAGGATCACAAGGGAACTCGTTCAAACCATTTTAGAACGTAAACCTAAAATGTGCAGCTTTCTTGACTGGTGAGATCTGAAGATTGTTTACTAAAGATATGCTAGTTATATACACACGATAGAATACTACATGGCAGTAAGAAGGAACCAGGTCGTGAAACATATGACAACATGGATGAGCCTAAAGACATAATGCTGAGTGAAATAAGCCAGACACAAAAGGAGAGATATTGTATGTTACCACCAACATGAACTCTGTGAATAATGTAAAATAAGTGTCTTAAAAAGTAGAATATAGGGGACGTAGAGATAGTCAGAACCTATTGAAGGGGGAATAATAACCTGATATGTACAGAGGGTGATCTTAATGGTATGGGAATGGTCAGGAGTGACTATGGTACGTTAATGGGATTATAAGTATCAATGACGCATTGAAGGTCAACATGTTCGTAAATGGTGGTTTAAAGGCAAGTAACCCACAGAGTAGCACCACAAACCTAAATAAGTGTTAGCATGATATACTTACAAGGTGCTGCAGAGGGTTAACAACAGACTGGTATGGAAAAACTACCCATTACGTATTAATGACTATATTTAATAGGAATACCTTACCAACTCTACATACTAGGGATGAATAATTAGCAACTGATAAGAGCTCTGGGATCTATTATGTTACATGGTGGAACTGTAGCCTATAGCATCCCTTGGGATTTGCTCTATAGCTGCTCATTGAATTGTGCCTTGAAGGTCTCCACCTTTCTGTACATACATTGTATTGCATGATGAGGAAAGAATGGAAATTGTGGAACTGTAACCCATAACAATTTTTGAAATTACCTATGTGACTGCTTGTTGAGCTGTACATCAAGAGATGACACCTTTCTGCACGTATGTTATATTTTACAATAACGGAAATGGCTGCAGTTATGGAACTGTGACCCATGATATTCTTTGAGCTTTGCTCTCTTAACTACTTGCGAAATCCTACATTGAAAGTTATCACTGTTATGTATATATGTTAAAGTTCACAATAAAAAAAAATAATCTGTATTTCTGCTGTGCTACTGAAGATCAGGACAATGAATTAATTACCATTGAAATAATTTATCATTACATGGAATTACTGGTCAAGTATTTTGGCAGTGTGTGTGAACTTGAAGCCATCTTTAATTTTGAGAAGGCTTATTTTATTTTGGATGCATTTCTCTTGAGAGGGGAAGTTCAGGAGACATCCAAGAAAAATGTCCTCAAGGCAACTGAGCAGGCAAATCTCTGCAGGAGCCACGTCATGAATATTTTAATGTCCCTGTGCACTAAATGACTACTCATCATCTATGCAGAATTTCACAGTGGAAATAGAGAGCTGATATACTTATGAAAGAAAATATCCTCAGATTGGTGATGCTGCTTATGTTGTATAATAGTAATAGATTATTTCAGAACTAATACCTTTACAATTGTATTTTTTCCTATCGTCATCCCTAATCCTTTCTGTTTTATTTTCATTCTATATGTGATCTTGATATAGTTTATTCCTGTCTGCAACTGATTTAATTTCTTCTTGAAAAAATGTGACCTGAATGGTTAGAGGAATATCTCATCTTAAACACATATATGTTATCACTAATCTGTGATTAAGCTTACAAGAGGAAAAGCCTACCAAAGAAAATATAGCTGGAATGCTAGGTAAAAATAAGCAGTGCCATAATATGTAGTACAGTTTAGTTTTCAAAATGTTGATATAATAAAAAAAAAAAAAATTGAAATTGAAATTCTATTTAGTATGACTATATGACATTCTGTATATGCTAATGCATCACATAAAAAGGTAAGTGAAAATAATACAGGAAAGTACTATTTAGGGTAAAACATTTCCAGTTTTTTAGGAATTTTGTAATGTCACATTTATTATATCACATGTGTACTATATAATATCAAACACTCTCTTTAAGAACTATCAGAAAACTATGTCAAAAAAGTATCTGTGCACTATCTGTTGCTCAACAGTAAGTAACACTTTCAAAGTACCATTACTGATTTTATGAGTTAAAATTTTAATATTCAGTTTAAATACCTAAATACTTACATTTTGCTAGTTATAGTTAATAATATACTTGTTTTCATTTAAATACTGTTTTGTTAGATATGGCTTTATATTTTAGAATATTAAAACCTTTAATAATGATCATTATTGTGTATACTTTTAATCAAACTTGCATTTTTTTTAAATGAAGGAGAAATTAAGACATTTACAGATAATCAAAAGCTGAAAGAGTTCATTACCAGAAAACTTGGCATTCAGGAAATGCTAAAGGTAGTTCTTCAGGCTGAAATAAAAGGACACTAGACAGTAACTTAAAGCCATATGAAGAAATAAAGAACACTGGTAAAGGTAATTATGTAAGTAAACATAAAATCCTATATTATTGTACTTTTGGTTGGGAACTGCTTTCTTCCTCTTTATCTAACCTGACAGGCAAATGTGTAAAATAACATTTAAAAATCTATGTTGATGGGCATATAATACAAAAATATATAATCTGAGGCAATAACAATATAAAAGGGAGGGATGGATCTACAGGATTGGAGAGTTTGTAAACTACTGAAACTAGGCCAGTACTAGTCAATCTAGGTTGTTATTAGTTTAAGATGTTAATTATAATTATAAAAGTAACCACTAAGAAAATAACCAAAAAAAATATAGAGAAAAGAAGAAGGGAATCAAAATGCTATACCTCAAAAAAGCAACTAAATACAAAAAAAAATTTTGAAAAAGGCAGTAATGGGGTAAATGAGGAAGAAGAAACATACAAGACATACAGAAAACAAGTAGCTAAATGGCAGAAGTAAATTCTTCCCTTCTCAGTTATTACTATAACTGTCAATGAATTAAAATCCCCTATTAAAAGGCAGAGATTAGCATGTTGGATGAAAAAGCATGAATAACCTATATGCAATCTACGAAAGATTAAATTTAGGTCAAAGAACCAAAGAGGTTGAAAGAAAAAGAGTGGAAAAAAGATATTCTGTGCAAACAGTAATCAAAGGACAGCTGGAGTGGCTACATTATTATCAGACAAAACAGACTTAAATTCTAAGAGACAAAGAAAGATATTATATATTGATAAAAGATTCAATCCAGTAAGTAATCACTATAATGATTATAAACGTATATGTATCTCAGAACAGAGCCCCAAAATATATGAAGCAAAAACTGACAGAATTGAAGAGAGAAATAGATTGTTCTACAATAATGGTTGGAGACATCAATACACAACTTTCAATAACTGATAGAACATCTAATATGGAAATAGAGAACTTGAATAATGCTATTAACCAATTATACCTAACAGACATACATAGAACACTCCACCCAACAAAAACAGGAAACACGTTCCTCTCAAGTGCATATGAAACATTCTCCAGAACAGACACCACATTAGGCCACAAATCAAATCTTAATACATTTAAAAATACTGAAATCACATAAAGTATCTTTATGGACCACAATGGAATAAAGCTAAAAATCAATAATAGAAGGAAAAATGGAAATTTTACAAATACAAATAACACACTATGAAACAATCAATGGATCACAGAAAAAATCACAAGGAAAATTAGGAAATATCCTGTGGCAAATGAAAATGAAAACACAGCATACCAAAACTTATAAGATGCACCAAAGGCAATGCTAAGGGGGAAATTTAGAAAGAAGAAAGATCACAAATCAATAACCTAACTTCACACCTAAAGAACCTAGAACAAGAAGAGAAAACTCAAGTAGAAGGAAAGAAACAGTAAAGATTAGAGATAAATGAAATAGAGAATATGAAAACAACAGAGAGAATCAACAAACCAAAAGTTGGTTTTTTGAACAGATGAATAAAACTGACAAGCCTTCAGCCAGATGGACAAAGAAAAAGAGACAGATGACAAATATCTAAAATCATGAATGAAAGTAGGGACATTACTAATAACCTTACAGAAATAAAAAAGATTGTAAGAGGATACTATGAACAACTGCAAGCCAACAAATTAGAAAACCATGGTGAAATGGACAAATTCCTAGAAACACACAAATTACCTAATCTGACACAAGGAGAAATAGAAAACCTCAACAGACCCATGAAAAGGAAAGAGATTAAATCAGTAATTAAACACTTCCCAACAAATAAAAGTCTAAGACCAGATAGTATCACTGCTGAATTCTGCCAAGCATTTAAAGAAAATTTAACACCAATCCTTCTCAAATTCTTCCAAAAAATAGAATAGGAGGGATTATTTCCTAACTCATCCTATGAGGCCAGAATTACCCTGAAACCAAAGCCAGATAAAAACAGCACAAGAAAAGAGAACTACAGACCAATACTCTTATGAATATAGATGTAAAAATCCTCAAAAAAATACTGACAAACAGAATCCAACAGTATATTAAAAGGATTATATACCAAGACCAAGTGGGATTTATTACAGGAAGGCAAAGATGGTTCAACATGAAATCAATCAGTGTAATATACCACATTAATAGAATGAAGGAAAAAAAAAAAACACAATCATCTCGATGCAGAATAGCATTTGACAAAATCCAACATCCTTTCATGATAAAAATATTCAGAAAAGTAGGAATAGAAGTAAAGTTTCTCAACATGATAAAGGGCATTTATGAAAAATCCACAGCAGATATCATGCTCAATGGTGAAAGACTGAAAGATTTCCCCCTAAGATCAGGAACAAAGATGCCCACTGTCACCACTGTTATTCAACAGTCTACTGGAAGTTCTAGCCAGAGCAATCAGGCAAGAGAAAGAAAGAAAAGGCATCTAAATAGGAAAGAAAAAAGTAAAATTGTCCCCATTTGCAGATGACATGATCCTACATATATAAAATCCCGAAGAAACCACAAGAAAGCTACTAGACCTAATGTGGTTGTTTGAAACTGTATGTAGTCCAGAAAAGCATGTTCTCACAGTTAATCCATTTCTGTGGGTGTGGACCCATTGTAAGTAGGATCTTTTGATGCGGCTACTTCAGTTAAGGTGTCACCCATGTCACTCTGGCAGGGTCTTAATCCTCTTACTGGAGTCCTTCATAAGAGAATGAAATTCAGAGAGAAAGTCATAGAAACACGAAGTTGAAAGCAATGAAACCCAGAAGAGAAGGGAGAGACCATCAGATGCCACTACATGCCTTGCAGAGGACTCAAGGATTGCCAGCAGCCAGTCTTAGGGAAGAAAACATCACCTTGATGATGCCTTGATTTGGACATTTTTCTCAGCCACAAAAATGTAAATTAATAAATTCCTATTGTTAAAAGCCAACCCATTTAATGGTATCTGCTTTCAGGAACCTAGCAAACTAAAACACCTAATAAACAAATTCAGCAAAGTTTCAGGTTACACAATAAACACACAGAAGCCAGTTGGGTTTCTATACACCGGTAATGAACAATCAAAAAAGGAAGTCCAAGAAAACAAGTCCATAAACAATAGCATCTAAAAGAATAAAATACCTAGGAATAAATTTAACCAAGGATGTAAAAGACTTGTATACTGAAAACTACAAAACATTGCTTTAAGAAATTAAAGACCTAAATAAATGGAAAGACATCCCATATTCATAAATTGGAAGACTTAATATTAAGACGTCATACTGCCTAAAGTAATCTACAAATTCAATGCAATCCCTATCAAATTTCCAGCAGCCTTTTCCACAGAAATGGAAAAGCTGATCCTCAAATTCATATGGAATTACAAGGAGGCTGAATAGTCAAAACAAACTTGAGGAAAAGCAACAAAGTTGGAAGACTCACACTTCCTGATTTCAAAATTTCAAAACCTACTACAAAATTACAGTAATTAAAAACAGTATAGTACCAGCATACTGATAGACCCATAGACCAATAGATTAGAATTGAGAATCCAGAGAAAATCCACACATCTATGGCCAGTTGATTTTCGACAAGGGTGCAAAGTTCATTCAATGGGTAAAGAACAGTCTCTTCAACAAATGGTGTTTGGACAACTGGAAATGCACACGCAAAAGAATGAATGTGGGCCTCTACCTCTCACTGTATACAAAAATTAACTCAAAATGGATCAACAACCTAAATATAAGAACTGATAACATAAAACTCTTACAAGAAAACATACGAAAATATCTTTAGGACCTCGTAGAAGATAATATATTTTTACACCAAAAGCACGAGCAACAAAAGAAAAAATAGGTAAAATGAATTTTATCAAAATTAAAAACTTTTGTGCATCAAAAGACACTATCAAGAAAGTATAAATACAGACCTACAGAGTGGGAGAAAATATTTGCAAACTATGTATCGGATAAGGGTTTAATATCCAGAATATATAAAGAGGTCCTACAGCTTAACAACAAAAAAACAAACAACTCAATTTAAAAATAGGTCAAAGACAGTGTGATTGTGAAGATCTTGTGGATCACACCCCCTTTATCTAGTGTATGGATGAGTGGAGGAATGGGGATAAAAACTAAAGGACAAATGGGGTGGGATGGGAGGATGATTTGGGTGTTCTTTTTTCACTTTTATTTTTTATTCTTGTTCTGGTTCTTTCTGATGTAAGGAAAATGTTCAGAGATAGATTGTGGTGATGAATGCATAACTATGTTATCATACTGTGGACAGTGGATTGTATACCATGGATGACTGTATGGTGTGTGAATGTATTTCAATGAAACTGAATTTAATAAAAAAAAGGTCAAAGAATTGAATAGATATTTCTCCAAAGAAGATATTCAAATGGCCAATAAGAATTTGAAAAGAAACCCTACATCATTAGCCATTAGAGAAATGCAAATTAAAACTACAATGAGATACCACTTCACAACCACTAGGATGGCTATTATTTAAAAAAACAAAGTGTTGGCAAGGATGCAGAGAAATGGGAACTGTTGTACATTGGTGGTGGAAAGGAAAAATTGTGCAACCACTGTGGAAAATGGTTTGGCAGTTCCTTGGAAGGTTAAACATGCAATTTTCATATAATCTAGCAATTCCACTCCTTGGTATATACCAAAAAGAATTGAAAGCAGGGACTCAGATATCTGCATATTAATGTTCATTGCAGCATTATTCACAGTAGCCAAAAGGTGGAAGCAACCCAAGAGTCCATCAACCAATGAATGGATAGACAAAATGTGGTATATGCATGCAATGGAATATTATCCAGCCATAAAAAGAAGTGAAGTGCGGGTACATACTACAATATGGTTGAACCTTGAAGACATTATCTTAATTGAAACAAATGAGACACAAAAGAACAATTATTGTATGATTTATCTTATATGAAATACTTAGAATAAGCAAAATTCATAGAGACAGAAAGCAGAATAGTGGTTATCAAGGGTTGGGGGCAATGGGGAATTATCACTAAATGAACATGAGTTTTGGTTTGGGATGATGAGAATAGTTTGGAAATAGATAGTGGTGAAAATTACACAACATTGTCAATGTACTCAAATGTCAAAGAATTGTTCACTTAAAACAGTTAAAATTATTTTTATGTTATGTATGTTTTACCACAATTAAAAATAAATATTTTTAATTGTATCAGCTGATGCGAAAATATCTAATAGTAAGTTTCTAGGTTTTGCTTTTCAAGGTGCATTGTATTCCACATAAAGTTAATTGACCAGAAATCGTAAGAGGAACATGCCACTAGATCATGTTTCCAATACAGTGAAATAAAAAGTGATTGTTTTCCTGAGTCTTAAACACAACGGCAAAAGTTTGTTTAACTGGCTTTGCCCCCTCATACTGCCATTCTCTGGGTGTGAGAACTGGAGCAAGTCCCTTTTCTCCCTACACCTCAGTTTCCCCATCTATAAAATGGGGACAATGATAAGCATGCCCATGGGGTTGCTGGAAGGAGGAAATGAGTCAAGTCTGATACCTGCGAAGTGCTCAGTGTAAGTGTGTTATCACCATCCCTTGCCCAGCTGCACTGGCCCTGGTGCCCATGGGAGGATGCTCCCCATACCTTCATTAGCTGCATGTCGGCCTGCATCTTCCCAGGGTCCAGCTTCTTTCTGTGCGGTTCTCGCTGACTCCTCACCTGGCCTGCCAACGTCATGACGGACTTGGAGTACAACCCTGTGGAGAGAAGGGAAAGGGCGAGGAGACAGTGAGGGTTCCAGCAGGACTGGGGTCAGGTCCCAGGGAATGCACCGTCAAGGGGCACAGGCCACTGCCCCATCTAGTCACAGCCTTAATATGCAGGACAATGCGACAGAGGAGGAAATTCACGCTCATCAGTAAGTTCTCCAGGCTCCGCTCTGGGCCCTGAATAAGGGAGGGCCAGGCCCAGGGGAAAGCAGTAACTGTGGGTTTGCACAGAGTATAGAAGAGGGGTAGCAATGAGAGACCAAGCACCCCGACTCCCAACCCTTCCATCAGAGAGTTGCGGACTATTGTGAGTTGCACTGTGTCTCCCAAAAAGTTATGATCATGTCCTAACCCCCAATTCTTGTGACTGTGACCCTATTTGGAAACAGGGTCTTTATGGATGTCATTAGTTAAGATGAGGTCATATTTAATTAAATGCAATACATGTGATCCTGGACTAGATCTAATAATGGAAGAGAAAATGCCCAAAAGGACATTATCGGGACAACTGAAAAAATTGAGAGGTAGACTGTATGTTTTACATCAATGTTAAATTTCTTGAATTTGATATTTAATGTGGTTACATAAGTGAATATCCTTGTTCTTAGGAAATACACAGGGAAGTATTAAGTGATAAAGGAGTAGGATGCAATCTACTCAAGTGTTTAGAAGATAGATAAATAAGACTAGAGAGAAAGATGATGAAAGGAAGGGAGAGGGAAGACAGGCAGGCAAAGGTAGCAAAATGTAAAAAGTTGGTAAAACTGGACATTTGGGTAGAAAGCTTATTGGAGTTCCATATTTTGTTTTGTAATATTTTTTGCAACTTTTCTGTAAGTCTGAAATTATTTCAAACTAAAAAGTTTACAAAAAAAAGAAAAAAAAAGCGGTCAATCTGCATTACGGTGAGCCCTAATCCAATCTAACTAGTGTTTTTATAAAGAAGGAAATTTGGACGCAGAAGAACATCACAGACACAGAGGGAAGTTGTCCTTGTGAAGACAGAGGCAAAGATTGGAGTTATGCTGCCACAAACCAAGAAACGCCTGGGGCTACCAGAAACTGGAAAAAGCGGGGAAGGATCCCTTAGAGCCTCCGACAGGTGCATGGCCCTGCCAACGCCTTGATCTCTGACTTCTGGCCTCCAGAATGGTGAGAGAATACATTTTTGTTGTTGTTGTTATTTTAAGCCACCCAGTTTGAGGCACTTTGTTACAGCACCCCTAGGAAATCAATACAGAAACTCACACTGTTTGTGTCTTGTCAGTAACTGAGGCAGCATGGAATAGCAAGAAGACCAGAGTCTGGCAGGCCTGAGTCCAAATCCCTACTCTCCCACCAACCTGACCCGTGGAAAGGTAGGATGGGATAGGGGTTAAGAGCAAGAACTAGGGAGTCAGACAGCCTGGGTCTGAATCCTGGCTCTGCCTTCTACCAGCTGGGTGACCTTGAGTAGATCACATGATCTTTCTGTCCTTCAATTTCCCCTTCTGTAAAATGGGAATAATCATCAATCCTACCTCATAGGGATGTCATGAAGATTAAATAAGAAGTTACTATACATTAAAGTGTTTGCAATAATGCCTGGCACATATATAGTACTAAATATATATAATGCCAATTGTTACTAAATGACCTAAAAATTGGGACCACAGTGCCAGACAAAGGCATAGATGTGCAAAACTCCAAATGGATTTCTACGAAATCTCTCTCAGGGCTGTGGCCCTGATAATGAGCATATGAAGAGAATTCAGATTACAATAAAGCATTTGGAGGGCAAGCTCCTGAAATCCCTGCTTCCTCTCATCCTGTCACATATCAGCATCTGACTAATCACTCAGGTGACTGCAGCTCTATTCTCAGCCCTCACCAAAGTCCCTGCTCCAGGTGCAACCCAGTTCATTTGAGAAAGAAATTAATTATGTCCTTAACAGACCAATATCTTTAACCCTGAGAAATCTTAGTCTTAAGTGTCAAGATGAAGTACAGTTTTAGGTATCGAGATGACAGAATAAATTAAAGAGATTAAATTTTGTGTTAAATTTATTCATTATCTGTTTATATCTGCTATTTAATTATGTTTTTTAGGAAACTGATTGATTCCATCTTTTGACAATTGTGAAAACATCAATGTGCAAATATCTATTTGAGTCCCTGCCTTCAATTTTTGGGGGTATTCTCAATTTTCAATTCTTTGGGTATCAATGTCTTTTGGTAAAGATGGAAGCAACCCAGGTGTCCATCAACAAATGTGTGGATAAACAAATGTGTTATATACACACAATGGAATATTATTCAGCCATAAAAAGGAATGAAGTTCTGATACATATGACAATATGGATGAATCTTAAAGACATCATGTTGAGTGAAATAACCCAGACACAAAAGGACAAATGTTGTATGATCTCATTGATATAAAATAATTAGAATAAGCAACTTCATAGAGTTAGAAACTAGAATATAGGTTTCCAGGGGCCATGGTGGCAGTAAGAAATGGAGAGTTGATGCTTAATTGGTACAAAATTTCTGTTTGGAGTGATGGAAAGTTTTGGAAATGGATGGTGGTGATGGTAGCACAACATCATTTACATAATTAACACCACTGAATTATATATTTGAGTGTGGGTAATAGGGAAAATTTTAGGTTATATATATATTACCAGAATAAGATTTTAAAAAAAAAGAACCATAGGACTGTACAACACAGTGAAACAATGTAAACAGTGAACTATAGTTAATATATGATGATATTCTTTCATCAATTGTAATAAACGTACCACACTAATGCAAAGTATTAATAATAGGGAATACTGTACAGAGGGTGGTATATGGGAACTCTGTATTTTCTGTATGTCTCTTCTGTAAACCCACTACTTCTCTAATAAAGAGACAGTGTGATTAATAGATTAATCTTGTGGTTCTAACATAAAATGTGTAAATGAGATTTTGATTTACATTTTTTTAAATTGAAAGGTTTAAGACACTCTTATTAAGTTTGTATATACTTCCAGAACTTTTAAGAGAACATAAGATTACCCATATTTAGCTTATTTATTAGATTTACAAAAATTATTTAAATACCCAAAGGGTCTTGTTAATCAGAAAAGTAAATTATTTGAAAATAAAATTGAATATATTAAATTTTTAAATGTAGCTTCAAAAGTATAGGAGAATTAAATTAACCAAGTTCCAAAATCCCACTTACAAGTGTTCATAAAAATGGTAAGATTCATAAGTTGAACTTTACCACTTAAGGAAGAATTTGTAGCTTTAATAATGACTATGTTCATTAGTGGTAATAGCCCTGTTTTATCTTTTTTTTTAATTAAACTTTTTATTTTGAGATAATTTTTTATTCACATGTAGTTTTAAAACAATACAGAGATCCTATGTACCTTTTACCCAGTTTCCCCCAATGGTAATATCTTGTAAAACTATAGCACAATACCACAACAAGGATATTGAAGTTGAGACAGGCAAGACAGAGAAAATTTCCATCACAAGGATCCCTCTAGTTGTCCTTTTATGGACACACCTACTTCCTTGCCCTACCATCCTGATCCCTGGCAACCATTAATCAGTTCTTCATTTCTATAATCTTATTTCAAGGCTGTTATATAAATGGAATTATATAGTATGTATTCTTTAGGATCAGCTTTTTCACTCAGCATAATTCTCTGGAGATTCATCCAAGTTATTGAGTGTATCAATAGTTCTTTCCTTTTTGTTGCTGAATAGTATCCCATGGAATGGATATACCGCCCCTTGTTTAACCTCTTCATCTGCTGAAGAATATCTGGGCTGTTTCCAGATTGGGAGTATTATGAATAAGGCTACAACGAACATTTGTGTACTGTCTTTTGTGTGAACATAAATTTTTAATTTCTCCAGAATAAATGCCCAGAAGTGAAATTTCTGGATTGTATGGTAATTGCACATTTGGTTTATAAGAAATCACCAAACTGTTTACCAGAGTGGCTGTGCCATTTTATGTTCCCAGCAGCAATGTATGAGTGACCCAGTTTCTCTGTATCTTTGCCAGCACTTGGTGTGATCACTCTGTTTTCTTTAGCCATTCTCCATCCAGAAGACTTCAAGGCCTTATAAAATGTCCGAGCCACAAGATCAAAAGAGCCTGAATTCCTGAATGACCATATGGAACAAAACAAATCTGCACCCCTCCACAGATCCACAAATGCACTTTGTCATAAATGAAAAATAAATTTCTGTATTAACACTTGAAATGTAGGGGTTGTTTCTTACAGCAGTTAGCCTACTCTGACACAAATGGTGTCAAAAGGGACTGACAAATGGTGTCAAAAGGGACTCCATCCTGTCCGCAACCTCCACACCAGCCCCCAAGCGCTTCTGCCCACCTGGCTGAACACTGATCAAGCCCTTCATTTTTCCTTCCTTGTGGCTGCTGGCTTGTTGGACTGGAGGCAGAGTTGATGGCTTGCTTTTCTGTGTAGACCGCTGCCACGGAACATAATCCTACCAGACAACACAATCAGTCACACATCATCGAGGGTTCAAATCCCAGCTCCAATCCCTTGGATACATCCGTTGACTTTAAGCAAGGGAGTTTACCTCTCTGAGGCTCAATTTCCTCATTTACAAACTGGATCTAATAATAAAGCCTACCTCCATAGGATTCCGAGAGAGGATCACTTTCTCATCAGCCAGCTAGAATTTACTAAGGACATCCAGGCTGTGAAGTAAGAACTGTGACCAGAAGATAAAGAAAAGACCCAATACCCACCCTCAGGAACCCAGAGCAGCAGAGATGAATAGGAAAACAGCATAATATACCCCTACATTCTGATAAAGTAGTGGAAGGAGGCAGTGGATAAAGTAATGAGAAAACTGAGGTGATTCAGAGGCTTGCCCCGCGCCCTAGAGCAGATGTGTGGCACAGCTGGAACTAGAATTCCGGTCTCTTAACTCAGCCGGGATAGCCGCGGCCGTGGGAGTTGAGAGCAGGCGGGCTGCAGCCCCAGGGTCAGCAAGCTACCCGCCCGCGCCCAAGCCCTCCCGAACTCACCCGAGACTCGTGTTTGTGGACTGTGGAGCGAATCCCAGGGTGGTCGGGTCTGGAAGGAAGCGGAGGCCGGAAAGAACTTCAGCATCATACCCAGCAAAAGGAGCAGCAAACAGCAAACTTGAAACAGGCGAGGACCGGTCTCAAAACCCAAACTACACTTTACCAGGAACAAGAGCGGGACGAAGGCGAGGAGAGAGCGAGGTGAGGTGGGGCTATGGAAGTGAGGGCGGAGAGAGGGCGGGATCAGCAGCCCTGGGTGAAATCGAAGCAAGAACCTGACCAAGGCAAGATTAGCCGGGACCGGGACCACGCATGCGCACTCCACCATCGGCGAAGCTCTTTTTCACTCACTTTGGAAAAACGCGCGCCATTGGGGAAAACGGAAAGAGAGTTTTGAATCCGTAGGGCCCTGATCTTCTGGGATGCCTATTCGATTTCCCCAGTCTCTTCGTCTCTGCGTGTATGACGCGGTAACCAAGGCTGCTGGAGCTTCCCAACAAGACCCGACGCTTTCCCGCAGGTCTCTATCTCCAAGGAAACGCGACGCCGACTACAGAGTGCCTAGAGGGACTAATCCCGTAAGGCAATACGTAGCTCTCCCCACCTTCTCAACTTGGTTTACAGAAGTGCTTCAGTTACTACACATATAAGCTTTGAAGTTGCGTTTATGGGTTCAAATTCCATCTGTCACTAAACCACTACTAGCTGTGTGATCTTGGGCAACTCACTTTACCTCTCTGAACCTAGATTCCTCCTCTGTGACTAGGAGCAATAATTCTAATCCCATAAATTCTCTCCCTCTTTCTCTCCAAAATTTGCATCTTCTTTCAAGATACACCCCCAGTCATGCTGCCTCCCTGAAGTTTCCTGACTGACCCTTAAAAAATAATGCAAATCCTAAAAGTCAATACAAACCTGGACTGAGGTGTCAGTTCTGACTAATGATCAAATCAGTTATGGTCGGTGTGGCAGGAAGCCTCTAAGATGGCCCCAATGACCCCGACTTCCATCCCCTTCCCTTGAGTGTGGGCTGCACCTAGTGGCTCCCTTTTAACAAAATGCAGCAGGAGATGGGGTGTCACTTCTGAGGTAAAGTTATAAAGTGGCTGTGGCTTCCACCTTGGTGCTCTCTATCCCTCTCACTTCCTTTCTCTGAAAGAAGCCAGCTGCCAGGTAGGGAGCGGCCCTCTGAATATCAATGTGGCATGGAACATCCTGTAAGGAACTTGATCCTGCCAACAACAACAGGAGTGAGTTTGGAAGTACATCCCTCCCTGCCCCAGTCAAGCATTCCAGCCTGGCCAAAGGCCTTGATTGCAGCTTTATGAGAATCTGAGCCTGAGGCAACCAACTAAACAACACCCAATTTCCTGACCCACAAATTGTGAGATAATATATGTTTGTCTTTTTAAGCAACTAGGTGTGGAATAATTTGTTACACAGCAACAGATAACTAATACAGTTCCGGAAAAATATCTAAAGGATATGGAAAAAATTATACAAATGGCTATCTTTGAAGAATGTGATTGGCAAGAAAGGGAGAGGACTAGGGAATTTTACTTTTTACTTTGTATCATTATGTATTGTTTAAATTTTAGATGTGTATGTAATACTATTATTTATAACATATATTTTAAAGGTTTCACTGTATTGCTCAAAAATATTTTGTATTTACAAAATATGGTGTAAGTACAAGGACGAATGTAATTAGGCGGCAGACATTTACTGCTCATTGAGTATCCGTGTACCACTCCACATCTTCCAGCCTCCTTGCAGTTAGATGGGTCCATGTGATTCATTCCGGCCAATGGGCTGCGAGCAGAAGTTATATGTGTCACCTTCAGGAAGAAGCACTTAAGGGGCAGTGCTTCCAGCTCTTTCTTCCACTCCCCTGCCATGGGACCGCAGAGGCCTCTGTTCCAAGCAGTGTAGATACAAGATATCTACACTGGGTCAGTGAGGGACCATTGACATGTAATGTGGGCTAGAAGTAAATCTTAGTTGTGTTAAGCCATTGAAATTTTACAGTTTGTTATTGTAGTATCATCTAGCCTACCCTGACTAAATACATATTCTTTTATAACCTTTAAAAGTGACAAAAAAAAAATCTCCAAATTTCACAGTTTTAAAATGCCCAGTCACTAATGAGTAAATAGGTTAATGTATTTATACATTCAAAAATATGTATTAAGCATCTCACTCATCCCCAGGCAGTGTTCTTGTCCCAGGGATCAATGGGAAAAGAGAGGGAAGGTACTGAAGTTCTCCAGAGGGTTCCTACTTTCATGGATATCACAGTCTAGTGGGGGAGACAGACAATAAGTATAAAAGCAAATAAATAAGCAAGATAAAACAGACTGTGTTTATGGCTAAAGAATGAAACAGTACCCCCCGACCTCCATTTCTCTATTAACTTAACCATAAATTCAACACCTATCTTTTTAGCACCTACTATGTTCTATGTGAGGCACTGAGGTTATGACAATGAAAACAAAAACACACAATCCCTGCTGTTCCCAAGCTTACAGTCTAGTAGAAGTAGAAACATGTCTTAGGTTCCCCAGAAGCAGATCCTGAGATGGAGATTCATAGGCAAGTGATTTATTAAGGATGTGCTCCCTAGGGAGACTGGCAAAGAAAGGAAGTAGGACCAGGAAACGGAGATATCCAAGCAAGGCTGCGATCTCAGGCAAAGTCCCATGAAAGGTAGCTGCAGCCTGATCCTGCAGGGGATCTCTGGAGTGTAGTTATACCTCAAAGCTGTTCTCACCTAAGGCCAGGGAGCCCAGTTCTCATACTCTGCCCCCCATCAGCTATAGGTCAAAGGCAGTCAGTCAATTACTCAGCACTTCTGAAAAGTGGCTCCATGTTATAACTTAAGGGCAGTCTGCCAAAGAAAACCTCAGATGCTGGTTGTGTAGGAGCAGAATACATTCAAAGGCGGGGGCCTAAAAAAGTTAAAGAGGGGCACACGTGAAAGGCAGTACACTAAGAACAGAAAGAGAAAAGAGGCCTCACAAGAAAGACACAAGACCCTTACCTGTTTGAGCCACAGAGCTCAGGCCTTGTTTCAGACAGCCAAACTGGATTTCGGATCTCTCTTGGAAAAGCAGACATCTGGCAACCCTGGGCCCGTGTTCCTCCATGGAGAAAATGTGACATAAATGAGTAAAGGGTGACCTCTCTAGATGACCTTGGTGCCCAGCTAGACTGCTTTGCTCATGGGTTCCTGCCTGGCCCTTGAAGCATCTGGTTCAGTGATCTCTGCAACAGACCAATCCTAGACATCGGAAGAATGCTGAGGGGAGTGGCTCACATTTTTTTTCAAAAAATAGCGGAGAAATAAATACAAATGTTCAGCCTTTTATCCAATTCACAGTGAACATTACAAGTAGTGGTAATCAACAAGAAATAAAACCAAAAATTACTGAAAGAGAGTATAGAAAACATGGAGCTGCAAAATTTGACCTGAGAAAATGGAGTTGATTGAAAGGATGGCCAAATATATACCAACAAAATCTTAACAATAGAAGATAAGGCCAGTAAAAATTTGACATGAGTCAGAACCCAATCCACAAATCAAATCTCCACTTCAAAATACATACAGATCTCTTTAAAGTTAGAAACAAAACAAACATGCCCAATACATGTTGGTTATACGAGAGGTCCTGGGTAGTACAGTAAGACAAGAAAAAATATATAAGATCTGAAAAGACAGAGACAAAACTTTCTTTATTCACAGACAATATGCTTGTCAACCTAGAAAATTAAAGAGATTCCAAAAACCATTGGAAATTTTTAACTTTTCAGCATTATTGCCAGATATGAGATCAACACACAAAATTCAGTTATATTCCTACCCTTTAAATGTAATTTCTAAAGAGATCATTTACAATAGCAATCAAGCCATATGGTACCTTACAATAAATACAAAACATTATGCAAGACTTCTATGAAGAAAACTATAAAATGTTATTGAAATTCATAAAATAAGACCTAAATAAAGGAAAATCAAGTATGCCCAAAGATGGGGATACTCAGTATCACAAGATGGCAATTCTCCCTAACATACTCTATAAATGCAATGCAATTCCAATTACAATCCAAAACAGTGGTTTCCTAGAACTTGGTAGGCTGAACCTAAAATTTATACGGAGTATTTATACCATTGAAATATGCAAACATCACAAATCAGCACTTAATTTCTTGCTTTGTTGAAATATTGTCCAGACTTGAGAAAGTGATGGGAAAAATATGTAAATAATGCAGAATAAATTTAATCATGTGATGTGACTGTAGTCATTTCATTGTGACTAGTATAAAAAATAAGGAACTATTTTTCCTGTATTCAAAACCTACTATCCAATTCAACACAGAAGTTATCTTGCCATTGAGTTCCAGCATATGTCCTTGTTTCATTTCTGTCTTGCTCATTAACACAAAAAAATCAAACAACATTCAGGACAGAATAACACTCCATCAACTGCAACCACAGCTTGGCTAGAGATACAAGAATTCTGCAAAAATCAAGGAATTTTTTTGTAAGAAATAATTGGTTGTATAGAATTTACCAAAAAAAATTATATATTTAATTATCACGTGTAAATTCACAAAAATAAGTGAAATTTATAATAAATCTATATATACATATATGTGTATATACATACACACAATTTTCTGGGGACCCAATTGTTAAATATTTACCAGCACACCACTTTATGTATATAACAATATAAATGCTTAAAATATAATATTAAATGAAAAAAAAAAGACACGAGATGGTATGTACAGCATTATCACAACAATGTAAAAAAATACAAATTTTAAACATGAATTGCTCAAGGAAGATGGCACATACATATTTTTCCGTATTCCTCCCACCAAGTACAAGTAAAACCCATAGATATTTGGGTAAAACAAATAAGAGAAGACTCAGAGGTGAAGAAAAGAAAAAAAAAACAAGCTATGGACCTCCGTACACCAGGAACAACACGGTGGTAAGTTGCCTAGGTTATCTTTTTGCCTCATATATCCCAAACTTGGAGCTGAAGAAGCAGAAATCTGGAAAGACCAACAGGAACAGACAAAAAGAGCCACAACAAAAGGCTGCCCTCTTTAGCCAAAGAACAAGAAAAGGGGCAGCCTAGTAAAGCAAAAAACTTTTAGACAATAGCCGTGCAACTCCAGCCAAACACTACAGAAAAACCTGAGGCCACACCCCGACACATACTAGTAAAAGACTGAGGGGGAGCCTAGACTTCTACCCTTGCTGGGCTATAAGGAGACTTCCCAGACCCTCAATGGGATGGTGTCAGAGAAGGCTGACTATGGAGGTTCTGAGTACGATCGTGCAAGTGAGTGGGTGAAAGGGTGTCTGTGGACAATGTTACGAAATGAGGGAACTGGAAGTTCCAAATGGGACGAGAGTCAGGGATGTTGGCTTCCCTGAGACTGATACCTGGCATTGGGGTGAAGGAAAAAAATCATGAGCCAGGAACTTACAAGGACATCTTTCTCCAAAATGCTCAGTAAACAGAATTAAAAGAGAAATAGGAAAGAATCCAACATCCACAGAAAGGAGGAATAACCTTAAACCTTCCCTATCATCTTCTAAGAGTAGATATTAATGTTCTTTGATAAGGATGAGCAAGCTGAGGCTACAGCCCGGTATGACAGGGCTGAGATTTGAAGCAGCTAGACTCAACCATGGGTATTCCTAACTCTGGAACCCACCTTCCCCCCTCTCCCCGCAAGGAACATGGAAAGGTGACTGAAGGACCATGAAATGCACACAGATAGGGATAAAGAAAACAAAGCAGCAGACAGGAGTGAGGTTAAACCCACGTGTTAACCATCCAACACTTATTAATACCTCCAAAGTATAAACTGAGACAGATGGGGGAAGAATAGAAAGGCTACACAGTGCTGATTTTATCCTGGAAATCTGCTCCTTAACAAGGTTTCCTGGAGAGTCTGATGCAGAGTTCTTGATCCACAATTTCAGAAGCAAAGCGGTTGAAGAAAGATAAGCCACTTACAAGTGAGGCCCTGAAGCTGCCTATTAATGTGCCTTCAGCAAGTGATGTAACCCATTTCCAAGCCCTTGACTCTCTATCTGTAAAACGGGTATAATTTACAGCATCGTTTTGTAAGATTGTCCAAGTGTTAAAGCTTGCAACGTGCTTAGCACATTACCATGTTCTTAAAAAGTGCTCAATATAATTGTTGTAATTAATAAGATGGAGATCTTCTATAAAATAAAAATAATGCAATATTAAAAATAAAACATGACGTACTTGGAAATGTGTAAAAATAAGGACTAATGAATAAATAACGCTATGGATGCATGTGCGATAAAGTATAGGAAAATTTTGATAAAGTTGAAGTGGTAAAAAAAAGTTAATGATAAAATGTTCGCTGTGAAACTTTTTCAACTTTTCTGTATGCTTGAAAATGTTCATAATCCAACGCTGGAGAAAATAATGCATTATGTTACGGTTTGTGGAGAGAGACAGGTTTTAACACAAGAGGTAGAAAAAGGAAAACAAAATGGGCGAGATCTTCCTCAACTCTGTCCCGCCTTCAGGCTGTGAGCCGTTAGTAAGTAATGCTGCTCGAATGAAATCATCGAGGACCGCTTGCGAAATCACAAATCCTCGAGAGCGAGGCCCGAGGCTGCCAAACCCGCGCAGGGGAAAGGGACGAGCCTCCAAACTCCCCATCCCGCTTCCGCACAGAAGAGGTGGGGTTGGAGGGAGCGCTGGCAGAAACGTGGTGCAACCGTTACCAGGGGGGCTCAGGGCCGGCTCTGGCCAATATGCGCCGCATATAAATACCTTTGGGGGCGGGGGCGGGGGAGAGAAGCGTCGGATTTCAAAAAGGAAAAAAAAAAACCAAAAAACCCCCCACAGCCCCGGGCGGGCGCGCGCGATGGGCGCTCTTAGGCAGCGGGAGCGAGTGGAGGATCCTGGGAAGGAGGTAAAATGGCCACCGGCGGCGGCGCGGAGGAGGAGAAGAAGCGGGGGCGATCGCAGCTCCTGCCCGCGGCGCGTCCAGCAGCTCGAGGCGAGGAGCCCGAGGGCGGCCGCGAGAAGATGGGCTGGGCCCAAGTGGTGAAGAACCTGGCCGAGAAGAAGGGCGAGTTCCGCGAGCAGCGGCCTCCGCGGCGGGAGGAGGAAAGCAGCGGTAGCGCGAGCGGCGGGCTTGGCGCCTCAGCAGGCCTGCCGGCGCCGGGCCTCGGCGACTTCCCCCCGGCCGGTCGCGGGGACCCGAAGGGCCGCCGGAGAGATCCGGCCAGCGAGGCGGCGGACCCCCGCAAGAAGAAGGGTGCAGCCGAGGCGGGCAGGAGGAAGAAAGCCGAGACGGCGGCCATGGCGGCCCCTACCAGGCCCGGCGTGGCCGAGGACGCGGCCGAGCGGCCCCCCCAGGATGAGCAGGAAGCGGCACCTGGCCCTGCGGCGGGCCCGGGCAAGGGTCGCTTCCTCGTGCGTATCTGCTTCCAGGGTGATGAGGGCGCCTGCCCGACCCGGGACTTCGTGGTGGGCGCGCTCATTCTACGTTCCATCGGCATGGACCCGAGCGACATCTACGCGGTCATCCAGATCCCCGGGAGCCGCGAGTTCGACGTGAGCTTCCGTTCGGCCGAGAAGCTGGCCCTGTTCCTACGCGTCTACGAGGAGAAGCGCGAGCAGGAGGACTGCTGGGAGAACTTTGTGGTGCTGGGGCGGAGCAAGTCCAGCTTGAAGACGCTCTTCATCCTCTTCCGGAACGAGACGGTGGACGTGGAGGACATCGTGACCTGGCTCAAGCGCCACTGCGACGTGCTCGCCGTGCCCGTGAAAGTGACCGACAGGTTTGGGATCTGGACCGGGGAGTACAAGTGCGAGATCGAGCTGCGCCAGGGGGAGGGCGGGGTCAGGCACCTGCCTGGGGCCTTCTTCCTCGGGGCCGAGAGGGGCTACAGTTGGTACAAGGGGCAGCCCAAGACGTGCTTTAAATGTGGCTCCCGGACCCACATGAGCGGGAGCTGCACGCAGGACAGGTGCTTCAGGTGCGGGGAGGAGGGGCACCTGAGCCCTTACTGCCGGAAGGGCATCGTGTGCAACCTCTGTGGCAAGCGAGGACACGCCTTTGCCCAGTGTCCCAAAGCAGTTCACAATTCCGTGGCAGCTCAGCTCACCGGGGTGGCCGGGCACTGAACAGCCGCCTGCCTGCCGGGGTGAACGCACAGCCAGCTTACCCCTCTAAGTGCCAAAACTTTTTTTTAAACCGTTTTTTATCATTTTTGAAGGACGTCTTTTTAAAACCTACAGGAGACAGCTCTCTCTGCCTTCTTAAACCGAGTTTACTCCATTTCAGCCTTTTCTGAATTGGTGACTATCATCAGTAAAGACTACCGAAACTGTAATGTGCAGATATGTTACCCCTCCCTTTTTTACTTTGTTTTCGTTTTTGTATTTGGGATTTTTTGTTTTTATTTTTTTTCTTCTGCCCCCCCCCCCCCCCCCCCGCAACTTTGTCATCTCCCTGGATTTTCACCCTTTGGGCTGCCTTGCTCATCTTTATGTTCCAGCACTTAAGTATGGGGCCCACCCAGCACATGGTAGGCACTCTGTCAGGGTTTGTTCAGTTGAAAACAGTGTCGGCTGTGGCTTCTGTCAGGGTGTCTACCTTTTGCGGCTCTTCCCCTCCCTTTTTAATTTGCTGCTTCTAACCCATGTGGTCTGAGAATTTGTGAAACCAGTGTTGTTAGAAGTGTATGTAATCTGAGTCAATAAGCTCTTAATGGTGGCCAAGGGCCTCTCCTATGGCATAAAAATGTATGGACTTTGTGAGAACTCTTTCAGTGGCTCAGAAGCCATTTTTCATGGAATCATGGAATCTAGAAGTTCCTGCTGGAAAGGACCTGAAAGTTGATCTAGACCAACTCCCTGGTTGTCCATCAGATGAAACAGGCCCAGAAAGGTTAAGTGACTGGGTCGAAATCACATCGCCTTCTGGTGACAGAGCTGAGCCTAGAGTACAGTTCCCTGACCCCAAGCCCGGTGCTCATCCCACTACCTCTCACACTTCACAACATTTTCCTCACAACTTGAGGGTCCGGAAAGTCTAATCTCTCCGGAATAGTGAGCCCAGAGAAATGCCAAGAAAATCATCTGGGTGAGGGGAGGAGAAAGAGATTTAGCAGGGGCTTCTGAATACTTGGGAGATAAAGGACCAGGGCACATACTCCAGAGTGCAGTCATTGCTCCCTCGGGTACCACATCTGGATAAATGTGCATTAGGTCCTTTGGGGACGTTACCCTTCCCCATCCATTGCCACCGGTGAGAAATAGTTGCTCCTGAGTAAGGAAACCTACCAAAGGTTTACATTTGCACCTTAGCCTCTGTAGCTAGAAACCCCAGAGTACCAGCTAGCTAGAGCTCATCTGCAACCTCCTGATTCTTAGGAGAAAAGTGGAATTGTAAGTGAGGTGTTAACTCTAAAATGTAGCTGCAAAATAGGCCAAGTTAGGCCAAGCCAGAGGGCAGGGGTCAACTAAGTGTTATCAAGTTAATGGAGAAAAGACAATACACTGCTTTTCTTACAGTTTGTCTTTGCTTTACGTTTTGCTGTTTCCTTGTGGCTTAGAATGTAAAATCGATTGAGTTTTGTTCTGAATAAATATTTATCTTTTGTATTGCTAACACTGCTGTGCTATTTCCTTTTCCAAGTGTTAAATGAGTACTCCTCCCTCCCCTGCAAACCTTTGCAGGCCCTGCACAACCTGCCCAGGAATGCAGTCACACAGACCCTAAGTCCATCTGTACTTTCGTACACACCATCTGTGTATCCTGCAAACACGTTTCCCACCCCTACATGCCAGCACCTAGCCCCTAGTGTGTTATGCCAGGCCCTCTGGAGTTGCATCCATGCATCGGAATCACCTAAGACACTTTTAAAACTCCTGAGTTTAAGCCCTAACTCACCTTCCTGGGATCAGAATCACGGGAGTGAGTGAAAATATTTTTAGTAAGCATCCCGGAGCAATGCTGAAGGGCAGCCAGATTTAAGACCACTGTTCTAAATGATCCAAGGTGAATATGACGCTACCCTCAGGGAGATTACAAACCAGTAGGAAAGAGGGAGGTAAGATGCCAGCCTCAGCATCTTAGTTAAAATTATAAGTGCCATGAATAGGGTGGAAAGTGTTAAAGGATTTTTTTTTTTTTTTTTACTGTGTCTCTTAAAGCTTTAAGGGAGGAAGAGAAAGGGAGAGATCCTGGAAGCATCCCAAAAATCTGAGCCACTCCTCCAAGCTTAGCCAGGAAGATTGGTCCTAGAGGTAGAATAGTTAAAAGTCTGGGTCCAGTCCCCTGCAGACCCCAGACACCCTCTGAAGGATTTTCCAGCTCTTGAGAGGATAGGATAATCAGATCCTAAGAATTAAAGTGCTCTGTGTGCTGATTCTCTGACTCAGTATTGAGAAGGTTTATCCAAAGCTGATCTGGTGGAGTTGGTAGGCTCTTTCGGTCTCCCAAAATCCTTCCCTCCTCATCTCCCTTACATCCTCCTTTCCTCCTCACTCTTCCCCTCCTCCCCTGCCTGTGGTTTCCCTCCCTCTCACAGGGCTGGAGGCCAGAGGCCTGGGAGAAAGCCTGCTTTCAGCATACTCCCCACCCCCTTCCTCGAAGCCTACCCTGTGCCAAAGAGCCTCTCTGGAAGGAACCTTCGCTCTCCCAGTCCCTCCCCTCTCCCTCTCTTGTTTCCCTGCCCAACCCCCACAGGATCCGCTCCAGGGCCTCCTGCCTGGTGTTTCAGGGACTGAGCCTTCAGCCAGGGCAGAACAAAACCCCCAGCTTCCACTCCTAATCACGCAGCCCCCAAATTACAATTCCTCACTGTTTTGGGCTCCCGGGGAGAGTACAGAGATTCTCAGACTGGGGCTGGCAGACAAGCAGATTTTCATAGATTCATCTTTCAGCAAATACTCATTGAGGGCCATTAGGAGCCAGGCCCTGTGCAATGCACTCCGCATACATCAGTGAACAAGACAGCCACTGGCGGTGGGAAATACAGATAAGTAAAAGGAAGACAATTTTTTAAATAAAGTATTTTAAAATACTTGTTCTGAAAAAATAAATCCAAAGAGTGTAGAATCTTCTGAAGTACAGTTTTCCTAGAAAAGATGTCTCAACTGTGACCTCCAAGATAAGTAAGAGCCAGGTCTTTAGACAGCAGAGATCTGGAAGTCAGAGAGTACAGTCTTGTTCAGGCTGACTGGAGAGTGGCAGGAAGATGTGATTAGGGGCAAAAGCCCAGAGGAGGTGACACAGCTTTTCAGCCTCATTGAAGAAGCATGATTTTGTCCTAAGAGCCTCCAGTCTGGCCTCCTCCATTCCACTCATTCATCCATTCAAAACATGTTATGTTAAGCCCCAAATCTATGTGGGCCCTTTCTAGGCACTGGAATACAGCAGTGAGCAAAATAGTCTAGTCCCCTGGGGCTCAAATCCTAGAGTCCCACAAATATATAATTACAAATTGTGACAATGCAGTGAAAGAAACATATAGGGTGACATTAATGTTTAACAAAGAAAGCTGATCTGGTTTTAGGGGTCAGGGATATCTTCCCAGGGAAAATGATATTTGAGCTGAGAAAAAAGGATATATAAGGAGTTAACCAAGAGATGGGGTGGGAGTTGAAGAATGGCAAGGAATTAGCCTAGGAAAAAGGGATAGTAAGTATACTGACCCTATGCTGTAAGGAGGCATGGCCAATTCTAAAAGTCCAATGTATCAATCAGGGTTAGGAAACAGAACCAGTCTAACTGTTGAAGGAAGTGATGGGCCCTACAAAGGTTGAGTATTAGGAAAGACTCCTAGAACACCACAGAACTGCCCTACCAGGGGAGCTACTACCTCTATGATAGAAAGATGGGAGCCAGGAGGTTGTGTTTGAGGACACACTGCCAAGCTGCTACCCAAGGACAGGAAGCTGGGATCAGAGAGCCACTGCCAGTAACAGGATGGTAAAATGTTGAGTCCTTTCCCTGTCTCCACGAAGCCAGAGACTGTACACTAACATCTCCAAAACAATTCATATGAGCAAAAACAGCCAAAACTGTTTAACTTCTGCCTTACTTATACCTTCCAAACCTCATGCAAGTGCATCTAACTACAAGAGACCCAGCTACAAGAAAGTCGGGAAATGTTTTAGCTTTCCGGCATCTGTAGCACAAGAAGATACACAGAGTGGGAATGGATGCTGCCCATCATCACAGCTAGTGTGGCCACAGTACAGAGAAGGGAAGGAAGATGATACAAGATGAGACTGAAGATTTTGAGGGTCTGATAGGCCATGCTAAGAATTTGGATCTAAGGACAACGTGATGGTTAGGTTCATGTGTCAACCTGGCCAGGTGACCCAGCTGTCTGATCAAGCAAACACTGGCCTAACAATTGCTGTGAGGACGTTTGAGGCTGGTTAATAAACCAACAGGCTGGTTTATTAAATCATCAGTCAATTGACTGCAGCTGTGACTGATGACTCACCAAAGGGTGTGCCTTCCACAATGAGAGAATGCAATTGGCTGGATTTAATCCAATTAATCAGTTGAAGACTTATAAGCGAGACAGATAGAGGACCTTCACTTCTTCTTCAGCTGCCCAGTGAAGCATTTCCTGAGGAGTTCGTCGAAGTTGCCGGTTCGTTTCCTGAGGAGTTCATAGGACATCTTCCTTGGAGTTGACAGTTTGCTGACTGCTCTACAGAATTTGGACTCGTGCATACCCACAGTTGTGTGAGTCACTTTTATAATTTGATAATCAGAGACACCTCTCATTGATTCTGTTTCCCTAGAGAACCCTAACTAATACAGACAATGAGGAGATATTGAAGGATTTTTAAGTAAGGAAATGACATGATCAGGGTTGTATTTTTAAAAGATCATTTGAGATCTAAGGGAGAATGGGTTGGTGAGGAGTCCAAGTGGAGTCCAGTTTACCTAGGTGAGAGATGAGGGTACCTTGTCCCTGGATGGTGCAAATGCACAGAGAAGCAGGCAGGGTAACAAGATATTTAGAAGTTTAAGTCAACAAGACTTGGAATTGTATTTGACATGAGCTGGGGGAAAAGGGCAGGATGATTCCCAGGTTTCTGGCTTCTGCAATTGCATAGATGGTGGGGCTGTTCCCTGACATGCAGAACAGAGGAGAAACCCAAATTTGGGGTGAAGGTCTTGGGTTTGATTTTGGATGTGTTTACTTTGAGATCTCCACAGAGGATGTCCAAGAGGAGTTGTGAAATAGGTGGTTGTATATACACAGGTCTTAAATTCTGAGGTGAGTTCTGGGTTTGTAAAGATAGACATAGGTGTCATTGTATAGCTGTGGCTTTCAGACTCTTTAACCACAGCCCACAGTAAGAAAGACATTTTACATTGCAGTCATCGTATGGATGCATATGTGTGTGTGTGTGTATGTATGTATATATACATCTGAAACAAGTTTCTCCAAACAATATTTACCCTGTCATGACACACACTGATATTTTCTGTTCTATTGCTTTATTCTTCTACAAATGCTTATATGACCCACTAAATTGATCTCACAATCTCCTAGTGGGTCATGAGAGAGAGTCTAGGGGAGGAAGATTATAGCAATTAGGATCATACTTTAAGCAACTCAGATTTGTGAGTTTCCCCTGTTGGAAAAGTATATGATGACAATTAAACTAAACAGAGACACCAAAAGGAAGAAGGAAAAAAAAGCAGTGTGGAGTAATATAAACCAAGGGAGGATGCTTGCAAGCAGGAAGGGTTAGCAACTGTGTCCAGGCCTGCAAGAATTCAAGTAAAATTGGCATTGAGAAATGGTAGGTAAATCAGGATCGAGAGGTGTCCATTGGATTGAGTAATGTGGAGGTTATCGGTGAGAGCCTTTCAGAGGTAGAGTGGTAGAGCAGAGGCAAACCAAAGAGCAAACGATCTAAAATGCCAGTCTGGCACACGGACCATCTTACCCCTATGCCACACCCTCTGGGGCTCCTCATTGCCCTCAGACTCAGCCTGACATCCAAGTCCTCTCACAAGAGGCTCCTAGACTCCTTTCCAACCACATGCTCAGCCAGAGTGCCCATTACCTCCCTTCGTGTCAACTCGGGTACAGCTGACAAAGAGCAACTGGAAGGAGTTCTGTATAGCTGGAGTGTGGGATGATAGGAGATGTACTGAAGAGTGAGCAGGAGTCAGATCACACCAAGTTGAGGGTGGAGGTCCACGGGGATGTATCAGGCATGTTCAAAGCCATAGGATCCACACAGCACCACTTGCTGACTTGTCAATGTGACTAAGAAGATTTGGGGAAAGATGTGTACGTGAAAATAAACACATATATTATGGAGGAGAATGCAAAATTCTCAGAGTTTTAAAACAAAACATACCAGCATCTTTGGAAAGCTGTTTGGCACCTTTTAAAATTTAAAATCCACATAATCTTTAACACAGCAATATCATTTACAGGAAATGAATCTATATCTACACTTGAATGTGCACACCAGGATGTAAGCATGAGGATGTTCACTGCAGCATTGTTGGGGTACCAAAGACTGGAGACAACCAAACTGTCCATAAATAGTTTAAATAGATTATGGCACATCCAAAATTGGAATACCATGCAGCTATTTAAAAAAACAGTTCTATATATATGTTGATATGGAACAATTTCTAAAACACATGGTAAAGTAAAAAAAAGCAAAATATGGCATGTTACCATCTATTTTTTAAAAAGGTGGAATAAATACATACATAGGCTTATTTATAGATTGAGTAACTCTGGAAGAATATTCATGAAAGTGTTGTAGGTTTCGCAAACTGGGTATCTGTGGTTTGGAATGAGAGGAAAACTTGTTTTCCACTGCGTATCTCTTTATACTGTTTGTGTTTTATTGTGTGTGTGTGTAAAACTATTTCATGTTAACCAAAAAAAAAAAAAAAAAACCACACACACAAAAAAACTTAACAGCAAAAATAAACAAAACACAAGACTTAAAAAAAAGAAATTCCTGCAGACTTTGCAGGGACAGGAGTCCATTCTCCTTTATCTTTAAAAATAGGAACTTTGATGGAAAAGTCTAAGTAAGTCTACAGCTGCCAACTCACTGGTCTCCCTGCTTCTGTCCTTGGTCTCCTTCAATCCAAGAACTGTACCAAAAAAAAATTAATCACTTTACTCCCTTGCTTTAAAGACCTTCAAAGGCTTTGTATCCTCCCTGGGGCCACCAGACCCTGCAGGACCAGCCCAGCCTCCTCTGGGCCTCCTCTCCACCCTGCCTCACCCCCTCACCCAGGCTTCCCTGGCTTCCGGGTCTGCTCCCGCCAGCCCTTCCAAGAATTTGCACTCTTCCTCCCTCCCCCATATTTAACCCTTACCTTCCCAGATGCTCAGCTCTAATACCTCTTCCTAAATGGAGCCTTCCCTAATCTCCTAGATCAGCCAATCTTATGCTCTGCTCTAACTCCCTGGCCCCTCCTTCCAGCAGTTACTGCAAGTTTAATACGTATTTATTTATGCCATGCTTTGATTAATGTCTGCCTCTGCGTTTCGGCTGTGAGTTGAGGGTAGGGACCATGTCTCTTTTGCTCATGATTATAGCTCCAGTGTTTCACACTGTGCCAGGCACATAGTAAAAGCCCAGTAAATATTTATTGCATGAATGATTTAGATATTATTTGACTGTGTGACAGATGAGGACACCACGTGTCTACTTTTCCTTCTTTAATGATATTCATATTAAAGAAGGGCTTATTAATTCATCCTTAAAATTCCTCCTTAATTCACTCATTCAGCTTGGGAGGTCAGCCCATCCTCCCCTATTTATCTGAGGGCCTGAAATCAGTAAACATGGAATGCCTGTGTTCACAAGCTTGGCTTCACTACTGCCTTACCCCTGCCACTCCTCCCCATAAAGTGAGGATTCTGTAGGCACAAGAATGCCAGAGTCTGTGCCCATTCCTTCTAGATCCTGGTCTGAGACTCTGGGATTCCCTTCACAAATATCCCTAAACTTGCTTGCAAGGCTTGTGTTGGCCTCATCCCTGGCACCAGTCACCTGAGAGAAAACTTCATTGTCTGATCCCTGTTTATAGACCTGAGGCCTAGGAGTAGCAGTTTGCAGAAAGAACTTGGATGTGGGGCTGCATGTCCACTCATCCATGCCAGTTTCTCACCTATGGGAAGGGAAATAGCTGGACCAGGGCTGAGTGCAAGATCCAGACAGAGGGCAGCTCTCCGTGAACCAACACATTCTGGAACAGAACTTTGTGACTCCTAGAATTCTAAATTTGAACTTTGGCCTCCCAGGTTGTTCTGAAGATATATATTTGTCAAGGAAGAGAATAGAACATATTTCCTTAGCACTTTGTTAAATTAAAGTATTACCTTCTAACTCTCTAAAGACATTTGGTCTACAGGCATCCAATTGCACTCTTGCCTGGGGCCCCACAAATGCCCCTATTTGGCCCTGTTATGTCCTTTCTGTGACCTCAGACAAGACACAAAGTCTCTCTGAGCCTCTGTTTTCTTACCAGGGAAAATGAGAGAAATGGGTCTAATTGTTACTACCTTATCAGAGCTGGAGGGAAAATGAAATAATCCATAATCCAAGTAAAGGGCTTGGCAGACTGCCAGGCCCTCAGTAAACTGCAGCTATTTTCATTTTTTTTCCTTTATTATATGCCCTCTGACTATCATCTCCTATGATTTTCCATATGACATCCAAAATTGGTCTCTTTTGTAAGATTCATCCCCCCTGAAATGACCTCCCCCTTCTCTCCACTTAAGTCAAATCCTATCTCCTTTTCAATTAGGATAATAGCTGCTGCGGATTGCCGGGTGTACTGTTTCGGGCATTGTATTAAGGTCATCATATGCTTCATCTCAACCCAGTTATGACACCAACTCAATGAAGGAAGTACTGTTTATTATTTCCTAAACACAAAGACACTGGGATCTGGAGAGTTGAATCATATGCTGCTGTAAGTGGCAGAGCCAGAGGGAACTGAAGTCCAGCCTCTCCAACACCAGGAGCTGTTTGCCGCCGCCTCCCTCCTTCCAGGGCACCAGCGACTCCTCTTTCTTCCAAGTCGCCACATCCAAGACTGTCATAGCCGTGCAGCTCGAGGGGACTGAATTACAGTCCCACAGGGCGGGCACGTTATCTCACGCCACGTAGCCTCTCGTTCTCGATCCTCCCCTCTTTCCCCTTCTCTTCCTTCCTCCCTTCCTTCCTTTCTTTCTTCCAGTGAGTGCCTACTTGCGCCAGGCTGCGTGTTCACATGCAGAGTGTTGCCAGTGGAGAGCTCAGGGGAGAATGGAATTCTATGTCTTCTTCACGCCTTTCTGTCGGGCTGCTTTTTTCTCAAGCGAACTCGCAGGTCCGGTTCCTCGAGTCCACTTCAAATATCGCATTGCTAGGGTGGTTTGATCCGAGGAGGACCCTGTCCCCTTAACTCCCAGCCCCCATGCCTCCTCCACCGGCCCTCATATCCAGCATGCCCTGCCTCCTCCGGAAGGGGGGAATTGGGGGCGAGCACCAAAATCTGAGTGGCTCTTTCAAGCCTCTGTTGCCGTAGAAACCGGCCGCACAGGCCTTCGCGATGCGTTACACCATCCTCTAGCGAGGCAGCCAATGGGCTCCGAACTCCATCCCAGGCGCCCCCAGCTGCCGGGCAGCCCACCAATGGGCAGGTCCGTTGGCTTAGGGCCCTGCCCTCGGCCCAGGGACACCACCAATAAGCTTCGACCCTGCTCTCCCTTTAGCTTCAATGTAGGAATAAGACGTTCTTTTTTTTTTTTTTTTTTAAGGACTTCTCCAAATTAGAAGCAACTAGCTGTACCTCCTTTGCCAGTTCCAGCCTGAATAATCTTTGGCTGTTTTTTTATTTAAGGGGAGCAAAAATGTTTTAATTATGCAACAATATATGCCATTCTTTACTAAAATAATTTTAGGCAATGAAAATTTAGGCAGTGTGGTTGGTGTTTAAAATCTGCCCTGTAAGGATTTATTTCATTGTAGGTATTTTCGTTAAATTAGAACGATCAAGGTACTATTCATCTTTCCTTGCTTGAAATGTTTCAAGTACATACAAACTAAAGACCCTGATGCTGAGTTTATGAGACAATCACCTAATTAATTGGTAGCACGCCTTTAATGAACAATTTAACTCCTGGATTTAGAACATACTAAAACTGTAGGATAAATGAGCATTTCTCCGACCAATGGAAGAAATTCCATTTTCAAGGCAGGTTGCATGAAATGGCTTTGACACTAGGCCTAAAAGACTAAATGTGTTGTTTTTTTTAACTGTGCCTTTAAAAAAAAAAAGAAACTATCTTTTAGAGCAGTTTTAGATTTACAGAAAAAAATGCAAAGACAGTACAGAGTTCCCACATACCTCTCCTTCCCACCTAATCCCCCTATTATATCTTACATTCATATGGTATATTTGTTACAATTAATGAACCAGTACTGATAAATTTTATTAACTCAAGTACATAGCTTTTTTTTTTTTTTCCAGATTTTCTTAGTTTTAACCTAATGTCCTTTTTCTGTTCCAGGATGCCATCCAGGATACAGCTTGTTGTCATGTTTCATTAGGCTCCTCTTGGCTGGGAGTTTCTCAGATTTCAACATGATTTATCACTGTGCTGACCTTGATCACCTGAATGAGATAGTGTTTGTCAGATCTCTGCCCTATAAAGGTACTCTCCTTTTCCCCCTTTTCATACTCGCTCACACTTAAGAAGTGGGGAGTCATGATTCAACTCCTTGAGAGCAGCGTGTCTACATAAAATTATTTGGAATTCTTCTATACCGGGGACTTACCTTTTCTGCATTTATTTATGTATTCAATCATTTATTTATAGCAATATGGACCCATAGAAATTTATTTTATACTCTGAGTTATAATGCAATCTTCTTTATTTTGTTGCTCAAATTGTTCTGGTTTTGACCTCTGGGAGCCCTTTCAGTTTGCTCCTGTCCCTTTGACATATCCCAAGTATGGTAGAGTGTTTTGTCATTGCTGTTGGGCACTTCCTTACTTTCTAGTACAGGCTCATCTTTAAATGTCCTGCCCCTGCTGTAGAATCGGGGCCCTGGTTCCTTTTATTGGAGAATGGTGTTAGAAACCAAGATCTGGTGGCCGGGTGTACTTGTTGCTTCTGGGGTGTTTTCTTTTAGGCCCTCTCATCTGAGAGAACAAAGAAATCTATGTGTGTATACACCAATATCTATAAGTATTTCTATATATAACCATCTTATCTATATTAAGTTAAACATGAATTCATACTGTTTCTAACTCTAATCCATTACCACCTGGATCACTCTGGCCTCCTTCACTTGCTTATCTGTAAATTCTCACCCCAACAGTGAGAAACCTGGCTCCCATGACTGGCCATCTACTTATTTAATTGTCCAATTCCAGTATACATGTGTCAGAATTGTTAACCTATACCCCTGTGCCAAACTTTATCAACTAGAGTACAGTACTTATGGATGGTTTATTTTGCCTGTAGACTCCACCCTACTCATTTTCAAAGTTACTTACGTCAGCACTTTCCCCCCATTCAATAAGGTTTCTTCACATATTTGTAATAGTCAGATTGCTTTGTCACATTCTGCATTCCATCCTGATATTCTCCTGATGTCTAAATGACTTTTTTTTCCTATTTCCATACATTAGGAAATGTAAAATTCAGTGGGTTTTGACAAATACATAGCATCATGTATGCACAACTGCAATATCATAATAATGGTTTTACTGCTCTAAAAAAATATCCCATGCTTCATCTATTCACCCTCCCGCCTTTCCCAAAACCCTGGCAACCACAGATTTCTTACTGTCTCTATAGTTTTGACTTTTTGCATCCCCTTTCATAAATTATATGTTCATCCCCAGTGGAAAAAGTCTAATGAATTTCCAAGTCAGGTTGTAGGGAAGGGATTATACACCAGGAGACATGGAGATGCACCAATGGGATGTGATTTTAAAGTCACCAGATGGAATCCAATAGGCAGATAAAATCCCCTCCCCCATCCCTTTCCCCTTCCCTCCCCCAGTCTATTCCCTAATCCTATGAGCCCTAATCTCTTTTTCTCTGCCTTGTGCTTCTCTGAGTCTGAAACTACATCTCATGGATTGGTAGCCCAGCATTGGGCCAGGTTTTTAAGAATGTGGGATTCAAAGATAAGGTTTAAAAAATAACACCCTCCCTGTACCTCCCCAAAAAAGAACACATTGTAAAATCTGGGGACTGGCAAAAGGTTGCCAATTTTTTATCTTGCCACACAAAAATGAGAAAAGCCTCCATTTTCTATTTTAGTGCTGCCCAATAGAAATGTAATGTAAGCCACAAGTGTAATTTTTAATTTTCTATAGCCACATTTTAAAATGTTAAAAGAAGCAGGTAAAATTAATTTTATTACATTTTACTTAACCCAATATATCTAAAATATTGTAATTTCAACATGTAACCAACAGAAAAAAATATTAGGGTGATATTTTACATCCTTTTTAAAAAATACTACATCTTTGAAATCAAGCATGTATTTTGTACTTACAGCACATCTCAATTCGCATTAGACACATTTCAAGCACTCAGTAGCAAAGGGTACTGTAAAACAAACACATACAATCATAATCTCTGAATTTTTAAAAAATGAAGTAATTTAGATGAATAAAAAAATTAATTACCTTGTCCTTATTGTTCTCTTTTCATTGTGCATGTCTTTGAGGTTGTTTCGTATATTTATAATACAGTTAGACTGTAAAATAGCTGGTCCACAGACAGCTGTTTTAGAGCTAGACCCAGCTGGGGCAGGTGGAGTGGCACGATGGCATCTGGGACAAACACGTCCACACCTGAGTTGGCTCCTTCCCTTCATTAAAAGCCTAGGTGTTGGGGTTACACTGGTGAGGATGAAACCAGATGGGTCTTCTGACCCCATGGACTTTCCAGCCTACACAAATGCGGGTTTCATCACAAGAGGAGCTGAGTGCTCTGCAGTGGAGTAGAAGGGTATGGCAATGGGAGAAGCAGGGTGCCAGAAACAATGGGGTGTGGTGTCTGCGCAGAATTTAAAAACAGTAATAAAACTGACTGAAAGTCAGTCTGCTTTTTATTATCACCATGTTCCCGCAATTCCAAACCATGTCAATGAAAACCTACTCCTTCCCGAAAAAGAAATCTTTTGTTGGTCTAAGTTGAGTGTTAATATTTGTCAGCTTCAAATCACATTTTTTAATCACTTATACATTAATAAACATTATATTCTGCAAGGGAGTTAATTCAGAGAACTCCCAGTGATCCAGCCAGCCTCTGACATACACAGACTAAGGCTCAGTTACGCATATTAGTCTTGAGGGTTAGTTCATAATGGTTTGGAACTTCCAAGCTCACTTCCAGCCCCTTTGGTACTACACGTGTTTGGGTTTAGGCAGAAGACTCAGAATAAACAATACTGGCACAGTGATCATGAAGCTGAGTTACTTCAGTTCTGTCCTTCTACATGCCCGCTTGAAGCTTCTGTATTTAAATTTTAAAACAGCAAACTGCAAGGTGTAATATTTTTGTGTGGTAACTGCAAATTTCATTATTTAGCAAAATTATATTTTACTGCATTTCAATAGTATACTTAAAATTGATTCTTACTGTTAAGCTATTTTTGTTTTTAAACTATAATGGAATGAATGTAATTATTATTGCAGCAGACTACCATGTAGGTATGTTTTTCCTTTTTTTAAAAATACATTAATGAAAAAGTATTGATCCATTGTTTTCTTTTTTTGTGCTTTACTATTTATTTATTTTTACTGATATGATTATATATACAAAGTTCGGTGAAGGAAAGTTTTCACTGTCTGCATTTCTTTTCTGGTCGTTACCCCGAGTTTATTCATTTTATTTCATGACAGCTACTAAAAATAATTTTGTCATGTAGAGGAGGTGGGTGTTAAAATCTTCTCTGCTGCAGGTGTCCAGTGAGCTAAGTGGGCCACTTATGCGCTGAAGAAAAGCAGCATGGGGTGAGCAGAGCCATTAGGAGCTAAGCAGAAGCGGAGTGTGGAAAGAGCAGAGAGAATGGTCTGCACAGTTCCCTGTGGGGTGGGGCAGTGTGGACATTCCACACACTGTGAAGAGGCCAGCATGCCTGGGAACTGGCACAAGATGGAGAAAGCCAGAGATGAGGTCCGATGGGCAGGCAGGGGCCACAGCATGCGTGGCCTGGGGGTCCTTATCCTGGGAACAATGGGGAGCCACCGAAGGGTTTTAAGTTAGAAAGAGACACAATCAGATTTGTGACTAGAAAATACCATACTCTGGCTTCAGGGAGGAGACTGGAAGGGAGGGTGGGTGCAGGGGGACCTATGGAGGGCTAGGCGGGCACCTGGAAGAGAGATGACAGTGGCCTGGGCCGGCGGGGTGGCGGTGGTCAGCATGTGTGTCCGGGAAGCTCACCGTCTACCCACCGCCCTCTGGTCTGAGCAGCCAAGCAGTGAGCCTGCCCTTGGACTCCCACAGCCTGCAGGGTCTAGCCTCGGACACACCCACCCGAAAGGGTTCAGTGTCCTCTGTGTGCACTGCTAAGGGCACATCTCAGTGGCAAACTGTAGTTTGAGGCTTTGTTCTTCAATTCTTTAGTTCCTACTTTGGGATCCCATAGGACTTGAGTGCACTCATGCTCAATCAAGCACTGATTTTTTTTTTTTTAATTAAGTTTTACTGACATATATTCACATACCATACAATCATCCATGATGTACAATAGCTGTTCCCAGTACCATCATATAGGTGTGCATTCATCACCCCAATCTATTTTTGAACATTTTCCTTATACTAGAAATTATCAGAATAAGAATAAAAAATAGAAATAAAAAAGAACACCCAAATCATCGCCCCCATCCCACCCTATTTTTCATTTACTTTTTGTCCCCATTTTTCTACTCATCTATCCATACACTGGATAAAGGGAGCAAGCACTGATTTTGATTCATTCAATAAATACTTAACTGAACACCTGCTGGGTGCCAGGCCCTCTCCTAGGGATGGAGCAGTGAACAAAATAGGAAAACATCTCTGCCTTCTTGGAGCTGACACTCTACTGGAGAGGAGACAGGCAAAAAGCAAGCAAATAAAATAATTTCAGAATGTGGTAAGTGATATGAAGAAAATATAAAGAGTGATGACAGAGAACGATGCAGGCAAACATTAAGGTGTGTCACAATATCCAGTGTTGGGCAGGATGAAGAAAAACAAGATCCCTTCTACTTTGCAGGTGGAAAAGTAATTGGAACAACCACTTGCAAGTTTGGGATTATCTCGTCAAAGTGAACTTTCACATGTCCTCAGATGTAGGATCACACTTCTCATGAGCTACTCAGGAGACTTTTTTCCTGCTCGTGAGCCCCAAGGACACACCCAGGACTGTTAGCAGTGCTGGTCCTAAGAGTAAGCAGCTGGCAATAATCCAAGTGCCTGTGGATAGGACGACAGACAGGAAAACTGTGGCATCTTCCTACAGTGGAAAGTGAATGTACTACATAGGCACAACAATTTGGATGAATCTTATAGCACTATAACACTGAGTGAAAGATCAAGTACCAGAATATCACAAACAGCATGCTACCCTTTTGATAAAGCAAAAGGCAACACACTATATTTTGAAGAAAAACTCTATTTCAAAAGCAAAGGAGAAATTAGAACCTTCATACACTGCTTGTGGGAATGTAAAATGGTTCAGCTGCTCTGGAAAACAGCCTGGCAGTTCCTCAAAAGGTTAAACACAGAGTTGCCATATGACCTAGTAATTCCACGCCTAAATATATAAATACCCAAGAGAAATGAGAACATATGTCCACACGACAACTTGTACATGAATGTTCATAGCAGCATTATTTATAATTGCCCCAAAGTGGAAACAACCCAAATGTCCATCAACAAATTTATGAAGACTAAAACATGGTATATCCATACAAAGAATATTATTCGGCAGTAAAAGGTATTGAAATACTAACACATGCTATAACATGAATGAACCTAGAAAACATGATGCGAAGTCAAAGAAGTTAGTCACAAAAGGTCACATATTGTATGAATTGCCTCTATATGTAATCTGTAGAATAGGCACATCCAAAGAGACAGAAGTAGGTCAGTGGTTGTCTAGGGCTGGGGGGTAAAAGAGAGACAGGAGAGATGAAGGGACACTGCTAATGAATGTGGTATTTCTTTTGGGGTGATGAACATATTCTAAAATTGATTGTGGTGATGATTGCACTCTGCCACCAATGTACTAAAAACCAGGGAACTGTGCCCTTTAAATGGGTGGATAGTATGGTAGATGATTTATATCTCAATAAAACTGTTCTGTTTGAAAAAATGAAAGGGAAGATAAATGCAAGATTCAAGGTAGGCATTACCTGAGGCTGATGGAATGGGAAAGGAGTTCACAGGGGAAATTAAGTTGTAATCAACGTTCCAGTTCTTGTGTTGGGATGCTGATTACACTGTTTTTTATTATATTATATATAAATAAATACATAAAAACATAAAGTGAGTTCATTGCAAACAATGATGAGAATGTGCCACGTATTAATAAGCAAGTCTGTGCACCTGGGGTGGAGGGCAACGGGTGGGTTACAGCAGAGTGCTCAGGACAGGCCTTTCTGGGGAGACCATTTGAGCTGAAGCTAGAAGGAAGAGACAGGCTCAGCCACATGGAGATCAGGGTACAGAGTTTTCCAGGCACAAGAGACAGAACGTACCAAGTTAGGTTGGCCCAAGCTTGCTGTGTTTGGAGAAAGTCAAGGAGGCCTGTGTGTGGAAGATGGAAAGACGTGAGTGTAGACAGGTAGAGAGTTGGGCAGGGGCCAGATCTTGCAGCGCCTTTTGTGGACCATGGTTAAGAGTCTGTATTTTATTCTAAACATGATGGATTTTAAACAAGGAAGTGATGTGATCTCATTTTCCATTTTAAAAAGATCACTCCAGCTGCTGTAACTGGATAAATATGTTGTGGTATATTCACATAATGGAATGTTAAACCCAGTGAAAATCAACAAACTCTAAACACAAGCAACAAATTAAATGAGTCTCAGAACCTTTTAGTGAAGTGAAAAAAGCAAGTAGCAAAAAGCAACATGTAGTATGATCCATTTTTATCAATGTAAAAATAAGCAATTCCAAACAATCTATTATTTAGGGATATATACATATATGACAAACTCTTCAGGCTGCTGAGTAACAAATCACCCCAAAGTAGCCGGGAGAATAATATTTTATTGTTCATGATTTTGTGGGTCGCCACTGTGAGCTGAGTTCTGCGGGCTGGCTAGTCTCTGCTTTACATGGTGTTGGCTGAGGAGACTTAACTAGGGCTGGGAAATTCTAGGTGGCCTCACTCACACGTCTGGGGCCTTGGTGCAAGTTGTGGGTTAAGTTCTCCATGCAGGCTTTCTCTCTCCTTGTGGTCTCTCATCATTTAGCAGTCCAGCCTGGGATTCACATGTAGCAGCTGGCTTCCACGTGGGCAAAACTGGAAACTGTAGAAGCCTTTTTTTTTTTTTTTCTGTTAGAACATCATTTATTAAACCCAAATCTGCACACATATGAAAGTCAATGAATATAATACTATATCAATAGAATAAAGGACAAAAACCACATGATCAGCTCCAAAAGTATAGAAAAGCATTTAACAAAATCCAGCACCCCTTCACAATAAAAGCACTCAAGTAGGAATAGAAAGGCACTGTCTCAATCCCATAAAGGCCATTTATGAGCCAACATCTTACTTAATGGTGAAAGACTAAATGTTTTCCCCCTGTGATCAGAAACAAGACCACTCTCACTGCTTCTATTCAGCATTGTACTGGAGGTTCCAGCCAGGAAATTTAGGAAAGAAAATGAAATAAAAGGAATCCTGATTGGAAAGGAAGAGTAAAACTATTTGCAGATGACATGTCTTGTG